>NW_027192752.1:0-600000 GCF_949987515.2 Delphinus delphis
TATGCTGAAGGGCGGGATGTAAATTGCCAACAGACACTCGGGAGAAGTGTATGGTGTTTCCTGAAACATCTAAAAAACAAAGCAACAGAGCCTAGGGCACTTCCACTTATGGTCCTATAGCTTAGGGAAATTAAAATCAAAAAGACACAGCCACCCCAAAGTTTCGAACGGCTCTGTTTACAAGAACCTCGTTTACAGTACAAGTTCAACATCGCAGAAAGTGAAAAATGGAGAAAGAAGTTGTGGTATTTACTTACAAAGCAATATCACTCAGCAATGAAATCTGTGTCATCAGGCCATTAGCAGCACAATGAGTGGATTCAGGTATGACGATTCTAACTGAAATAAGTCACACAGAAAAAGAAACATCATAAGATATCAGTAATACACGGAATGTAAACTTGGCTAGACAGGAACTGAATTACAGAACAGAATAGGGTCTCAAATTTAGAAAACCAACTTACGCTTGCTTAAGGGGAAAGGTGAGTTGGGGTGCTGCATAAAACCAGAGATTGAAATGAGCACAGATAAAGTTCCTTAAGCCAAATATGGAATAGACAAGAGCTACTCCTTGCTCAACGAAATGGACTCAACACCCCATATTAAACGCCTAAGAATGTACCTGACTAGTAAGTATCTTAAAACCTATGGATTGCTATGTCTCCGAAAGAGAATCAAGCATGTGTACAGGGGCATAAACGCAGCAGTGATAGGATTGGAGAGGTTCGTGAGCAAATGAAGACCCTTTGAAGTCATATTGCATGGTACCCATTCCACGGCATTCAACTACCCAGGTTTAAGGTATTCTTCCTTCATCTAAAACATGCATGTGGAACCTAGAGTATGATCAACCATGTGATCAGGAGACGTGTTCAAATATGTCTCAGTTTTCGTACCCTGGTACTCGGGTGCAACATTCCAGACGCTTTACTAACACTCTCCCCACTTGGAGAGTCAGTCCCTTTAACCACCTGTTTGGCCTAGTTTGCAATTTCTGTGGAAGATGAACAGGAATAGCGAGAACCAATGAAAGACTAGCTGGAGGTGTCTGGATGGGCAAATTTAACTCTCATTTCCCACCAGGAAGAGGAATTAACCAAAGGCTCAGCATGCCATGCCGGAACCAGATTAGGGCCTGAAGACATCCTGCGGTGTTGCGGCCAGCTCAAAAGAAAGCGAGTTGAAGAAAGGAGCTCAGGGGCACTGTAATTCACAAACCTGCAGAGTTATAAATGACAGCTATCGTCCAAAAATATACTGAAGTAAGGCTGCCAAGAGGACTTGAAAGCGGGGCAGAATTGCAGGAAACCGATTTCAGGAGGTAGACTGGAATTGCATTGAAAGCATAGGAAAAGAGGCAGAACGTCCACAATGATGCACTTGGCCAAAAAGGGCGTATGCGTTTTTTCCTGAATATATTCAGGAAAAAACGCATACGCCCTTTTTGGCCAACCAAGCAAGCTTGCAAAGGAAATCTGCACTACAATGAAGTCTCACTTCCCCCCGGTCAAAAGGGCCATCTGAAAAAAGTGTAAAATCCAGAAAGGCAGGACAGGCCATGGAGAACTGGGAGCCTTGTTATGCTGAAGGGCGGGATGTAAATTGCCAACAGACACTCGGGAGAAGTGTATGGTGTTTCCTGAAACATCTAAAAAACAAAGCAACAGAGCCTAGGGCACTTCCACTTATGGTCCTATAGCTTAGGGAAATTAAAATCAAAAAGACACAGCCACCCCAAAGTTTCGAACGGCTCTGTTTACAAGAACCTCGTTTACAGTACAAGTTCAACATCGCAGAAAGTGAAAAATGGATAAAGAAGTTGTGGTATTTACTTACAAAGCAATATCACTCAGCAATGAAATCTGTGTCATCAGGCCATTAGCAGCACAATGAGTGGATTCAGGTATGACGATTCTAACTGAAATAAGTCACACAGAAAAAGAAACATCATAAGATATCAGTAATACACGGAATGTAAACTTGGCTAGACAGGAACTGAATTACCGAACAGAATAGGGTCTCAAATTTAGAAAACCAACTTACGCTTGCTTAAGGGGAAAGGTGAGTTGGGGTGCTGCATAAAACCAGAGATTGAAATGAGCACAGATAAAGTTCCTTAAGCCAAATATGGAATAGACAAGAGCTACTCCTTGCTCAACGAAATGGACTCAACACCGCATATTAAACGCCTAAGAATGTACCTGACTAGTAAGTATCTTAAAACCTATGGATTGCTATGTCTCCGAAAGAGAATCAAGCATGTGTACAGGGGCATAAACGCAGCAGTGATAGGATTGGAGAGGTTCGGTGAGCAAATGAAGACCCTTTGAAGTCATATTGCATGGTACCCATTCCACGGGTTTCAAATACACAGGTTTAAGGTATTCTTCCTTCAGCTAAAAGATGCATGTGGAACCCAAGTATGATCAACTATGTGAACGGGAGACGTGTTCAAATATGTCTCAGTTTTCCTCCCCTGGTACTCGGGTGCAACATTCCAGACGCTTTACTAACACTCTCCCCACTTGGAGAGTCAGCGCCTTTAACCTCCTGTTTGGCCCAGTTTGCAATTTCTGCGGAAGATGAACAGGAATAGCGAGTACCAATGAGAGACTAGCTGGAGGGGTCTGGACGGGCAAATTTAACTCTCAGTTCCCACCAGGAAGAGGAAATAACCAAAGGCTCAGCGTGCCGTGCCGGAACCAGATTAGGGCCTGAAGCCATCCTGCGGTGTTGCGGCCAGGTCACAAGAAAGAGAGTTGAAGAAAGGAGCTCAGGGGCACTGTAAATCACAAACCTGCAGAGTTATAAATGACAGCTATCATCCAAAAATAGACTGAAGTATGGCTGCCAAGAGGACTTGAAAGCGGGGCAGAATTGCAGGAAACCGATTTCAGGAGGTAGACTGGAATTGCATTGAAAGCATAGGAAAAGAGGCAGAACGTCCACAATGATGCACTTGGTCAAAAAGGGCGTATGCGTTTTTTCCTGAATATATTCAGGAAAAAACGCATACGCCCTTTTTGGCCAACCAAGCAAGCTTGCAAAGGAAATCTGCACTACAATGAAGTCTCACTTCCCCCCAGTCAAAAGGGCCATCTGAAAAAAGTGTAAAATCCAGAAAGGCAGGACAGGCCATGGAGAACTGGGAGCCTTGTTATGCTGATGGGCGGGATGTAAATTGCCAACAACCACTCGGGAGAAGTGTATGGTGTTTCCTGAAACATCAAAAAAACAAAGCAACAGAACCTAGGGCACTTCCACTTATGGTCCTATAGCTTAGGGAAATTAAAATCAAAAAGACACAGCCACCCCAAAGTTTGGAACGGCTCTGTTTACAAGAACCTCGTTTACAGTACAAGTTCAACATCGCAGAAAGTGAAAAATGGATAAAGAACTTGTGGTACTTACGTACAATGCAGTATCACTCAGCAATGAAATCTATGTCATGAGGCCCGTAGCAGCATAATGAGTGGATTCAGGTACGATGATTCTAACTGAAATAAGTCACACAGAAAAAGAAACATCATAAGATATCAGTAATACACGGAATGTAAACTTGGCTACACAGGAACTGAATTACAGAACAGAACAGGGTCTAAAATTTAGAAAACCAACTTATGCTTGCTTAAGGGGAAAGGTGAGTTGGGGTGCTGCATAAAACCAGAGATTGAAATGAGCACAGATAAAGTTCCTTAAGCCAAATATGGAATAGACAAGAGCTACTCCTTGCTCAACGAAATGGACTTAAAACCCCATATTAAATGCCTAAGAATGTACCTGACTAGTAAGTATCTTAAAACCTATGGATTGCTATGCCTCCAAAAGAGAATAAAGCATGTGTACAGGGGCATAAACGCAGCAGTGATAGGATTGGAGAGGTTCGGTGAGCAAATGAAGACGCTTTGAAGTCATATTGCATGGTACCCATTACACGGGTCTCAACTCTCCAGCTTTAAGGTATTCTTCCTTCAGCTAAAACATGCATGTGGAACCCAGAGTATGATCAACCATGTGAACGGGAGACGTGTTCAAATATGTCTCAGTATTCCTCCCCTGGTACTCGGGTGCAACATTCCAGACGCTTTACTAACACTCTCCCGACTTGGAGAGTCAGTCCCTTTAACCTCCTGTTTGGCCCAGTTTGCAATTTCGGCGGAAGATGAACAGGAATAGCGAGAACCAATGAGAGGCTAGCTGGAGGTGTCTGGACGGGCAAATTTAACTCTCATTTCCCACCAGGAAGAGGAATTAACCAAAGGCTCAGCATGCCGTGCCGGAAACAGATTAGGGCCTGAAGCCATCCTGCGGTGTTGCGGCCAGGTCACAAGAAAGCGAGTTGAAGAAAGGAGCTCAGGGGCACTGCAATTGACAAACCAGCAGAGTTATAAATGACAGCTATCGTCCAAAAATAGACTGAAGTAAGGCTGCCAAGAGGACTTGAAAGCGGGGCAGAATTGCAGGAAACCGATTTCAGGAGGTAGACTGGAATTGCATTGAAAGCATAGGAAAAGAGGCAGAACGTCCACAATGATGCACTTGGCCAAAAAGGGCGTATGCGTTTTTTCCTGAATATATTCAGGAAAAAACGCATACGCCCTTTTTGGCCAACCAAGCAAGCTTGCAAAGGAAATCTGCACTACAATGAAGTCTCACTTCCCCCCGGTCAAAAGGGCCATCTGAAAAAAGTGTAAAATCCAGAAAGGCAGGACAAGCCATGGAGAACTGGGAGCCTTGTTATGCTGATGGGCGGGATGTAAATTGCCAACAGACACTCGGGAGAAGTGTATGGTGTTTCCTGAAACATCTAAAAAACAAAGCAACAGAGCCTAGGGCACTTCCACTTATGGACCTATAGCTTAGGGAAATTAAAATCAAAAAGACACAGCCACCCCAATGTTTGGAACGGCTCTGTTTACAAGAACCTCGTTTACAGTACAAGTTCAACATCGCAGAAAGTGAAAAATGGATAAAGAAGTTGTGGTATTCACTTACAAAGCAATATCACTCAGCAATGAAATCTATGTCATCAGGCCCTTAGCAGCACAATGAGTGGATTCAGGTATGATGATTCTAACTGAAATAAGTCACACAGAAAAAGAAACATCATAAGATATCAGTAATACACGGAATGGAAACTTGGCTACACAGGAACTGAATTACAGAACAGAACAGGGTCTCAAATTTAGAAAACCAACTTATACTTGCTTAAGGGGAAAGGTGAGTTGGGGTGCTGCATAAAACCAGAGATTGAAATGAGCACAGATAAAGTTCCTTAAGCCAAATATGGAATAGACAAGAGCTACTCCTTGCTCAACGAAATGGACTCAACACCGCATATTAAACGCCTAAGAATGTACCTAACTAGTAAGTATCTTAAAACCTATGGATTGCTATGTCTCCGAAGGAGAATCAAGCATGTGTACAGGGGCATAAACGCAGCAGTGATAGGATTGGAGAGGTTCGGTGAGCAAGTGAAGACCCTTTGAAGTCATATTGCATGGTACCCATTACACGGGTTTCAACTACACAGGTTTTAGGTATTCTTCCTTCAGCTAAAACATGCATGTGGAACCTACTGTATGATCAACCATGTGATCGGGAGACGTGTTCAAATATGTCTCAGTTTTCCTCCCCTGGTACTCGGGTGCAACATTCCAGACGCTTTACTAACACTCTCCCCACTTGGAGAGTCAGTCCCTTTAACCACCTGTTTGGCCCAGTTTGCAATTTCTGTGGATGATGAACAGTAATAGCGAGAACCAATGAAAGACTAGCTGGAGGTGTCTGGATGGGCAAATTTAACTCTCATTTCCCACCAGGAAGCGGAATTAACCAAAGGCTCAACGTGCCATGCCGGAACCACATTAGGGCCTGAAGACATCCTGCGGTGTTGCGGCCAGGTCACAAGAAAGCGAGTTGAAGAAAGGAGCTCAGGGGCACTGTAATTCACAAACCTGCAGAGTTATAAATGACAGCTATCGTCCAAAAATAGACTGAAGTAAGGCTGCCAAGAGGACTTGAAAGCGGGGCAGAATTGCAGGAAACCGATTTCAGGAGGTAGACTGGAATTGCATTGAAAGCATAGGAAAAGAGGCAGAACGTCCACAATGATGCACTTGGCCAAAAAGGGCGTATGCGTTTTTTCCTGAATATATTCAGGAAAAAACGCATACGCCCTTTTTGGCCAACCAAGCAAGCTTGCAAAGGAAATCTGCACTACAATGAAGTCTCACTTCCCCCCGGTCAAAAGGGCCATCTGAAAAAAGGGTAAAATCCAGAAAGGCAACAGGCCATGGAGAACTGGGAGCCTTGTTATGCTGATGGGCGGGATGTAAATTGCCAACAGACACTTGGGAGAAGTGTATGGTGTTTCCTGAAACATCTAAAAAACAAAGCAACAGAGCCTAGGGCACTTCCACTTATGGACCTATAGCTTAGGGAAATTAAAATCAAAAAGACACAGCAACCCCAAAGTTTGGAACGGCTCTGTTTACAAGAACCTCGTTTACAGTACAAGTTCAACATCGCAGAAAGTGAAAAATGGATAAAGAAGTTGTGGTATTCACTTACAAAGCAATATCACTCAGCAATGAAATCTATGTCATCAGGCCCTTAGCAGCACAATGAGTGGATTCAGGTATGATGATTCTAACTGAAATAAGTCACACAGAAAAAGAAACATCATAAGGTATCACTAATACACGGAATGTGAACTTGGCTACACATGAACTGAATTACAAAACAGAACAGGGTCTCAAGTTTAGAAAACCAACTTATGCCTGCTTAAGGGGGAAGGTGAGTTGGGGTGCTGCATAGAAGCAGAGTTTGAAATTAGCACAGATACCGTTCCATAAGCCAAATATGTAATAGACAAGAGCTACCCCTTGCTCAACGAAATGGATTCAACAATGAGGTATCACCTCACACCTGGTAGAATAGGCATCATTGAAAATCTACAAACAAAAAATGCTGGAAAGGGTGTGGAGAAAAGGAACCCTCTTCCACTATTGTTGGGAATATAAATTGATACAGTCATTATGGAGAACAATATGGAATTTCTTAAGAAACTAACAATAGAATTACCATATGATACAGCAATCCCAGTACTGGACATATACCCAGACAAAACCATAAATCAAAAAGAGTCATTCACCGCAATGTTCATTGCATCACTATTTACAATATCGAGGTAATGGAAGCAACCTAAATGCCCACAGACAGACGAATGCATAAAGCTGTGGTACATATATAAAATGGAATATTACTCAGCCATGAAAAGGAATGAAATTGGGTCATTTGTAGAGACGTTGATGGATCTAGAGACTGTCATACAGAGTGAAGTAAGTCAGAAGGAGAAAAACAAATCTTGTATATTCATGCATATATGTGGAACCTAGAAAAACTGTACAGATTAACCATTTTGCAAGGCATAAATAGAGCAACAGATGTAGACAACAAACGTATGGACAACAAGGGGGGAAAGCTGTTGGGGGGGTGGTGGTGGGAGGAGTTGAGAGACTGGGATTGGCATGTATACATTTATATGTATAAAATAGATAACCAATAAGAACCTGCTGTATAAAAATATAAAATAAAATTCAAAATTAAAAAGAAGTAAAATTTAAAAAATAAAACAGAAAAAACAATTATTCCCTGCACATACATGTATTTATATGAATAAATTATTTCCATGCTTATATCTGTAAATACAAAAAAGAGGAATAAAATCTACCTTGAACCAAAAACGAAAAAGAGAAAAAAAACACAGAACCCACCAGTTACACAGAGGAAAACCGTATCAGGGCACTTGCTCCAGTTGTAAACAATTCTGAAGTTGGTCAGTGGTGGGGAATCGTCTCCCATTCAGCCAGCAGCCCCCACGCAACAAGCGTCCTCATTGCAAAGCTGGGGCACCGTGCCGAGGCATCTGTGAGTAAACGTGAGCTGAGCCCCAGGCCAGTTGCTGCTGAACTATTCCCACCCGTCCCAGGTAAAACACCTGAATATATACAAGGACTTGAAAGCCTAGAGGAAGGGCCATAGAGCCACACGAGTGACAGCATGCCGGCCGACTTGGTGCCTGCAGGCCAGCCAGGATGGTCCTGGCCCTGGGTGCTCTTCTGGAAGATTTCCATTTCCCTGCCTGAGATACCCGTCCTGTCCCTGCCCCCACTGCTTTTTTCCTTCCTCACCTCTGCCCAGGGAGAAATTCCAGCAGCAGGTATGGGTGACACATCCTCTTCTTTAGCAGGTGGCAGCCTGGCAACTGCTGCAGAAAGTCCAGCAGAGCCCCACTCACACTGGGCCACCCACAAAGCCGTGGCCTCTCACTCCCTCCCACCAGCCCAGCCCCGAGACTGCTGACAGGGCAGAGAAAATGGCATCAGGCACGGCTGCAGGGGCTCTTGCTGCCTGGAGTGGTATTTATATTGATCTCAACCCAGGCACACCTGGGGAGGGCTGGCCGGCACGGTAAGGCTGCCCAGGTCAGCCAATCATCACCCCTCAGGGGCTCACAGTTGCAGAAAATGGAACTTGCTGAACCGGCCAGGTCCAAGGAACAGGTGTGGGCTCCTGAGAGTCAGGATAGACAAGGGGCTGCAGCTTTGGCTTGTTTTCTAATCATTTTATCTGGCCCATGAGTGGGAGACAACTTCAAGAAAACCCTCTCCTAATGAGAGGAACCCAGGAGTCAGGGAGAGGAGGGGTGGGTGGTGGTTGGAGACAGAGGCCTGGTGCCCCGGGTGCAGTGGAAGTCTCTGGAAGACCAGGTGGAGGGAGGCCTCACGGAGTGATGCCCAGGGTCACAGACCTGTCGCAGCTGCTGTTTGTTAGTTCAAGTCCTGCTCTGAGGTGCTCTGTGTCAGCTCTGAGCGACAGGTGAGCTGGGGGTGCTCTGCAATGAGGGCTATGTGCACGGTTCCTGTGTGCCCAGCCCTGCCACGGTACCTGCAAGGGTAGCTCTGTATCCTGGGAGGGGCCTGACCACGAGAGCCCCGTGGGCTGGGGTGGGGGTGGGGTACCTGCCCAGGTGAGCTCCATATTCTGGGATTGGTCTGACCACGAGAGCCCCATGGGCTGCTGGAGACCTGGTAAAGGATGTCAGGACAGTCAGTGAAGCCACCGAGGATATACCTCCAGTTGCTCCTAATTCCTACACCCTGCTGGTCATTCTACCAACCACCAGGACATGGTATTCTGTATTAGTCTTCAATGATGCCTTCTTTTGTATTCCATTAGTCCCAGAGTCACAAGAAATTTTGGCTTGTGAGTGGCAGGACTCAACATACAACTAAAACAATACTTCCGGGCCGTCTGGCCCCAAGGGTGCAAAAATTCCCACACCATCTTTGGGGAAAGCTTAGCTAAAGACCTAAAAGTTCTACCTCTGGAAAAGGAAACCCTCCTTCAATATGCAGACGACATTCTGATCACCAGCCCTACTAAGGAGGCCTCTGAACTACCAAGCCAATAAAGGATAGAAGTTGTCCAAGAAAAAGCTCAAATATCACAGACTGCGGTGACCTGCCTGGGCTTCATTCTCACAGAAGGTCAGAGAAGCCCATCCCAGGAAAGGGAAGAAACCATTTTCAGCCTTACCCCTTTCTAAAACTAGAAGACAGCTTAGGGGTTCCTGGGGAGGCCAGGGTTTGCTGCTTCTGGATCCCTAACTACAGTCTACTAGCTGGGCCTCTATATGAAACACTGAAAGGAAAAGATGATGATCCTTTTGAATAGAATCCAGAAGTGGCCTTTCAAGAATGGAAAGAGCAGTCAATTCAGACCCTTGCCCTGGAACTCCCTAATTTAGCTAAACCCTTTGACCTTTACATTCCCGGTGAAAGGTGAATCGCCATTGGAGAATTAGTGCAAAAACTGGGACCACTTGAAATGGAACAATGCAAGAATGCCATCCAGGTAGGATAAACTACGGTCACTAAGGGGCTTGGCCCACTGCCACATCTGGCCAAGATACTGGCGGTATCTAAAAACCTGGAAATCAGCAGCCCAAAAGGCCACCTCCCTCCTAAGGGAAAAGGACCCCACGTGGTGATCCTAACCACCAACCATGCCCTGAAGTTGCAGGGTTCGCTCCGTGGGCACACCGACCTCGAGTGAGGAAGCCCTCCAACTCCAACATCCAGAGAGATAACCGGGGGCAACAGGGCACCATGACGACTCGTGTGAACATCACTTGACCTGGAGTTTCTCTCATAAAACAACAAGAGTGTGTCCCAAAAGAGTAGACTACTGCTTGCAGGACTTACTGCACCCAGAGGGGAGCTAATAATCTTGGCGGGGGAACAGTATACCACACTGTCACCATAGAAAAGCCTACAGACACCGTGATGATGGTGGCCAATAAGACCGGCTGGACTCCTGTTTACTTCAAAAGGCTGTTGACTCAGTAGCCATCATGGTCCTTGGTCACCACTGACCCTGGACTGTCTGGGAGTTGAGCGGGCAGGGCTCTGACACCTGGTGCTGTTTGTACGTTAATTCAGGGGCCTAATTGAAGAAAGCGCAGACTACTGGTCAGAGCATCTAGGCTGGCAGAGACGGTCAGCCTAAGGTGGCCGAACAAATGTGGGGCGGGGTGAAACCGGCCCCCACAGCGTCTCTGCACATCTCTTTCCTGGACCCTTAAAGGTCATTAGAATCTATAACACTTCCAATGCTGGTGCTCAGGTGGACGAGCAGGGAGGCAGGGGTCCTGGGGACAATCAACGTCACCGGGAGGCTGCTGGGGAGAAGCTCTGACCCTCGCCCCAGGGTATGAGGGCTCCCAACTCAGCACTCAGCAGTTACAGAAGAAGGGTCTGCACCCTCAGCACTCCAAGAATGAGGAACGGGACAAAAGGCAGAGGAGGGGTTTGTCCCCAGCAAAGCCCATTAAAAATCCCTGGGAGATAAAAATAGAATCTGGGCAATAAAGTCAAGTCTAACCTTTTTTATCCTTTGTGCTTTGTCTAATTTCACGTGCTCCTAGGGTCCCGCATGCAGAGGTTCCACACCCGGCACTTCAGACCAGATTTCCTAGTGCAGAATGGCTGGGTCGACACCTCAGCTCCTGGGGCCCAGTGCAGACTCCACGATATAGAGCCTGAGCTACAGCCAACCCGGCCCTCGAGAGCTCCGCCGCCTCCCTCCCTCCCACTGACTCTGACAGGATCTCTACACAGCAGCCCAGCCCACAGCCCACGGGGTAGTGCATGCTCTCACCTCTCCATTCTCTGATCAAAATATAAAGTTTCCTTTGCTTGTGAACCAAACTCAGTCTCGATCTGTTGGCCCCAATGACACTGGGCAGGGGGACACTTGTTGGGGTCCACTCTGGAGGATCAGTAACAGAAATTGAGACTATTGTAACCTCAATGAACAGATGTGTGAGCCAAACTGTAGTTAACATAGAACAGTGTATAAGGCTCGGGTAAAATAAGATGTTTTTAACACTTCCATTTGATATTTCCATCACTTTTTATAAGCAAGTTCAGTGAAAAGGTTTGTCTTATTTGTCAGGTCAATATTAGAGAAACGAAGTGATTTCTTTCCAAGGATGTACAGCTAATAATCTTGGTTAAACCTTCAATCTTGTTTTAAATGCTTTTCCATTGAAAATGATACCTCTCTTTCAGCTCCCCCATTTCTGAGAAGTATAAAATCTTATAATTTATTATTACCAAAGGGGAAAGGTGGGAGGAGGGATAAATTAACAGTTTGGAATGAACACATACACACTGCTATGTATAAAATAGATCATCAACAAGGAACTACTGTATAGCACAGGGAACTACACTCAACATTTTGCAATAACCTATAAGGGGAAATAATCTGAAAAAGAATAGATATTTTTATTGACATCATCTATCAATGACAGTTAAAGTGTAGCCTAAGGGAAGCTGGTGGTGAGTGCTTCTGACCCTGAAGACTTCAATCATCTAAAGTTTGGACTCTGCCTACTTCCCAAGGCCCTTAATGAACATATGTGTAGCCGTAGCTTAAAAAATTCCCCAGTTTGGGTTTCGGGGAGACACTGATTTTGAAAAAGCCCTGGTGTTCTCCTTACATGAATGGGACTCTTCCTACTGCTAAAACATGTCTGTCACACCCAGAGGATGGTATACCGTCTGATCGGGAAGAGTTTGGAAAAGGCATCTCATCTCCTCATCTCCTGGTGCTCGGGTTCAACCCTCCAGCGTCTTTACTAACAGTCTCCCCACTTGGAGATGTCAGCACTGTCAACATCCTGTTGCGTACAGTTTGGAATTTGTCCAGAGGATGAAGCGGAAGGATGAGGAACAATGAGAGACAAGTCCTAGGTGTTCAGACAGGCACATGTCACTCTAATTTCCAATCAGGAAGACGAATTGACCAAAGGCTAGGGTTGCCCATGGAAACAGTATAGGGCTTGAGGAAATCCCGCTGCTTTGTGGCCAGTTCCCATAAACACGAGTTGAACAATGGAACTCAGGGGCAGTAAAATTCACAAAACTGCAGAGTTGAAAATATCCATCACTGAAAAATGTCTTGAGGAAAGTCAGAGAAAAGGACTTGTAAGCAAGGGAGAATGGCAGGAAAGGGATTTGAGGAGGTAGAAAGGACTCGCCATTAAGCACAAGAAAAGGAGCTGAACATTGCCAACATTGCAGTTGGCCAAAAAGGGTGTATGCGTTCTTTTCTGTATATATTCAAGAAAAGGGCATACACTTTTTTAGCCAACCAAACAGGTGGGCACTGGAAGTCAATACTACAAAAGATATCACTTCGCATCAGTCAGAAGAGCCATCCTCATAAAGCGTAAACAACAGAAATGCAGGACAGGGCAACGAGAAGAGGGAGCCCTGTGAGACTTATAGTGGAAATGTATATTGCCAACGGCCATTCTGGAGAAGTGTATTGTGTTTACTAAAGCATCTAAAAAATGAGCTACAGAGCATAGGGCACTTGCACTCATGGGCGTATATCTTGGGAAAAACAAAAATCGAGAGGACACAGGCACCCCAATGTTTACCCCCTCTCTGTTTAAAAGATCCTCGACTAGGATATAACTTAAATGTCTCTGGAGGGAAAAAATGGATAGAGATGTGGTACTTAGGTAGAGTGGAATATTATTCAGCCTGGAAATCAATGAAATATGGCCAGTTGTAACAACTCCGGAGGAGTTACGTATGATCATTCTAAGTGACAGAATTCAAAAAGAAAAAGACACATATCATAAGATATCACTTAAAGGTGGAATCCAAAATGGCTACACATGAAATAAATTACAAAACAAAAACATAGTCAAATATGTAGAAAACACGCATAAGGCTGCTAAACGGGAAAGGTGGGGAGGGGTGAGGCATCATCCAGGAGGTTGAAATTAGCAAAGATACCATTCCAAATACCAAACTGATAATCAACAAGGCCTACACGGTAGCTAAAAGAACTGCACTCAGCACACTCAAGTCACCGGAAAAGAATATATACGACTGGTAAGAATCTGAAAAAGAATTTATTGATGTCTCTCTGTACGTGAATCAAGTGGATGTACAGCAGCAAGAAACAGAGCTTTGAAAATCAGCTGTAACCAATATAGTAATAAATTGAAAAAAATAAACGACAGAGAGACAGAGAAAACCTCTTACAACTTTTCCTCAGGGACGGTGATGCAACATGGATTGAACACATCTAGACCCACAGCAGGATGAGACATAAGGCTGGAAACTGTTTGCGCTAAGAGAAATGTGAGGTTGGGTGAGGAAATGCACACCCTTTAAAGTAATACTACCTGGTACCCATTCAATGGGTCCCAAATCTGCAGGTTCAAGGGATCTTCCTACAGCTAAAACATGCATGGAAAACCCAGAGGACTGTACACCATGTGATCGGGAGATGTGTCTAAAATGCACCTCATTTATCCTCTC
Organism: Delphinus delphis; assembly: GCF_949987515.2. Lineage (NCBI taxonomy): Eukaryota > Metazoa > Chordata > Mammalia > Artiodactyla > Delphinidae > Delphinus > Delphinus delphis. Next base: position 13,911 of record NW_027192752.1, read on the forward strand.
CTGGTGCTCCTGTTCACCATTCCAGCCACGCTACTTAGGATCTCCCCACTTGGAGAATCAGCACATTTAAACTTCTGTTTCACACATTTTGCAAATTGTGAGGAGGATGAACGGGAAGAGGGGGAACCAATGAGAGAAGAGTTGTAGGGGTTTGGACGGGCACATATCACTCTAATTTCCCATTAAGAATAAGAATTAAAGAAAGGCTCAGCCTGCCTCGCCGGAGCCAAAATAGGGCCTGAAGCAATCCTGCGGGTTTGAGGCCAGCTCACAAAAGAGCAACTTAAAAAATGGAGCTCAGGGTCACTGCAATTCACAAACCTGCAGAGTTATAAATGAAAACTAACGTCCAAAAATATGTTGAGGTAAGGCAAAGAAGAGGATCTGAATGCAAGACAGAATTGCAAGAAACAGATTTCAAGAGATAGATTGGACTCGTCTTTAACGCACATGAAAAGCGGCAGAATTTCGACAATGATGCAGTTGGCCCAAAAGGGCGTATGCGTTTTTTCCTGATTATATCCAGGAAAAAACGCATACGCACTTTATGGGCAACGAAGCAAGCAAGCAATGCAAATGTGCACAACAAAGAAGTCTCACTTCCCACCGGTCAAAAGGGCCATCCTAAAAAATTGTAAAAACCAGAAATGCAGGACAGGCCATGGAGAACAGGGAGCCTTTATACGCTGATGGGCAGTGTGTGAACTGCCGAGAGCCACTCTGGAGAAGTGTATGGTGGTTCCTAAATCATCTAAAAAACAGAGCTACAGAGCATAGGACACTTCCAATCATGGGAGTATATCTAGGGAAGTCTAAAAATCAACAAGACACAAGCACACCACAGTTTAGGGCTACTCTGTTTACAAGAACCTCAACTTCAGTACACCTTAAATATCCCAGGAAAGAGAACAATGGATAAAGAAGATGTGGTACTTATGTACAATGGAATATCTCTTCACCATGAAATCAATGTAATAAGGCTAGTAGAAGGATAAAGAGTGGATTTAGGTCCGATAATACTACTTGAAATAAGTCAAACAGAAAAAGAAACATATCATAAGATATCACTTATAGAGGGAGGGTAAATATGGCTGCACAAGAAATGAATTACAGAACAGAACAGTGTCTCACATTTAGAAAACACACTTATGTCAGCTTAAGGGGAAAGGAGAGGTGGGGTGATGCATAAAACCAGAGTTTGAAATTAGCACAGATACCGTTCAATAAACCAAATAGGTATTAGACAAGATCTACACCTTGCTCAATGAACTGGCCTCAACACACCCTATACACCGCAGAGAAATATATCTGAGGAATAAGAATCTTAAAACCCATGTATTGATATATCTCCATAAGGGAATCAAGTGTGTGCAGAGCGGCACAAACACAGCAGTGAAGATGAGCTAAACCCCATTATAGAAATAAATTTTAAAAACAAAACGCTGAAACAATGAAAGAGAGAAAAATTCTTACAAAATTCGCTCAGGGGCTGTGATGCAACCTGGATTGACCACATATAAACCCACAGCTGGATAAGACATAAGGCTGGACACTTGGGGCTGACAGGATTGGTGAGCTTTGGTGAGCAACTGCCGAAAGTTTAATGCAATACTTCATGCTGCTCATTCCAAGGGTCCCAACACTCCAGGTTGAAGGGAATCTTCCTACAGCTAAACCATGCTTGGGAAACCCAGCGACTGGTATACCATATGATCGGGAAAGGTTTCTAAAACGCACCTCATTTTTCCTCTCCTGGGGCTCCGGATCGACATTCCAGCCGCTTTACTAACAACATCCCCACATGGAGTCAATGCCTTTAAGTTCTGGTATCGCACAGTCTGCAGTTAGTGCAGAGGATGAATGGGAATAGGAGGAACCAGTGAGAAACTAGCTGTAGCGGTTTCAATGGGCACATGTCACTCTAATATCACATCAGTAAGAAGAATTAACCAAAGGCACAGCAAGGTGCCCCAGAAGAAAAATAGGGCTTCAAGGAATCCTGTGGTTACGGGGCAAGACCACAAAAATAAGAGCTAAAAAATGGAGCTAAGGGCCAATGCAATTCAAAAACCTGCAGAGTTATAAAGGCCAACTATTTTCAAAAAATATATTGAGGTAAGGCTATGAAGAGGCATTGAAAGCAAGGCAGAATTGCAGGAAACCGATTTCAGGAGGTAGACTGGAATTGCATTGAAAACATATGAAGAGAGTCAGAACCTGGACAATGATGCACTTGGCCAAAAAGGGCGTATGCGTTTTTTCCTGAATATATTCAGGAAAAAAAGCATACGCACTTTTTGGCCAACGAAGCAAGCTTGCAAAGGAAATCTGCACTACAATGAAGTCTCACTTCCACCTGGTCAAAAGGGCCATCTGAAAAAAGTGTAGAATCCATAAAGGCACGACAGGCCATGGAGAACTGGGAGCCTTCTTATGCTGATGGGCGGGATGTAAATTGCCAACAGCCACTCTGGAGAAGTGTATGGTGTTTCCTGAAACATCTAAAAAACAAAGCAACAGAGCCTAGGGCACTTCCACTTATGGTCCTATAGCTTAGGGAAATTAAAATCAAAAAGACACAGCCACCCCAAAGTTTGGAACAGCTCTGTTTACAGGAAACTCGTTTACAGTACACGTTCAACATCGCAGAAATTGAAAAATGGATAAAGAAGTTGTGGTATTTAATTACAAAGCAATATCACTCAGCAGTGAAATCTATGTCATCAGGCCCTTAGCAGCACAATGAGTGGATTCAGGTATGATGATTCTAACTGAAATAAGTCACACAGAAAAAGAAACATCATAAGATATCAGTAATATTCGGAATGGAAACTTGGCTACACAGGAACTGAATTACAGAACAGAACAGGGTCTCAAATTGAGAAAAACAACTTATGCTTGCTTAAGGGTAAAGGTGAGTTGGGGTGCTGCATAATACCAGAGATTGAAATGAGCACAGATAAAGTTCCTTAAGCCAAATATGGAATAGACAAGAGCTACTCCTTGCTCAACGAAATGGACTCAACACCGCATAATAAACGCCTAAGAATGTACCTGACTTGTAAGTATCTTTAAACCTATGGATTGCTATGTCTCCGAAAGAGAATCAAGCATGTGTACAGGGGCATAAACGCAGCAGTGATAGGATTGGAGAGGTTCGGTGAGCAAATGAAGACCCTTTGAAGTCATATTGCATGGTACCCATTCCACGGGTTTCAACTACCCAGGTTTAAGGTATTCTTCCTTCAGCTAAAACATGCATGTGGAACCCAGAGTATGATCAACCGTGTGAACGGGAGACGTGTTCAAATATGTCTCAGTTTTCGTACCCTGGTACTCGGGTGCAACATTCCAGACACTTTACTAACACTCTCCCCACTTGGAGAGTCAGCGCCTTTAAACTCCTGTTTGGCCCAGTTTGCAATTTCTGCGGAAGATGAACAGGAATAGCGAGAACCAATGAGAGACTAGCTGGAGGTGTCTGGACGGGCAAATTTAACTCTCATTTCCCACCAGGAAGAGGAAATAACCAAAGGCTCAGCGTGCCGTGCCGGAACCAGATTAGGACCTGAAGCCATCCTGCGGTGTTGCGGCCAGCTCAAAAGAAAGCGAGTTGAAGAAAGGAGCTCAGGGGCACTGTAATTCACAAACCTGCAGAGTTATAAATGACAGCTATCGTCCAAAAATAGACTGAAGTAAGGCTGCCAAGAGGACTTGAAAGCGGGGCAGAATTGCAGGAAACCGATTTCAGGAGGTAGACTGGAATTGCATTGAAAGCATAGGAAAAGAGGCAGAACGTCCACAATGATGCACTTGGCCAAAAAGGGCGTATGCGTTTTTTCCTGAATATATTCAGGAAAAAACGCATACGCCCTTTTTGGCCAACCAAGCAAGCTTGCAAAGGAAATCTGCACTACAATGAAGTCTCACTTCCCCCCGGTCAAAAGGGCCATCTGAAAAAAGTGTAAAATCCAGAAAGGCAGGACAGGCCATGGAGAACTGGGAGCCTTGTTATGCTGATGGGCGGGTTGTAAATTGCCAACAGACACTCGGGAGAAGTGTATGGTGTTTCCTGAAACATCTAAAAAACAAAGCAACAGAGCCTAGGGCACTTCCACTTATGGTCCTATAGCTTAGGGAAATTAAAATCAAAAAGACACAGCCACCCCAAAGTTTGGGACGCCTCTGTTTACAAGAACCTCGTTTACCGTACAAGTTCAATATCACAGAAAGTGAAAAATGGATAAAGAACTTGTGGTACTTACGTACAATGCAGTATCACTCAGCAATGAAATCTATGTCATCAGGCCCGTAGCAGCATAATGAGTGGATTCAGGTACGATGATTCTAACTGAAATAAGTCACACAGAAAAAGAAACATCATAAGATATCAGTAATACACGGAATGTAAACTTGGCTACAGAGGAACTGAATTCCAAAACAGAACAGTGTCTCAAATTTAGAAAACCAACTTATGCTTGCTTAAGGGGAAAGGTGAGTTGGGGTGCTGCATAAAACCAGAGATTGAAATGAGCACAGATAAAGTTCCTTAAGCCAAATATGGAATAGACAAGAGCTACTCCTTGCTCAACGAAATGGACTCAACACCCCATATTAAACGCCTAAGAATGTACCTGACTAGTAAGTATCTTAAAACCTATGGATTGCTATGTCTCCAAAAGAGAATCAAGCGTGTGTACAGGGGCATAAACGCAGCAGTGATAGGATTGGTTAGGTTCGGTGAGCAAATGAAGACCCTTTGAAGTCATATTGCATGGTACCCATTACACAGCTCTCAACTCTGCAGGTTTTAGGTAGTCTTCCTTCAGCTAAAACATGCATTTGGAATCCAGAGTATGATCAACAGTGTGAACGGGAGACGTGTTCAAATATGTCTCAGTTTTCCTCCCCTGGTACTCGGGTGCAACATTCCAGACGCTTTACTAACACTCTCCCCACTTGGAGAGTCAGCGCCTTTAACCTCCTGTTTGGCCCAGTTTGCAATTTCTGCGGAAGATGAACAGGAATAGCGAGCACCAATGAGAGACTAGCTGGAGGTGTCTGGACAGGCAAATTTAACTCTCATTTCCCACCAGGAAGAGGAAATAACCAAAGGCTCAGCGTGCCGTGCCGGAACCAGATTAGGGCCTGAAGCCATCCTGCTGTGTTGCGGCCAGCTCAAAAGAAAGCGAGTTGAGGAAAGGAGCTCAGGGGCACTGTAATTCACAAACCTGCAGAGTTATAAATGACAGCTATCGTCCAAAAATAGACTGAAGTAAGGCTGCCAAGAGGACTTGAAAGCGGGGCAGAATTGCAGGAAACCGATTTCAGGAGGTAGACTGGAATTGCATTGAAAGCATAGGAAAAGAGGCAGAACGTCCACAATGAGGCACTTGGCCAAAAAGGGCGTATGCGTTTTTTCCTGAATATATTCAGGAAAAAACGCATACGCCCTTTTTGGCCAACCAAGCAAGCTTGCAAAGGAAATCTGCACTACAATGAAGTCTCACTTCCCCCTGGTCAAAACGGCCATCTGAAAAAAGTGTAAAATCCAGAAAGGCAGGACAGGCCATGGAGAACTGGGAGCCTTGTTATGCTGATGGGCGGGATGTAAATTGCCAACAGACACTCGGGAGAAGTGTATGGTGTTTCCTGAAACATCTAAAAAACAAAGCAACAGAGCCTAGGGCTCTTCCACATATGGTCCTATAGCATAGGGAAATTAAAATCAAAAAGACACAGCCACCCCAAAGTTTGGGACGCCTCTGTTTACAAGAACCTCGTTTACAGTACAAGTTCAACATCGCAGAATGTTAAAAATGGATAAAGAAGTTGTGGTATTTACTTACAAAGCAATATCACTCAGCAATGAAATCTATGTCATCAGGCCCTTAGTAGCACAATGAGTGGATTCAGGTATGATGATTCTAACTGAAATAAGTCACACAGAAAAAGAAACATCATAAGATATCAGTAATACATGGAATGTAAACTTGGCTACACAGGAACTGAATTACAGAACAGAACAGGGTCTCAAATTTAGAAAACCAACTTATGCTTGCTTAAGGGGAAAGGCGAGTTGGGGTGCTGCATAAAACCAGAGATTGAAATGAGCACAGATAAAGTTCCTTAAGCCAAATATGGAATAGACAAGAGCTACTCCTTGCTCAACGAAATGGACTCAACACCCCATATTAAACGCCTAAGAATGTACCTGACTAGTAATTATCTTAAAACCTATGGATTGCTATGTCTCCAAAAGGGAATCAAGCATGTGTACAGGGGCATAAACCCAGCAATGATATGAGTGGAGAGGTTCGGTGAGCAAATGAAGACCCTTTGAAGTCATATTGCATGGTACCCATTCCACGGGTCTCAACTCTGCAGGTTTCAGGTATTCTTCCTTCAGCTAAAACATGCATGTGGAACCCAGAGTATGATCAACCATGTGATCGGGAGACGTGTTCAAATATGTCTCCGTTTTTGTACCCTGGTACTCGGGTGCAACATTCCAGACGCTTTACTAACACTCTCCCGACTTGGAGAGTCAGTCCCTTTAACCTCCTGTTTGGCCCAGTTTGCAATTTCTGCAGAAGATGAACAGGAATAGCGAGCACCAATGAGAGACTAGCTGGAGGTGTCTGGACGGGCAAATTTAACACTCACATCCCACCAGCAAGAGGAATTAACCAAAGGCTCAGCGTGCCGTGCCGGAACCAGATTAGGGCCTGAAGCCATCCTGCGGTGTTGCGGCCAGGTCACAAGAAAGCGAGTTGAAGAAAGGAGCTCAGGGGCACTGTAATTCACAAACCTGCAGAGTTATAAATGACAGCTATCGTCCAAAAATAGACTGAAGTAAGGCTGCCAAGAGGACTTGAAAGCGGGGCAGAATTGCAGGAAACCGATTTCAGGAGGTAGACTGGAATTGCATTGAAAGCATAGGAAAAGAGGCAGAACGTCCACAATGATGCACTTGGCCAAAAAGGGCGTATGCGTTTTTTCCTGAATATATTCAGGAAAAAACGCATACGCCCTTTTTGGCCAACCAAGCAAGCTTGCAAAGGAAATCTGCAGTACAATGAAGTCTCACTTCCCCCCGGTCAAAAGGGCCATCTGAAAAAAGTGTAAAATCCAGAAAGGCAGGACAGGCCATGGACAACTGGGAGCCTTGTTATGCTGATGGGCGGGATGTAAATTGCCACAGACACTCGGGAGAAGTGTATGGTGTTTCCTGAAACATCTAAAAAACAAAGCAACAGAGCCTAGGGCACTTCCACTTATGGTCCTATAGCTTAGGGAAATTAAAATCAAAAAGACACAGCCACCCCAAAGTTTGGGACGCCTCTGTTTACAAGAACCTCGTTTACCGTACAAGTTCAATATCACAGAAAGTGAAAAATGGATAAAGAACTTGTGGTACTTACGTACAATGCAGTATCACTCAGCAATGAAATCTATGTCATCAGGCCCGTAGCAGCATAATGAGTGGATTCAGGTACGATGATTCTAACTGAAATAAGTACCACAGAAAAAGAAACATCATAAGATATCACTAATACACGGAATGTAAACTTGGCTACACAGGAACTGAATTCCAAACAGAACAGGGTCTCAAATTTAGAAAACCAACTTATGCTTGCTTAAGGGGAAAGGTGAGTTGGGGTGCTGCATAAAACCAGAGATTGAAATGAGCACAGATAAAGTTCCTTAAGCCAAATATGGAATAGACAAGAGCTACTCCTTGCTCAACGAAATGGACTCAACACCCCATATTAAACGCCTAAGAATGTACCTGACTAGTAAGTATCTTAAAACCTATGGATTGCTATGTCTCCAAAAGGGAATCAAGCGTGTGTACAGGGGCATAAACGCAGCAGTGATAGGATTGGAGAGGTTCGGTGAGCAAATGAAGATCCTTTGAAGTCATATTGCATGGTACCCATTCCACGGGTCTCAACTCTGCAGGTTTCAGGTATTCTTCCTTCAGCTAAAACATGCATGTGGAACCCAGAGTATGATCAACTGTGTGAACACGAGACGTGTTCAAATATGTCTTAGTTTTCCTCCCCTGGTACTCGGGTACAACATTCCAGACGCTTTACTAACACTCTCCCCACTTGGAGAGTCAGCACCTTTAACCTCCTGTTTGGCCCAGTTTGCAATTTCTGCGGAAGATGAACAGGAATAGGGAGAACCAATGGGAGACTAGATGGAGGTGTCTGGACGGGCAAATTTAACTCTCATTTCCCACCAGGAAGAGGAATTAACCAAAGGCTCAGCGTGCCGTGCCGGTACCAGATTAGGGCCTCAAGCAATCCTGCAGTGTGGCGGCCAGGTCACAAGAAAGTGAGTTTAAGAAAGGAGCTCAGGGGCACTGTAATTCACAAACCTGCAGAGTTATAAATGACAGCTATCGTCCAAAAATAGACTGAAGTAAGGCTGCCAAGAGGACTTGAAAGCGGGGCAGAATTGCAGGAAACCGATTTCAGGAGGTAGACTGGAATTGCATTGAAAGCATAGGAAAAGAGGCAGAACGTCCACAATGATGCACTTGGCCAAAAAGGGCGTATGCGTTTCTTCCTGAATATATTCAGGAAAAAACGCATACGCCCTTTTTGGCCAAACAAGCAAACTTGCAAAGGAAATCTGCACTACAATGAAGTTTCACTTCCCCCCGGTCAAAAGGGCCATCTGAAAAAAGTGTAAAATCCAGAAAGGCAGGACAGGCCATGGACAACTGGGAGCCTTGTTATGCTGATGGGCGGGATGTAAATTGCCAACAGACACTGGGGAGAAGTGTATGGTGTTTCCTGAAACATCTAAAAAACAAAGCAACAGAGCCTAGGGCACTTCCACTTATGGTCCTATAGCTTAGGGAAATTAAAATCAAAAAGACACAGCCACCCCAAAGTTTGGGACGCCTCTGTTTACAAGAACCTCGTTTACCATACAAGTTCAATATCACAGAAAGTGAAAAATGGATAAAGAACTTGTGGTACTTACGTACAATGCAGTATCACTCAGCAATGAAATCTATGTCATCAGGCCCGTGGCAGCATAATGAGTGGATTCAGGTATGATGATGCTAACTGAAATAAGTCACACAGAAAAAGAAACATCATAAGATATCAGTAATACACGGAATGGAAACTTGGCTACACAGGAACTGAATTACAGAACAGAACAGGGTCTCAAATTTAGAAAACCAACTTATGCTTGCTTAAGGGGAAAGGTGAGTTGGGGTGCTGCATAAAACCAGAGATTGAAATGAGCACAGATAAAGTTCCTTAAGCCAAATATGGAATAGACAAGAGCTACTCCTTGCTCAACGAAATGGACTCGACACCCCATATTAAACGCCTAAGAATGTACCTGACTAGTAAGTATCTTAAAACCTATGGATTGCTATGTCTCCAAAAGAGAATCAAGCGTGTGTACAGGGGCATAAACGCAGCAGTGATAGGATTGGAGAGGTTCGGTGAGCAAATGAAGACCCTTTGAAGTCATATTGCATGATACCCATTCCACTGGTCTCAACTCTGCAGGTTTCAGGTATTCTTCCTTCAGCTTATACATGCATGTGGAACCCAGAGTATGATCAACCGTGTGAACGGGAGACGTGTTCAAATATGTCTCAGTTTTCTTCCCCTGGTACTCGGGTGCAACATTCCAGATGCTTTACTAACACTCTCCCCACTTGGAGAGTCAGCGCCTTTAACCTCCTGTTTGGCCCAGTTTGCAATTTCTGCGGAAGATGAACAGGAATAGTGAGAACCAATGAGAGACTAGCTGGAGGTGTCTGGACGGGCAAATTTAACTCTCATTTCCCACCAGGAAGAGGAATTAACCAAAGGCTCAGCGTGCCGTGCCGGAACCAGATTAGGGCCTGAAGCCATCCTGCGGTGTTGCGGCCAGGTCACAAGAAAGCGAGTTGAAGAAAGGAGCTCAGGGGCACTGTAATTCACAAACCTGCAGAGTTATAAATGACAGCTATCGTCCAAAAATACACTGAAGTAAGGCTGCCAAGAGGACTTGAAAGCGGGGCAGAATTGCAGGAAACCGATTTCAGGAGGTAGACTGGAATTGCATTGAAAGCATAGGAAAAGAGGCAGAACGTCCACAATGATGCACTTGGCCAAAAAGGGCGTATGCGTTTCTTTCTGAATATATTCAGGAAAAAACGCATACGCCCTTTTTGGCCAACCAAGCAAGCTTGCAAAGAAGTCTGCAGTACAATGAAGTCTCACTTCCCCCCGGTCAAAAGGGCCATCTGAAAAAAGTGTAAAATCGTGAAAGGCAGGACAGGCCCTGGAAAACTGGGAGCCTTGTTATGCTGATGGGCGGGATGTAAATTGCCAACAGACACTCCGGAGAAGTGTATGGCGTTTCCTGAAACATCTAAAAAACAAAGCAACAGAGCCTAGGGCACTTCCACTTATGGTCCTATAGCTTAGGGAAATTAAAATCAAAAAGACACAGCCACCCCAAAATTTGGGACGCCTCTGTTTACAAGAACCTCGTTTACCGTACAAGTTCAATATCACAGAAAGTGAAAAATGGATAAAGAACTTGTGGTACTTACGTACAATGCAGTATCACTCAGCAATGAAATCTATGTCATCAGGCCCGTAGCAGCATAATGAGTGGATTCAGGTACGATGATTCTAACTGAAATAAGTCACACAGAAAAAGAAACATCATAAGATATCACTAATACACGGAATGTAAACTTGGCTACACAGGAACTGAATTCCAAAACAGCACAGGGTCTCAAATTCAGAAAACCAACTTATGCTTGCTTAAGGGGAAAGGTGAGTTGGGGTGCTGCGTAAAACCAGAGATTGAAATGAGCACAGATAAAGTTCCTTAAGCCAAATATGGAATAGACAAGAGCTACTCCTTGCTCAACGAAATGGACTCAACACCCCATATTAAACGCCTAAGAATGTACCTGACTAGTAAGTATCTTAAAACCTATGGATTTCTATGTCTCCAAAAGAGAATCAAGCGTGTGTACAGGGGCATAAACACAGCAGTGATATGATTGGAGAGGTTCGGTGAGCAAATGAAGACCCTTTGAAGTCATATTGCATGGTACCCATTCCACGGGTTTCAACTACCCAGGTTTAAGGTATTCTTCCTTCAGCTAAAACATGCATGTGGAACCTAGAGTATGATCAACCATGTGATCGGGAGACGTGTTCAAATATGTCTCAGTTTTTGTACCCTGATACTCGGGTGTAACATTCCAGACGCTTTACTAACACTCTCCCGACTTGGAGAGTCAATCCCTTAAATCTCCTGTTTGGCCCAGTTTGCAATTTCTGCGGAAGATGAACAGGAATAGTGAGAACCAATGAGAGACTAGCTGGAGGTGTCCTGACGGGCAAATTTAACACTCACATCCCAACAGGAAGAGGAATTAACCAAAGGCTCAGCGTGCCGTGCCAGAACCAGATTAGGGCCTGAAGCCATCCTGCGGTGTTGCGGCCAGCTCACAAGAAAGCGAGTTGAAGAAAGGAGCTCAGGGGCACTGTAATTCACAAACCTGCAGAGTTATAAATGACAGCTATCGTCCAAAAATAGACTGAAGTAAGGCTGCCAAGAGGACTTGAAAGCGGGGCAGAATTGCAGGAAACCGATTTCAGGAGGTAGACTGGAATTGCATTGAAAGCATAGGAAAAGAGGCAGAACGTCCACAATGATGCACTTGGCCAAAAAGGGCGTATGCGTTTTTTCCTGAATATATTCAGGAAAAAACGCATACGCCCTTTTTGGCCAACCAAGCAAGCTTGCAAAGGAAATCTGCACTACAAAGAAGTCTCACTTCCCCCCGGTCAAAAGGGCCATCTGAAAAAAGTGTAAAATCCAGAAAGGCAGGACAGGCCATGGAGAACTGGGAGCTTTGTTATGCTGATGGGCGGGATGTAAATTGTCAACAGACACTCCTGAGAAGTGTATGGTGTTTCCTGAAACATCTATAAAACAAAGCAACAGAGCCTAGGGCACTTCCACTTATGGTCCTATAGCTTAGGGAAATTAAAATCAAAAAGACACAGCCACCCAAAAGTTTGGGACTCCTCTGTTTACAAGAACCTCGTTTACAGTAAAAGTTCAATATCGCAGAAAGTGAAAAATGGATAAAGAAATTGTGGTACTTACGTACAATGCAGTATCACTCAGCAATGAAATCTTTGTCATCAGGCCCGTAGCAGCTTAATGAGTGGATTCAGGTACGATGTTTCTAACTGAAATAAGTCACACAGAAAATGAAACATCGTAAGATATCACTAATACACGGAATGTAAACTTGGCTACACAGGAACTGAATTACAGAACAGAACAGGGTCTCAAATTTAGAAAACCAACTTATGCTTGCTTAAGGGGAAAGGTGAATTGGGGTGCTGCATAAAACCAGAGATTGAAATGAGCACAGATAAAGTTCCTTAAGCCAAATATGGAATAGACAAGAGCTACTCCTTGCTCAACGAAATGGACTCAACACCGCATATTAAACGCCTAAGAATGTACCTGACTAGTAAGTATCTTAAAACCTATGGATTTCTATGTCTCCGAAAGAGAATCAAGCATGTGTACAGGGGCATAAACGCAGCAGTGATAGGAATGGAGAGGTTCGGTGAGCAAATGAAGACCCTTTGAAGTCATATTGCATGGTACCCATTCCACGGGTTTCAACTACCCAGGTTTAAGGTATTCTTCCTTCAGCTAAAACATGCATGTGGAACCTAGAGTATGATCAACCATGTAATCGGGAGACGTGTTCAAATATGTCTCAGTTTTCGTACCCTGGTACTCGGGTGCAACATTCCAGACGCTTTACTAAAACTCTCCCGACTTGGAGAGTCAGTCCCTTTAACCTCCTGTTTGGCCCAGTTTGCAATTTCTGCGGAAGATGAACAGGAATAGCGAGAACCAATGAGAGACTAGCTGGAGGTGTCTGGACGGGCAAATTTAACTCTCATTTCCCACCAGGAAGAGGAATTAACCAAAGGCTCAGCATGCCGTGCCAGATCCAGATTAGGGCCTGAAGCCATCCTGCGGTGTTGCGGCCAGCTCAAAAGAAAGCGAGTTGAAGAAAGGAGCTCAGGGGCACTGTAATTCACAAACCTGCAGAGTTATAAATGACAGCTATCGTCCAAAAATAGACTGAAGTAAGGCTGCCAAGAGGACTTGAAAGCAGGGCAGAATTGCAGGAAACCGATTTCAGGAGGTAGACTGGAATTGCATTGAAAGCATAGGAAAAGAGGCAGAACGTCCACAATGATGCACTTGGCCAAAAAGGGCGTATGCGTTTTTTCCTGAATATATTCAGGAAAAAACGCATACGCCCTTTTTGGCCAACCAAGCAAGCTTGCAAAGGAAATCTGCACTACAATGAAGTCTCACTTTCCCCCCGGTCAAAAGGGCCATCTGAAAAAAGTGTAAAATCCAGAAAGGCAGGACAGGCCATGGAGAACTGGGAGCCTTGTTATGCTGATGGGCGGGATGTAAATTGCCAACAGACACTCGGGAGAAGTGTATGGTGTTTCCTGAAACATCTAAAAAACAATGCAACAGAGCCTAGGACACTGCCACTTATGGTCCTATAGCTTAGGGAAATTAAAATCAAAAAGACACAGCCACCCCAAAGTTTGGGACGCCTCTGTTTACAAGAACCTCGTTTACAGTACAAGTTCAACATTGCAGAAAGTGAAAAATGGATAAAGAAGTTGTGGTATTTACTTACAAAGCAATATCACTCAGCAATGAAATCTGTGTCATCAGGCCCTTAGCAGCACAATGAGTGGATTCAGGTATGATGATTCTAACTGAAATAAGTCACACAGAAAAAGAAACATCATAAGATATCAGTAATACACGGAATGTAAACTTGGCTACACAGGAACTGAATTACAGAACAGAACAGGGTCTCAAATTTAGAAAACCAACTTATGCTTGCTTAAGGGGAAAGGTGAGTTGGGGTGCTGCATAAAACCAGAGATTGAAATGAGCACAGATAAAGTTCCTTAAGCCAAATATGGAATAGACAAGAGCTACTCCTTGCTCAACGAAATGGACTCAACACCGCATATTAAACGCCTAAGAATGTACCTGACTAGTAAGTATCTTAAAACCTATGGATTTCTATGTCTCCGAAAGAGAATCAAGCATGTGTACAGGGGCATAAACGCAGCAGTGATAGGAATGGAGAGGTTCGGTGAGCAAATGAAGACCCTTTGAAGTCATATTGCATGGTACCCATTCCACGGGTTTCAACTACCCAGGTTTAAGGTATTCTTCCTTCAGCTAAAACATGCATGTGGAACCTAGAGTATGATCAACCATGTAATCGGGAGACGTGTTCAAATATGTCTCAGTTTTCGTACCCTGGTACTCGGGTGCAACATTCCAGACGCTTTACTAACACTCTCCCGACTTGGAGAGTCAGTCCCTTTAACCTCCTGTTTGGCCCAGTTTGCAATTTCTGCGGAAGATGAACAGGAATAGCGAGAACCAATGAGAGACTAGCTGGAGGTGTCTGGACGGGCAAATTTAACTCTCATTTCCCACCAGGAAGAGGAATTAACCAAAGGCTCAGCATGCCGTGCCAGATCCAGATTAGGGCCTGAAGCCATCCTGCGGTGTTGCGGCCAGCTCAAAAGAAAGCGAGTTGAAGAAAGGAGCTCAGGGGCACTGTAATTCACAAACCTGCAGAGTTATAAATGACAGCTATCGTCCAAAAATAGACTGAAGTAAGGCTGCCAAGAGGACTTGAAAGCAGGGCAGAATTGCAGGAAACCGATTTCAGGAGGTAGACTGGAATTGCATTGAAAGCATAGGAAAAGAGGCAGAACGTCCACAATGATGCACTTGGCCAAAAAGGGCGTATGCGTTTTTTCCTGAATATATTCAGGAAAAAACGCATACGCCCTTTTTGGCCAACCAAGCAAGCTTGCAAAGGAAATCTGCACTACAATGAAGTCTCACTTCCCCCCCGGTCAAAAGGGCCATCTGAAAAAAGTGTAAAATCCAGAAAGGCAGGACAGGCCATGGAGAACTGGGAGCCTTGTTATGCTGATGGGCGGGATGTAAATTGCCAACAGACACTCGGGAGAAGTGTATGGTGTTTCCTGAAACATCTAAAAAACAATGCAACAGAGCCTAGGACACTGCCACTTATGGTCCTATAGCTTAGGGAAATTAAAATCAAAAAGACACAGCCACCCCAAAGTTTGGGACGCCTCTGTTTACAAGAACCTCGTTTACAGTACAAGTTCAACATTGCAGAAAGTGAAAAATGGATAAAGAAGTTGTGGTATTTACTTACAAAGCAATATCACTCAGCAATGAAATCTGTGTCATCAGGCCCTTAGCAGCACAATGAGTGGATTCAGGTATGATGATTCTAACTGAAATAAGTCACACAGAAAAAGAAACATCATAAGATATCAGTAATACACGGAATGTAAACTTGGCTACACAGGAACTGAATTACAGAACAGAACAGGGTCTCAAATTTAGAAAACCAACTTATGCTTGCTTAAGGGGAAAGGTGAGTTGGGGTGCTGCATAAAACCAGAGATTGAAATGAGCACAGATAAAGTTCCTTAAGGCAAATATGGAATAGACAAGAGCTACTCCTTGCTCAACGAAATGGACTCAACACCGCATATTAAACGCCTAAGAATGTACGTGACTAGTAAGTATCTTAAAACCTATGGATTGCTATGTCTCCGATAGAGAATCAAGCATGTGTACAGGGGCATAAACGCAGCAGTGATAGGATTGGAGAGGTTCGGTGAGCAAATGAAGACCCTTTGAAGTCATATTGCATGGTACCCATTCCACGGGTTTCAACTACCCAGGTTTAAGGTATTCTTCCTTCAGCTAAAACATGCATGTGGAACCTAGAGTATGATCAACCATGTGATCGGGAGACGTGTTCAAATATGTCTCAGTTTTCGTACCCTGGTACTCGGGTGCAACATTCCAGACGCTTTACTAACATTCTCCCGACTTGGAGAGTCAGTCCCTTTAACCTCCTGTTTGTCCCAGTTTGCAATTTCTGCGGAAGATAAACAGGAATAGCGAGAACTAATGAGAGACTAGCTGGAGGTGTCTGGACAGGCAAATTTAACTCTCATTTCCCACCAGGAAGAGGAATTAACCAAAGGCTCTGCATGCCGTGCCAGAACCAGATTAGGGCCTGAAGCCATCCTGCGGTGTTGCGGCCAGCTCACAAGAAAGCGAGTTGAAGAAAGGAGCTCAGGGGCACTGTAATTCACAAACCTGCAGAGTTATAAATGACAGCTATCGTCCAAAAATAGACTGAAGTAAGGCTGCCAAGAGGACTTGAAAGCGGGGCAGAATTGCAGGAAACCGATTTCAGGAGGTAGACTGGAATTGCATTGAAAGCATAGGAAAAGAGGCAGAACGTCCACAATGATGCACTTGGCCAAAAAGGGCATATGCGTTTTTTCCTGAATACATTCAGGAAAAAACGCATACGCCCTTTTTGGCCAACCAAGCAAGCTTGCAAAGGAAATCTGCACTACAATGAAGTCTCACTTCCCCCCAGTCAAAAGGGCCATCTGAAAAAAGTGTAAAATCCAGAAAGGCAGGACAGGTCATGGAGAACTGGGAGCCTTGTTATGCTGATGGGCGGGATGTAAATTGCCAACAGACACTCGGGAGAAGTGTATGGTGTTTCCTGAAACATCTAAAAAACAAAGCAACAGAGCCTAGGGCACTTCCACTTATGGTCCTATAGCTTAGGGAAATTAAAATCAAAAAGACACAGCCACCCCAAAGTTTGGAACGGCTCTGTTTACAAGAACCTCGTTTACAGTACAAGTTCAACATCGCAGAAAGTGAAAAATGGATAAAGAAGTTGTGGTATTTACTTACAAAGCAATATCACTCAGCAATGAAATCTGTGTCATCAGGCCCTTAGCAGCACAATGAGTGGATTCAGGTATGATGATTCTAACTGAAATAAGTCACACAGAAAAAGAAACATCATAAGATATCAGTAATACACGGAATGGAAACTTGGCTACACAGGAACTGAATTACAGAACAGAACAGGGTCTCAAATTTAGAAAACCAACTTATTCTTGCTTAAAGGTAAAGGTGAGTTGGGGTGCTGCATAAAACCAGAGATTGAAATGAGCACAGATAAAGTTCCTTAAGTCAAATATGGAATAGACAAGAGCTACTCCTTGCTCAACGAAATGGACTCAACACCGCATATTAAACGCCTAAAAATGTACCTGACTAGTAAGTATCGTGTAACCTATGGATTGCTATGTCTCCAAAAGAGAATCAAGCATGTGTACAGGGGCATAAACGCAGCAGTGATAGGATTGGAGAGGTTCGGTGAGCAAATGAAGACCCTTTGAAGTCATATTGCATGGTACCCATTACACGGGTCTCAACTCTACAGGTTTAAGGTATTCTTTCTTCAGCTAAAACATGCATGTGGAACCCAAGTATGATCAACCATGTGAACGGGAGACGTGTTCAAATATGTCTCAGTTTTCCTCCCCTGGTACTCGGGTGCAACATTCCAGACGCTTTACTGACACTCTCCCGACTTGGAGAGTCAGTCCCTTTAACCTCCTGTTTGGCCCAGTTTGCAATTTCTGCGGAAGATGAACAGGAATAGCGAGAAGCAATGAGAGGCTAGCTGGAGGTGTCTGGACGGGCAAATTTAACTCTCATTTCCCACCAGGAAGAGGAATTAACCAAAGGCTCAGCATGCCGGGCCGGAACCAGATTAGGGCCTGAAGCCACGCTGCGGTGTTGCGGCCAGGTCACAAGAAAGCGAGTTGAAGAAAGGAGCTCAAGGGCACTGTAATTCACAAACCTGCAGAGTTATAAATGACAGCTATCGTCCAAAAATAGACTGAAGTAAGGCTGCCAAGAGGACTTGAAAGAGGGCAGAATTGCAGGAAACCGATTTCAGGAGGTAGACTGGAATTGCATTGAAAGCATAGGAAAAGAGGCAGAACGTCCACAATGATGCACTTGGCCAAAAAGGGCGTATGCGTTTTTTCCTGAATATATTCAGGAAAAAACGCATACGCCCTTTTTGGCCAACCAAGCAAGCTTGCAAAGGAAATCTGCACTACAATGAAGTCTCACTTCCCCCCGGTCAAAAGGGCCATCTGAAAAAAGTGTAAAATCCAGAAAGGCAGGACAGGCCATGGAGAACTGGGAGCCTTGTTATGCTGATGGGCGGGATGTAAATTGCCAACAGACACTCGGGAGAAGTGTATGGTGTTTCCTGAAACATCTAAAAAACAAAGCAACAGAGCCTAGGGCACTGCCACTTATGGTCCTATAGCTTAGGGAAATTAAAATCAAAAAGACACAGCCACCCCAAAGTTTGGGACGCCTCTGTTTACAATAACATCGTTTACAGTACAAGTTCAACATCACAGAAAGTGAAAAATGGATAAAGAAGTTGTGGTATTTACTTACAAAGCAATATCACTCAGCAATGAAATCTATGTCATCAGGCCCTTAGCAGCACAATGAGTGGATTCAGGTATGATGATTCGAACTGAAATAAGTCACACAGAAAAAGAAACATCATAAGATATCAGTAATACACGGAATGGAAACTTGGCTACACAGGAACTGAATTACAGAACAGAACAGGGTCTCAAATTTAGAAAACCAACTTATGCTTTCTTAAGGGGAAAGGTGAGTTGGGGTGCTGCATAAAACCAGAGATTGAAATGAGCACAGATAAAGTTCCTTAAGCCAAATATGGAATAGACAAGAGCTACTCCTTGTTCAACGAAATGGACTCAACACCGCATATTAAACGCCTAAGAATGTACCTGACTAGTAAGTATCTTAAAACCTATGGATTGCTATGTCTCCGAAAGAGAATCAAGCATGTGTACAGGGGCATAAACGCAGCAGTGATAGGATTGGAGAGGTTCGGTGAGCAAATGAAGACCCTTTGAAGTCATATTGCATGGTACCCATTCCACGGGTTTCAACTACCCAGGTTTAAGGTATTCTTCCTTCAGCTAAAACATGCATGTGGAACCTAGAGTATGATCAACCATGTGATCGGGAGACGTGTTCAAATATGTCTCAGTTTTCGTACCCTGGTACTCGGGTGCAACATTCCAGACGCTTTACTAACACTCTCCCGACTTGGAGAGTCAGTCCCTTTAACCTCCTGTTTGGCCCAGTTTGCAATTTCTGCGGAAGATGAACAGGAATAGCGAGAACCAATGAGAGACTAGCTGGAGGTGTCTGGACGGGCAAATTTAACTCTCATTTCCCACCAGGAAGAGGAATTAACCAAAGGCTCAGCGTGCCGTGCCAGAACCAGATTAGGGCCTGAAGCCATCCTGCGGTGTTGCGGCCAGCTCAAAAGAAAGCGAGTTGAAGAAAGGAGCTCAGGGGCACTGTAATTCACAAACCTGCAGAGTTATAAATGACAGCTATCGTCCAAAAATAGACTGAAGTAAGGCTGCCAAGAGGACTTGAAAGCGGGGCAGAATTGCAGGAAACCGATTTCAGGAGGTAGACTGGAATTGCATTGAAAGCATAGGAAAAGAGGCAGAACGTCCACAATGATGCACTTGGCCAAAAAGGGCGTATGCGTTTTTTCCTGAATATATTCAGGAAAAAACGCATACGCCCTTTTTGGCCAACCAAGCAAGCTTGCAAAGGAAATCTGCACTACAATGAAGTCTCACTTCCCCCCGGTCAAAAGCGCCATCTGAAAAAAGTGTAAAATCCAGAAAGGCAGGACAGGCCATGGAGAACTGGGAGCCTTGTTATGCTGATGGGCGGGATGTAAATTGCCAACAGACACTTGGGAGAAGTGTATGTTGTTTCCTGAAACATCTAAAAAACAAAGCAACAGAGCCTAGGACACTTCCACTTATGGTCCTATAGCTTAGGGAAATTAAAATCTAAAAGACACAGCCACCCCAAAGTTTGGAACGGCTCTGTTTACAAGAACCTCGTTTACCGTACAAGTTCAACATCGCAGAAAGTGAAAAATGGATAAAGAAGTTGTGGTATTCACTTACAAAGCAATATCACTCAGCAATGAAATCTATGTCATCAGGCCCTTAGCAGCACAATGAGTGGATTCAGGTATGATGATTCTAACTGAAATAAGTCACACAGAAAAAGAAACATCATAAGATATCAGTAATACACGGAATTGAAACTTGGCTACACAGGAACTGAATTACAGAACAGAACAGGGTCTCAAATTTAGAAAACCAACTTATGCTTGCTTAAGGGGAAAGGTGAGTTGGGGTGCTGCATAAAACCAGAGATTGAAATGAGCACAGATAAAGTTCCTTAAGCCAAATATGGAATAGACAAGAGCTACTCCTTGCTCAACGAAATCGACTCAACACCGCATATTAAACGCCTAAGAATGTACCTGACTAGTAAGTATCTTAAAACCTATGGATTGCTATGTCTCCGAAAGAGAATCAAGCATGTGTACAGGGGCATGAACGCAGCAGTGATAGGATTGGAGAGGTTCGGTGAGCAAATAAAGACCCTTTGAAGTCATATTGCATGGTACCCATTCCACGGGTTTCACCTACCCAGGTTTAAGTTATTCTTCCTTCAGCTAAAACATGCATGTGGAACCTAGAGTATGATCAACCATGTGATCGGGAGACGTGTTCAAATATGTCTCAGTTTTCCTCCCCTGGTACTCGGGTGCAACATTCCAGACGCTTTACTAACACTGTCCCCACTTGGAGAGTCAGCGCCTTTAACCTCCTGTTTGGCCCAGTTTGCAATTTCTGCGGAAGATGAACAGGAATAGCGAGAACCAATGAGAGACTAGCTGGAGGTGTCTGGACGGGCAAATTTAACTCTCATTTCCCACCAGGAAGAGGAAATAACCAGAGGCTCAGCGTGCGGTGCCGGAACCAGATTAGGGCCTGAAGACATCCTGCGGTGTTGCGGCCAGCTCACAAGAAAGCGAGTTGAAGAAAGGAGCTCAGGGGCACTGTAATTCACAAACCTGCAGAGTTATAAATGACAGCTATCGTCCAAAAATAGACTGAAGTAAGGCTGCCAAGAGGACTTGAAAGCGGGGCAGAATTGCAGGAAACCGATTTCAGGAGGTAGACTGGAATTGCATTGAAAGCATAGGAAAAGAGGCAGAACGTCCACAATGATGCACTTGGCCAAAAAGGGCGTATGCGTTTTTTCCTGAATATATTCAGGAAAAAACGCATACGCACTTTTTGGCCAACCAAGCAAGCTTGCAAAGGAAATCTGCACTACAATGAAGTCTCACTTCCCCCCGGTCAAAAGGGCCATCTGAAAAAAGTGTAAAATCCAGAAAGGCAGGACAGGCCATGGAGAACTGGGAGCCTTGTTATTCTGAAGAGCGGGATGTAAATTGCCAAGAACCACTCGGGAGAAGTGTATGGTGTTAACTGAAACATCTAAAAAACAAAGCAACAGAGCCTAGGGCAGTTCCACTTATGGTCCTATAGCTTAGGGAATTTAAAATCTAAAAGACACAGCCACCCCAAAGTTTGGAACGGCTCTGTTTACAAGAACCTCGTTTACCATACAAGTTCAACATCGCAGAAAGTGAAAAATGGATAAAGAAGTTGTGGTATTCACTTACAAAGCAATATCACTCAGCAATGAAATCTATGTCATCAGGCCCTTAGCAGCACAATGAGTGGATTCAGGTATGATGATTCTAACTGAAATAAGTCACACAGAAAAAGAAACATCATAAGATATCAGTAATACACGGAATGGAAACTTGGCTACACAGGAACTGAATTACAGAACAGAACAGGGTCTCAAATTTAGAAAACCAACTTATGCTTGCTTAAGGGGAAAGGTGAGTTGGGGTGCTGCATAAAACCAGAGATTGAAATGAGCACAGATAAAGTTCCTTAAGCCAAATATGGAATAGACAAGAGCTACTCCTTGCTCAACGAAATCGACTCAACACCGCATATTAAACGCCTAAGAATGTACCTGACTAGTAAGTATCTTAAAACCTATGGATTGCTATGTCTCCGAAAGAGAATCAAGCATGTGTACAGGGGCATGAACGCAGCAGTGATAGGATTGGAGAGGTTCGGTGAGCAAATAAAGACCCTCTGAAGTCATATTGCATGGTACCCATTCCACGGGTTTCACCTACCCAGGTTTAAGTTATTCTTCCTTCAGCTAAAACATGCATGTGGAACCTAGAGTATGATCAACCATGTGATCGGGAGACGTGTTCAAATATGTCTCAGTTTTCCTCCCCTGGTACTCGGGTGCAACATTCCAGACGCTTTACTAACACTGTCCCCACTTGGAGAGTCAGCGCCTTTAACCTCCTGTTTGGCCCAGTTTGCAATTTCTGCGGAAGATGAACAGGAATAGCGAGAACCAATGAGAGACTAGCTGGAGGTGTCTGGACGGGCAAATTTAACTCTCATTTCCCACCAGGAAGAGGAAATAACCAGAGGCTCAGCGTGCGGTGCCGGAACCAGATTAGGGCCTGAAGACATCCTGCGGTGTTGCGGCCAGCTCACAAGAAAGCGAGTTGAAGAAAGGAGCTCAGGGGCACTGTAATTCACAAACCTGCAGAGTTATAAATGACAGCTATCGTCCAAAAATAGACTGAAGTAAGGCTGCCAAGAGGACTTGAAAGCGGGGCAGAATTGCAGGAAACCGATTTCAGGAGGTAGACTGGAATTGCATTGAAAGCATAGGAAAAGAGGCAGAACGTCCACAATGATGCACTTGGCCAAAAAGGGCGTATGCGTTTTTTCCTGAATATATTCAGGAAAAAACGCATACGCCCTTTTTGGCCAACCAAGCAAGCTTGCAAAGGAAATCTGCACTACAATGAAGTCTCACTTCCCCCCGGTCAAAAGGGCCATCTGAAAAAAGTGTAAAATCCAGAAAGGCAGGACAGGCCATGGAGAACTGGGAGCCTTGTTATGCTGATGGGCGGGATGTAAATTGCCAACAGACACTCAGGAGAAGTGTATGGTGTTTCCTGAAACATCTAAAAAACAAAGCAACAGAACCTAGGGCACTTCCACTTATGGTCCTATAGCTTAGGGAAATTAAAATCAAAAAGACACAGCCACCCCAAAGTTTGGAACGGCTCTGTTTACAAGAACCTCGTTTACCGTACAAGTTCAACATCGCAGAAAGTGAAAAATGGATAAAGAAGTTGTGGTATTCACTTACAAAGCAATATCACTCAGCAATGAAATCTATGTCATCAGGCCCTTAGCAGCACAATGAGTGGATTCAGGTATGATGATTCTAACTGAAATAAGTCACACAGAAAAAGAAACATCATAAGATATCAGTAATACACGGAATGGAAACTTGGCTACACAGGAACTGAATTACAGAACAGAACAGGGTCTCAAATTTAGAAAACCAACTTATGCTTGCTTAAGGGGAAAGGTGAGTTGGGGTGCTGCATAAAACCAGAGATTGAAATGAGCACAGATAAAGTTCCTTAAGCCAAATATGGAATAGACAAGAGCTACTCCTTGCTCAACGAAATGGACTCAACACCGCATATTAAACGCCTAAGAATGTACCTGACTAGTAAGTATCTTAAAACCTATGGATTGCTATGTCTCCGAAAGAGAATCAAGCATGTGTACAGGGGCATAAACGCAGCAGTGATAGGATTGGAGAGGTTCGGTGAGCAAATAAAGACCCTTTGAAGTCATATTGCATGGTACCCATTCCACGGGTTTCACCTACCCAGGTTTAAGGTATTCTTCCTTCAGCTAAAACATGCATGTGGAACCTAGAGTATGATCAACCATGTGATCGGGAGACGTGTTCAAATATGTCTCAGTTTTCGTACCCTGGTACTCGGGTGCAACATTCCAGACGCTTTACTAACACTCTCCCGACTTGGAGAGTCAGTCCCTTTAACCTCCTGTTTAGCCCAGTTTGCAATTTCTGCGGAAGATGAACAGGAATAGCGAGAACCAATGAGAGACTAGCTGGAGGTGTCTGAACGGGCAAATTTAACTCTCATTTCCCACCAGGAAGAGGAAATAACCAAAGGCTCAGCGTGCCGTGCCGGAACCAGATTAGGGCCTGAAGACATCCTGCAGTGTTGCGGCCAGGTCACAAGAAAGCGAGTTGAAGAAAGGAGCTCAGGGGCACTGTAATTCACAAACCTGCAGAGTTATAAATGACAGCTATCGTCCAAAAATAGACTGAAGTAAGGCTGCCAAGAGGACTTGAAAGCGGGGCAGAATTGCAGGAAACCGATTTCAGGAGGTAGATTGGAATTGCATTGAAAGCATAGGAAAAGAGGCAGAACGTCCACAATGATGCACTTGGCCAAAAAGGGCGTATGCGTTTTTTCCTGAATATATTCAGGAAAAAACGCATACGCCCTTTTTGGCCAACCAAGCAAACTTGCAAAGGAAATCTGCACTACAATGAAGTCTCACTTCCCCCCGGTCAAAAGGGCCATCTGAAAAAAGTGTAAAATCCAGAAAGGCAGGACAGGCCATGGAGAACTGGGAGCCTTGTTATGCTGATGGGCGGGATGTAAATTGCCAACAGACACTTGGGAGAAGTGTATGGTGTTTCCTGAAACATCTAAAAGACAAAGCAACAGAGCCTAGGGCACTTCCACTTATGGTCCTATAGCTTAGGGAAATTAAAATCAAAAAGACACAGCCACCTCAAAGTTTGGGACGCCTCTGTTTACAAGAACCTCACTACCGTACAAGTTCAATATCACAGAAACTGAAAAATGGATAAAGAACTTGTGGTACTTACGTACAATGCAGTATCACTCAGCAATGAAACCTATGTCATCAGGCCCGTAGCAGCATAATGAGTGGATTCAGGTACGATGATTCTAACTGAAATAAGTCACACAGAAAAAGAAACATCATAAGATATCAGTAATACATGGAATGTAAACTTGGCTACACAGGAACTGAATTACAGAACAGAACAGGGTCTCAAATTTAGAAAACCAACTTATGCTTGCTTAAGGGGAAAGGTGAGTTGGGGTGCTGCATAAAACCAGAGATTGAAATGAGCACAGATAAAGTTCCTTAAGCGAAATATGGAATAGACAAGAGTTACTCCTTGCTCAACGAAATGGACTCAACACCGCATATTAAACGCCTATGAATGTACCTGACTAGTAAGTATCTTAAAACCTATAGATTGCTATGTCTCCGAAAGAGAATCAAGCATGTGTACAGGGGCATAAACGCAGCAGTGATAGGATTGGAGAGGTTCGGTGAGCAAACGAAGACCCTTTGAAGTCATATTGCATGGTACCCATTCCTCCGGTTTCAACTACCAAGGTTTTAGGTATTCTTCCTTCAGCTAAAACATGCATGTGGAACCCAGAGTATGATCAACCATGTGATCGGGAGACGTGTTCAAATATGTCTCAGTTTTCGTACCCTGGTACTCGGGTGCAACATTCCAGACGCTTTACTAACACTCTCCCCACTTGGAGAGTCAGCGCCTTTAACCTCCTGTTTGGCCCAGTTTGCAATTTCTGCGGAAGATGAACAGGAATAGCGAGAACCAATGAGAGGCTAGCTGCAGGTGTCTGGACGGGCAAATTTAACACTCACATCCCACCAGCAAGAGGAATTAACCAAAGGCTCAGCGTGCCGTGCCGGAACCAGATTAGGGCCTGAAGCCATCATGCGGTGTTGCGGCCAGCTCAAAAGAAAGCGAGTTGAAGAAAGGAGCTCAGGGGCACTGTCATTCACAAACCTGCAGAGTTATAAATGACAGCTATCGTCCAAAAATAGACTGAAGTAAGGCTGCCAAGAGGACTTGAAAGCGGGGCAGAATTGCAGGAAACCGATTTCAGGAGGTAGACTGGAATTGCATTGAAAGCATAGGAAAAGAGGCAGAACGTCCACAATGATGCACTTGGCCAAAAAGGGCGTATGCGTTTTTTCCTGAATATATTCAGGAAAAAACGCATACGCCCTTTTTGGCCAACCAAGCAAGCTTGCAAAGGAAATCTGCACTACAATGAAGTCTCACTTCCCCCCGGTCAAAAGGGCCATCTGAAAAAAGGGTAAAATCCAGAAAGGCAGGACAGGCCATGGAGAACTGGGAGCCTTGTTATGCTGATGGGCGGGATGTAAATTGCCAACAGACACTCAGGAGAAGTGTATGGTGTTTCCTGAAACATCTAAAAAACAAAGCAACAGAACCTAGGGCACTTCCACTTATGGTCCTATAGCTTAGGGAAATTAAAATCAAAAAGACACAGCCACCCCAAAGTTTGGAACGGCTCTGTTTACAAGAACCTCGTTTACAGTACAAGTTCAACATCACAGAAAGTGAAAAATGGATAAAGAAGTTGTGGTATTTACTTACAAAGCAATATCACTCAGCAATGAAATCTGTGTCATCAGGCCCTTAGCAGCACAATGAGTGGATTCAGGTATGATGATTCTAACTGACATAAGTCACACAGAAAAAGAAACATCATAAGATATCAGTAATACACGGAATGTAAACTTGGCTACACAGGAACTGAATTACAGAACAGAACAGGTTCTCAAATTTAGAAAACCAACTTATGCTTGCTTAAAGGGAAAGGTGAGTTGGGGTGCTGCATAAAACCAGAGATTGAAATGAGCACAGATAAAGTTCCTTAAGCCAAATATGGAATAGACAAGAGCTACTCCTTGCTCAACGAAATGGACTCAACACCGCATATTAAACGCCTAAGAATGTACCTGACTAGTAAGTATCTTAAAACCTATGGATTGCTATGTCTCCGAAAGAGAATCAAGCATGTGTACAGGGGCATAAACGCAGCAGTGATAGGATTGGAGAGGTTCGGTGAGCAAATGAAGACCCTTTGAAGTCATATTGCATGGTACCCATTCCACGGGTTTCAACTACCCAGGTTTTAGGTATTCTTCCTTCAGCTAAAACATGCATGTGGAACCCAAGTATGATCAACCATGTGAATGGGAGACGTGTTCAAATATGTCTCAGTTTTCCTCCCCTGGTACTCGGGTGCAACATTCCAGACACTTTACTAACACTCTCCCCACTTGGAGAGTCAGTCCCTTTAACCTCCTGTTTGGCCCAGTTTGCAATTTCTGCGGAAGATGAACAGGAATAGCGAGAACCAATGAGAGGCTAGCTGGAGGTGTCTGGACGGGCAAATTTAACTCTCATTTCCCACCAGGAAGAGGAAATAACCAAAGGCTCAGTGTGCCGTGCCGGAACCAGATTAGGGCCTGAAGCCATCCTGCGGTGTTGCGGCCAGCTCAAAAGAAAGCAAGTTGAAGAAAGGAGCTCAGGGGCACTGTAATTCACAAACCTGCAGAGTTATAAATGACAGCTATCGTCCAAAAATAGACTGAAGTAAGGCTGCCAAGAGGACTTGAAAGCGGGGCAGAATTGCAGGAAACCGATTTCAGGAGGTAGACTGGAATTGCATTTCAAGCATAGGAAAAGAGGCAGAACGTCCACAATGATGCACTTGGCCAAAAAGGGCGTATGCGTTTTTCCTGAATATATTCAGGAAAAAACGCATACGCCCTTTTTGGCCAACCAAGCAAGCTTGCAAAGGAAATCTGCACTACAATGAAGTCTCACTTCCCCCCGGTCAAAAGGGCCATCTGAAAAAAGTGTAAAATCCAGAAAGGCAGGACAGGCCATGGAGAACTGGGCACCTTGTTATGCTGAAGGGCGGGATGTAAATTGCCAGCAAACACTCGGGAGAAGTGTATGGTGTTTCCTGAAACATCTAAAAAACAAAGCAACAGAGCCTAGGGCACTTCCACTTATGGTCCTATAGCTTAGGGAATTTAAAATCAAAAAGACACAGCCACCCGAAAGTTTCGAATGGCTCTGTTTACAAGAACCTCGTTTACAGTACAAGTTCAACATCACAGAAAGTGAAAAATGGATAAAAAAGTTGTGGTATTTACTTACAAAGCAATATCACTAAGCAATGAAATCTGTGTCATCAGGCCCTTAGCAGCACAATGAGTGGATTCAGGTATGATGATTCTAACTGAAATAAGTCACACAGAAAAAGAAACATCATAAGATATCAGTAATACACGGAATGTAAACTTGGCTACACAGGAACTGAATTACAGAACAGAACAGGGTGTCAAATTTAGAAAATCAACTTATGCTTGCTTAAGGGGAAAGGTGAGTTGGGGTGCTGCATAAAACCAGAGATTGAAATGAGCACAGATAAAGTTCCTTAAGCCAAATATGGAATAGACAAGAGCTACTCCTTGCTCAACGAAATGGACTCAACACCGCATATTAAACGCCTAAGAATGTACCTGACTAGTAAGTATCTTAAAACCTATGGATTGCTATGTCTCCGAAAGAGAATCAAGCATGTGTACAGGGGCATAAACGCAGCAGTGATAGGATTGGAGAGGTTCGGTGAGCAAATGAAGACCCTTTGAAGTCATATTGCATGGTACCCATTCCACGGGTTTCAAATACCCAGGTTTAAGGTATTCTTCCTTCAGCTAAAAGATGCATGTGGAACCCAAGTATGATCAACCATGTGAACGGGAGACGTGTTCAAATATGTCTCAGTTTTCCTCCCCTGGTACTCGGGTGCAACATTCCAGATGCTTTACTAACACTCTCCCCACTTGGAGAGTCAGCGCCTTTAACCTCCTGTTTGGCCCAGTTTGCAATTTCTTGGAAGATGAACAGGAATAGCGAGAACCAATGAGAGACTAGCTGGAGGTGTCTGGACGGGCAAATTTAACTCTCATTTCCCACCAGGAAGAGGAAATAACCAAAGGCTCAGCGTGCCGTGCCGGAACCAGATTAGGGCCTGAAGACATCCTGCGGTGTTGCGGCCAGGTCACAAGAAAGCGAGTTGAAGAAAGGAGCTCAGGGGCACTGTAATTCACAAACCTGCAGAGTTATAAATGACAGCTATCGTCCAAAAATAGACTGAAGTAAGGCTGCCAAGAGGACTTGAAAGCGGGGCAGAATTGCAGGAAACCGATTTCAGGAGGTAGACTGGAATTGCATTGAAAGCATAGGAAAAGAGGCAGAACGTCCACAATGATGCACTTGGCCAAAAAGGGCATATGCGTTTTTTCCTGAATATATTCAGGAAAAAACGCATACGCCCTTTTTGGCCAACCAAGCAAGCTTGCAAAGGAAATCTGCACTACAATGAAGTCTCACTTCCCCCCGGTCAAAAGGGCCATCTGAAAAAAGTGTAAAATCCAGAAAGGCAGGACAGGCCATGGAGAACTGGGAGCCTTGTTATGCTGATGGGCGGGATGTAAATTGCCAACAACCACTCGGGAGAAGTGTATGGTGTTTCCTGAAACATCTAAAAAACAAAGCAACAGAACCTAGGGCACTTCCACTTATGGTCCTATAGCTTAGGGAAATTAAAATCAAAAAGACACAGCCACCCCAAAGTTTGGAACGGCTCTGTTTAAAAGAACCTCATTTACAGTACAAGTTCAACATCACAGAAATTGAAAAATGGATAAAGAAGTTGTGGTATTTACTTACAAAGCAATATCACTCAGCAATGAAATCTGTGTCATCAGGCCCTTAACAGCACAATGAGTGGATTCAGGTATGATGATTCTAACTGAAATAAGTCACACAGAAACAGAAACATCATAAGATATCAGTAATACATGGAATGTAAACTTGGCTACACAGGAACTGAATTACAGAACAGAACAGGGTCTCAAATTTAGAAAACCAATTTATGCTTGCTTAAGGGGAAAGGTGAGTTGGGGTGCTGCATAAAACCAGAGATTGAAATGAGCACAGATAAAGTTCCTTAAGCCAAATATGGAATAGACAAGAGCTACTCCTTGCTCAACGAAATGGACTCAACACCCCATATTAAACGCCTAGGAATGTACCTGACTAGTAAGTATATTAAAACCTATGGATTGCTATGTCTCCGAAAGAGAATCAAGCATGTGTACAGGGGCATAAACGCAGCAGTGATAGGATTGGAGAGGTGCGGTGAGCAAATGAAGACCCTTTGAAGTCATATTACATGGTACCCATTCCACGGGTTTCAACTACCCAGGTTTTAGGTATTCTTCCTTCAGCTAAAACATGCATGTGGAACCCAAGTATGATCAACCATGTGAATGGGAGACGTGTTCAAATATGTCTCAGTTTTCCTCCCCTGGAACTCGGGTGCAACATTCCAGACGCTTTACTAACACTCTCCCCACTTGGAAAGTCAGCGCCTTTAACCTCCTGTTTGGCCCAGTTTGCAATTTCTGCGGAAGATGAACAGGAATAGCGAGAACCAATGAGAGGCTAGCTGGAGGTGTCTGGACGGGCAAATTTAACTCTCATTTCCCACCAGGAAGAGGAAATAACCAAAGGCTCAGTGTGCCGTGCCGGAACCAGATTAGGGCCTGAAGCCATCCTGCAGTGTTGCGGCCAGCTCAAAAGAAAGCGAGTTGAAGAAAGGAGCTCAGGGGCACTGTAATTCACAAACCTGCAGAGTTATAAATGACAGCTATCGTCCAAAAATAGACTGAAGTAAGGCTGCCAAGAGGACTTGAAAGCGGGGCAGAATTGCAGGAAACCGATTTCAGGAGGTAGACTGGAATTGCATTGAAAGCATAGGAAAAGAGGCAGAACGTCCACAATGATGCACTTGGCCAAAAAGGGCGTATGCGTTTTTTCCTGAATATATTCAGGAAAAAACGCATACGCCCTTTTTGGCCAACCAAGCAAGCTTGCAAAGGAAATCTGCACTACAATGAAGTCTCACTTCCCCCCAGTCAAAAGGGCCATCTGAAAAAAGGGTAAAATCCAGAAAGGCAGGACAGGCCATGGAGAACTGGGAGCCTTGTTATGCTGATGGGCGGGATGTAAATTGCCAACAGACACTCAGGAGAAGTGTATGGTGTTTCCTGAAACATCTAAAAAACAAAGCAACAGAACCTAGGGCACTTCCACTTATGGTCCTATAGCTTAGGGAAATTAAAATCAAAAAGACACAACCACCCCAAAGTTTGGAACGGCTCTGTTTACAAGAACCTCGTTTACAGTACAAGTTCAACATCACAGAAAGTGAAAAATGGATAAAGAAGTTGTGGTATTTACTTACAAAGCAATATCACTCAGCAATGAAATCTGTGTCATCAGGCCCTTAGCAGCACAATGAGTGGATTCAGGTATGATGATTCTAACTGAAATAAGTCACACAGAAAAAGAAACATCATAAGATATCAGTAATACACGGAATGTAAACTTGGCTACACAGGAACTGAATTACAGAACAGAACAGGTTCTCAAATTTAGAAAACCAACTTATGCTTGCTTAAGGGGAAAGGTGAGTTGGGGTGCTGCATAAAACCAGAGATTGAAATGAGCACAGATAAAGTTCCTTAAGCCAAATATGGAATAGACAAGAGCTACTCCTTGCTCAACGAAATGGACTCAACACCGCATATTAAAGGCCTAAGAATGTACCTGACTAGTAAGTATCTTAAAACCTATGGATTGCTATGTCTCCGAAAGAGAATCAAGCATGTGTACAGGGGCATAAACGCAGCAGTGATAGGATTGGAGAGGTTCGGTGAGCAAATGAAGACCCTTTGAAGTCATATTGCATGGTACCCATTCCACGGGTTTCAACTACCCAGGTTTTAGGTATTCTTCCTTCAGCTAAAACATGCATGTGGAACCCAAGTATGATCAACCATGTGAATGGGAGACGTGTTCAAATATGTCTCAGTTTTCCTCCCCTGGTACTCGGGTGCAACATTCCAGACGCTTTACTAACACTCTCCCCACTTGGAAAGTCAGCGCCTTTAACCTCCTGTTTGGCCCAGTTTGCAATTTCTGCGGAAGATGAACAGGAATAGCGAGAACCAATGAGAGGCTAGCTGGAGGTGTCTGGACGGGCAAATTTAACTCTCATTTCCCACCAGGAAGAGGAAATAACCAAAGGCTCAGTGTGCCGTGCCGGAACCAGATTAGGGCCTGAAGCCATCCTGCGGTGTTGCGGCCAGCTCAAAAGAAAGCAAGTTGAAGAAAGGAGCTCAGGGGCACTGTAATTCACAAACCTGCAGAGTTATAAATGACAGCTATCGTCCAAAAATAGACTGAAGTAAGGCTGCCAAGAGGACTTGAAAGCGGGGCAGAATTGCAGGAAACCGATTTCAGGAGGTAGACTGGAATTGCATTGAAAGCATAGGAAAAGAGGCAGAACGTCCACAATGATGCACTTGGCCAAAAAGGGCGTATGCGTTTTTTCCTGAATATATTCAGGAAAAAACGCATACGCCCTTTTTGGCCAACCAAGCAAGCTTGCAAAGGAAATCTGCACTACAATGAAGTCTCACTTCCCCCCGGTCAAAAGGGCCATCTGAAAAAAGTGTAAAATCCAGAAAGGCAGGACAGGCCATGGAGAACTGGGAGCCTTGTTATGCTGAAGGGCGGGATGTAAATTGCCAACAACCACTCGGGAGAAGTGTATGGTGTTTCCTGAAACATCTAAAAAACAAAGCAACAGAACCTAGGGCACTTCCACTTATGGTCCTATAGCTTAGGGAAATTAAAATCAAAAAGACACAGCCACCCCAAAGTTTGGATCGGCTCTGTTTACAAGAACCTCGTTTACAGTACAAGTTCAACATCGCAGAAAGTGAAAAATGGATAAAGAAGTTGTGGTATTTACTTAGAAAGCAATATCACTAAGCAATGAAATCTGTGTCATCAGGCCCTTAGCAGCACAATGAGTGGATTCAGGTATGATGATTCTAACTGAAATAAGTCACACAGAAAAAGAAACATCATAAGATATCAGTAATACACGGAATGTAAACTTGGCTACACAGGAACTGAATTACAGAACAGAACAGGGTCTCAAATTTAGAAAACCAACTTATGCTTGCTTAAGGGGAAAGGTGAGTTGGGGTGCTGCATAAAACCAGAGATTGAAATGAGCACAGATAAAGTTCCTTAAGCCAAATACGGAATAGACAAGAGCTACTCCTTGCTCAACGAAATGGACTCAACACCGCATATTAAACGCCTAAGAATGTACCTGACTAGTAAGTATCTTAAAACCTATGGATTGCTATGTCTCCGAAAGAGAATCAAGCATGTGTACAGGGGCATAAACGCAGCAGTGATAGGATTGGAGAGGTTCGGTGAGCAAATGAAGACCCTTTGAAGTCATATTGCATGGTACCCATTCCACGGGTTTCAAATACCCAGGTTTAAGGTATTCTTCCTTTAGCTAAAAGATGCATGTGGAACCCAAGTATGATCAACCATGTGAACGGGAGACGTGTTCAAATATGTCTCAGTTTTCCTCCCCTGGTACTCGAGTGCAACATTCCAGATGCTTTACTAACACTCTCCCCACTTGGAGAGTCAGCGCCTTTAACCTCCTGTTTGGCCCAGTTTGCAATTTCTTGGAAGATGAACAGGAATAGCGAGAACCAATGAGAGACTAGCTGGAGGTGTCTGGACGGGCAAATTTAACTCTCATTTCCCACCAGGAAGAGGATATAACCAAAGGCTCAGCGTGCCGTGCCGGAACCAGATTAGGGCCTGAAGACATCCTGCGGTGTTGCGGCCAGGTCACAAGAAAGCGAGTTGAAGAAAGGAGCTCAGGGGCACTGTAATTCACAAACCTGCAGAGTTATAAATGACAGCTATCGTCCAAAAATAGACTGAAGTAAGGCTGCCAAGAGGACTTGAAAGCGGGGCAGAATTGCAGGAAACCGATTTCAGGAGGTAGACTGGAATTGCATTGAAAGCATAGGAAAAGAGGCAGAACGTCCACAATGATGCACTTGGCCAAAAAGGGCGTATGCGTTTTTTCCTGAATATATTCAGGAAAAAACGCATACGCTCTTTTTGGCCAACCAAGCAAGCTTGCAAAGGAAATCTGCACTACAATGAAGTCTCACTTCCCCCCGGTCAAAAGGGCCATCTGAAAAAAGGGTAAAATCCAGAAAGGCAGGACAGGCCATGGAGAACTGGGAGCCTTGTTATGCTGATGGGCGGGATGTAAATTGCCAACAGACACTCAGGAGAAGTGTATGGTGTTTCCTGAAACATCTAAAAAACAAAGCAACAGAACCTAGGGCACTTCCACTTATGGTCCTATAGCTTAGGGAAATTAAAATCAAAAGGACACAGCCACCCCAAAGTTTGGAACGGCTCTGTTTACAAGAACCTCGTTTACAGTACAAGTTCAACATCGCAGAAAGTGAAAAATGGATAAAGAAGTTGTGGTATTTACTTACAAAGCAATATCACTCAGCAATGAAATCTGTGTCATCAGGCCCTTAGCAGCACAATGAGTGGATTCAGGTATGATGATTCTAACTGACATAAGTCACACAGAAAAAGAAACATCATAAGATATCAGTAATACACGGAATGTAAACTTGGCTACACAGGAACTGAATTACAGAACAGAACAGGTTCTCAAATTTAGAAAACCAACTTATGCTTGCTTAAGGGGAAAGGTGAGTTGGGGTGCTGCATAAAACCAGAGATTGAAATGAGCACAGATAAAGTTCCTTAAGCCAAATATGGAATAGACAAGAGCTACTCCTTGCTCAACGAAATGGACTCAACACCGCATATTAAAGGCCTAAGAATGTACCTGACTAGTAAGTATCTTAAAACCTATGGATTGCTATGTCTCCGAAAGAGAATCAAGCATGTGTACAGGGGCAAAAACGCAGCAGTGATAGGATTGGAGAGGTTCGGTGAGCAAATGAAGACCCTTTGAAGTCATATTGCATGGTACCCATTCCACGGGTTTCAACTACCCAGGTTTATGGTATTCTTCCTTCAGCTAAAACATGCATGTGGAACCCAAGTATGATCAACCATGTGAATGGGAGACGTGTTCAAATATGTCTCAGTTTTCCTCCCCTGGTACTCGGGTGCAACATTCCAGACGCTTTACTAACACTCTCCCCACTTGGAAAGTCAGCGCCTTTAACCTCCTAATGGCCCAGTTTGCAATTTTTGCGGAAGATGAACAGGAATAGCGAGAACCAATGAGAGGCTAGCTGGAGGTGTCTGGACGGGCAAATTTAACTCTCATTTCCCACCAGGAAGAGGAAATAACCAAAGGCTCAGTGTGCCGTGCCGGAACCAGATTAGGGCCTGAAGCCATCCTGCGGTGTTGCGGCCAGCTCAAAAGAAAGCGAGTTGAAGAAAGGAGCTCAGGGGCACTGTAATTCACAAACCTGCAGAGTTATAAATGACAGCTATCGTCCAAAAATAGACTGAAGTAAGGCTGCCAAGAGGACTTGAAAGCGGAGCAGAATTGCAGGAATCCGATTTCAGGAGGTAGACTGGAATTGCATTGAAAGCATAGGAAAAGAGGCAGAACGTCCACAATGATGCACTTGGCCAAAAAGGGTGTATGCGTTTTTCCCTGAATATATTCAGGAAAAAACGCATACGCCCTTTTTGGCCAACCAAGCAAGCTTGCAAAGGAAATCTGCACTACAATGAAGTCTCACTTCCCCCCGGTCAAAAGGGCCATCTGAAAAAAGTGTAAAATCCAGAAAGGCAGGACAGGCCATGGAGAACTGGGAGGCTTGTTATGCTGAAGGGCGGGATGTAAATTGCCAACAAACACTCGGGAGAAGTGTATGGTGTTTCCTGAAACATCTAAAAAACAAAGCAACAGAGCCTAGGGCACTTCCACTTATGGTCCTATAGCTTAGGGAATTTAAAATCAAAAAGACACAGCCACCCCAAAGTTTCGAACGGCTCTGTTTACAAGAACCTCATTTACAGTACAAGTTCAACATCGCAGAAAGTGAAAAATGGATAAAAAAGTTGTGGTATTTACTTACAAAGCAATATCACTCAGCAATGAAATCTGTGTCATCAGGCCCTTAGCAGCACAATGAGTGGATTCAGGTATGATGATTCTAACTGAAATAAGTCACACAGAAAAAGAAACATCATAAGATATCAGTAATACACGGAATGTAAACTTGGCTACACAGGAACTGAATTACAGAACAGAACAGGGTCTCAAATTTAGAAAACCAACTTATGCTTGCTTAAGGGGAAAGGTGAGTTGGGGTGCTGCATAAAACCAGAGATTGAAATGAGCACAGATAAAGTTCCTTAAGCCAAATATGGAATAGACAAGAGCTACTCCTTGCTCAACGAAATGGACTCAACACCGCATATTAAACGCCTAAGAATGTACCTGACTAGTAAGTATCTTAAAACCTATGGATTGCTATGTCTCCGAAAGAGAATCAAGCATGTGTACAGGGGCATAAACGCAGCAGTGATAGAATTGGAGAGGTTCGGTGAGCAAATGAAGACCCTTTGAAGTCATATTGCATGGTACCCATTCCACGGGTTTCAAATACCCAGGTTTAAGGTATTCTTCCTTCAGCTAAAAGATGCATGTGGAACCCAAGTATGATCAACCATGTGAACGGGAGACGTGTTCAAATATGTCTCAGTTTTCCTCCCCTGGTACTCGGGTGCAACATTCCAGATGCTTTACTAACACTCTCCCCACTTGGAGAGTCAGCGCCTTTAACCTCCTGTTTGGCCCAGTTTGCAATTTCTTCGAAGATGAACAGGAATAGCGAGAACCAATGAGAGACTAGCTGGAGGTGTCTGGACGGGCAAATTTAACTCTCATTTCCCACCAGGAAGAGGAAATAACCAAAGGCTCAGCGTGCCGTGCCGGAACCAGATTAGGGCCTGAAGCCATCCTGCGGTGTTGCGGCCAGGTCACAAGAAAGCGAGTTGAAGAAAGGAGCTCAGGGGCACTGTAATTCACAAACCTGCAGAGTTATAAATGACAGCTATCGTCCAAAAATAGACTGAAGTAAGGCTGCCAAGAGGACTTGAAAGCGGGGCAGAATTGCAGGAAACCGATTTCAGGAGGTAGACTGGAATTGCATTGAAAGCATAGGAAAAGAGGCAGAACGTCCACAATGATGCACTTGGCCAAAAAGGCCGTATGCGTTTTTTCCTGAACATATTCAGGAAAAAACGCATACGCCCTTTTTGGCCAACCAAGCAAACTTGCAAAGGAAATCTGCACTACAATGAAGTCTCACTTCTCCCCGGTCAAAAGGGCCATCTGAAAAAAGTGTAAAATCCAGAAAGGCAGGACAGGCCATGGAGAACTGGGAGCCTTGTTATGCTGATGGGCGGGATGTAAATTGCCAACAGACACTCGGGAGAGGTGTATGGTGTTTCCTGAAACATCTAAAGAACAAAGCAACAGAGCCTAGGGCACTTCCACTTATGGTCCTATAGCTTAGGGAAATTAAAATCAAAAAGACACAGCCACCCCAAAGTATGGGACGCCTCTGTTTACAAGAACCTCGTTTACCGTACAAGTTCAATATCACAGAAAGTGAAAAATGGATAAAGAACTTGTGGTACTTACGTACAATGCAGTATCACTCAGCAATGAAATCTATGTCATCAGGCCTGTAGCAGCATAATGAGTGGATTCAGGTACGATGATTCTAACTGAAATAAGTCACACAGAAAAAGAAACATCATAAGATATCACTAATACACGGATTGTAAACTTGGATACACAGGAACTGAATTACAGAACAGAACAGGTTCTCAAATATAGAAAACCAACTTATGCTTGCTTAAGGGTAAAGGTGAGTTGGGGTGCTGCATAAAACCAGAGATTGAAATGAGCACAGATAAAGTTCCTTAAGCCAAATATGGAATAGACAGGGGCTACTCCTTGCTCAACGAAATGGACTCAAAACCCCATATTAAACGCCTAAGAATGTACCTGACTAGTAAGTATCTTAAAACCTATGGATTGCTATGTCTCCAAAAGAGAATCAAGCGTGTGTACAGGGGCATAAACGCAGCAGTGATAGGATTGGAGAGGTTCGGTGAGCAAATGAAGACCCTTTGAAGTCATATTGCATGGTACCCATTACACGGGTCTCAACTCTCCAGGTTTAAGGTATTCTTCCTTCAGCTAAAACATGCATGTGGAACCCAAGTATGATCAACCATGTGAATGGGAGACGTGTTCAAATATGTCTCAGTTTTCCTCCCCTGGTACTCGGGTGCAACATTCCAGATGCTTTACTAACACTCTCCCCACTTGGAGAGTCAGCGCCTTTAACCTCCTGTTTGGCCCAGTTTGCAATTTCTTGGAAGATGAACAGGAATAGCGAGAACCAATGAGAGACTAGCTGGAGGTGTCTGGACGGGCAAATTTAACTCTCATTTCCCACCAGGAAGAGGAAATAACCAAAGGCTCAGCGTGCCGTGCCGGAACCAGATTAGGGCCTGAAGACATCCTGCGGTGTTGCGGCCAGGTCACAAGAAAGCGAGTTGAAGAAAGGAGCTCAGGGGCACTGTAATTCACAAACCTGCAGAGTTATAAATGACAGCTATCGTCCAAAAATAGACTGAAGTAAGGCTGCCAAGAGGACTTGAAAGCGGGGCAGAATTGCAGGAAACCGATTTCAGGAGGTAGACTGGAATTGCATTGAAAGCATAGGAAAAGAGGCAGAACGTCCACAATGATGCACTTGGCCAAAAAGGGCGTATGCGTTTTTTCCTGAATATATTCAGGAAAAAACGCATACGCCCTTTTTGGCCAACCAAGCAAACTTGCAAAGGAAATCTGCACTACAATGAAGTCTCACTTCTCCCCGGTCAAAAGGGCCATCTGAAAAAAGTGTAAAATCCAGAAAGGCAGGACAGGCCATGGAGAACTGGGAGCCTTGTTATGCTGATGGGCGGGATGTAAATTGCCAACAGACACTCGGGAGAGGTGTATGGTGTTTCCTGAAACATCTAAAGAACAAAGCAACAGAGCCTAGGGCACTTCCACTTATGGTCCTATAGCTTAGGGAAATTAAAATCAAAAAGACACAGCCACCCCAAAGTATGGGACGCCTCTGTTTACAAGAACCTCGTTTACCGTACAAGTTCAATATCACAGAAAGTGAAAAATGGATAAAGAACTTGTGGTACTTACGTACAATGCAGTATCACTCAGCAATGAAATCTATGTCATCAGGCCTGTAGCAGCATAATGAGTGGATTCAGGTACGATGATTCTAACTGAAATAAGTCACACAGAAAAAGAAACATCATAAGATATCACTAATACACGGATTGTAAACTTGGATACACAGGAACTGAATTACAGAACAGAACAGGTTCTCAAATATAGAAAACCAACTTATGCTTGCTTAAGGGTAAAGGTGAGTTGGGGTGCTGCATAAAACCAGAGATTGAAATGAGCACAGATAAAGTTCCTTAAGCCAAATATGGAATAGACAGGGGCTACTCCTTGCTCAACGAAATGGACTCAAAACCCCATATTAAACGCCTAAGAATGTACCTGACTAGTAAGTATCTTAAAACCTATGGATTGCTATGTCTCCAAAAGAGAATCAAGCGTGTGTACAGGGGCATAAACGCAGCAGTGATAGGATTGGAGAGGTTCGGTGAGCAAATGAAGACCCTTTGAAGTCATATTGCATGGTACCCATTACACGGGTCTCAACTCTCCAGGTTTAAGGTATTCTTCCTTCAGCTAAAACATGCATGTGGAACCCAAGTATGATCAACCATGTGAATGGGAGACGTGTTCAAATATGTCTCAGTTTTCCTCCCCTGGTACTCGGGTGCAACATTCCAGATGCTTTACTAACACTCTCCCCACTTGGAGAGTCAGCGCCTTTAACCTCCTGTTTGGCCCAGTTTGCAATTTCTTGGAAGATGAACAGGAATAGCGAGAACCAATGAGAGACTAGCTGGAGGTGTCTGGACGGGCAAATTTAACTCTCATTTCCCACCAGGAAGAGGAAATAACCAAAGGCTCAGCGTGCCGTGCCGGAAC
The DNA here is from genome assembly GCF_949987515.2 of Delphinus delphis. Lineage (NCBI taxonomy): Eukaryota > Metazoa > Chordata > Mammalia > Artiodactyla > Delphinidae > Delphinus > Delphinus delphis. Next base: position 53,788 of record NW_027192752.1, read on the forward strand.
CAGATTAGGGCCTGAAGACATCCTGCGGTGTTGCGGCCAGGTCACAAGAAAGCGAGTTGAAGAAAGGAGCTCAGGGGCACTGTAATTCACAAACCTGCAGAGTTATAAATGACAGCTATCGTCCAAAAATAGACTGAAGTAAGGCTGCCAAGAGGACTTGAAAGCGGGGCAGAATTGCAGGAAACCGATTTCAGGAGGTAGACTGGAATTGCATTGAAAGCATAGGAAAAGAGGCAGAACGTCCACAATGATGCACTTGGCCAAAAAGGGCGTATGCGTTTTTTCCTGAATATATTCAGGAAAAAACGCATACGCCCTTTTTGGCCAACCAAGCAAACTTGCAAAGGAAATCTGCACTACAATGAAGTCTCACTTCTCCCCGGTCAAAAGGGCCATCTGAAAAAAGTGTAAAATCCAGAAAGGCAGGACAGGCCATGGAGAACTGGGAGCCTTGTTATGCTGATGGGCGGGATGTAAATTGCCAACAGACAGTCGGGACTAGTGTATGGTGTTTCCTGAAACATCTAAAGAACAAAGCAACAGAGCCTAGGGTACTTCCACTTATGGTCCTATAGCTTAGGGAAATTAAAATCAAAAAGACACAGCCACCCCAAAGTTTGGGACGCCTCTGTTTACAAGAACCTCGTTTACCGTACAAGTTCAATATCACAGAAAGTGAAAAATGGATAAAGAACTTGTGGTACTTACGTACAATGCAGTATCACTCAGCAATGAAATCTATGTCATCAGGCCTGTAGCAGCATAATGAGTGGATTCAGGTACGATGATTCTAACTGAAATAAGTCACACAGAAAAAGAAACATCATAAGATATCACTAATACACGGATTGTAAACTTGGCTACACAGGAACTGAATTACAGAACAGAACAGCTTCTGAAATTTAGAAAACCAACTTATGCTTGCTTAAGGGGAAAGGTGAGTTGGGGTGCTGCATAAAACCAGAGATTGAAATGAGCACAGATAAAGTTCCTTAAGCCAAATATGGAATAGACAAGAGCTACTCCTTGCTCAACGAAATGGACTCAACACCCCATATTAAACGCCTAAGAATGTACCTGACTAGTAAGTATCTTAAAACCTATGGATTGCTATGTCTCCGAAAGAGAATCAAGCGTGTGTACAGGGGCATAAACGCAGCAGTGATAGGATTGGAGAGGTTCGGTGAGCAAATGAAGACCCTTTGAAGTCATATTGCATGGTACCCATTCCACGGGTCTCAACTCTCCAGGTTTAAGGTATTCTTCCTTCAGCTAAAACATGCATGTGGAACCCAGAGTATGATCAACCATGTGAACCGGAGACGTGTTCAAATATGTCTCAGTTTTCCTCCCCTGGTACTCGGGTGCAACATTCCAGACGCTTTACTAACACTCTCCCGACTTGGAGAGTCAGTCCCTTTAACCTCCTGTTTGGCCCAGTTTGCAATTTCTGCGGAAGATGAACAGGAATAGCGAGAACCAATGAGAGACTAGCTGGAGGTGTCTGAACGGGCAAATTTAACTCTCATTTCCCACCAGGAAGAGGAATTAACCAAAGGCTCAGCATGCCGGGCCGGAACCAGATTAGGGCCTGAAGCCATCCTGCGGTGTTGCGGCCAGGTCACAAGAAAGCGAGTTGAAGAAAGGAGCTCAGGGGCACTGTAATTCACAAACCTGCAGAGTTATAAATGACAGCTATCGTCCAAAAATAGACTGAAGTAAGGCTGCCAAGAGGACTTGAAAGCGGGGCAGAATTGCAGGAAACCGATTTCAGGAGGTAGACTGGAATTGCATTGAAAGCATAGGAAAAGAGGCAGAACGTCCACAATGATGCACTTGGCCAAAAAGAGCGTATGCGTTTTTTCCTGAATATATTCAGGAAAAAACGCATACGCTCTTTTTGGCCAACCAAGCAAGCTTGCAAAGGAAATCTGCACTACAATGAAGTCTCACTTCCCCCCGGTCAAAAGGGCCATCTGAAAAAAGTGTAAAATCCAGAAAGGCAACAGGCCATTGAGAACTGGGAGCCTTGTTATGCTGATGGGCGGGATGTAAATTGCCAACAGACACTTGGGAGAAGTGTATGGTGTTTCCTGAAACATCTAAAAAACAAAGCAACAGAGCCTAGGGCACTGCCACTTATGGTCCTATAGCTTAGGGAAATTAAAATCAAAAAGACACAGCCACCCCAAAGTTTGGGACGCCTCTGTTTACAGGAACCTCGTTTACAGTACAAGTTCAACATCGCAGAAAGTGAAAAATGGATAAAGAAGTTGTGGTATTTACTTACAAAGCAATATCACTCAGCAATGAAATCTATGTCATCAGGCCCTTAGCAGCACAATAGTGGATTCAGGTATGATGATTCTAACTGAAATAAGTCACACAGAAAAAGAAACATCATAAGGTATCAGTAATACACGGAATGGAAACTTGGCTACACAGGAACTGAATTACAGAACAGAACAGGGTCTCAAATTTAGAAAACCAACTTATGCTTGCTTAAGGGGAAAGGTGAGTTGGGGTGCTGCATAAAACCAGAGATTGAAATGAGCACAGATAAAGTTCCTTAAGCCAACTATGGAATAGACAAGAGCTACTCCATGCTCAACGAAATGGACTCAACACCGCATATTAAACGCCTAAGAATGTACCTGACTAGTAAGTATCTTAAAACCTATGGATTGCTATGTCTCCGAAAGAGAATCAAGCATGTGTACAGGGGCATAAACGCAGCAGTGATAGGAATGGAGAGGTTCGGTGAGCAAATGAAGACCCTTTGAAGTCATATTGCATGGTACCCATTCCACGGGTTTCACCTACCCAGGTTTAAGGTATTCTTCCTTCAGCTAAAACATGCATGTGGAACCTAGAGTATGATCAACCATGTGATCGGCAGACGTGTTCAAATATGTCTCAGTTTTCGTACCCTGGTACTCGGGTGCAACATTCCAGATGCTTTACTAACACTCTCCCCACTTGGAGAGTCAGTCCCTTTAACCTCCTTTTTGGCCCAGTTTGCAATTTCTGCGGAAGATGAACAGGAATAGCGAGAACCAATGAGAGACTAGCTGGAGGTGTCTGGACGGGCAAATTTAACTCTCATTTCCCACCAGGAAGAGGAAATAACCAAAGGCTCAGCGTGCCGTACCGGAATCAGATTAGGGCCTGAAGCCATCCTGCGGTGTTGCGGCCAGCTCAAAAGAAAGCGAGTTGAAGAAAGGAGCTCAGGGGCACTGTAATTCACAAACCTGCAGAGTTATAAATGACAGCTATCGTCCAAAAATAGACTGAAGTAAGGCTGCCAAAAGGACTTGAAAGCAGGGCAGAATTGCAGGAAACCGATTTCAGGAGGTAGACTGGAATTGCATTGAAAGCATAGGAAAAGAGGCAGAACGTCCACAATGATGCACTTGGCCAAAAAGGGCGTATGCGTTTTTTCCTGAATATATTCAGGAAAAAACGCATACGCCCTTTTTGGCCAACCAAGCAAGCTTGCAAAGGAAATCTGCACTACAATGAAGTCTCACTTCTCCCCGGTCAAAAGGGCCATCTGAAAAAAGTGTAAAATCCAGAAAGGCAGGACAGGCCATGGAGAACTGGGAGCCTTGTTATGCTGATGGGCGGGATGTAAATTGCCAACAACCACTCGGGAGAAGTGTATGGTGTTTCCTGAAACATCTAAAAAACAAAGCAACAGAACCTAGGGCACTTCCACTTATGGTCCTATAGCTTAGGGAAATTAAAATCAAAAAGACACAGCCACCCCAAAGTTTGGATCGGCTCTGTTTACAAGAACCTCGTTTACAGTACAAGTTCAACATCGCAGAAAGTGAAAAATGGATAAAGAAGTTGTGGTATTTACTTACAAAGCAATATCACTCAGCAATGAAATCTGTGTCATCAGGCCCTTAGCAGCACAATGAGTGGATTCAGGTATGATGATTCTAACTGAAATAAGTCACACAGAAAAAGAAACATCATAAGATATCAGTAATACACGGAATGTAAACTTGGCTACACAGGAACTGCATTCCAAAACAGAACAGGGTCTCAAATTTAGAAAACCAACTTATGCTTGCTTAAGGGGAAAGGTGAGTTGGGGTGCTGCATAAAACCAGAGATTGAAATGAGCACAGATAAAGTTCCTTAAGCCAAATATGGAATAGACAAGAGCTACTCCTTGCTCAACGAAATGGACTCAACACCGCATATTAAACGCCTAAGAATGTACCTGACTAGTAAGTATCTTAAAACCTATGGATTGCTATGTCTCCAAAAGAGAATCAAGCGTGTGTACAGGGGCATAAACGCAGCAGTGATAGGATTGGAGAGGTTCGGTGAGCAAATGAAGACCCTTTGAAGTCATATTGCATGGTACCCATTACACGGGTCTCAACTCTCCAGGTTTAAGGTATTCTTCCTTCAGCTAAAACATGCATGTGGAACCCAGAGTATGATCAACCATGTGAACGGGAGACGTGTTCAAATATGTCTCAGTTTTCCTCCCCTGGTACTCGGGTGCAACATTCCAGACGCTTTACTAACACTCTCCCCACTTGGAGAGTCAGTCCCTTTAACCTCCTGTTTGGCCCAGTTTGCAATTTCTGCGGAAGATGAACAGGAATAGCGAGAACCAATGAGAGACTAGCTGGAGGTGTCTGAACGGGCAAATTTAACTCTCATTTCCCACCAGGAAGAGGAATTAACCAAAGGCTCAGCATGCCGGGCCGGAACCAGATTAGGGCCTGAAGCCATCCTGCGGTGTTGCGGCCAGGTCACAAGAAAGCGAGTTGAAGAAAGGAGCTCAGGGGCACTGTAATTCACAAACCTGCAGAGTTATAAATGACAGCTATCGTCCAAAAATAGACTGAAGTAAGGCTGCCAAGAGGACTTGAAAGCGGGGCAGAATTGCAGGAAACTGATTTCAGGAGGTAGACTGGAATTGCATTGAAAGCATAGGAAAAGAGGCAGAACGTCCACAATGATGCACTTGGCCAAAAAGAGCGTATGCGTTTTTTCCTGAATATATTCAGGAAAAAACGCATACGCTCTTTTTGGCCAACCAAGCAAGCTTGCAAAGGAAATCTGCACTACAATGAAGTCTCACTTCCCCCCGGTCAAAAGGGCCATCTGAAAAAAGTGTAAAATCCAGAAAGGCAACAGGCCATTGAGAACTGGGAGCCTTGTTATGCTGATGGGCGGGATGTAAACTGCCAACAGACACTTGGGAGAAGTGTATGGTGTTTCCTGAAACATCTAAAAAACAAAGCAACAGAGCCTAGGGCACTTCCACTTATGGTCCTATAGCTTAGGGAAATTAAAATCAAAAAGACACAGCCACCCCAAAGTTTGGGACGCCTCTGTTTACAAGAACCTCGTTTACAGTACAAGTTCAACATCGCAGAAAGTGAAAAATGGATAAAGAAGTTGTGGTATTTACTTACAAAGCAATATCACTCAGCAATGAAATCTATGTCATCAGGCCCTTAGCAGCACAATGAGTGGATTCAGGTATGATGATTCTAACTGAAATAAGTCACACAGAAAAAGAAACATCATAAGGTATCAGTAATACACGGAATGTAAACTTGGCTACACAGGAACTGAATTACAGAACAGAACAGGGTCTCAAATTTAGAAAACCAACTTATGCTTGCTTAAGGGGAAAGGTGAGTTGGGGTGCTGCATAAAACCAGAGATTGAAATGAGCACAGATAAAGTTCCTTAAGCCAACTATGGAATAGACAAGAGCTACTCCATGCTCAACGAAATGGACTCAACACCGCATATTAAACGCCTAAGAATGTACCTGACTAGTAAGTATCTTAAAACCTATGGATTGCTATGTCTCCGAAAGAGAATCAAGCATGTGTACAGGGGCATAAACACAGCAGTGATAGGATTGGAGAGGTTCGGTGAGCAAATGAAGACCCTTTGAAGTCATATTGCATGGTACCCATTCCACGGGTTTCACCTACCCAGGTTTAAGGTATTCTTCCTTCAGCTAAAACATGCATGTGGAACCTAGAGTATGATCAACCATGTGATCGGGAGACGTGTTCAAATATGTCTCAGTTTTCGTGCCCTGGTACTCGGGTGCAACATTCCAGACGCTTTACTAACACTCTCCCCACTTGGAGAGTCAGTCCCTTTAACCTCCTTTTTGGCCCAGTTTTCAATTTCTGCGGAAGATGAACAGGAATAGCGAGAACCAATGAGAGACTAGCTGGAGGTGTCTGGACGGGCAAATTTATCTCTCATTTCCCACCAGGAAGAGGAAATAACCAAAGGCTCAGTGTGCCGTGCCGGAACCAGATTAGGGCCTGAAGCCATCCTGCAGTGTTGCGGCCAGCTCAAAAGAAAGCGAGTTGAAGAAAGGAGCTCAGGGGCACTGTAATTCACAAACCTGCAGAGTTATAAATGACAGCTATCGTCCAAAAATAGACTGAAGTAAGGCTGCCAAGAGGACTTGAAAGCGGGGCAGAATTGCAGGAAACCGATTTCAGGAGGTAGACTGGAATTGCATTCAAAGCATAGGAAAAGAGGCAGAACGTCCACAATGATGCACTTGGCCAAAAAGGGCGTATGCGTTTTTTCCTGAATATATTCAGGAAAAAACGCATACGCCCTTTTTGGCCACCCAAGCAAGCTTGCAAAGGAAATCTGCACTACAATGAAGTCTCACTTCCCCCCGGTCAAAATGGTCATCTGAAAAAAGTGTAAAATCCAGAAAGGCAGGACAGGCCATGGAGAACTGGGAGCCTTGTTATGCTGAAGGGCGGGATGTAAATTGCCAACAAACACTCGGGAGAAGTGTATGGTGTTTCCTGAAACATCTAAAAAACAAAGCAACAGAGCCTAGGGCACTTCCACTTATGGTCCTATAGCTTAGGGAATTTAAAATCAAAAAGACACAGCCACCCCAAAGTTTCGAACGGCTCTGTTTACAAGAACCTCGTTTACAGTACAAGTTCAACATCGCAGAAAGTGAAAAATGGATAAAAAAGTTGTGGTATTTACTTACAAAGCAATATCACTCAGCAATGAAATCTGTGTCATCAGGCCCTTAGCAGCACAATGAGTGGATTCAGGTATGATGATTCTAACTGAAATAAGTCACACAGAAAAAGAAACATCATAAGATATCAGAAATACACGGAATGTAAACTTGGCTACACAGGAACTGAATTACAGAACAGAACAGGGTCTCAAATTTAGAAAACCAACTTATGCTTGCTTAAGGGGAAAGGTGAGTTGGGGTGCTGCATAAAACCAGAGATTGAAATGAGCACAGATAAAGTTCCTTAAGCCAAATATGGAATAGACAAGAGCTACTCCTTGCTCAACGAAATGGACTCAACACCGCATATTAAACGCCTAAGAATGTACCTGACTAGTAAGTATCTTAAAACCTATGGATTGCTATGTCTCCGAAGGAGAATCAAGCATGTGTACAGGGGCATAAACGCAGCAGTGATAGGATTGGAGAGGTTCGGTGAGCAAATGAAGACCCTTTGAAGTCATATTGCATGGTACCCATTCCACGGGTTTCAACTACCCAGGTTTAAGGTATTCTTCCTTCAGCTAAAACATGCATGTGGAACCCAAGTATGATCAACCATGTGAATGGGAGACGTGTTCAAATATGTCTCAGTTTTCCTCCCCTGGTACTCGGGTGCAACATTCCAGACGCTTTACTAACACTCTCCCCACTTGGAAAGTCAGCGCCTTTAACCTCCTGTTTGGCCCAGTTTGCAATTTCTGCGGAAGATGAACAGGAATAGCGAGAACCAATGAGAGGCTAGCTGGAGGTGTCTGGACGGGCAAATTTATCTCTCATTTACCACCAGGAAGAGGAAATAACCAAAGGCTCAGTGTGCCGTGCCGGAACCAGATTAGGGCCTGAAGCCATCCTGCAGTGTTGCGGCCAGCTCAAAAGAAAGCGAGTTGAAGAAAGGAGCTCAGGGGCACTGTAATTCACAAACCTGCAGAGTTATAAATGACAGCTATCGTCCAAAAATAGACTGAAGTAAGGCTGCCAAGAGGACTTGAAAGCGGGGCAGAATTGCAGGAAACCGATTTCAGGAGGTAGACTGGAATTGCATTGAAAGCATAGGAAAAGAGGCAGAACGTCCACAATGATGCACTTGGCCAAAAAGGGCGTATGCGTTTTTTCCTGAATATATTCAGGAAAAAACGCATACGCCCTTTTTGGCCAGCAAAGCAAGCTTGCAAAGGAAATCTGCACTACAATGAAGTCTCACTTCCCCCCGGTCAAAAGGGCCATCTGAAAAAAGTGTAAAATCCAGAAAGGCAGGACAGGCCATGGAGAACTGGGAGCCTTGTTATGCTGAAGGGCGGGATGTAAATTGCCAACAAACACTCGGAAGAAGTGTATGGTGTTTCCTGAAACATCTAAAAAACAAAGCAACAGAGCCTAGGGCACTGCCACTTATGGTCCTATAGCTTATGGAAATTAAAATCAAAAAGACACAGCCACCCCAAAGTTTGGAACGGCTCTGTTTACAAGAACCTCGTTTACACTACAAGTTCAACATCGCAGAAAGTGAAAAATGGATAAAGAAGTTGTGGTATTTACTTACAAAGCAATATCACTCAGCAATGAAATCTGTGTCATCAGGCCCTTAGCAGCACAATGAGTGGATTCAGGTATGATGATTCTAACTGAAATAAGTCACACAGAAAATGAAACATCATAAGATATCAGTAATACACGGAATGTAAACTTGGCTACACAGGAACTGAATTACAGAACAGAACAGGGTCTCAAATTTAGAAAACCAACTTATGCTTGCTTAAGGGGAAAGGTGAGTTGGGGTGCTGCATAAAACCAGAGATTGAAATGAGCACAGATAAAGTTCCTTAAGCCAAATATGGAATAGACAAGAGCTACTCCTTGCTCAATGAAATGGACTCAACACCGCATATTAAACGCCTAAGAATGTACCTGACTAGTAAGTATCTTAAAACCTATGGATTGCTATGTCTCCGAAAGAGAATGAAGCATGTGTACAGGGGCATAAACGCAGCAGTGATAGGATTGGAGAGGTTCGGTGAGCAAATGAAGACCCTTTGAAGTCATATTGCATGGTACCCATTCCACGGGTTTCAAATACCCAGGTTTAAGGTATTCTTCCTTCAGCTAAAAGATGCATGTGGAACCCAAGTATGATCAACCATGTGAATGGGAGACGTGTTCAAATATGTCTCAGTTTTCCTCCCCTGGAACTCGAGTGCAACATTCCAGACGCTTTACTAACACTCTCCCCACTTGGAGAGTCAGTCCCTTTAACCTCCTGTTTGGCCCAGTTTGCAATTTCTGTGGAAGATGAACAGGAATAGCGAGAACCAATGAGAGACTAGCTGGAGGTGTCTGGATGGGCAAATTTAACTCTCATTTCCCACCAGGAAGAGGAAATAACCAAAGGCTCAGCGTGCCGTGCTGGAACCAGATTAGGGCCTGAAGCCATCCTGCGGTGTTGCGGCCAGGTCACAAGAAAGCGAGTTGAAGAAAGGAGCTCAGGGGCACTGTAATTCACAAACCTGCAGAGTTATAAATGACAGCTATCGTCCAAAAATAGACTGAAGTAAGGCTGCCAAGAGGACTTGAAAGCGGGGCAGAATTGCAGGAAACCGATTTCAGGAGGTAGACTGGAATTGCATTGAAAGCATAGGAAAAGAGGCAGAACGTCCACAATGATGCACTTGGCCAAAAAGGGCGTATGCGTTTTTTCCTGAATATATTCAGGAAAAAACGCATACGCCCTTTTTGGCCAACCAAGCAAGCTTGCAAAGGAAATCTGCACTACAATGAAGTCTCACTTCCCCCCGGTCAAAAGGGCCATCTGAAAAAAGTGTAAAGTCCAGAAAGGCAGGACAGGCCAAGGAGAACTGGGAGCCTTGTTATGCTGATGGGCAGGATGTAAATTGCCAACAACCACTCGGGAGAAGTGTATGGTGTTTCCGGAAACATGTAAAAAACAAAGCAACAGAACCTAGGGCACTTCCACTTATGGTCCTATAGCTTAGGGAAATTAAAATCAAAAAGACACAGCCACCCCAAAGTTTGGAACGGCTCTGTTTACAAGAACCTCGTTTACAGTACAAGTTCAACATCGCAGAAAGTGAAAAATGGAGAAAGAAGTTGTGGTATTTACTTACAAAGCAATATCACTCAGCAATGAAATCTGTGTCATCAGGCCCGTAGCAGCACAATGAGTGGATTCAGGTATGATGATTCTAACTGAAATAAGTCACACAGAAAAAGAAACATCATAAGATATCAGTAATACACGGAATGTAAACTTGGCTACACAGGAACTGAATTACAGAACAGAACAGGGTCTCAAATTTAGAAAACCAACTTATGCTTGCTTAAGGGGAAAGGTGAGTTGGGGTGCTGCATAAAACCAGAGATTGAAATGAGCACAGATAAAGTTCCTTAAGCCAAATATGGAATAGACAAGAGCTACTCCTTGCTCAACGAAATGGACTCAACACCCCATATTAAACGCCTAAGAATGTACCTGACTAGTAAGTATCTTAAAACCTATGGATTGCTATGTCTCCAAAAGAGAATCAAGCGTGTGTACAGGGGCATAAACGCAGCAGTGATAGGATTGGAGAGATTCGGTGAGCAAATGAAGACCCTTTGAAGTCACATGGCATGGTACCCATTCCACGGGTCTCAACTCTCCAGGTTTAAGGTATTCTTCCTTCAGCTAAAACATGCATGTGGAACCCAGAGTATGATCAACCATGTGAACGGGAGACGTGTTCAAATATGTCTCAGTTTCCCTCCCCTGGTACTCGGGTGCAACATTCCAGACGCTTTACTAACACTCTCCCGTCTTGGAGAGTCAGATCCTTTAACCTCCTGTTTGGCCCAGTTTGCAATTTCTGCGGAAGATGAACAGGAATAGCGAGAACAAATGAGAGGCTAGCTGGAGGTGTCTGGACAGGTAAATTTAACTCTCATTTCCCACCAGGAAGAGGAATTAACCAAAGGCTCAGCGTGCCGTGCCGGAACCAGATTAGGGCCTGAAGCCATCCTGCGGTGTTGCGGCCAGCTCACAAGAAAGCGAGTTGAAGAAAGGAGCTCAGGGGCACTGTAATTCACAAACCTGCAGAGTTATAAATGACAGCTATCGTCCAAAAATAGACTGAAGTAAGGCTGCCAAGAGGACTTGAAAGCGGGGCAGAATTGCAGGAAACCGATTTCAGGAGGTAGACTGGAATTGCATTGAAAGCATAGGAAAAGAGGCAGAACGTCCACAATGATGCACTTGGCCAAAAAGGGCGTATGCGTTTTTTCCTGAATATATTCAGGAAAAAACGCATACGCCCTTTTTGGCCAACCAAGCAAGCTTGCAAAGGAAATCTGCACTACAATGAAGTCTCACTTCCCCCCCGGTCAAAAGGGCCATCTGAAAAAAGTGTAAAATCCAGAAAGGCAGGACAGGCCATGGAGAACTGGGAGCCTTGTTATGCTGATGGGCGGGATGTAAATTGCCAACAGACACTTGGGAGAAGTGTATGGTGTTTCCTGAAACATCTAAAAAACAAAGCAACAGACCCTAGGGCACTTCCACTTATGGTCCTATAGCTTAGGGAAATTAAAATCAAAAAGACACAGCCACCCCAATGTTTGGGACGCCTCCGTTTACAAGAACCTCGTTTACCGTACAAGTTCAATATCACAGAAAGTGAAAAATGGATAAAGAACTTGTGGTACTTACGTACAATGCAGTATCACTCAGCAATGAAATCTATGTCATCAGGCCCGTAGCAGCATAATGAGTGGATTCAGGTACGATGATTCTAACTGAAATAAGTCACACAGAAAAAGAAACATCATAAGATATCACTAATACACGGAATGTAAACTTGGCTACACAGGAACTGCATTCCAAAACAGAATAGGGTCTCAAATTTAGAAAACCAACTTATGCTTGCTTAAGGGGAAAGGTGAGTTGGGGTGCTGCATAAAACCAGAGATTGAAATGAGCACAGATAAAGTTCCTTAAGCCAAATATGGAATAGACAAGAGCTACTCCTTGCTCAACGAAATGGACTCAACACCCCATATTAAACGCCTAAGAATGTACCTGACTAGTAAGTATCTTAAAACCTATGGATTGCTATGTCTCCAAAAGAGAATCAAGCGTGTGTACAGGGGCATAAACGCAGCAGTGATAGGATTGGAGAGGTTCGGTGAGCAAATGAAGACCCTTTGAAGTCATATTGCATGGTACCCATTCCACGGGTCTCAACTCTCCAGGTTTAAGGTATTCTTCCTTCAGCTAAAACATGCATGTGGAACCCAGAGTATGATCAACCATGTGAACGGGAGACGTGTTCAAATATGTCTCAGTTTTCCTCCCCTGGTACTCGGGTGCAACATTCCAGACGCTTTACTAACACTCTCCCGACTTGGAGAGTCAGTCCCTTTAACCTCCTGTTTGGCCCAGTTTGCAATTTCTGCGGAAGATGAACAGGAATAGCGAGAACCAATGAGAGACTAGCTGGAGGTGTCTGGACGGGCAAATTTAACTCTCATTTCCCACCAGGAAGAGGAAATAACCAAAGGCTCAGCGTGCCGTGCCGGAACCAGATTAGGGCCTGAAGCCATCCTGCGGTGTTGCGGCCAGCTCACAAGAAAGCGAGTTGAAGAAAGAGCTCAGGGGCACTGTAATTCACAAACCTGCAGAGTTATAAATGACAGCTATCGTCCAAAAATATACTGAAGTAAGGCTGCCAAGAGGACTTGAAAGCGGGGCAGAATTGCAGGAAACCGATTTCAGGAGGTAGACTGGAATTGCATTGAAAGCATAGGAAAAGAGGCAGAACGTCCACAATGATGCACTTGGCCAAAAAGGGCGTATGCGTTTTTTCCTGAATATATTCAGGAAAAAACGCATACGCCCTTTTTGGCCAACCAAGCAAGCTTGCAAAGGAAATCTGCACTACAATGAAGTCTCACTTCCCCCCGGTCAAAAGGGCCATCTGAAAAAAGTGTAAAATCCAGAAAGGCAGGACAGGCCATGGAGAACTGGGAGCCTTGTTATGCTGATGGGCGGGATGTAAATTGCCAACAGACACTCAGGAGAAGTGTATGGTGTTTCCTGAAACATCTAAAAAACAAAGCAACAGAGCCTAGGGCACTGCCACTTATGGTCCTATAGCTTAGGGAAATTAAAATCAAAAAGACACAGCCACCCCAAAGTTTGGGACGCCTCCGTTTGCAAGAACCTCGTTTACCGTACAAGTGCAATATCACAGAAAGTGAAAAATGGATAAAGAACTTGTGGTACTTACGTACAATGCAGTATCACTCAGCAATGAAATCTATGTCATCAGGCCCTTAGCAGCACAATGAGTGGATTCAGGTATGATGATTCTAACTGAAATAAGTCACACAGAAAAAGAAACATCATAAGACATCACTAATACACGGAATGGAAACTTGGCTACACAGGAACTGAATTACAGAACAGAACAGGGTCTCAAATTTAGAAAACCAACTTATGCTTGCTTAAGGGTAAAGGTGAGTTGGGGTGCTGCATAAAACCAGAGATTGAAATGAGCACAGATAAAGTTCCTTAAGCCAAATATGGAATAGAAAAGAGCTACTCCTTGCTCAACGAAATGGACTCAACACCGCATATTAAACGCCTAAGAATGTACCTGACTAGTAAGTATCTTAAAACCTATGGATTGCTATGTCTCCGAAAGAGAATCAAGCATGTGTACAGGGGCATAAACGCAGCAGTGATAGGATTGGAGAGGTTCGGTGAGCAAATGAAGACCCTTTGAAGTCATATTGCATGGTATCCATTACAAGGGTTTCAACTACCCAGGTTTAAGGTATTCTTCCTTCAGCTAAAACATGCATGTGGAACCTAGAGTATGATCAACCATGTGATCAGGAGACGTGTTCAAATATGTCTCAGTTTTCGTACCCTGGTACTTGGGTGCAACATTCCAGACGCTTTACTAACACTCTCCCGACTTGGAGTGTCAGTCCCTTTAACCTCCTGTTTGGCCCAGTTTGCAATTTCTGCGGAAGATGAACAGGAATAGCGAGAACCAATGAGAGACTAGCTGGAGGTGTCTGGACGGGCAAATTTAACTCTCATTTCCCACCAGGAAGAGGAATTAACCAAAGGCTCAGCGTGCCGTGCCAGAACCAGATTAGGGCCTGAAGACATCCTGCGGTGTTGCGGCCAGGTCACAAGAAAGCGAGTTGAAGAAAGGAGCTCAGGGGCACTGTAATTCACAAACCTGCAGAGTTATAAATGACAGCTATCGTCCAAAAATAGACTGAAGTAAGGCTGCCAAGAGGACTTGAAAGCGGGGCAGAATTGCAGGAAACCGATTTCAGGAGGTAGACTGGAATTGCATTGAAAGCATAGGAAAAGAGGCAGAACGTCCACAATGATGCACTTGGCCAAAAAGGGCGTATGCGTTTTTTCCTGAATATATTCAGGAAAAAACGCATACGCCCTTTTTGGCCAACCAAGCAAACTTGCAAATGAAATCTGCACTACAATGAAGTCTCACTTCTCCCCGGTCAAAAGGGCCATCTGAAAAAAGTGTAAAATCCAGAAAGGCAGGACAGGCCATGGAGAACTGGGAGCCTTGTTAAGCTGATGGGCGGAATGTAAATTGCCAACAGACACTCAGGAGAAGTGTATGGTGTTTCCTGAAACATCTAAAAAACAAAGCAACAGAGCCTAGGGCACTTCCACTTATGGTCCTATAGCTTAGGGAAATTAAAATCAAAAAGACATAGCCACCCCAAAGTTTGGGACGCCTCCGTTTACAAGAACCTCGTTTACCGTACAAGTGCAATATCACAGAAAGTGAAAAATGGATAAAGAACTTGTGGTACTTACGTACAATGCAGTATCACTCAGCAATGAAATCTATGTCATCAGGCCCGTAGCAGCATAATGAGTGGATTCAGGTATGATGATTCTAACTGAAATAAGTCACACAGAAAAACAAACATCATAAGATATCACTAATACACGGAATGTAAACTTGGCTACACAGGAACTGCATTCCAAAACAGAACAGGGTCTCAAATTTAGAAAACCAACTTATGCTTGCTTAAGGGTAAAGGTGAGTTGGGGTGCTGCATAAAACCAGAGATTGAAATGAGCACAGATAAAGTTCCTTAAGCCAAATATGGAATAGACAAGAGCTACTCCTTGCTCAATGAAATGGACTCAACACCCCATATTAAACGCCTAAGAATGTACCTGACTAGTAAGTATCTTAAAACCTATGGATTGCTATGTCTCCAAAAGAGAATCAAGCGTGTGTACAGGGGCATAAACGCAGCAGTGATAGGATTGGAGAGGTTTGGTGAGCAAATGAAGACCCTTTGAAGTCATATTGCATGGTACCCATTACACGGGTCTCAACTCTCCAGGTTTAAGGTATTCTTCCTTCAGCTAAAACATGCATGTGGAACCCAGCGTATGATCAACCATGTGAACGGGAGACGTGTTCAAATATGTCTCAGTTTTCCTCCCCTGGTACTCGGGTGCAACATTCCAGACGCTTTACTAACACTCTCCCGACTTGGAGAGTCAGTGCCTTTAACCTCCTGTTTGGCCCAGTTTGCAATTTCTGCGGAAGATGAACAGGAATAGCGAGAACCAATGAGAGGCTAGCTGCAGGTATCTGAATGGGCAAATTTAACTCTCATTTCCCACCAGGAAGAGGAATTAACCAAAGGCTCACCATGCCGGGCCGGAACCAGATTAAGGCCTGAAGCCATCCTGCGGTGTTGCGGCCAGGTCACAAGAAAGCGAGTTGAAGAAAGGAGCTCAGGGGCACTGTAATTCACAAACCTGCAGAGTTATAAATGACAGCTATCGTCCAAAAATAGACTGAAGTAAGGCTGCCAAGAGGACTTGAAAGCGGGGCAGAATTGCAGGAAACCGATTTCAGGAGGTAGACTGGAATTGCATTGAAAGCATAGGAAAAGAGGCAGAACGTCCACAATGATGCACTTGGCCAAAAAGGGCGTATGCGTTTTTTCCTGAATATATTCAGGAAAAAACGCATACGCCCTTTTTGGCTAACCAAGCAAGCTTGCAAAGGAAATCTGCACTACAATGAAGTCTCACTTCCCCCCGGTCAAAAGGGCCATCTGAAAAAAGTGTAAAATCCAGAAAGGCAGGACAGGCCATGGAGAAGTGGGAGCCTTGTTATGCTGATGGGCGGGATGTAAATTGCCAACAGACACTCGGGAGAAGTGTATGGTGTTTCCTGAAACATCTAAAAAACAAAGCAACAGAGCCTAGGGCACTTCCACTTATGGTCCTATAGCTTAGGGAAATTAAAATCAAAAAGACACAGCCACCCCAAAGTTTGAGACACCTCTGTTTACAAGAACCTCGTTTACAGTACAAGTTCAACATCGCAGAAAGTGAAAAATGGATAAAGAACTTGTGGTACTTACGTACAATGCAGTATCACTCAGCAATGAAATCTATGTCATCAGGCCCGTAGCAGCATAATGAGTGGATTCAGGTACGATGATTCTAACTGAAATAAGTCACACAGAAAAAGAAACATCATAAGATATCAGTAATACACGGAATGGAAACTTGGCTACACAGGAACTGAATTACAGAACAGAACAGGGTCTCAAATTTAGAAAACCAACTTATGCTTGCTTAAGGGGAAAGGTGAGTTGGGGTGCTGCATAAAACCAGAGATTGAAATGAGCACAGATAAAGTTCCTTAAGCCAAATATGGAATAGACAAGAGCTACTCCTTGCTCAACGAAATGGACTCAACACCCCATATTAAACGCCTAAGAATGTACCTGACTAGTAAGTATCTTAAAACCTATAGATTGCTATGTCTCCGAAAGAGAATCAGGCATGTGTACAGGGGCATAAACGCAGCAGTGATAGATTTGGAGAGGTTCAGTGAGCAAATGAAGACCCTTTGAAGTCATATTGCATGGTACCCATTCCACGGGTTTCAACTACCCAGGTTTTAGTTATTCTTCCTTCAGCTAAAACATGCATGTGGAACCCAGAGTATGATCAACCATGTGATCGGGAGACGTGTTCAAATATGTCTCAGTTTTCCTCCCCTGGTACTCGGGTGCAACATTCCAGACGCTTTACTAACACTCTCCCCACTTGGAGAGTCAGCGCCTTTAACCTCCTGTTTGGCCCAGTTTGCAATTTCTGCGGAAGATGAACAGGAATAGCGAGAACCAATGAGAGGCTAGCTGGAGGTGTCTGGACGGGCAAATTTAACTCTCATTTCCCACCAGGAAGAGGAAATAACCAAAGGCTCAGCGTGCCGTACCGGAACCAGATTAGGGCCTGAAGCCATCCTGCGGTGTTGCGGCCAGGTCACAAGAAAGCGAGTTGAAGAAAGGAGCTCAGGGGCACTGTAATTCACAAAACTGCAGAGTTATAAATGACAGCTATCGTCCAAAAATAGACTGAAGTAAGGCTGCCAAGAGGACTTGAAAGCGGGGCAGAATTGCAGGAAACCGATTTCAGGAGGTAGACTGGAATTGCATTGAAAGCATAGGAAAAGAGGCAGAACGTCCACAATGATGCACTTGGCCAAAAAGGGCGTATGCGTTTTTTCCTGAATATATTCAGGAAAAAACGCATACGCCCTTTTTGGCCAACCAAGCAAGCTTGCAAAGGAAATCTGCACTACAATGAAGTCTCACTTCCCCCCGGTCAAAAGGGCCATCTGAAAAAAGTGTAAAATCCAGAAAGGCAGGACAGGCCATGGAGAACTGGGAGCCTTGTTATGCTGATGGGCGGGATGTAAATTGCCAACAGACACTCGGGAGAAGTGTATGGTGTTTCCTGAAACATCTAAAAAACAAAGCAACAGAGCCTAGGGCACTGCCACTTATGGTCCTATAGCTTAGGGAAATTAAAATCAAAAAGACACAGCCACCCCAAAGTTTGGGACGCCTCTGTTTACAAGAACCTCGTTTACAGTACAAGTTCAACATCGCAGAAAGTGAAAAATGGATAAAGAAGTTGTGGTATTTACTTACAAAGCAATATCACTCAGCAGTGAAATCTGTGTCATCAGGCCCTTAGCAGCACAATGAGTGGATTCAGGTATGATGATTCTAACTGAAATAAGTCACACAGAAAAAGAAACATCATAAGATATCAGTAATACACGGAATGTAAACTTGGGTACACAGGAACTGAATTACAGAACAGAACAGGGTCTCAAATTTAGAAAACCAACTTATGCTTGCTTAAGGGGAAAGGTGAGTTGGGGTGCTGCATAAAACCAGAGATTGAAATGAGCACAGATAAAGTTCCTTAAGCCAAATATGGAATAGACAAGAGCTACTCCTTGCTCAACGAAATGGACTCAACACCGCATATTAAACGCCTAAGAATGTACCTGACTAGTAAGTATCTTAAAACCTATGGATTGCTACATCTCCAAAAGAGAATCAAGCATGTGTACAGGGGCATAAACGCAGCAGTGATAGGATTGGAGAGGTTCGGTGAGCAAATGAAGACCCTTTGAAGTCATATTGCATGGTACCCATTCCACGGGTTTCAACTACCCAGGTTTTAGGTATTCTTCCTTCAGCTAAAACATGCATGTGGAACCAAGAGTATGATCAACCATGTGATCGGGAGATGTGTTCAAATATGTCTCAGTTTTCCTCCCCTGGTACTCGGGTGCAACATTCCAGACGCTTTACTAACACTCTGCCCACTTGGAGAGTCAGCGCCTTTAACCTCCTGTTTGGCACAGTTTGCAATTTCTGCGGAAGATGAACAGGAATAGCGAGAACCAATGAGAGGCTAGCTGGAGGTGTCTGGACGGGCAAATTTAACTCTCATTTCCCACCAGGAAGAGGAAATAACCAAAGGCTCAGTTTGCCGTACCGGAAACAGATTAGGGCCTGAAGCCATCCTGCGGTGTTGCGGCCAGCTCAAAAGAAAGCGAGTTGAAGAAAGGAGCTCAGGGGCACTGTAATTCACAAACCTGCAGAGTTATAAATGACAGCTATCGTCCAAAACTATACTGAAGTTAGGCTGCCAAGAGGACTTGAAAGCGGGGCAGAATTGCAGGAAACCGATTTCAGGAGGTAGACTGGAATTGCATTGAAAGCATAGGAAAAGAGGCAGAACGTCCACAATGATGCACTTGGCCAAAAAGGGCGTATGCGTTTTTTCCTGAATATATTCAGGAAAAAACGCATACGCCCTTTTTGGCCAACCAAGCAAGCTTGCAAAGGAAATCTGCACTACAATGAAGTCTCACTTCCCCCCGGTCAAAAGGGCCATCTGAAAAAAGTGTAAAATCCAGAAAGGCAGGACAGGCCATGGAGAACTGGGAGCCTTGTTATGCTGATGGGCGGGATGTAAATTGCCAACAGACACTCGGGAGAAGTGTATGGTGTTTCCTGAAACATCTAAAAAACAAAGCAACAGAGCCTAGGGCACTTCCACTTATGGTCCTATAGCTTAGGGAAATTAAAATCAAAAAGACACAGCCACCCCAAAGTTTGGGACGCCTCTGTTTACAAGAACCTCGTTTAACGTACAAGTTCAATATCACAGAAAGTGAAAAATGGATAAAGAACTTGTGGTACTTACGTACAATGCAGTATCACTCAGCAATGAAATCTATGTCTTCAGTCCCGTAGCAGCATCATGAGTGGATTCAGGTACGATGATTCTAACTGAAATAAGTCACACAGAAAAAGAAACATCATAAGATATCACTAATACACGGAAAGTAAACTTGGCTACACAGGAACTGAATTCCAAAACAGAACAGGTTCTCAAATTTAGAAAACCAACTTATGCTTGCTTAAGGGGAAAGGTGAGTTGGATTGCTGCATAAAACCAGAGATTGAAATGAGCACAGATAAAGTTCCTTAAGCCAAATATGGAATAGACAAGAGCTACTCCTTGCTCAACGAAATGGACTCAACACCGCATATTAAACGCCTAAGAATGTACCTGACTAGTAAGTATCTTAAAACCTATGGATTGCTATGTCTCCGAAAGAGAATCAAGCATGTGTACAGGGGCATAAACGCAGCAGTGATAGGATTGGAGATGTTCGGTGAGCAAATGAAGACCCTTTGAAGTCATATTGCATGGTACCCATTACACGGGTCTCAACTCTCCAGGTTTAAGGTATTCTTCCTTCAGCTAAAACATGCATATGGAACCCAGAGTATGATCAACCATGTGAACGGGAGACGTGTTCAAATATGTCTCAGTTTTCCTCCCCTGGTACTCGGGTGCAACATTCCAGACGCTTTACTAACACTCTCCCCACTTGGAGAGTCAGCGCCTTTAACCTCCTGTTTGGCCCAGTTTGCAATTTCTGCGGAAGATGAACAGGAATAGCGAGAACCAATGAGAGGCTAGCTGGAGGTGTCTGGACGGGCAAATTTAACTCTCATTTCCCACCAGGAAGAGGAAATAAACAAAGGCTCATCGTGCCGTACCGGAACCCGATTAGGGCCTGAAGCCATCCTGCAGTGTTGCGGCCAGGTCACAAGAAAGTGAGTTGAAGAAAGGAGCTCAGGGGCACTGTAATTCACAAACCTGCAGAGTTATAAATGACAGCTATCGTCCAAAAATAGACTGAAGTAAGGCTGCCAAGAGGACTTGAAAGCGGGGCAGAATTGCAGGAAACCGATTTCAGGAGGTAGACTGGAATTGCATTGAAAGCATAGGAAAAGAGGCAGAACGTCCACAATGATGCACTTGGCCAAAAAGGGCGTATGCGTTTTTTCCTGAATATATTCAGGAAAAAACGCATACGCCCTTTTTGGCCAACCAAGCAAGCTTGCAAAGGAAATCTGCACTACAATGAAGTCTCACTTCCCCCCGGTCAAAAGGGCCATCTGAAAAAAGTGTAAAATCCAGAAAGGCAGGACAGGCCATGGAGAACTGGGAGCCTTGTTTTGCTGAAGGGCAGGATGTAAATTGCCAACAACCACTCGGGAGAAGTGTATGGTGTTTCCTGAAACATCTAAAAAACAAAGCAACAGAGCCTAGGGCACTGCCACTTATGGTCCTATAGTTTAGGGAATTTAAAATCAAAAAGACACAGCCACCCCAAAGTTTCGAACGGCTCTGTTTACAAGAACCTCGTTTACAGTACAAGTTCAACATCGCAGAAAGTGAAAAATGGATAATGAAGTTGTGGTATTTACTTACAAAGCAATATCAATCAGCAATGAAATCTGTGTCATCAGGCCCTTAGCAGCACAATGAGTGGATTCAGGTATGATGATTCTAACTGAAATAAGTCACACAGAAAAAGAAACATCATAAGATATCAGTAATACACGGAATGTAAACTTGGCTACACAGGAACTGAATTACAGAACAGAACAGGGTCTCAAATTTAGAAAACCAACTTATGCTTGCTTAAGGGGAAAGGTGAGTTGGGGTGCTTCATAAAACCAGAGATTGAAATGAGCACAGATAAAGTTCCTTAAGCCAAATATGGAATAGACAAGAGCTACTCCTTGCTCAACGAAATGGACTCAACACCCCATATTAAACGCCTAAGAATGTACCTGACTAGTAAGTATCTTAAAACCTATGGATTGCTATGTCTCCGAAAGAGAATCAAGCATGTGTACAGGGGCATAAACGCAGCAGTGATAGGATTGGAGAGGTTCGGTGAGCAAATGAAGACCCTTTGAAATCATATTGCATGGTACCCATTCCACGGGTTTCAACTACCCAGGTTTTAGGTATTCTTCCTTCAGCTAAAACATGCATGTGGAACCCAGAGTATGATCAACCATGTGATCGGGAGACGTGTTCAAATATGTCTCAGTTTTCGTACCCTGGTACTCGGGTGCAACATTCCAGACGCTTTACTAACACTCTCCCCACTTGGAGAGTCAGCGCCTTTAACCTCCTGTTTGGCACAGTTTGCAATTTCTGCGGAAGATGAACAGGAATAGCGAGAACCAATGAGAGGCTAGCTGGAGGTGTCTGGACGGGCAAATTTAACTCTCATTTCCCACCAGGAAGAGGAAATAACCAAAGGCTCAGCATGCCGTACCGGAACCAGATTAGGGCCTGAAGCCATCCTGCGGTGTTGCGGCCAGGTCACAAGAAAGCGAGTTGAAGAAAGGAGCTCAGGGGCACTGTAATTCACAAACCTGCAGAGTTATAAATGACAGCTATCGTCCAAAAATAGACTGAAGTAAGGCTGCCAAGAGGACTTGAAAGCGGGGCAGAATTGCAGGAAACCGATTTCAGGAGGTAGACTGGAATTGCATTGAAAGCATAGGAAAAGAGGCAGAACGTCCACAATGATGCACTTGGCCAAAAAGGGCGTATGCGTTTTTTCCTGAATATATTCAGGAAAAAACGCATACGCCCTTTTTGGCCAACCAAGCAAGCTTGCAAAGGAAATCTGCACTACAATGAAGTCTCACTTCCCCCCGGTCAAAAGGGCCATCTGAAAAAAGTGTAAAATCCAGAAAGGCAGGACAAGCCATGGAGAACTGGGAGCCTTGTTATGCTGATGGGCGGGATGTAAATTGCCAACAGACACTCGGGAGAAGTGTATGGTGTTTCCTGAAACATCTAAAAAACAAAGCAACAGAGCCTAGGGCACTGCCACTTATGGTCCTATAGCTTAGGGAAATTAAAACCAAAAAGACACAGCCACCCCAAAGTTTGGGACGCCTCTGTTTACAAGAACCTCATTTACAGTACAAGTTCAACATCGCAGAAATTGAAAAATGGATAATAAAGTTGTGGTATTTACTTACAAAGCAATATCACTCAGCAATGAAATCTGTGTCATCAGGCCCTTAGCAGCACAATGAGTGGATTCAGGTATGATGATTCTAACTGAAATAAGTCACACAGAAAAAGAAACATCATAAGATATCAGTAATACACGGAATGTAAACTTGGCTACACAGGAACTGAATTACAGAACAGAACAGGGTCTCAAATTTAGAAAACCAACTTATGCTTGCTTAAGGGGAAAGGTGAGTTGGGGTGCTGCATAAAACCAGAGATTGAAATGAGCACAGATAAAGTTCCTTAAGCCAAATATGGAATAGACAAGAGCTACTCCTTGCTCAACGAAGTGGACTCAACACCGCATATTAAACGCCTAAGAATGTACCTGACTAGTAAGTATCTTAAAACCTATGGATTGCTATGTCTCCGAAAGAGAATCAAGCATGTGTACAGGGGCATAAACGCAGCAGTGATAGGATTGGAGAGGTTCGGTGAGCAAATGAAGACCCTTTGAAGTCATATTGCATGGTACCCATTACACGGGTCTCAACTCTCCAGGTTTAAGGTATTCTTCCTTCAGCTAAAACATGCATGTGGAACCCAGAGTATGATCAACCATGTGAACGGGAGACGAGTTCAAATATGTCTCAGTTTTCCTCCCCTGGTACTCGGGTGCAACATTCCAGACGCTTTACTAACACTCTCCCGACTTGGAGAGTCAGTCCCTTTAACCTCCTGTTTGGCCCAGTTTGCAATTTCTGCGGAAAATGAACAGGAATAGCGAGAACCAATGAGAGACTAGCTGGAGGTCTCTGAACGGGCAAATTTAACTCTCATTTCCCACCAGGAAGAGGAATTAACCAAAGGCTCAGCATGCCGGGCCGGAACAAGATTAGGGCCTGAAGCCATCCTGCGGTGTTGCGGCCAGGTCACAAGAAAGCGAGTTGAAGAAAGGAGCTCAGGGGCACTGTAATTCACAAACCTGCAGAGTTATAAATGACAGCTATCGTCCAAAAATAGACTGAAGTAAGGCTGCCAAGAGGACTTGAAAGCGGGGCAGAATTGCAGGAAACCGATTTCAGGAGGTAGACTTGAATTGCATTGAAAGCATAGGAAAAGAGGCAGAACGTCCACAATGATGCACTTGGCCAAAAAGGGCGTATGTGTTTTTTCCTGAATATATTCAGGAAAAAACGCATACGCACTTTTTGGCAAACCAAGCAAGCTTGCAAAGGAAATCTGCACTACAATGAAGTCTCACTTCCCCCCGGTCAAAAGGGCCATCTGAAAAAAGTGTAAAATCCAGAAAGGCAGGACAGGCCATGGAGAACTGGGAGCCTTGTTATGCTGAAGGGCAGGATGTAAATTGCCAACAAACACTTGGGAGAAGTATATGGTGTTTCCTGAAACATCTAAAAAACAAAGCAACAGAGCCTAGGGCACTTCCACTTATGGTCCTATAGCTTAGGGAAATTAAAATCAAAAAGACACAGCCACCCCAAAGTTTCGAACGGCTCTGTTTACAAGAACCTCGTTTACAGTACAAGTTCAACATCGCAGAAAGTGAAAAATGGATAAAAAAGTTGTGGTATTTACTTACAAAGCAATATCACTCAGCAATGAAATCAGTGTCATCAGGCCCTTAGCAGCACAATGAGTGGATTCAGGTATGATGATTCTAACTGAAATAAGTCACACATAAAAAGAAACATCATAAGATATCAGTAATACACGGAATGTAAACTTGGCTACACAGGAACTGAATTACAGAACAGAACAGGGTCTCAAATTTAGAAAACCAACTTATGCTTGCTTAAGGGGAAAGGTGAGTTGGGGTGCTGCATAAAACCAGAGATTGAAATGAGCACAGATAAAGTTCCTTAAGCCAAATATGGAATAGACAAGAGCTACTCCTTGCTCAACGAAATGGACTCAACACCGCATATTAAACGCCTAAGAATGTACCTGACTAGTAAGTATCTTAAAACCTATGGATTGCTATGTCTCCGAAAGAGAATCAAGCATGTGTACAGGGGCATAAACGCAGCAGTGATAGGATTGGAGAGGTTCGGTGAGCAAATGAAGACCCTTTGAAGTCATATTGCATGGTACCCATTCCACGGGTTTCAAATACACAGGTTTAAGGTATTCTTCCTTCAGCTAAAACATGCATGTGGAACCCAAGTATGATCAACCATGTGAACGGGAGACGTGTTGAAATATGTCTCAGTTTTCCTCCCCTGGTACTCGGGTGCAACATTCCAGACGCTTTACTAACACTCTCCCCACTTGGAGAGTCAGTCCCTTTAACCTCCTGTTTGGCCCAGTTTGCAATTTCTGCAGAAGATGAACAGGAATAGCGAGAACCAATGAGAGGCTAGCTGGAGGTGTCTGGACGGGCAAATTTAACTCTCATTTCCCACCAGGAAGAGGAATTAACCAAAGGCTCAGCATGCCGGGCCGGAACCAGATTAGGGCCTGAAGCCATCCTGCGGTGTTGCGGCCAGCTCAAAAGAAAGCGAGTTGAAGAAAGGAGCTCAGGGGCACTGTAATTCACAAACCTGCAGAGTTATAAATGACAGCTATCGTCCAAAAATAGACTGAAGTAAGGCTGCCAAGAGGACTTGAAAGCGGGGCAGAATTGCAGGAAACCGATTTCAGGAGGTAGACTGGAATTGCATTGAAAGCATAGGAAAAGAGGCAGAACGTCCACAATGATGCACTTGGCCAAAAAGGGCGTATGCGTTTTTTCCTGAATATATTCAGGAAAAAACGCATACGCCCTTTTTGGCCAACCAAGCAAGCTTGCAAAGGAAATCTGCACTACAATGAAGTCTCACTTCCCCCCGGTCAAAAGGGCCATCTGAAAAAAGTGTAAAATCCAGAAAGGCAGGACAGGCCATGGAGAACTGGGAGCCTTGTTATGCTGATGGGCGGGATGTAAATTGCCAACAGACACTCAGGAGAAGTGTATGGTGTTTCCTGAAACATCTAAAAAACAAAGCAACAGAGCCTAGGGCACTGCCACTTATGGTCCTATAGCTTAGGGAAATTAAAATCAAAAAGACACAGCCACCCCAAAGTTTGGGACGCCTCCGTTTACAAGAACCTCGTTTACCGTACAAGTGCAATATCACAGAAAGTGAAAAATGGATAAAGAACTTGTGGTACTTACGTACAATGCAGTATCACTCAGCAATGAAATCTATGTCATCAGGCCCTTAGCAGCACAATGAGTGGATTCAGGTATGATGATTCTAACTGAAATAAGTCACACAGAAAAAGAAACATCATAAGACATCACTAATACACGGAATGGAAACTTGGCTACACAGGAACTGAATTACAGAACAGAACAGGGTCTCAAATTTAGAAAACCAACTTATGCTTGCTTAAGGGTAAAGGTGAGTTGGGGTGCTGCATAAAACCAGAGATTGAAATGAGCACAGATAAAGTTCCTTAAGCCAAATATGGAATAGAAAAGAGCTACTCCTTGCTCAACGAAATGGACTCAACACCGCATATTAAACGCCTAAGAATGTACCTGACTAGTAAGTATCTTAAAACCTATGGATTGCTATGTCTCCGAAAGAGAATCAAGCATGTGTACAGGGGCATAAACGCAGCAGTGATAGGATTGGAGAGGTTCGGTGAGCAAATGAAGACCCTTTGAAGTCATATTGCATGGTATCCATTACAAGGGTTTCAACTACCCAGGTTTAAGGTATTCTTCCTTCAGCTAAAACATGCATGTGGAACCTAGAGTATGATCAACCATGTGATCAGGAGACGTGTTCAAATATGTCTCAGTTTTCGTACCCTGGTACTTGGGTGCAACATTCCAGACGCTTTACTAACACTCTCCCGACTTGGAGAGTCAGTCCCTTTAACCTCCTGTTTGGCCCAGTTTGCAATTTCTGCGGAAGATGAACAGGAATAGCGAGAACCAATGAGAGACTAGCTGGAGGTGTCTGGACGGGCAAATTTAACTCTCATTTCCCACCAGGAAGAGGAATTAACCAAAGGCTCAGCGTGCCGTGCCAGAACCAGATTAGGGCCTGAAGCCATCCTGCGGTGTTGCGGCCAGGTCACAAGAAAGCGAGTTGAAGAAAGGAGCTCAGGGGCACTGTAATTCACAAACCTGCAGAGTTATAAATGACAGCTATCGTCCAAAAATAGACTGAAGTAAGGCTGCCAAGAGGACTTGAAAGCGGGGCAGAATTGCAGGAAACCGATTTCAGGAGGTAGACTGGAATTGCATTCAAAGCATAGGAAAAGAGGCAGAACGTCCACAATGATGCACTTGGCCAAAAAGGGCGTATGCGTTTTTTCCTGAATATATTCAGGAAAAAACGCATACGCCCTTTTTGGCCAACCAAGCAAACTTGCAAATGAAATCTGCACTACAATGAAGTCTCACTTCTCCCCGGTCAAAAGGGCCATCTGAAAAAAGTGTAAAATCCAGAAAGGCAGGACAGGCCATGGAGAACTGGGAGCCTTGTTATGCTGATGGGCGGACTGTAAATTGCCAACAGACACTCAGGAGAAGTGTATGGTGTTTCCTGAAACATCTAAAAAACAAAGCAACAGAGCCTAGGGCACTTCCACTTATGGTCCTATAGCTTAGGGAAATTAAAATCAAAAAGACATAGCCACCCCAAAGTTTGGGACGCCTCCGTTTACAAGAACCTCGTTTACCGTACAAGTGCAATATCACAGAAAGTGAAAAATGGATAAAGAACTTGTGGTACTTACGTACAATGCAGTATCACTCAGCAATGAAATCTATGTCATCAGGCCCGTAGCAGCATAATGAGTGGATTCAGGTATGATGATTCTAACTGAAATAAGTCACACAGAAAAACAAACATCATAAGATATCACTAATACACGGAATGTAAACTTGGCTACACAGGAACTGCATTCCAAAACAGAACAGGGTCTCAAATTTAGAAAACCAACTTATGCTTGCTTAAGGGTAAAGGTGAGTTGGGGTGCTGCATAAAACCAGAGATTGAAATGAGCACAGATAAAGTTCCTTAAGCCAAATATGGAATAGACAAGAGCTACTCCTTGCTCAATGAAATGAACTCAACACCCCATATTAAACGCCTAAGAATGTACCTGACTAGTAAGTATCTTAAAACCTATGGATTGCTATGTCTCCAAAAGAGAATCAAGCGTGTGTACAGGGGCATAAACGCAGCAGTGATAGGATTGGAGAGGTTCGGTGAGCAAATGAAGACCCTTTGAAGTCATATTGCATGGTACCCATTACACGGGTCTCAACTCTCCAGGTTTAAGGTATTCTTCCTTCAGCTAAAACATGCATGTGGAACCCAGCGTATGATCAACCATGTGAACGGGAGACGTGTTCAAATATGTCTCAGTTTTCCTCCCCTGGTACTCGGGTGCAACATTCCAGACGCTTTACTAACACTCTCCCGACTTGGAGAGTCAGTGCCTTTAACCTCCTGTTTGGCCCAGTTTGCAATTTCTGCGGAAGATGAACAGGAATAGCGAGAACCAATGAGAGGCTAGCTGCAGGTATCTGAATGGGCAAATTTAACTCTCATTTCCCACCAGGAAGAGGAATTAACCAAAGGCTCACCATGCCGGGCCGGAACCAGATTAAGGCCTGAAGCCATCCTGCGGTGTTGCGGCCAGGTCACAAGAAAGCGAGTTGAAGAAAGGAGCTCAGGGGCACTGTAATTCACAAACCTGCAGAGTTATAAATGACAGCTATCGTCCAAAAATAGACTGAAGTAAGGCTGCCAAGAGGACTTGAAAGCGGGGCAGAATTGCAGGAAACCGATTTCAGGAGGTAGACTGGAATTGCATTGAAAGCATAGGAAAAGAGGCAGAACGTCCACAATGATGCACTTGGCCAAAAAGGGCGTATGCGTTTTTTCCTGAATATATTCAGGAAAAAACGCATACGCCCTTTTTGGCTAACCAAGCAAGCTTGCAAAGGAAATCTGCACTACAATGAAGTCTCACTTCCCCCCGGTCAAAAGGGCCATCTGAAAAAAGTGTAAAATCCAGAAAGGCAGGACAGGCCATGGAGAAGTGGGAGCCTTGTTATGCTGATGGGCGGGATGTAAATTGCCAACAGACACTCGGGAGAAGTGTATGGTGTTTCCTGAAACATCTAAAAAACAAAGCAACAGAGCCTAGGGCACTTCCACTTATGGTCCTATAGCTTAGGGAAATTAAAATCAAAAAGACACAGCCACCCCAAAGTTTGGGACACCTCTGTTTACAAGAACCTCGTTTACAGTACAAGTTCAACATCGCAGAAAGTGAAAAATGGATAAAGAACTTGTGGTACTTACGTACAATGCAGTATCACTCAGCAATGAAATCTATGTCATCAGGCCCGTAGCAGCATAATGAGTGGATTCAGGTACGATGATTCTAACTGAAATAAGTCCCACAGAAAAAGAAACATCATAAGATATCAGTAATACACGGAATGGAAACTTGGCTACACAGGAACTGAATTACAGAACAGAACAGGGTCTCAAATTTAGAAAACCAACTTATGCTTGCTTAAGGGGAAAGGTGAGTTGGGGTGCTGCATAAAACCAGAGATTGAAATGAGCACAGATAAAGTTCCTTAAGCCAAATATGGAATAGACAAGAGCTACTCCTTGCTCAACGAAATGGACTCAACACCCCATATTAAACGCCTAAGAATGTACCTGACTAGTAAGTATCTTAAAACCTATAGATTGCTATGTCTCCGAAAGAGAATCAGGCATGTGTACAGGGGCATAAACGCAGCAGTGATAGATTTGGAGAGGTTCAGTGAGCAAATGAAGACCCTTTGAAGTCATATTGCATGGTACCCATTCCACGGGTTTCAACTACCCAGGTTTTAGGTATTCTTCCTTCAGCTAAAACATGCATGTGGAACCCAGAGTATGATCAACCATGTGATCGGGAGACGTGTTCAAATATGTCTCAGTTTTCCTCCCCTGGTACTCGGGTGCAACATTCCAGACGCTTTACTAACACTCTCCCCACTT
Organism: Delphinus delphis; assembly: GCF_949987515.2. Lineage (NCBI taxonomy): Eukaryota > Metazoa > Chordata > Mammalia > Artiodactyla > Delphinidae > Delphinus > Delphinus delphis. Next base: position 83,624 of record NW_027192752.1, read on the forward strand.
GGAGAGTCAGCGCCTTTAACCTCCTGTTTGGCCCAGTTTGCAATTTCTGCGGAAGATGAACAGGAATAGCGAGAACCAATGAGAGGCTAGCTGGAGGTGTCTGGACGGGCAAATTTAACTCTCATTTCCCACCAGGAAGAGGAAATAACCAAAGGCTCAGCGTGCCGTACCGGAACCAGATTAGGGCCTGAAGCCATCCTGCGGTGTTGCGGCCAGGTCACAAGAAAGCGAGTTGAAGAAAGGAGCTCAGGGGCACTGTAATTCACAAAACTGCAGAGTTATAAATGACAGCTATCGTCCAAAAATAGACTGAAGTAAGGCTGCCAAGAGGACTTGAAAGCGGGGCAGAATTGCAGGAAACCGATTTCAGGAGGTAGACTGGAATTGCATTGAAAGCATAGGAAAAGAGGCAGAACGTCCACAATGATGCACTTGGCCAAAAAGGGCGTATGCGTTTTTTCCTGAATATATTCAGGAAAAAACGCATACGCCCTTTTTGGCCAACCAAGCAAGCTTGCAAAGGAAATCTGCACTACAATGAAGTCTCACTTCCCCCCGGTCACAAGGGCCATCTGAAAAAAGTGTAAAATCCAGAAAGGCAGGACAGGCCATGGAGAACTGGGAGCCTTGTTATGCTGATGGGCGGGATGTAAATTGCCAACAGACACTCGGGAGAAGTGTATGGTGTTTCCTGAAACATCTAAAAAACAAAGCAACAGAGCCTAGGGCACTGCCACTTATGGTCCTATAGCTTAGGGAAATTAAAATCAAAAAGACACAGCCACCCCAAAGTTTGGGACGCCTCTGTTTACAAGAACCTCGTTTACAGTACAAGTTCAACATCGCAGAAAGTGAAAAATGGATAAAGAAGTTGTGGTATTTACTTACAAAGCAATATCACTCAGCAGTGAAATCTGTGTCATCAGGCCCTTAGCAGCACAATGAGTGGATTCAGGTATGATGATTCTAACTGAAATAAGTCACACAGAAAAAGAAACATCATAAGATATCAGTAATACACGGAATGTAAACTTGGGTACACAGGAACTGAATTACAGAACAGAACAGGGTCTCAAATTTAGAAAACCAACTTATGCTTGCTTAAGGGGAAAGGTGAGTTGGGGTGCTGCATAAAACCAGAGATTGAAATGAGCACAGATAAAGTTCCTTAAGCCAAATATGGAATAGACAAGAGCTACTCCTTGCTCAATGAAATGGACTCAACACCGCATATTAAACGCCTAAGAATGTACCTGACTAGTAAGTATCTTAAAACCTATGGATTGCTACATCTCCAAAAGAGAATCAAGCATGTGTACAGGGGCATAAACGCAGCAGTGATAGGATTGGAGATGTTCGGTGAGCAAATGAAGACCCTTTGAAGTCATATTGCATGGTACCCATTCCACGGGTTTCAACTACCCAGGTTTTAGGTATTCTTCCTTCAGCTAAAACATGCATGTGGAACCCAGAGTATGATCAACCATGTGATCGGGAGATGTGTTCAAATATGTCTCAGTTTTCCTCCCCTGGTACTCGGGTGCAACATTCCAGACGCTTTACTAACACTCTGCCCACTTGGAGAGTCAGCGCCTTTAACCTCCTGTTTGGCACAGTTTGCAATTTCTGCGGAAGATGAACAGGAATAGCGAGAACCAATGAGAGGCTAGCTGGAGGTGTCTGGACGGGCAAATTTAACTCTCATTTACCACCAGGAAGAGGAAATAACCAAAGGCTCAGTTTGCCGTACCGGAACCAGATTAGGGCCTGAAGCCATCCTGCGGTGTTGCGGCCAGCTCAAAAGAAAGCGAGTTGAAGAAAGGAGCTCAGGGGCACTGTAATTCACAAACCTGCAGAGTTATAAATGACAGCTATCGTCCAAAACTATACTGAAGTTAGGCTGCCAAGAGGACTTGAAAGCGGGGCAGAATTGCAGGAAACCGATTTCAGGAGGTAGACTGGAATTGCATTGAAAGCATAGGAAAAGAGGCAGAACGTCCACAATGATGCACTTGGCCAAAAAGGGCGTATGCGTTTTTTCCTGAATATATTCAGGAAAAAACGCATACGCCCTTTTTGGCCAACCAAGCAAGCTTGCAAAGGAAATCTGCACTACAATGAAGTCTCACTTCCCCCCGGTCAAAAGGGCCATCTGAAAAAAGTGTAAAATCCAGAAAGGCAGGACAGGCCATGGAGAACTGGGAGCCTTGTTATGCTGATGGGCGGGATGTAAATTGCCAACAGCCACTCTGGAGAAGTGTATGGTGTTTCCTGAAACATCTAAAAAACAAAGCAACAGAGCCTAGGGCACTTCCACTTATGGTCCTATAGCTTAGGGAAATTAAAATCAAAAAGACACAGCCACCCCAAAGTTTGGGACGCCTCTGTTTACAAGAACCTCGTTTACAGTACAAGTTCAACATCGCAGAAAGTGAAAAATGGATAATAAAGTTGTGGTATTTACTTACAAAGCAATATCAATCAGCAATGAAATCTGTGTCATCAGGCCCTTAGCAGCACAATGAGTGGATTCAGGTATGATGATTCTAACTGAAATAAGTCACACAGAAAAAGAAACATCATAAGATATCAGTAATACACGGAATGTAAACTTGGCTACACAGGAACTGAATTACAGAACAGAACAGGGTCTCAAATTTAGAAAACCAACTTATGCTTGCTTAAGGGGAAAGGTGAGTTGGGGTGCTTCATAAAACCAGAGATTGAAATGAGCACAGATAAAGTTCCTTAAGCCAAATATGGAATAGACAAGAGCTACTCCTTGCTCAACGAAATGGACTCAACACCCCATATTAAACGCCTAAGAATGTACCTGACTAGTAAGTATCTTAAAACCTATGGATTGCTATGTCTCCGAAAGAGAATCAAGCATGTGTACAGGGGCATAAACGCAGCAGTGATAGGATTGGAGAGGTTCGGTGAGCAAATGAAGACCCTTTGAAGTCATATTGCATGGTACCCATTCCACGGGTTTCAACTACCCAGGTTTTAGGTATTCTTCCTTCAGCTAAAACATGCATGTGGAACCCAGAGTATGATCAACCATGTGATCGGGAGACGTGTTCAAATATGTCTCAGTTTTCGTACCCTGGTCCTCGGGTGCAACATTCCAGACGCTTTACTAACACTCTCCCCACTTGGAGAGTCAGCGCCTTTAACCTCCTGTTTGGCACAGTTTGCAATTTCTGCGGAAGATGAACAGGAATAGCGAGAACCAATGAGAGGCTAGCTGGAGGTGTCTGGACGGGCAAATTTAACTCTCATTTCCCACCAGGAAGAGGAAATAACCAAAGGCTCAGCGTGCCGTACCGGAACCAGATTAGGGCCTGAAGCCATCCTGCGGTGTTGCGGCCAGGTCACAAGAAAGCGAGTTGAAGAAAGGAGCTCAGGGGCACTGTAATTCACAAACCTGCAGAGTTATAAATGACAGCTATCGTCCAAAAATAGACTGAAGTAAGGCTGCCAAGAGGACTTGAAAGCGGGGCAGAATTGCAGGAAACCGATTTCAGGAGGTAGACTGGAATTGCATTGAAAGCATAGGAAAAGAGGCAGAACGTCCACAATGATGCACTTGGCCAAAAAGGGCGTATGCGTTTTTTCCTGAATATATTCAGGAAAAAACGCATACGCCCTTTTTGGCCAACCAAGCAAGCTTGCAAAGGAAATCTGCACTACAATGAAGTCTCACTTCCCCCCGGTCAAAAGGGCCATCTGAAAAAAGTGTAAAATCCAGAAAGGCAGGACAAGCCATGGAGAACTGGGAGCCTTGTTATGCTGATGGGCGGGATGTAAATTGCCAACAGACACTCGGGAGAAGTGTATGGTGTTTCCTGAAACATCTAAAAAACAAAGCAACAGAGCCTAGGGCACTTCCACTTATGGTCCTATAGCTTAGGGAAATTAAAATCAAAAACACAGCCACCCCAAAGTTTGGGACGGCTCTGTTTACAAGAACCTCGTTTACGGTACAAGTTCAATATCACAGAAAGTGAAAAATGGATAAAGAACTTGTGGTACTTACGTACAATGCAATATCACTCAGGAATGAAATCTATGTCATCAGGCCCTTAGCAGCACAATGAGTGGATTCAGGTATGATGATTCTAACTGAAATAAGTCACACAGAAAAAGAAACATCATAAGACATCACTAATACACGGAATGTAAACTTGGCTACACAGGAACTGAATTACAGAACAGAACAGGGTCTCAAATTTAGAAAACCAACTTATGCTTGCTTAAGGGGAAAGGTGAGTTGGGGTGCTGCATAAAACCAGAGATTGAAATAAGCACAGATAAAGTTCCTTAAGCCAAATATGGAATAGACAAGAGCTACTCCTTGCTCAATGAAATGGACTCAACACCGCATATTAAACGCCTAAGAATGTACCTGACTAGTAAGTATCTTAAAACCTATGGATTGCTATGTCTCCGAAAGAGAATCAAGCATGTGTACAGGGACATAAACGCAGCAGTGATAGGATTGGAGAGGTTCGTGAGCAAATGAAGACCCTTTGAAGTCATATTGCATGGTACCCATTCCACGGGTTTCAACTACCCAGGTTTAAGGTATTCTTCCTTCAGCTAAAACATGCATGTGGAACCTAGAGTATGATCAACCATGTTATCGGGAGACGTGTTCAAATATGTCTCAGTTTTCGTACCCTGGTACTCGGGTGCAACATTCCAGACGCTTTATTAACACTCTCCCAACTTGGAGAGTCAGTCCCTTTAACCTCCTGTTTGGCCCAGTTTGCAATTTCTGTGGAAGATGAACAGGAATAGCGAGAATCAATGAGAGACTAGCTGGAGGTTTCTGGATGGGCAAATTTAACTCTCATTTCCCACCAGGAAGAGGAATTAACCAAAGGCTCAGCGTGCCGAGCCAGAACCAGATTAGGGCCTGAAGCCATCCTGCGGTGTTGCGACCAGGTCACAAGAAAGCGAGTTGAAGAAAGGAGCTCAGGGGCACTGTAATTCACAAACCTGCAGAGTTATAAATGACAGCTATCGTCCAAAAATATACTGAAGTAAGGCTGCCAAGAGGACTTGAAAGCGGGGCAGAATTGCAGGAAACCGATTTCAGGAGGTAGACTGGAATTGCATTGAAAGCATAGGAAAAGAGGCAGAACGTCCACAATGATGCACTTGGCCAAAAAGGGCGTATGCGTTTTTTCCTGAATATATTCAGGAAAAAACGCATACGCCCTTTTTGGCCAACCAAGCAAGCTTGCAAAGGAAATCTGCACTACAATGAAGTCTCACTTCCCCCCGGTCAAAAGGGCCATCTGAAAAAAGTGTAAAATCCAGAAAGGCAGGACAGGCCATGGAGAACTGAGAGCCTTGTTATGCTGATGGGCGGGATGTAAATTGCCAACAGACACTCAGGAGAAGTGTATGGTGTTTCCTGAAACATCTAAAAAACAAAGCAACAGAGCCTAGGGCACTGCCACTTATGGTCCTATAGCTTAGGGAAATTAAAATCAAAAAGACACAGCCACCCCAAAGTTTGGAACGGCTCTGTTTACAAGAACCTCGTTTACAGTACAAGTTCAACATCGCAGAAAGTGAAAAATGGATAAAGAAGTTGTGGTATTTACTTACAAAGCAATATCACTCAGCAATGAAATCTGTGTCATCAGGCCCTTAGCAGCACAATGAGTGGATTCAGGCATGATGATTTTAACTGAAATAAGTCACACAGAAAAAGAAACATCATAAGATATCAGTAATACACGGAATGTAAACTTGGCTACACAGGAACTGAATTACAGAACAGAACAGGGTCTCAAATTTAGAAAACCAACTTATGCTTGCTTAAGGGTAAAGGTGAGTTGGGGTGCTGCATAAAACCAGAGATTGAAATGAGCACAGATAAAGTTCCTTAAGCCAAATATGGAATAGACAAGAGCTACTCCTTGCTCAACGAAATGGACTCAAAACCCCATATTAAATGCCTAAGAATGTACCTGACTAGTAAGTATCTTAAAACCTATGGATTGCTATGTCTCCAAAAGAGAATCAAGCGTGTGTACCGGGGCATAAATGCAGCAGTGATAGGATTGGAGAGGTTCGGTGAGCAAATGAAGACCCTTTGAAGTCACATTGCACGGTACCCATTCCACGGGTCTCAACTCTCCAGGTTTAAGGTATTCTTCCTTCAGCTAAAACATGCATGTGGAACCCAGAGTATGATCAACCATGTGAACGGGAGACGTGTTCAAATATGTCTCAGTTTTCCTCCCCTGGTACTCGGGTGCAACATTCCAGATGCTTTACTAACACTCTCCCGACTTGGAGAGTCAGCGCCTTTAACCTCCTGTTTGGCCCAGTTTGCAATTTCTGCGGAAGATGAACAGGAATAGCGAGGACCAATGAGAGGCTAGCTGGAGGTGTCTGGACGGGCAAATTTAACTCTCATTTCCCACCAGGAAGAGGAATTAACCAAAGGCTCAGCATGCCGGGCCGGAACCAGATTAGGGCCTGAAGCCATCCTGCGGTGTTGCGGCCAGGTCACAAGAAAGCGAGTTGAAGAAAGGAGCTCAGGGGCACTGTAATTCACAAACCTGCAGAGTTATAAATGACAGCTATCGTCCAAAAATAGACTGAAGTAAGGCTGCCAAGAGGACTTGAAAGCGGGGCAGAATTGCAGGAAACCGATTTCAGGAGGTAGACTGGAATTGCATTGAAAGCATAGGAAAAGAGGCAGAACGTCCACAATGATGCACTTGGCCAAAAAGGGCGTATGCGTTTTTTCCTGAATATATTCAGGAAAAAACGCATACGCCCTTTTTGGCCAACCAAGCAAGCTTGCAAAGGAAATCTGCACTACAATGAAGTCTCACTTCCCCCCGGTCAAAAGGGCCATCTGAAAAAAGTGTAAAATCCAGAAAGGCAGGACAGGTCATGGAGAACTGAGAGCCTTGTTATGCTGATGGGCGGGATGTAAATTGCCAACAGACACTCAGGAGAAGTGTATGGTGTTTCCTGAAACATCTAAAAAACAAAGCAACAGAGCCTAGGGCACTGCCACTTATGGTCCTATAGCTTAGGGAAATTAAAATCAAAAAGACACAGCCACCCCAAAGTTTGGGACGCCTCTGTTTGCAAGAACCTCGTTTACCGTACAAGTTCAATATCACAGAAAGTGAAAAATAGATAAAGAACTTGTGGTACTTACGTACAATGCAGTATCACTCAGCAATGAAATCTATGTCATCAGGCCCGTAGCAGCATCATGAGTGGATTCAGGTACGATGATTCTAACTGAAATAAGTCACACAGAAAAAGAAACATCATAAGATATCAGTAATACACGGAATGTAAACTTGGCTACACAGGAACTGAATTACAGAACAGAACAGGGTCTCCAATTTAGAAAACCAACTTATGCTTGCTTAAGGGGAAAGGTGAGTTGGGGTGCTGCATAAAACCAGAGATTGAAATGAGCACAGATAAAGTTCCTTAAGCCAAATATGGAATAGACAAGAGCTACTCCTTGCTCAACGAAATGGACTCAACACCGCATATTAAACGCCTAAGAATGTACCTGACTAGTAAGTATCTTAAAACCTATGGATTGCTATGTCTCCGAAAGAGAATCAAGCATGTGTACAGGGGCATAAACGCAGCAGTGATAGGATTGGAGAGGTTCGGTGAGCAAATGAAGACCCTTTGAAGTCATATTGCATGGTACCCATTCCACGGGTTTCAACTACCCAGGTTTAAGGTATTCTTCCTTCAGCTAAAACATGCATGTGGAACCTAGAGTATGATCAACCATGTGATCAGGAGACGTGTTCAAATATGTCTCAGTTTTCGTACCCTGGTACTCGGGTGCAACATTCCAGACGCTTTACTAACACTCTCCCGACTTGGAGAGTCAGCGCCTTTAACCTCCTGTTTGGCACAGTTTGCAATTTCTGCGGAAGATGAACAGGAATAGCGAGAACCAATGAGAGGCTAGCTGGAGGTGTCTGGACGGGCAAATTTAACTCTCATTTCCCACCAGGAAGAGGAATTAACCAAAGGCTCAGCATGCCGGGCCGGAACCAGATTAGGGCCTGAAGCCATCCTGCGGTGTTGCGGCCAGCTCAAAAGAAAGCGAGTTGAAGAAAGGAGCTCAGGGGCACTGTAATTCACAAACCTGCAGAGTTATAAATGACAGCTATCGTCCAAAAATAGACTGAAGTAAGGCTGCCGAGAGGACTTGAAAGCGGGGCAGAATTGCAGGAAACCGATTTCAGGAGGTAGACTGGAATTGCATTGAAAGCATAGGAAAAGAGGCAGAACGTCCACAATGATGCACTTGGCCAAAAAGGGCGTATGCGTTTTTTCCTGAATATATTCAGGAAAAAACGCATACGCCCTTTTTGGCCAACCAAGCAAGCTTGCAAAGGAAATCTGCACTACAATGAAGTCTCACTTCCCCCCGGTCAAAAGGGCCATCTGAAAAAAGTGTAAAATCCAGAAAGGCAGGACAGGCCATGGAGAACTGGGAGCCTTGTTATGCTGATGGGCGGGATGTAAATTGCCAACAGACACTCGGGAGAAGTGTATGGTGTTTCCTGAAACATCTAAAAAACAAAGCAACAGAGCCTAGGGCATTGCCACTTATGGTCCTATAGCTTAGGGAAATTAAAATCAAAAAGACACAGCCACCCCAAAGTTTGGGACGCCTCTGTTTACAAGAACATCGTTTACAGTACAAGTTCAACATCGCAGAAAGTGAAAAATGGATAAAGAAGTTGTGGTATTTACTTACAAAGCAATATCACTCAGCAATGAAATCTATGTCATCAGGCCCTTAGCAGCACAATGAGTGGATTCAGGTATGATGATTCTAACTGAAATAAGTCACACAGAAAAAGAAACATCATAAGATATCAGTAATACACGGAATGTAAACTTGGCTACACAGGAACTGAATTACAGAACAGAACAGGGTCTCAAATTTAGAAAACCAACTTATGCTTGCTTAAGGGTAAAGGTGAGTTGGGGTGCTGCATAAACCCAGAGATTGAAATGAGCACAGATAAAGTTCCTTAAGCCAAATATGGAATAGACAAGAGCTACTCCTTGCTCAAAGAAATGGACTCAACACCCCATATTAAACGCCTAAGAATGTACCTGACTAGTAAGTATCTTAAAACCTATGGATTGCTATGTCTCCTAAAGAGAATCAAGCATGTGTACAGGGGCATAAACGCAGCACTGATAGGATTGGAGAGGTTCAGTGAGCAAATGAAGACCCTTTGAAGTCATATTGCATGGTACCCATTCCACGGGTTTCAAATACACAGGTTTAAGGTATTCTTCCTTCAGCTAAAACATGCATGTGGAACCCAGAGTATGATCAACCATGTGAACGGGAGACGTGTTCAAATATGTCTCAGTTTTCGTACCCTGGTACTCGGGTGCAACATTCCAGACGCTTTACTAACACTCTCCCGACTTGGAGAGTCAGCGCCTTTAACCTCCTGTTTGGCCCAGTTTGCAATTTCTGCGGAAGATGAACAGGAATAGCGAGAACCAATGAGAGGCTAGCTGGAGGTGTCTGGACGGGCAAATTTAACTCTCATTTCCCACCAGGAAGAGGAATTAACCAAAGGCTCAGCATGCCGGGCCGGAACCAGATTAGGGCCTGAAGCCATCCTGCGGTGTTGCGGCCAGGTCACAAGAAAGCGAGTTGAAGAAAGGAGCTCAGGGGCACTGTAATTCACAAACCTGCAGAGTTATAAATGACAGCTATCGTCCAAAAATAGACTGAAGTAAGGCTGCCAAGAGGACTTGAAAGCGGGGCAGAATTGCAGGAAACCGATTTCAGGAGGTAGACTGGAATTGCATTGAAAGCATAGGAAAAGAGGCAGAACGTCCACAATGATGCACTTGGCCAAAAAGGGCGTATGCGTTTTTTCCTGAATATATTCAGGAAAAAACGCATACGCCCTTTTTGGCCAACCAAGCAAGCTTGCAAAGGAAATCTGCACTACAATGAAGTCTCACTTCCCCCCGGTCAAAAGGGCCATCTGAAAAAAGTGTAAAATCCAGAAAGGCAACAGGCCATGGAGAACTGGGAGCCTTGTTATGCTGATGGGCGGGATGTAAATTGCCAACAGACACTCGGGAGAAGTGTATGGTGTTTCCTGAAACATCTAAAAAACAAAGCAACAGAGCCTAGGGCACTTCCACTTATGGTCCTATAGCTTAGGGAAATTAATATCAAAAAGACACAGCAACCCCAAAGTTTGGGATGGGTCTTTTTACAGAAGTCTCTTCTACGGCACAAGTTAAATATCCCAGAGAGCAAATAATGGATAAAGAAGTTGTGGTACTTATGTACAACAGAATACCACTCAGCAATGAAATCTATGTCACCAGGCCCGTACCAGCATAATGAGTGGATTGAGGCACGATGATTCTAAGTGAAATAAGTCACACAGAAAAAGAAACATCATAAGGTATCACTAATACACGGAATGTGAACTTGGCTACACATGAACTGAATTACAAAACAGAACAGGGTCTCAAGTTTAGAAAACCAACTTATGCCTGCTTAAGGGGGAAGGTGAGTTGGGGTGCTGCATAAAAGCAGAGTTTGAAATTAGCACAGATACCGTTCCATAAGCCAAATATGTAATAGACAAGAGCTACCCCTTGCTCAACGAAATGGATTCAACAATGAGGTATCACCTCACACCTGGTAGAATAGGCATCATTGAAAATCTACAAACAAAAATGCTGGAAAGGGTGTGGAGAAAAGGAACCCTCTTCCACTATTGTTGGGAATATAAATTGATACAGTCATTATGGAGAACAATATGGAATTTCTTAAGAAACTAACAATAGAATTACCATAGGATACAGCAATCCCAGTACTGGACATATACCCAGACAAAACCATAAATCAAAAAGAGTCATTCACCGCAATGTTCATTGCATCACTACAATATCGAGGTAATGGAAGCAACCTAAATGCCCACAGACAGACGAATGCATAAAGCTGTGGTACATATATAAAATGGAATATTACTAAGCCATGAAAAGGAATGAAATTGGGTCATTTGTAGAGACGTCGATGGATCTAGAGACTGTCATACAGAGTGAAGTAAGTCAGAAAGAGAAAAACAAATCTTGTATATTCATGCATATATGTGGAACCTAGAAAAACTGTACAGATTAACCATTTTGCAAGGCATAAACAGAGCAACAGATGTAGACAACAAACGTATGGACAACAAGGGGGGAAAGCTGTTGGGGGGGTGGTGGTGGGAGGAGTTGAGAGACTGGGATTGGCATGTATACATTTATATGTATAAAATAGATAACCAATAAGAACCTGCTGTATAAAAATATAAAATAAAATTCAAAATTAAAAAGAAGTAAAATTTAAAAAATAAAACAGAAAAAACAATTATTCCCTGCACATACATGTATTTATATGAATAAATTATTTCCATGCTTATATCTGTAAATACAAAAAAGAGGAATAAAATCTACCTTGAACCAAAAACGAAAAAGAGAAAAAAAACACAGAACCCACCAGTTACACAGAGGAAAACCGTATCAGGGCACTTGCTCCAGTTGTAAACAATTCTGAAGTTGGTCAGTGGTGGGGAATCGTCTCCCATTCAGCCAGCAGCCCCCACGCAACAAGCGTCCTCATTGCAAAGCTGGGGCACCGTGCCGAGGCATCTGTGAGTAAACGTGAGCTGAGCCCCAGGCCAGTTGCTGCTGAACTATTCCCACCCGTCCCAGGTAAAACACCTGAATATATACAAGGACTTGAAAGCCTAGAGGAAGGGCCATAGAGCCACACGAGTGACAGCATGCCGGCCGACTTGGTGCCTGCAGGCCAGCCAGGATGGTCCTGGCCCTGGGTGCTCTTCTGGAAGATTTCCATTTCCCTGCCTGAGATACCCGTCCTGTCCCTGCCCCCACTGCTTTTTTCCTTCCTCACCTCTGCCCAGGGAGAAATTCCAGCAGCAGGTATGGGTGACACATCCTCTTCTTTAGCAGGTGGCAGCCTGGCAACTGCTGCAGAAAGTCCAGCAGAGCCCCACTCACACTGGGCCACCCACAAAGCCGTGGCCTCTCACTCCCTCCCACCAGCCCAGCCCCGAGACTGCTGACAGGGCATAGAAAATGGCGTCAGGCATGACTGCAGGGGCTCTTGCTGCCTGGAGTGGTATTTATATTGATCTCAACCCAGGCACACCTGGGGAGGGCTGGCCGGCACGGTAAGGCTGCCCAGGTCAGCCAATCATCACCCCTCAGGGGCTCACAGTTGCAGAAAATGGAACTTGCTGAACCGGCCAGGTCCAAGGAACAGGTGTGGGCTCCTGAGAGTCAGGATAGACAAGGGGCTGCAGCTTTGGCTTGTTTTCTAATCATTTTATCTGGCCCATGAGTGGGAGACAACTTCAAGAAAACCCTCTCCTAATGAGAGGAACCCAGGAGTCAGGGAGAGGAGGGGTGGGTGGTGGTTGGAGACAGAGGCCTGGTGCCCCGGGTGCAGTGGAAGTCTCTGGAAGACCAGGTGGAGGGAGGCCTCACGGAGTGATGCCCAGGGTCACAGACCTGTCGCAGCTGCTGTTTGTTAGTTCAAGTCCTGCTCTGAGGTGCTCTGTGTCAGCTCTGAGCGACAGGTGAGCTGGGGGTGCTCTGCAATGAGGGCTATGTGCACGGTTCCTGTGTGCCCAGCCCTGCCACGGTACCTGCAAGGGTAGCTCTGTATCCTGGGAGGGGTCTGACCACGAGAGCCCCGTGGGCTGGGGTGGGGGTGGGGTACCTGCCCAGGTGAGCTCCATATTCTGGGATTGGTCTGACCACGAGAGCCCCATGGGCTGCTGGGGACCTGGTAAAGGATGTCAGGACAGTCAGTGAAGCCACCGAGGATATACCTCCAGTTGCTCCTAATTCCTACACCCTGCTGGTCATTCTACCAACCACCAGGACATGGTATTCTGTATTAGTCTTCAATGATGCCTTCTTTTGTATTCCATTAGTCCCAGAGTCACAAGAAATTTTGGCTTGTGAGTGGCAGGACTCCACATACAACTAAAACAATACTTCCGGGCCGTCTGGCCCCAAGGGTGCAAAAATTCCCACACCATCTTTGGGGAAAGCTTAGCTAAAGACCTAAAAGTTCTACCTCTGGAAAAGGAAACCCTCCTTCAATATGCAGACGACATTCTGATCACCAGCCCTACTAAGGAGGCCTCTGAACTACCAAGCCAATAAAGGATAGAAGTTGTCCAAGAAAAAGCTCAAATATCACAGACTGCGGTGACCTGCCTGGGCTTCATTCTCACAGAAGGTCAGAGAAGCCCATCCCAGGAAAGGGAAGAAACCATTTTCAGCCTTACCCCTTTCTAAAACTAGAAGACAGCTTAGGGGTTCCTGGGGAGGCCAGGGTTTGCTGCTTCTGGATCCCTAGCTACAGTCTACTAGCTGGGCCTCTATATGAAACACTGAAAGGAAAAGATGATGATCCTTTTGAATAGAATCCAGAAGTGGCCTTTCAAGAATGGAAAGAGCAGTCAATTCAGACCCTTGCCCTGGAACTCCCTAATTTAGCTAAACCCTTTGACCTTTACATTCCCGGTGAAAGGTGAATCGCCATTGGAGAATTAGTGCAAAAACTGGGACCACTTGAAATGGAACAATGCAAGAATGCCATCCAGGTAGGATAAACTACGGTCACTAAGGGGCTTGGCCCACTGCCACATCTGGCCAAGATACTGGCGGTATCTAAAAACCTGGAAATCAGCAGCCCAAAAGGCCACCTCCCTCCTAAGGGAAAAGGACCCCACGTGGTGATCCTAACCACCAACCATGCCCTGAAGTTGCAGGGTTCGCTCCGTGGACACACCGACCTCGAGTGAGGAGGCCCTCCAACTCCAACATCCAGAGAGATAACCGGGGGCAACAGGGCACCATGACGACTCGTGTGAACATCACTTGACCTGGAGTTTCTCTCATAAAACAACAAGAGTGTGTCCCAAAAGAGTAGACTACTGCTTGCAGGACTTACTGCACCCAGAGGGGAGCTAATAATCTTGGCGGGGGAACAGTATACCACACTGTCACCATAGAAAAGCCTACAGACACCGTGATGATGGTGGCCAATAAGACCGGCTGGACTCCTGTTTACTTCAAAAGGCTGTTGACTCAGTAGCCATCATGGTCCTTGGTCACCACTGACCCTGGACTGTCTGGGAGTTGAGCGGGCAGGGCTCTGACACCTGGTGCTGTTTGTACGTTAATTCAGGGGCCTAATTGAAGAAAGCGCAGACTACTGGTCAGAGCATCTAGGCTGTCAGAGACGGTCAGCCTAAGGTGGCCGAACAAATGTGGGGCGGGGTGAAACCGGCCCCCACAGCGTCTCTGCACATCTCTTTCCTGGACCCTTAAAGGTCATTAGAATCTATAACACTTCCAATGCTGGTGCTCAGGTGGACGAGCAGGGAGGCAGGGGTCCTGGGGACAATCAACGTCACCGGGAGGCTGCTGGGGAGAAGCTCTGACCCTCGCCCCAGGGTATGAGGGCTCCCAACTCAGCACTCAGCAGTTACAGAAGAAGGGTCTGCACCCTCAGCACTCCAAGAATGAGGAACGGGACAAAAGGCAGAGGAGGGGTTTGTCCCCAGCAAAGCCCATTAAAAATCCCTGGGAGATAAAAATAGAATCTGGGCAATAAAGTCAAGTCTAACCTTTTTTATCCTTTGTGCTTTGTCTAATTTCACGTGCTCCTAGGGTCCCGCATGCAGAGGTTCCACACCCGGCACTTCAGACCAGATTTCCTAGTGCAGAATGGCTGGGTCGACACCTCAGCTCCTGGGGCCCAGTGCAGACTCCACGATATAGAGCCTGAGCTACAGCCAACCCGGCCCTCGAGAGCTCCGCCGCCTCCCTCCCTCCCACTGACTCTGACAGGATCTCTACACAGCAGCCCAGCCCACAGCCCACGGGGTAGTGCATGCTCTCACCTCTCCATTCTCTGATCAAAATATAAAGTTTCCTTTGCTTGTGAACCAAACTCAGTCTCGATCTGTTGGCCCCAATGACACTGGGCAGGGGGACACTTGTTGGGGTCCACTCTGGAGGATCAGTAACAGAAATTGAGACTATTGTAACCTCAATGAACAGATGTGTGAGCCAAACTGTAGTTAACATAGAACAGTGTATAAGGCTCGGGTAAAATAAGATGTTTTTAACACTTCCATTTGATATTTCCATCACTTTTTATAAGCAAGTTCAGTGAAAAGGTTTGTCTTATTTGTCAGGTCAATATTAGAGAAACGAAGTGATTTCTTTCCAAGGATGTACAGCTAATAATCTTGGTTAAACCTTCAATCTTGTTTTAAATGCTTTTCCATTGAAAATGATACCTCTCTTTCAGCTCCCCCATTTCTGAGAAGTATAAAATCTTATAATTTATTATTACCAAAGGGGAAAGGTGGGAGGAGGGATAAATTAACAGTTTGGAATGAACACATACACACTGCTATGTATAAAATAGATCATCAACAAGGAACTACTGTATAGCACAGGGAACTACACTCAACATTTTGCAATAACCTATAAGGGGAAATAATCTGAAAAAGAATAGATATTTTTATTGACATCATCTATCAATGACAGTTAAAGTGTAGCCTAAGGGAAGCTGGTGGTGAGTGCTTCTGACCCTGAAGACTTCAATCATCTAAAGTTTGGACTCTGCCTACTTCCCAAGGCCCTTAATGAACATATGTGTAGCCGTAGCTTAAAAACTTCCCCAGTTTGGGTTTCGGGGAGACACTGATTTTGAAAAAGCCCTGGTGTTCTCCTTACATGAATGGGACTCTTCCTACTGCTAAAACATGTCTGTCACACCCAGAGGATGGTATACCGTCTGATCGGGAAGAGTTTGGAAAAGGCATCTCATCTCCTCATCTCCTGGTGCTCGGGTTCACCCCTCCAGCGTCTTTACTAACAGTCTCCCCACTTGGAGATGTCAGCACTGTCAACATCCTGTTGCGTACAGTTTGGAATTTGTCCAGAGGATGAAGCGGAAGGATGAGGAACAATGAGAGACAAGTCCTAGGTGTTCAGACAGGCACATGTCACTCTAATTTCCAATCAGGAAGACGAATTGACCAAAGGCTAGGGTTGCCCATGGAAACAGTATAGGGCTTGAGGAAATCCCGCTGCTTTGTGGCCAGTTCCCATAAACACGAGTTGAACAATGGAACTCAGGGGCAGTAAAATTCACAAAACTGCAGAGTTGAAAATATCCATCACTGAAAAATGTCTTGAGGAAAGTCAGAGAAAAGGACTTGTAAGCAAGGGAGAATGGCAGGAAAGGGATTTGAGGAGGTAGAAAGGACTCGCCATTAAGCACAAGAAAAGGAGCTGAACATTGCCAACATTGCAGTTGGCCAAAAAGGGTGTATGCGTTCTTTTCTGTATATATTCAAGAAAAGGGCATACACTTTTTTAGCCAACCAAACAGGTGGGCACTGGAAGTCAATACTACAAAAGATATCACTTCGCATCAGTCAGAAGAGCCATCCTCATAAAGCGTAAACAACAGAAATGCAGGACAGGGCAACGAGAAGAGGGAGCCCTGTGAGACTTATAGTGGAAATGTATATTGCCAACGGCCATTCTGGAGAAGTGTATTGTGTTTACTAAAGCATCTAAAAAATGAGCTACAGAGCATAGGGCACTTGCACTCATGGGCGTATATCTTGGGAAAAACAAAAATCGAGAGGACACAGGCACCCCAATGTTTACCCCCTCTCTGTTTAAAAGATCCTCGACTAGGATATAACTTAAATGTCTCTGGAGGGGAAAAATGGATAGAGATGTGGTACTTAGGTAGAGTGGAATATTATTCAGCCTGGAAATCAATGAAATATGGCCAGTTGTAACAACTCCGGAGGAGTTACGTATGATCATTCTAAGTGACAGAATTCAAAAAGAAAAAGACACATATCATAAGATATCACTTAAAGGTGGAATCCAAAATGGCTACACATGAAATAAATTACAAAACAAAAACATAGTCAAATATGTAGAAAACACGCATAAGGCTGCTAAACGGGAAAGGTGGGGAGGGGTGAGGCATCATCCAGGAGGTTGAAATTAGCAAAGATACCATTCCAAATACCAAACTGATAATCAACAAGGCCTACACGGTAGCTAAAAGAACTGCACTCAGCACACTCAAGTCACCGGAAAAGAATATATACGACTGGTAAGAATCTGAAAAAGAATTTATTGATGTCTCTCTGTACGCGAATCAAGTGGATGTACAGCAGCAAGAAACAGAGCTTTGAAAATCAGCTGTAACCAATATAGTAATAAATTGAAAAAAATAAACGACAGAGAGACAGAGAAAACCTCTTACAACTTTTCCTCAGGGACGGTGATGCAACATGGATTGAACACATCTAGACCCACAGCAGGATGAGACATAAGGCTGGAAACTGTTTGCGCTAAGAGAAATGTGAGGTTGGGTGAGGAAATGCACACCCTTTAAAGTAATACTACCTGGTACCCATTCAATGGGTCCCAAATCTGCAGGTTCAAGGGATCTTCCTACAGCTAAAACATGCATGGAAAACCCAGAGGACTGTACACCATGTGATCGGGAGATGTGTCTAAAATGCACCTCATTTATCCTCTCCTGGTGCTCCTGTTCACCATTCCAGCCACGCTACTTAGAATCTCCCCACTTGGAGAATCAGCACATTTAAACTTCTGTTTCACACATTTTGCAAATTGTGAGGAGGATGAACGGGAAGAGGGGGAACCAATGAGAGAAGAGTTGTAGGGGTTTGGACGGGCACATATCACTCTAATTTCCCATTAAGAATAAGAATTAAAGAAAGGCTCAGCCTGCCTCGCCGGAGCCAAAATAGGGCCTGAAGCAATCCTGCGGGTTTGAGGCCAGCTCACAAAAGAGCAACTTAAAAAATGGAGCTCAGGGTCACTGCAATTCACAAACCTGCAGAGTTATAAATGAAAACTAACGTCCAAAAATATGTTGAGGTAAGGCAAAGAAGAGGATCTGAATGCAAGACAGAATTGCAAGAAACAGATTTCAAGAGATAGATTGGACTCGTCTTTAACGCACATGAAAAGCGGCAGAATTTCGACAATGATGCAGTTGGCCCAAAAGGGCGTATGCGTTTTTTCCTGATTATATCCAGGAAAAAACGCATACGCACTTTATGGGCAACGAAGCAAGCAAGCAATGCAAATGTGCACAACAAAGAAGTCTCACTTCCCACCGGTCAAAAGGGCCATCCTAAAAAATTGTAAAAACCAGAAATGCAGGACAGGCCATGGAGAACAGGGAGCCTTTATACGCTGATGGGCAGTGTGTGAACTGCCGAGAGCCACTCTGGAGAAGTGTATGGTGGTTCCTAAATCATCTAAAAAACAGAGCTACAGAGCATAGGACACTTCCAATCATGGGAGTATATCTAGGGAAGTCTAAAAATCAACAAGACACAAGCACACCACAGTTTAGGGCTACTCTGTTTACAAGAACCTCAACTTCAGTACACCTTAAATATCCCAGGAAAGAGAACAATGGATAAAGAAGATGTGGTACTTATGTACAATGGAATATCTCTTCACCATGAAATCAATGTAATAAGGCTAGTAGAAGGATAAAGAGTGGATTTAGGTCCGATAATACTACTTGAAATAAGTCAAACAGAAAAAGAAACATATCATAAGATATCACTTATAGAGGGAGGGTAAATATGGCTGCACAAGAAATGAATTACAGAACAGAACAGTGTCTCACATTTAGAAAACACACTTATGTCAGCTTAAGGGGAAAGGAGAGGTGGGGTGATGCATAAAACCAGAGTTTGAAATTAGCACAGATACCGTTCAATAAACCAAATAGGTATTAGACAAGATCTACACCTTGCTCAATGAACTGGCCTCAACACACCCTATACACCGCAGAGAAATATATCTGAGGAATAAGAATCTTAAAACCCATGTATTGATATATCTCCATAAGGGAATCAAGTGTGTGCAGAGCGGCACAAACACAGCAGTGAAAAGGAGCTAAACCCCATTATAGAAATAAATTTTAAAAACAAAACGCTGAAACAATGAAAGAGAGAAAAATTCTTACAAAATTCGCTCAGGGGCTGTGATGCAACCTGGATTGACCACATATAAACCCACAGCTGGATAAGACATAAGGCTGGACACTTGGGGCTGACAGGATTGGTGAGCTTTGGTGAGCAACTGCCGAAAGTTTAATGCAATACTTCATGCTACTCAGTCCAAGGGTCCCAACACTCCAGGTTGAAGGGAATCTTCCTACAGCTAAACCATGCTTGGGAAACCCAGCGACTGGTATACCATATGATCGGGAAAGGTTTCTAAAACGCACCTCATTTTTCCTCTCCTGGGGCTCCGGATCGACATTCCAGCCGCTTTACTAACAACATCCCCACATGGAGTCAATGCCTTTAAGTTCTGCTATCGCACAGTCTGCAGTTAGTGCAGAGGATGAACGGGAATAGGGGGAACCAGTGAGAAACTAGCTGTAGCGGTTTCAATGGGCACATGTCACTCTAATATCACAACAGTAAGAAGAATTAACCAAAGGCACAGCAAGGTGCCCCAGAAGAAAAATAGGGCTTCAAGGAATCCTGTGGTTATGGGGCAAGACCACAAAAATAAGAGCTAAAAAATGGAGCTAAGGGCCACTGCAATTCAAAAACCTGCAGAGTTATAAAGGCCAACTATTTTTAAAAAATATATTGAGGTAAGGCTATGAAGGGGCATTGAAAGCAAGGCAGAATTGCAGGAAACCGATTTCAGGAGGTAGACTGGAATTGCATTGAAAGCATATGAAGAGAGTCAGAAACTCGACAATGATGCACTTGGCCAAAAAGGGCGTATGCGTTTTTTCCTGAATATATTCAGGAAAAAACGCATACGCACTTTTTGGCCAACCAAGCAAGCTTGCAAAGGAAATCTGCACTACAATGAAGTCTCACTTTCCCCCGGTCAAAAGGGCCATCTGAAAAAAGTGTAAAATCCATAAAGGCACGACAGGCCATGGAGAACTGGGAGCCTTCTTATGCTGATGGGCGGGATGTAAATTGCCAACAGCCACTCTGGAGAAGTGTATGGTGTTTCCTGAAACATCTAAAAAACAAAGCAACAGAGCCTAGGGCACTTCCACTTATGGTCCTATAGCTTAGGGAAATTAAAATCAAAAAGACACAGCCACCCCAAAGTTTGGGACGGCTCTGTTTACAAGAACCTCGTTTACGGTACAAGTTCAATATCGCAGAAAGTGAAAAATGGATAAAGAACTTGTGGTACTTACGTACAATGCAATATCACTGAGCAATGAAATCTATGTAATCAGGCCCGTAGCAGCATAATGAGTGGATTCAGGTATGATGATTCGAACTGAAATAAGTCACACAGAAAAGAAACATCATAAGGTATCATTAATACACAGAATGTCGACTTGGCTACACATGAACTGAATTACAAAACAGAACAGTGTCTCAAGTTTAGAAAACCAACTTATGCTTGCTTAAGGGGGAAGGTGAGTTGGGGTGCTGCATAAAACCAGAGATTGAAATGAGCACAGATAAAGTTCCTTAAGCCAAATATGGAATAGACAAGAGCTACTCCTTGCTCAACGAAATGGACTCAACACCCCATATTAAACGCTTAAGAATGTACCTGACTAGTAAGTATCTTAAAACCTATGGATTGCTATGTCTCCAAAAGAGAATCAAGCGTGTGTACAGGGGCATAAACGCAGCAGTGATAGGATTGGAGAGGTTCGGTGAGCAAATGAAGACCCTTTGAAGTCATATTGCATGGTACCCATTCCACGGGTTTCAACTACCCAGGTTTAAGGTATTCTTCCTTCAGCTAAAACATGCATGTGGAACCCAGAGTATGATCATCCGTGTGAACGGGAGACGTGTTCAAATATGTCTCAGTTTTCTTCCCCTGGTACTCGGGTGCAACATTCCAGACGTTTTACTAACACTCTCCCAACTTGGACAGTCAGCGCCTTTAACCTCCTGTTTGGCCCAGTTTGCAATTTCTGCGGAAGATGAACAGGAATAGCGAGAACCAATGAGAGACTAGCTGGAGGTGTCTGGACAGGCAAATTTAACTCTCATTTCCCACCAGGAAGAGGAAATAACCAAAGGCTCAGCGTGCCGTACCGGAACCAGATTAGGGCCTGAAGCCATCCTGCGGTGTTGCGGCCAGCTCACAAGAAAGCGAGTTGAAGAAAGAGCTCAGGGGCACTGTAATTCACAAACCTGCAGAGTTATAAATGACAGCTATCGTCCAAAAATATACTGAAGTAAGGCTGCCAAGAGGACTTGAAAGCGGGGCAGAATTGCAGGAAACCGATTTCAGGAGGTAGACTGGAATTGCATTGAAAGCATAGGAAAAGAGGCAGAACGTCCACAATGATGCACTTGGCCAAAAAGGGCGTATGCGTTTTTTCCTGAATATATTCAGGAAAAAACGCATACGCCCTTTTTGGCCAACCAAGCAAACTTGCAAAGGAAATCTGCACTACAATGAAGTCTCACTTCCCCCCGGTCAAAAGGGCCATTTGAAAAAAGTGTAAAATCCAGAAAGGCAGGACAGGCCATGGAGAACTGGGAGCCTTGTTATGCTGATGGGCGGGATGTAAATTGCCAACAGCCACTCGGGAGAAGTGTATGGTGTTTCCTGAAACATCTAAAAAAAAAGCAACAGAGCCTAGGGCACTGCCACTTATGGTCCTATAGCTTAGGGAAATTAAAATCAAAAAGACACAGCCACCCCAAAGTTTGGGACGCCTCTGTTTACAAGAACCTCGTTTACAGTACAAGTTCAACATCGCAGAAAGTGAAAAATGGATAAAGAAGTTGTGGTATTTACTTACAAAGCAATATCACTCAGCAATGAAATCTACGTCATCAGGCCCTTAGCAGCACAATGAGTGGATTCAGGTATGATGATTCTAACTGAAATAAGTCACACAGAAAAAGAAACATCATAAGATATCAGTAATACACGGAATGTAAACTTGGCTACACAGGAACTGAATTACAGAACAGAACAGGGTCTCAAATTTAGAAAACCAACTTATGCTTGCTTAAGGGGAAAGGTGAGTTGGGGTGCTGCATAAAACCAGAAATTGAAATGAGCACA
Organism: Delphinus delphis; assembly: GCF_949987515.2. NCBI lineage: Eukaryota > Metazoa > Chordata > Mammalia > Artiodactyla > Delphinidae > Delphinus > Delphinus delphis. The sequence goes on from NW_027192752.1 coordinate 105,854, forward strand.
GATAAAGTTCCTTAAGCCAAATATGGAATAGACAAGAGCTACTCCTTGCTCAACGAAATGGACTCAACACCGCATATTAAACGCCTAAGAATGTACCTGACTAGTAAGTATCTTAAAACCTATGGATTGCTATGTCTCCGAAAGAGAATCAAGCATGGGTACAGGGGCATAAACGCAGCAGTGATAGGATTGGAGAGGTTCGTGAGCAAATGAAGACCCTTTGAAGTCATATTGCATGGTACCCATTCCACGGGTTTCAACTACCCAGGTTTAAGGTATTCTTCCTTCAGCTAAAACATGCATGTGGAACCTAGAGTATGATCAACCATGTGATTGGGAGACGTGTTCAAATATGTCTCAGTTTTCCTCCCCTGGTACTCGGGTGCAACATTCCAGACGCTTTACTAACACTCTCCCCACTTGGAGAGTCAGTCCCTTTAACCTCCTGTTTGGCCCAGTTTGCAATTTCTGTGGAAGATGAACAGGAATAGCGAAAATCAATGAGAGACTAGCTGGAGGTGTCTGGATGGGCAAATTTAACTCTCATTTCCCACCAGGAAGAGGAATTAACCAAAGGCTCAGCGTGCCGTGCCAGAACCAGATTAGGGCCTGAAGACGTCCTGCGGTGTTGCGGCCAGGTCACAAGAAAGCGAGTTGAAGAAAGGAGCTCAGGGGCACTGTAATTCACAAACCTGCAGAGTTATAAATGACAGCTATCGTCCAAAAATAGACTGAAGTAAGGCTGCCAAGAGGACTTGAAAGCGGGGCAGAATTGCAGGAAACCGATTTCAGGAGGTAGACTGGAATTGCATTGAAAGCATAGGAAAAGAGGCAGAACGTCCACAATGATGCACTTGGCCAAAAAGGGCATATGCGTTTTTTCCTGAATATATTCAGGAAAAAACGCATACGCCCTTTTTGGCCAACCAAGCAAGCTTGCAAAGGAAATCTGCAGTACAATGAAGTCTCACTTCCCCTCGGTCAAAAGGGCCATCTGAAAAAGTGTAAAATCCAGAAAGGCAGGACAGGCCATTGAGAACTGGGAGACTTGTTATGCTGATGGGCGGGATGTAAATTGCCAACAGACACTCGGGAGAAGTGTATGGTGTTTCCTGAAACATCTAAAAAACAAAGCAACAGAACCTAGGGCACTTCCACTTATGGTCCTATAGCTTAGGGAAATTAAAATAAAAAAGACACAGCCACCCCAAAGTTTGGAACGGCTCTGTTTACAAGAACCTCGTTTACAGTACAAGTTCAACATCGCAGAAAGTGAAAAATGGATAAAGAAGTTGTGGTATTTACTTACAAAGCAATATCACTCAGCAATGAAATCTGTGTCATCAGGCGTTTAGCAGCACAATGAGTGGATTCAGGTATGATGATTCTAACTGAAATAAGTCACACAGAAAAAGAAACACCATAAGATATCAGTAATACACGGAATGGAAACTTGGCTACACAGGAACTGAATTACAGAACAGAACAGGGTCTCAAATTTAGAAAACCATCTTATGCTTGCTTAAGGGGAAAGGTGAGTTGGGGTGCTGCATAAAACCAGAGATTGAAATGAGCACAGATAAAGTTCCTTAAGCCAAATATGGAATAGACAAGAGCTACACCTTGCTCAACGAAATGGACACAACACCGCATATTAAACGCCTAAGAATGTACCTGACTAGTAAGTATCTTAAAACCTATGGATTGCTATGTCTCCGAAAGAGAATCAAGCATGTGTACAGGGGCATAAACGCAGCAGTGATAGGATTGGAGAGGTTCGGTGAGCAAATGAAGACCCTTTGAAGTCATATTGCATGGTACCCATTCCACGGGTTTCAACTACCCAGGTTTTAGGTATTCTTCCTTCAGCTAAAACATGCATGTGGAACCCAGAGTATGATCAACCATGTGATCGGGAGACGTGTTCAAATATGTCTCAGTTTTCGTACCGTGGTACTCGGGTGCAACATTCCAGACGCTTTACTAACACTCTCCCGACTTGGAGAGTCAGTCCCTTTAACCTCCTGTTTGGCCCAGTTTGCAATTTCTGCAGAAGATGAACAGGAATAGCGAGAACCAATGAGAGACTAGCTGGAGGTGTCTGGACGGGCAAATTTAACTCTCATTTCCCACCAGGAAGAGGAATTAACCAAAGGCTCAGCGTGCCGTGCCAGAACCAGATTAGGGCCTGAAGCCATCCTGCGGTGTTGCGGCCAGCTCACAAGAAAGCGAGTTGAAGAAAGGAGCTCAGGGGCACTGTAATTCACAAACCTGCAGAGTTATAAATGACAGCTATCGTCCAAAAATATACTGAAGTAAGGCTGCCAAGAGGACTTGAAAGCGGGGCAGAATTGCAGGAAACCGATTTCAGGAGGTAGACTGAAATTGCATTGAAAGCATAGGAAAAGAGGCAGAACGTCCACAATGATGCACTTGGCCAAAAAGGGCGTATGCGTTTTTTCCTGAATATATTCAGGAAAAAACGCATACGCCCTTTTTGGCCAACCAAGCAAACTTGCAAAGGAAATCTGCTTTACAATGAAGTCTCACTTCTCCCCGGTCAAAAGGGCCATCTGAAATAAGTGTAAAATCCAGAAAGGCAGGACAGGCCATGGAGAACTGGGAGCCTTGTTATGCTGATGGGCGGGATGTAAATTGCCAACAGACACTCAGGAGAAGTGTATGGTGTTTCCTGAAACATCTAAAAAACAAAGCAACAGAGCCTAGGGCACTTCCACTTATGGTCCTATAGCTTAGGGAAATTAAAATCAAAAAGACACAGCCACCCCAAAGTTTGGGACGCCTCCGTTTACAAGAACTTCGTTTACCGTACAAGTTCTATATCACAGAAAGTGAAAAATGGATAAAGAACTTGTGGTACTTACGTACAATGCAGTATCACTCAGCAATGAAATCTATGTCATCAGGCCCGTAGCAGCATAATGAGTGGATTCAGGTACGATGATTCTAACTGAAATAAGATACACAGAAAAAGAAACATCATAAGATATCACTAATACACGGAATGTAAACTTGGCTACACAGGAACTGCATTCCAAAACAGAACAGTGTCTCAAATTTAGAAAACCAACTTATGCTTGCTTAACGGGAAAGGTGAGTTGGGGTGCTGCATAAAACCAGAGATTGAAATGAGCACAGATAAAGTACCTTAAGCCAAATATGGAATAGACAAGAGCTACTCCTTGCTCAACGAAATGGACTCAACACCCCATATTAAACGCCTAAGAATGTACCTGACTAGTAAGTATCTTAAAACCTATGGATTGCTATGTCTCCGAAAGAGAATCAAGCATGTGTACAGGGGCATAAACGCAGCAGTGATAGGATTGGAGAGGTTCGGTGAGCAAATGAAGACCCTTTGAAGTCATATTGCATGGTACCCATTACACGGGTCTCAACTACCCAGGTTTTAGGTATTCTTCCTTCAGCTAAAACATGCATGTGGAACCTAGAGTATGATCAACCATGTGATCGGGAGACGTGTTCAAATATGTCTCAGTTTTCGTACGCTGGTACTCGGGTGCAACATTCCAGACGCTTTACTAACACTCTCCCAACTTGGAGAGTCAGTCCCTTTAACCTCCTGTTTGGCCCAGTTTGCAATTTCTGCGGAAGATGAACAGGAATAGCGAGAACCAATGAGAGGCTAGCTGGAGGTGTCTGGACGGGCAAATTTAACTCTCATTTCCCACCAGGAAGAGGAATTAACCAAAGGCTCAGCGTGCCGTGCCGGAACAAGATTAGGGCCTGAAGCCATCCTGCGGTGTTGCGGCCAGCTCAAAAGAAAGCGAGTTGAAGAAAGGAGCTCAGGGGCACTGTAATTCACAAACCTGCAGAGTTATAAATGACAGCTATCGTCCAAAAATAGACTGAAGTAAGGCTGCCAAGAGGACTTGAAAGCGGGGCAGAATTGCAGGAAACCGATTTCAGGAGGTAGACTGGAATTGCATTGAAAGCATAGGAAAAGAGGCAGAACGTCCACAATGATGCACTTGGCCAAAAAGGGCGTATGCGTTTTTTCCTGAATATATTCAGGAAAAAACGCATACGCCCTTTTTGGCCAACCCAGCAAGCTTGCAATTGAAATCTGCACTACAATGAAGTCTCACTTCCCCCCGGTCAAAAGGGCCATCTGAAAAAAGTGTAAAATCCAGAAAGACAGGACAGGCCATGGAGAACTGGGAGCCTTGTTATGCTGATGGGCGGGATGTAAATTGCCAACAGACACTCAGGAGAAGTGTATGGTGTTTCCTGAAACATCTAAAAAACAAAGCAACAGAGCCTAGGGCACTTCCACTTATGGTCCTATAGCTTAGGGAAATTAAAATCAAAAAGACACAGCCACCCCAAAGTTTGGGACCCCTCTGTTTACAAGAACCTCGTTTACAGTACAAGTTCAACATCGCAGAAAGTGAAAAATGGATAAAGAAGTTGTGGTATTTACTTACAAAGCAATATCACTCAGCAATGAAATCTGTGTCATCAGGCCCTTAGCAGCACAATGAGTGGATTCAGGTATGATGATTCTAACTGAAATAAGTCACACAGAAAAAGAAACATCATAAGATATCAGTAATACACGGAATGTAAACTTGGCTACACAGGAACTGAATTACAGAACAGAACAGGGTCTCAAATTTAGAAAACCAACTTATGCTTGCTTAAGGGTAAAGGTGAGTTGGGGTGCTGCATAAAACCAGAGATTGAAATGAGCACAGATAAAGTTCCTTAAGCCAAATATGGAATAGACAAGAGCTACTCCTTGCTCAATGAAATGGACTCAACACCCCATATTAAATGCCTAAGAATGTACCTGACTAGTAAGTATCTTAAAACCTATGGATTGCTGTGTCTCCGAAAGAGAATCAAGCATGTGTACAGGGGCATAAACGCAGCAGTGATAGGATTGGAGAGGTTCGGTGAGCAAATGAAGACCCTTTGAAGTCATATTGCATGGTACCCATTCCACGGGTTTCAACTACCCAGGTTTAAGGTATTCTTCCTTCAGCTAAAACATGCATGTGGAACCTAGAGTATGATCAACCATGTGATCGGGAGACGTGTTCAAATATGTCTCAGTTTTCGTACCCTGGTACTCGGGTGCAACATTCCAGACACTTTACTAACACTCTCCCGACTTGGAGAGTCAGTCCCTTTAACCTCCTGTTTGGCCCAGTTTGCAATTTCTGCGGAAGATGAACAGGAATAGCGAGAACCAATGAGAGGCTAGCTGGAGGTATCTGGACGGGAAAATTTAACTCTCATTTTCCACCATGAAGAGGAATTAACCAAAGGCTCAGCGTGCCGGGCCAGAACCAGATTAGGGCCTGAAGCCATCCTGTGGTGTTGCGGCTAGGTCACAAGAAAGCAAGTTGAAGAAAGGAGCTCAGGGGCACTGTAATTCACAAACCTGCAGAGTTATAAATGACAGCTATCGTCCAAAAATAGACTGAAGTAAGGCTGCCAAGAGGACTTGAAAGCGGGGCAGAATTGCAGGAAACCGATTTCAGGAGGTAGACTGGAATTGCATTGAAAGCATAGGAAAAGAGGCAGAACGTCCACAATGATGCACTTGGCCAAAAAGGGCGTATGCGTTTTTTCCTGAATATATTCAGGAAAAAACGCATACGCCCTTTTTGGCCAACCAAGCAAGCTTGCAAAGGAAATCTGCACTACAATGAAGTCTCACTTCCCCCCGGTCAAAAGGACCATCTGAAAAAAGTGTAAAATCCAGAAAGGCAGGACAGGCCTTGGAGACCTGGGAGCCTTGTTATGCTGATGGGCGGGATGTAAATTGCCAACAACCACTCGGGAGAAGTTTATGGTGTTTCCTGAAACATCTAAAAAACAAAGCAACAGAACCTAGGGCACTTCCACTTATGGTCCTATAGCTTAGGGAAATTAAAATCAAAAAGACACAGCCACCCCAAAGTTTGGAACGGCTCTGTTTACAAGAACCTCGTTTACAGTACAAGTTCAACATCGCAGAAAGTGAAAAATGGATAAAGAACTTGTGGTATTTACTTACAAAGCAATATCACTCAGCAATGAAATCTGTGTCATCAGGCCCTTAGCAGCACAATGAGTGGATTCAGGTATGATGATTCTAACTGAAATAAGTCACACAGAAAAAGAAACATCATAAGATATCAGTAATACACGGAATGTAAACTTGGCTACACAGGAACTGAATTACAGAACAGAACAGGGTCTCAAATTTAGAAAACCAACTTATGCTTGCTTAAGGGTAAAGGTGAGTTGTGGTGCTGCATAAAACCAGAGATTGAAATGAGCACAGATAAAGTTCCTTAAGTCAAATATGGAATAGACAAGAGCTACTCCTTGCTCAACGAAATGGACTCAACACCGCATATTAAACGCCTAAGAATGTACCTGACTAGTAAGTATCTTAAAACCTATGGATTGCTATGTTTCCGAAAGAGAATCAAGCATGTGTACAGGGGCATAAACGCAGCAGTGATAGGATTGGAGAGGTTCGGTGAGCAAATGAAGACCCTTTGAAGTCATATTGCATGGTACCCATTACACGGGTCTTAACTCTCCAGGTTTAAGGTATTCTTCCTTCAGCTAAAACATGCATGTGGAACCTAGAGTATGATCAACCATGTGATCGGGAGACGTGTTCAAATATGTCTCAGTTTTCGTACCCTGGTACTCGGGTGCAACATTCCAGACGCTTTACTAACACTCTCCCGACTTGGAGAGTCAGCGCGTTTAACCTCCTGTTTGGCCCAGTTTGCCATTTCTGCGGAAGATGAACAGGAATAGCGAGAACCAATGAGAGACTAGCTGGAGGTGTCTGGACGGGCAAATTTAACTCTCATTTCCCACCAGGAAGAGGAATTAACCAAAGGCTCAGCGTGCTGTGCCGGAACCAGATTAGGGCCTGAAGCCATCCTGCGGTGTTGCGGCCAGGTCACAAGAAAGCGAGTTGAAGAAAGGAGCTCAGGGGCACTGTAATTCACAAACCTGCAGAGTTATAAATGACAGCTATCCTCCAAAAATAGACTGAAGTAAGGCTGCCAAGAGGACTTGAAAGCGGGGCAGAATTGCAGGAAACCGATTTCAGGAGGTAGACTGGAATTGCGTTGAAAGCATAGGAAAAGAGGCAGAACGTCCACAATGATGCACTTGGCCAAAAAGGGCGTATGCGTTTTTTCCTGAATATATTCAGGAAAAAACGCATACGCCCTTTTTGGCCAACCAAGCAAGCTTGCAAAGGAAATCTGCACTACAATGAAGTCTCACTTCCCCCCGGTCAAAAGGGCCATCTGAAAAAAGTGTAAAATCCAGAAAGGCAGGACAGGCCATGGAGAACTGGGAGCCTTGTTATGCTGATGGGCGGGATGTAAATTGCCAACAACCACTCGGGAGAAGTGTATGGTGTTTCCTGAAACATCTAAAAAACAAAGCAACAGAACCTAGGGCACTTCCACTTATGGTCCTATAGCTTAGGGAAATTAAAATCAAAAAGACACAGCCACCCCAAAGTTTGGAACGGCTCTGTTTACAAGAACCTCGTTTACAGTACAAGTTCAACATCACAGAAAGTGAAAAATGGATAAAGAAGTTGTGGTATTTACTTACAAAGCAATATCACTCAGCAATGAAATCTGTGTCATCAGGCCCTTAGCAGCACAATGAGTGGATTCAGGTATGATGATTCTAACTGAAATAAGTCACACAGAAAAAGAAACATCATAAGATATCAGTAATACACGGAATGTAAACTTGGCTACACAGGAACTGAATTACAGAACAGAACAGGGTCTCAAATTTAGAAAACCAACTTATTCTTGCTTAAGGGTAAAGGTGAGTTGGGGTGCTGCATAAAACCAGAGATTGAAATGAGCACAGATAAAGTTCCTTAAGCCAAATATGGAATAGACAAGAGCTACTCCTTGCTCAACGAAATGGACTCAACACCGCATATTAAACGCCTAAGAATGTACCTGACTAGTAAGTATCTTAAAACCTATGGATTGCTATGTCTCCGAAAGAGAATCAAGCATGTGTACAGGGGCATAAACGCAGCAGTGATAGGATTGGAGAGGTTCGGTGAGCAAATGAAGACCCTTGGAAGTCATATTGCATGGTACCCATTACACGGGTCTTAACTCTCCAGGTTTAAGGTATTCTTCCTTCAGCTAAAACATGCATGTGGAACCCAAGTATGATCAACCATGTGAACGGGAGACGTGTTCAAATATGTCTCAGTTTTCCTCCCCCGGTACTCGGTTGCAACATTCCAGATGCTTTACTTACACTCTCCCCACTTGGAGAGTCAGTCCCTTTAACCTCCTGTTTGGCCCAGTTTGCAATTTCTGCGGAAGATGAACAGGAATAGCGAGAACCAATGAGAGGCTAGCTGGAGGTGTCTGGACGGGCAAATTTAACTCTCATTTCCCACCAGGAAGAGGAATTAACCAAAGGCTCAGCATGCCGGGCCGGAACCAGATTAGGGCCTGAAGCCATCCTGCGGTGTTGCGGCCAGGTCACAAGAAAGCGAGTTGAAGAAAGGAGCTCAGGGGCACTGTAATTCACAAACCTGCAGAGTTATAAATGACAGCTATCGTCCAAAAATAGACTGAAGTAAGGCTGCCAAGAGGACTTGAAAGCGGGGCAGAATTGCAGGATACCGATTTCAGGAGGTAGACTGGAATTGCATTGAAAGCATAGGAAAAGAGGCAGAACGTCCACAATGATGCACTTGGCCAAAAAGGGCGTATGCGTTTTTTCCTGAATATATTCAGGAAAAAACGCATACGCCCTTTTTGGCCAACCAAGCAAGCTTGCAAAGGAAATCTGCACTACAATGAAGTCTCACTTCCCCCCGGTCAAAAGGGCCATCTGAAAAAAGTGTAAAATCCAGAAAGGCAGGACAGGCCATGGAGAACTGGGAGCCTTGTTATGCTGATGGGCGGGATGTAAATTGCCAACAGACACTCGGGAGAAGTGTATGGTGTTTCCTGAAACATCTAAAAAACTAAGCAACAGAACCTAGGGCACTTCCACTTATGGTCCTATAGCTTAGGGAAATTAAAATCAAAAAAACACAGCCACCCCAAAGTTTGGAACGGCTCGGTTTACAAGAACCTCGTTTACTGTACAAGTTCAACATCGCAGAAAGTGAAAAATGGATGAAGAAGTTGTGGTATTTACTTACAAAGCAATATCACTCAGCAATGAAATCTGTGTCATCAGGCCCTTAGCAGCACAATGAGTGGATTCAGGTATGATGATTCTAACTGAAGTAAGTCACACAGAAAAAGAAACATCATAAGATATCAGTAATACACGGAATGTAAACTTGGCTACACAGGAACTGAATTACAGAACAGAACAGGGTCTCAAATTTAGAAAACCAACTTATTCTTGCTTAAGGGGAAAGGTGAGTTGGGGTGCTGCATAAAACCAGAGATTGAAATGAGCACAGATAAAGTTCCTTAAGCCAAATATGGAATAGACAAGAGCTACTCCTTGCTCAACGAAATGGACTCAACACCGCATATTAAACGCCTAAGAATGTACCTGACTAGTAAGTATCTTAAAACCTATGGATTGCTATGTCTCCGAAAGAGAATCAAGCATGTGTACAGGGGCATAAACGCAGCAGTGATAGGATTGGAGAGGTTCGGTGAGCAAATGAATACCCTTTGAAGTCATATTGCATGGTACCCATTACACGGGTCTTAACTCTCCAGGTTTAAGGTATTCTTCCTTCAGCTAAAACATGCATGTGGAACCCAAGTATAATCAACCATGTGAACGGAGACGTGTTCAAATATGTCTCAGTTTTCCTCCCCTGGTACTCGGGTGCAACATTCCAGACGCTTTACTAACACTCTCTCCACTTGGAGATTCAGTCCCTTTAACCTCCTGTTTGGTCCAGTTTGCAATTTCTGCGGAAGATGAACAGGAATAGCGAGAACCAATGAGAGGCTAGCTGGAGGTGTCTGGACGGGCAAATTTAACTCTCATTTCCCACCAGGAAGAGGAATTAACCAAAGGCTCAGCATGCCGGGCCGGAACCAGATTAGGGCCTGAAGCCATCCTGCGGTGTTGCGGCCAGGTCACAAGAAAGCGAGTTGAAGAAAGGAGCTCAGGGGCACTGTAATTCACAAACCTGCAGAGTTATAAATGACAGCTATCGTCCAAAAATAGACTGAAGTAAGGCTGCCAAGAGGACTTGAAAGCGGGGCAGAATTGCAGGAAACCGATTTCAGGAGGTAGACTGGAATTGCATTGAAAGCATAGGAAAAGAGGCAGAACGTCCACAATGATGCACTTGGCCAAAAAGGGCGTATGCGTTTTTTCCTGAATATATTCAGGAAAAAACGCATACGCCCTTTTTGGCCAACCAAGCAAGCTTGCAAAGGAAATCTGCACTACAATGAAGTCTCACTTCCCCCCGGTCAAAAGGGCCATCTGAAAAAAGTGTAAAATCCAGAAAGGCAGGACAAGCCATGGAGAACTGGGAGCCTTGTTATGCTGATGGGCGGGATGTAAATTGCCAACAACCACTCGGGAGAAGTGTATGGTGTTTCCTGAAACATCTAAAAAACAAAGCAACAGAACCTAGGGCACTTCCACTTATGGTCCTATAGCTTAGGGAAATTAAAATCAAAAAGACACAGCCACCCCAAAGTTTGGAACGGCTCTGTTTACAAGAACCTCGTTTACAGTACAAGTTCAACATCGCAGAAAGTGAAAAATGGATAAAGAAGTTGTGGTATTTACTTACAAAGCAATATCACTCAGCAATGAAATCTGTGTCATCAGGCCCTTAGCAGCACAATGAGTGGATTCAGGTATGATGATTCTAACTGAAGTAAGTCACACAGAAAAAGAAACATCATAAGATATCAGTAATACACGGAATGTAAACTTGGCTACACAGGAACTGAATTACAGAACAGAACAGGGTCTCAAATTTAGAAAACCAACTTATGCTTGCTTAAGGGTAAAGGTGAGTTGGGGTGCTGCATAAAACCAGAGATTGAAATGAGCACAGACAAAGTTCCTTAAGTCAAATATGGAATAGACAAGAGCTACTCCTTGCTCAACGAAATGGACTCAACACCGCATATTAAACGCCTAAGAATGTACCTGACTAGTAATTATCGTAAAACCTATGGATTGCTATGTCTCCGAAAGAGAATCAAGCATGTGTACAGGGGCATAAACGCAGCAGTGATAGGATTGGAGAGGTTCGGTGAGCAAATGAAGACCCTTTGAAGTCATATTGCATGGTACCCATTACACGGGTCTCAACTCTCCAGGTTTAAGGTATTCTTCCTTCAGCTAAAACATGCATGTGGAACCCAAGTATGATCAACCATGTGAACGGGAGACGTGTTCAAATATGTCTCAGTTTTCCTCCCCTGGTACTCGGGTGCAACATTCCAGACGCTTTACTAACACTCTCCCCATTGGAGAGTCAGCGCCTTTAACCTCCTGTTTGGCCCAGTTTGCAATTTCTGCGGAAGATGAACAGGAATAGCGAGAACCAATGAGAGACTAGCTGGAGGTGTCTGGACGGGCAAATTTAACTCTCATTTCCCACCAGGAAGAGGAAATAACCAAAGGCTCAGTGTGCCATGCCGGCACCAGATTAGGGCCTGAAGACCTCCTGCGGTGTTGCGGCCAGGTCACAAGAAAGCGAGTTGAAGAAAGGAGCTCAGGGGCACTGTAATTCACAAACCTGCAGAGTTATAAATGACAGCTATCGTCCAAAAATAGACTGAAGTAAGGCTGCCAAGAGGACTTGAAAGCGGGGCAGAATTGCAGGAAACCGATTTCAGGAGGTAGACTGGAATTGCATTGAAAGCATAGGAAAAGAGGCAGAACGTCCACAATGATGCACTTGGCCAAAAAGGGCGTATGCGTTTTTTCCTGAATATATTCAGGAAAAAACGCATACGCCCTTTTTGGCCAACCAAGCAAGCTTGCAAAGGAAATCTGCACTACAATGAAGTCTCACTTCCCCCCGGTCAAAAGGGCCATCTGAAAAAAGTGTAAAATCCAGAAAGGTAGGACAGGCCATGGAGAACTGGGAGCCTTGTTATGCTGATGGGGGGGATGTAAATTGCCAACAGACACTCGGGAGAAGTGTATGGTGTTTCCTGAAACATCTAAAAAACAAAGCAACAGAACCTAGGGCACTGCCACTTATGGTCCTATAGCTTAGGGAAATTAAAATCAAAAAGACACAGCCACCCCAAAGTTTGGGACGCCTCTGTTTACAAGAACCTCGTTTACAGTACAAGTTCAACATCACAGAAAGTGAAAAATGGATAAAGAAGTTGTGGTATTTACTTACAAAGCAATATCACTCAGCAATGAAATCTGTGTCATCAGGCCCTTAGCAGCACAATGAGTGGATTCAGGTATGATGATTCTAACTGAAGTAAGTCACACAGAAAAAGAAACATCATAAGATATCAGTAATACACGGAATGTAAACTTGGCTACACAGGAACTGAATTACAGAACAGAACAGGGTCTCAAATTTAGAAAACCAACTTATGCTTGCTTAAGGGTAAAGGTGAGTTGGGGTGCTGCATAAAACCAGAGATTGAAATGAGCACAGATAAAGTTCCTTAAGCCAAATATGGAATAGACAAGAGCTACTCCTTGCTCAACGAAATGGACTCAACACCCCATATTAAACGCCTAAGAATGTACCTGACTAGTAAGTATCTTAAAACCTATGGATTGCTATGTCTCCGAAAGAGAATCAAGCATGTGTACAGGGGCATAAACGCAGCAGTGATAGGATTGGAGAGGTTCGGTGAGCAAATGAAGACCCTTTGAAGTCATATTGCATGGTAAGCATTCCACGGGTTTCAACTACCCAGGTTTAAGGTATTCTTCCTTGAGCTAAAACATGCATGTGGAACCCAAGTAGGATCAACCATGTGATCGGGAGACGTGTTCAAATATGTCTCAGTTTTCCTCCCCTGGTACTCGGGTGCAACATTCCAGACGCTTTACTTACACTCTCCCCACTTGGAGAGTCAGCGCCTTTAACCTCCTGTTTGGCCCAGTTTGCAATTTCTGCGGAAGATGAACAGGAATAGCGAGAACCAATGAGAGGCTAGATGGAGGTGTCTGGACGGGCAAATTTAACTCTCATTTCCCACCAGGAAGAGGAATTAACCAAAGGCTCAGCATGCCGGGCCGGAACCAGATTAGGGCCTGAAGCCATCCTGCGGTGTTGCGGCCAGGTCACAAGAAAGCGAGTTGAAGAAAGGAGCTCAGGGGCACTGTAATTCACAAACCTGCAGAGTTATAAATGACAGCTATCGTCCAAAAATAGACTGAAGTAAGGCTGCCAAGAGGACTTGAAAGCGGGGCAAAATTGCAGGAAACCGATTTCAGGAGGTAGACTGGAATTGCATTGAAAGCATAGGAAAAGAGGCAGAACGTCCACAATGATGCACTTGGCCAAAAAGGGCGTATGCGTATTTTCCTGAATATATTCAGGAAAAAACGCATACGCCCTTTTTGGCCAACCAAGCAAGCTTGCAAAGGAAATCTGCACTACAATGAAGTCTCACTTCCCCCCGGTCAAAAGGGCCATCTGAAAAAAGTGTAAAATCCAGAAAGGCAGGACAGGCCATGGAGAACTGGGAGCCTTGTTATGCTGATGGGCGGGATGTAAATTGCCTACAACCATTCGGGAGAAGTGTATGGTGTTTCCTGAAACATCTAAAAAACAAAGCAACAGAACCTAGGGCACTTCCACTTATGGTCCTATAGCTTAGGGAAATTAAAATCAAAAAGACACAGCCACCTCAAACTTTGGAACGGCTCTGTTTACAAGAACCTCGTTTACAGTACAAGTTCAACATCGCAGAAAGTGAAAAATGGATAAAGAAGTTGTGGTATTTACTTACAAAGCAATATCACTCAGCAATGAAATCTGTGTCATCAGGCCCTTAGCAGCACAATGAGTGGATTCAAGTATGATGATTCTAACTGAAGTAAGTCACACAGAAAAAGAAACATCATAAGATATCAGTAATACACGGAATGTAAACTTGGCTACACAGGAACTGAATTACAGAACAGAACAGGGTCTCAAATTTAGAAAACCAACTTATGCTTGCTTAAGGGTAAAGGTGAGTTGGGGTGCTGCATAAAACCAGAGATTGAAATGAGCACAGATAAAGTTCCTTAAGTCAAATATGGAATAGACAAGAGCTACTCCTTGCTCAACGAAATGGACTCAACACCGCATATTAAACGCCTAAGAATGTACCTGACTAGTAAGTATCGTAAAACCTATGGATTGCTATGTCTCCGAAAGAGAATCAAGCATGTGTACAGGGGCATAAACGCAGCAGTGATAGGATTGGAGAGGTTCGGTGAGCAAATGAAGACCCTTTGAAGTCATATTGCATGGTACCCATTACACGGGTCTCAACTCTCCAGGTTTAAGGTATTCTTCCTTCAGCTAAAACATGCATGTGGAACCCAAGTATGATCAACCATGTGAACGGGAGACGTGTTCAAATATGTCTCAGTTTTCCTCCCCTGGTACTCGGGTGCAACATTCCAGACGCTTTACTAACACTCTCCCCACTTGGAGAGTCAGCGCCTTTAACCTCCTGTTTGGCCCAGTTTGCAATTTCTGCGGAAGATGAACAGGAATAGCGAGAACCAATGAGAGGTTAGCTGAAGGTGTCTGGACGGGCAAATTTAACTCTAATTTCCCACCAGGAAGAGGAAATAACCAAAGGCTCAGCGTGCCATACCGGAACCAGATTAGGGCCTGAAGCCATCCTGCGGTGTTGCGGCCAGGTCACAAGAAAGCGAGTTGAAGAAAGGAGCTCAGGGGCACTGTAATTCACAAACCTGGAGAGTTATAAATGACAGCTATCGTCCAAAAATAGACTGAAGTAAGGCTGCCAAGAGGACTTGAAAGCGGGGCAGAATTGCAGGAAACCGATTTCAGGAGGTAGACTGGAATTGCATTGAAAGTATAGGAAAAGAGGCAGAACGTCCACAATGATGCACTTGGCCAAAAAGGGCGTATGCGTTTTTTCCTGAATATATTCAGGAAAAAACGCATACGCCCTTTTTGGCCAACCAAGCAAGCTTGCAAAGGAAATCTGCACTACAATGAAGTCTCACTTCCCCCCGGTCAAAAGGGCCATCTGAAAAAAGTGTAAAATCCAGAAAGGCAGGACAAGCCATGGAGAACTGGGAGCCTTGTTATGCTGATGGGCGGGATGTAAATTGCCAACAACCACTCGGGAGAAGTGTATGGTGTTTCCTGAAACATCTAAAAAACAAAGCAACAGAACCTAGGGCACTTCCACTTATGGTCCTATAGCTTAGGGAAATTAAAATCAAAAAGACACAGCCACCCCAAAGTTTGGAACGGCTCTGTTTACAAGAACCTCGTTTACAGTACAAGTTCAACATCGCAGAAAGTGAAAAATGGATAAAGAACTTGTGGTATTTACTTACAAAGCAATATCACTCAGCAATGAAATCTGTGTCATCAGGCCCTTAGCAGCACAATGAGTGGATTCAGGTATGATGATTCTAACTGAAGTAAGTCACACAGAAAAAGAAACATCATAAGATATCAGTAATACACGGAATGTAAACTTGGCTACACAGGAACTGAATTACAGAACAGAACAGGGTCTCAAATTTAGAAAACCAACTTATGCTTGCTTAAGGGTAAAGGTGAGTTGGGGTGCTGCATAAAACCAGAGATTGAAATGAGCACAGACAAAGTTCCTTAAGTCAAATATGGAATAGACAAGAGCTACTCCTTGCTCAACGAAATGGACTCAACACCGCATATTAAACGCCTAAGAATGTACCTGACTAGTAATTATCGTAAAACCTATGGATTGCTATGTCTCCGAAAGAGAATCAAGCATGTGTACAGGGGCATAAACGCAGCAGTGATAGGATTGGAGAGGCTCGGTGAGCAAATGAAGACCCTTTGAAGTCATATTGCATGGTACCCATTACACGGGTCTCAACTCTCCAGGTTTAAGGTATTCTTCCTTCAGCTAAAACATGCATGTGGAACCCAAGTATGATCAACCATGTGAACGGGAGACGTGTTCAAATATGTCTCAGTTTTCCTCCCCTGGTACTCGGGTGCAACATTCCAGACGCTTTACTAACACTCTCCCCACTTGGAGAGTCAGCGCCTTTAACCTCCTGTTTGGCCCAGTTTGCAATTTCTGCGGAAGATGAACAGGAATAGCGAGAACCAATGAGAGACTAGCTGGAGGTGTCTGGACGGGCAAATTTAACTCTCATTTCCCACCAGGAAGAGGAAATAACCAAAGGCTCAGCGTGCCATGCCGGAACCAGATTAGGGCCTGAAGACCTCCTGCGCTGTTGCGGCCAGGTCACAAGAAAGCGAGTTGAAGAAAGGAGCTCAGGGGCACTGTAATTCACAAACCTGCAGAGTTATAAATGACAGCTATCGTCCAAAAATAGACTGAAGTAAGGCTGCCAAGAGGACTTGAAAGCGGGGCAGAATTGCAGGAAACCGATTTCAGGAGGTAGACTGGAATTGCATTGAAAGCATAGGAAAAGAGGCAGAACGTCCACAATGATGCACTTGGCCAAAAAGGGCGTATGCGTTTTTTCCTGAATATATTCAGGAAAAAACGCATACGCCCTTTTTGGCCAACCAAGCAAGCTTGCAAAGGAAATCTGCACTACAATGAAGTCTCACTTCCCCCCGGTCAAAAGGGCCATCTGAAAAAAGTGTAAAATCCAGAAAGGCAGGACAGGCCATGGAGAACTGGGAGCCTTGTTATGCTGATGGGGGGGATGTAAATTGCCAACAGACACTCGGGAGAAGTGTATGGTGTTTCCTGAAACATCTAAAAAACAAAGCAACAGAACCTAGGGCACTGCCACTTATGGTCCTATAGCTTAGGGAAATTAAAATAAAAAAGACACAGCCACCCCAAAGTTTGGGACGCCTCTGTTTACAAGAACCTCGTTTACAGTACAAGTTCAACATCGCAGAAAGTGAAAAATGGATAAAGAAGTTGTGGTATTTACTTACAAAGCAATATCACTCAGCAATGAAATCTATGTCATCAGGCCCTTAGCAGCACAATGAGTGGATTCAGGTATGATGATTCTAACTGAAATAAGTCACACAGAAAAAGAAACATCATAAGATATCAGTAATACACGGAATGTAAACTTGGCTACACAGGAACTGAATTACAGAACAGAACAGGGTCTAAAATTTAGAAAACCAACTTATGCTTGCTTAAGGGTAAAGGTGAGTTGGGGTGCTGCATAAAACCAGAGATTGAAATGAGCACAGATAAAGTTCCTTAAGTCAAATATGGAATAGACAAGAGCTACTCCTTGCTCAACGAAATGGACTCAACACCGCATATTAAACGCCTAAGAATGTACCTGACTAGTAAGTATCGTAAAACCTATGGATTGCTATGTCTCCAAAAGAGAATCAAGCATGTGTACAGGGGCATAAACGCAGCAGTGATAGGATTGGAGAGGTTCGGTGAGCAAATGAAGACCCTTTGAAGTCATATTGCATGGTACCCATTACACGGGTCTCAACTCTCCAGGTTTAAGGTATTCTTCCTTCAGCTAAAACATGCATGTGGAACCCAAGTATGATCAACCATGTGAACGGGAGACGTGTTCAAATATGTCTCAGTTTTCCTCCCCTGGTACTCGGGTGCAACATTCCAGACGCTTTACTAACACTCTCCCCACTTGGAGAGTCAGCGCCTTTAACCTCCTGTTTGGCCCAGTTTGCAATTTCTGCGGAAGATGAACAGGAATAGCGAGAACCAATGAGAGGCTAGCTGGAGGTGTCTGGACGGGCAAATTTAACTCTCATTTCCCACCAGGAAGAGGAAATAACCAAAGGCTCAGCGTGCCGTACCGGAACCAGATTAGGGCCTGAAGCCATCCTGCGGTGTTGCGGCCAGCTCAAAAGAAAGCGAGTTGAAGAAAGGAGCTCAGGGGCACTGTAATTCACAAACCTGCAGAGTTATAAATGACAGCTATCGTCCAAAAATAGACTGAAGTAAGGCTGCCAAGAGGACTTGAAAGCGGGGCAGAATTTCAGGAAACCGATTTCAGGAGGTAGACTGGAATTGCATTGAAAGCATAGGAAAAGAGGCAGAACGTCCACAATGATGCACTTGGCCAAAAAGGGCGTATGCGCTTTTTCCTGAATATATTCAGGAAAAAACGCATACGCCCTTTTTGGCCAACCAAGCAAGCTTGCAAAGGAAATCTGCACTACAATGAAGTCTCACTTCCCCCCGGTCAAAAGGGCCATCTGAAAAAAGTGTAATATCCAGAAAGGCAGGACAGGCCATGGAGAACTGGGAGCCTTGTTATGCTGATGGGCGGGATGTAAATTGCCAACAGACACTCGGGAGAAGTGTATGGTGTTTCCTGAAACATCTAAAAAACAAAGCAACAGAACCTAGGGCACTTCCACTTATGGTCCTATAGCTTAGGGAAATTAAAATCAAAAAGACACAGCCACCCCAAAGTTTGGAATGGCTCTGTTTACAAGAACCTCGTTTACAGTACAAGTTCAACATCGCAGAAAGTGAAAAATGGATAAAGAAGTTGTGGTATTTACTTACAAAGCAATATCACTCAGCAATGAAATCTGTGTCATCAGGCCCTTAGCAGCACAATGAGTGGATTCAGGTATGATGATTCTAACTGAAGTAAGTCACACAGAAAAAGAAACATCATAAGATATCAGTAATACACGGAATGTAAACTTGGCTACACAGGAACTGAATTACAGAACAGAACAGGGTCTCAAATTTAGAAAACCAACTTATGCTTGCTTAAGGGGAAAGGTGAGTTGGGGTGCTGCATAAAACCAGAGATTGAAATGAGCACAGATAAAGTTCCTTAAGCCAAATATGGAATAGACAAGAGCTACTCCTTGCTCAACGAAATGGACTCAACACCGCATATTAAACGCCTAAGAATGTACCTGACTTGTAAGTATCTTAAAACCTATGGATTGCTATGTCTCCGAAAGAGAATCAAGCATGTGTACAGGGGCATAAACGCAGCAGTGATAGGATTGGACAGGTTCAGTGAGCAAATGAAGACCCTTTGAAGTCATATTGCATGGTACCCATTCCATGGGTTTCAACTACCCAGGTTTAAGGTATTCTTCCTTCAGCTAAAACATGCATGTGGAACCTAGAGTATGATCAACCATGTGATCGGGAGACGTGTTCAAATATGTCTCAGTTTTCCTCCCCTGGTACTCGGGTGCAACATTCCAGACGCTTTACTAACACTCTCCCCACTTGGAGAGTCAGTCCCTTTAACCTCCTGTTTGGCCCAGTTTGCAATTTCTGCGGAAGATGAACAGGAATAGCGAGAACCAATGAGAGACTAGCTGGAGGTGTCTGGACGGGCAAATTTAACTCTCATTTCCCACCAGGAAGAGGAAATAACCAAAGGCTCAGCGTGCCGTTCCGGAACCAGATTAGGGCCTGAAGCCATCCTGCGGTGTTGCGGCCAGGTCACAAGAAAGCGAGTTGAAGAAAGGAGCTCAGGGGCACTGTAATTCACAAACCTGCAGAGTTATAAATGACAGCTATCGTCCAAAAATAGACTGAAGTAAGGCTGCCAAGAGGACTTGAAAGCGGGGCAGAATTGCAGGAAACCGATTTCAGGAGGTAGACTGGAATTGCATTGAAAGCATAGGAAAAGAGGCAGAACGTCCACAATGATGCACTTGGCCAAAAAGGGCGTATGCGTTTTTTCCTGAATATATTCAGGAAAAAACGCATACGCCCTTTTTGGCCAACCAAGCAAGCTTGCAAAGGAAATCTGCACTACAATGAAGTCTCACTTCCCCCCGGTCAAAAGGGCCATCTGAAAAAAGTGTAAAATCCAGAAAGGCAGGACAGGCCATGGAGAACTGGGAGCCTTGTTATGCTGATGGGCGGGATGTAAATTGCCAACAGACACTCGGGAGAAGTGTATGGTGTTTCCTGAAACATCTAAAAAACAAAGCAACAGAGCCTAGGGCACTGCCACTTATGGTCCTATAGCTTAGGGAAATTAAAATCAAAAAGACACAGCCACCCCAAAGTTTGGGACGCCTCTGTTTACAAGAACCTCGTTTACAGTACAAGTTCAACATCGCAGAAAGTGAAAAATGGATAAAGAAGTTGTGGTATGTACTTACAAAGCAATATCACTCAGCAATGAAATCTATGTCATCAGGCCCTTAGCATCACAATGAGTGGATTCAGGTGTGATGATTCTAACTGAAATAAGTCACACAGAAAAAGAAACATCATAAGATATCAGTAATACACGGAATGTAAACTTGGCTACACAGGAACTGAATTACAGAACAGAACAGGGTCTCAAATTTAGAAAACCAACTTATGCTTGCTTAAGGGTAAAGGTGAGTTGGGGTGCTGCATAAAACCAGAGATTGAAATGAGCATAGATAAAGTTCCTTAAGTCAAATATGGAATAGACAAGAGCTACTCCTTGCTCAACGAAATGGACTCAACACCGCATATTAAACGCCTAAGAATGTACCTGACTAGTAAGTATCCTAAAACCTATGGATTGCTATGTCTCCGAAAGAGAATCAAGCATGTGTACAGGGGCATAAACGCAGCAGTGATAGGATTGGAGAGGTTCGGTGAGCAAATGAAGACCCTTTGAAGTCATATTGCATGGTACCCATTACACGGGTCTCAACTCTCCAGGTTTAAGGTATTCTTCCTTCAGCTAAAACATGCATGTGGAACCCAAGTATGATCAACCATGTGAACGGGAGACGTGTTCAAATATGTCTCAGTTTTTCTCCCCTGGTACTCGGGTGCAACATTCCAGACGCTTTACTAACACTCTCCCCACTTGGAGAGTCAGCGCCTTTAACCTCCTGTTTGGCCCAGTTTGCAATTTCTGCGGAAGATGAACAGGAATAGCGAGAACCAATGAGAGGCTAGCTGGAGGTGTCTGGACGGGCAAATTTAACTCTCATTTCCCACCAGGAAGAGGAAATAACCAAAGGCTCAGTGTGCCGTGCCGGAACCAGATTAGGGCCTGAAGCCATCCTGCGGTGTTGCGGCCAGGTCACAAGAAAGCGAGTTGAAGAAAGGAGCTCAGGGGCACTGTAATTCACAAACCTGCAGAGTTATAAATGACAGCTATCGTCCAAAAATAGACTGAAGTAAGGCTGCCAAGAGGACTTGAAAGCGGGGCAGAATTGCAGGAAACCGATTTCAGGAGGTAGACTGGAATTGCATTGAAAGCATAGGAAAAGAGGCAGAACGTCCACAATGATGCACTTGGCCAAAAAGGGCGTATGCGTTTTTTCCTGAATATATTCAGGAAAAAACGCATACGCCCTTTTTGGCCAACCAAGCAAGCTTGCAAAGGAAATCTGCACTACAATGAAGTCTCACTTCCCCCGGGTCAAAAGGGCCATCTGAAAAAAGTGTAAAATCCAGAAAGGCAGGACAAGCCAAGGAGAACTGGGAGCCTTGTTATGCTGATGGGCGGGATGGAAATTGCCAACAGACACTCGGCAGAAGTGTATGGTGTTTCCTGAAACATCTAAAAAACAAAGCAACAGAGCCTAGGGCACTGCCACTTATGGTCCTATAGCTTAGGGAAATTAAAATCAAAAAGACACAGCCACCCCAAAGTTTGGGACGCCTCTGTTTACAAGAACCTCGTTTACAGTACATGTTCAACATCGCAGAAAGTGAAAAATGGATAAAGAAGTTGTGGTATGTACTTACAAAGCAATATCACTCAGCAATGAAATCTATGTCATCAGGCCCTTAGCATCACAATGAGTGGATTCAGGTATGATGATTCTAACTGAAATAAGTCACACAGAAAAAGAAACATCATAAGATATCAGTAATACACGGAATGTAAACTTGGCTACACAGGAACTGAATTACAGAACAGAACAGGGTCTCAAATTTAGAAAACCAACTTATGCTTGCTTAAGGGTAAAGGTGAGTTGGGGTGCTGCATAAAACCAGAGATTGAAATGAGCATAGATAAAGTTCCTTAAGTCAAATATGGAATAGACAAGAGCTACTCCTTGCTCAACGAAATGGACTCAAAACCGCATATTAAACGCCTAAGAATGTACCTGACTAGTAAGTATCCTAAAACCTATGGATTGCTATGTCTCCAAAAGAGAATCAAGCATGTGTACAGGGGCATAAACGCAGCAGTGATAGGATTGGAGAGGTTCGGTGAGCAAATGAAGACCCTTTGAAGTCATATTGCACGGTACCCATTACACGGGTCTCAACTCTCCAGGCTTAAGGTAGTCTTCCTTCAGCTAAAACATGCATGTGGAACCCAAGTATGATCAACCATGTGAACGGGAGACGTGTTCAAATATGTCTCAGTTTTCCTCCCCTGGTACTCGGGTGCAACATTCCAGACGCTTTACTAACACTCTCCCCACTTGGAGAGTCAGCGCCTTTAACCTCCTGTTTGGCCCAGTTTGCAATTTCTGCGGAAGATGAACAGGAATAGCGAGAACCAATGAGAGGCTAGCTGGAGGTGTCTGGACGGGCAAATTTAACTCTCATTTCCCACCAGGAAGAGGAAATAACCAAAGGCTCAGCGTGCCGTACCGGAACCAGATTAGGGCCTGAAGCCATCCTGCGGTGTTGCGGCCAGCTCAAAAGAAAGCGAGTTGAAGAAAGGAGCTCAGGGGCACTGTAATTCACAAACCTGCAGAGTTATAAATGACAGCTATCGTCCAAAAATAGACTGAAGTAAGGCTGCCAAGAGGACTTGAAAGCGGGGCAGAATTGCAGGAAACCGATTTCAGGAGGTAGACTGGAATTGCATTGAAAGCATAGGAAAAGAGGCAGAACGTCCACAATGATGCACTTGGCCAAGAAGGGCGTATGCGTTTTTTCCTGACTATATTCAGGAAAAAACGCATACGCCCTTTTTGGCCAACCAAGCAAGCTTGCAAAGGAAATCTGCACTACAATGAAGTCTCACTTCCCCCCGGTCAAAAGGGCCATCTGAAAAAAGTGTAAAATCCAGAAAGGCAGGACAGGCCATGGAGAACTGGGAGCCTTGTTATGCTGATGGGTGGGATGTAAATTGCCAACAACCACTCGGGAGAAGTGTATGGTGTTTCCTGAAACATCTAAAAAACAAAGCAACAGAACCTAGGGCACTTCCACTTATGGTCCTATAGCTTAGGGAAATTAAAATCAAAAAGACACAGCCACCCCAAAGTTTGGAACGGCTCTGTTTACTAGAACCTCGTTTACAGTACAAGTTCAACATCGCAGAAAGTGAAAAATGGATAAAGAAGTTGTGGTATTTACTTACAAAGCAATATCACTCAGCAATGAAATCTGTGTCATCGGGCCCTTAGCAGCACAATGAGTGGATTCAGGTATGATGATTCTAACTGAAGTAAGTCACACAGAAAAAGAAACATCATAAGATATCAGTAATACACGGAATGTAAACTTGGCTACACAGGAACTGAATTACAGAACAGAACAGGGTCTCAAATTTAGAAAACCAACTTATGCTTGCTTAAGGGTAAAGGTGAGTTGGGGTGCTGCATAAAACCAGAGATTGAAATGAGCACAGATAAAGTTCCTTAAGCCAAATATGGAATAGACAAGAGCTACTCCTTGCTCAACGAAATGGACTCAACACCCCATATTAAACGCCTAAGAATGTACCTGACTAGTAAGTATCTTAAAACCTATGGATTGCTATGTCTCCGAAAGAGAATCAAGCATGTGTACAGGGGCATAAACGCAGCAGTGATAGGATTGGAGAGGTTCGGTGAGCAAATGAAGACCCTTGGAAGTCATATTGCATGGTGCCCATTACACGGGTCTTAACTCTCCAGGTTTAAGGTATTCTTCCTTCAGCTAAAACATGCATGTGGAACCCAGAGTATGATCAACCATGTGAACGGGAGACGTGTTCAAATATGTCTCAGTTTTCCTCCCCTGGTACTCGGGTGCAACATTCCAGACGCTTAACTAACACTCTCCCCACTTGGAGAGTCAGCGCCTTTAACCTCCTGTTTGGCCCAGTTTGCAATTTCTGCGGAAGATGAACAGGAATAGCGAGAACCAATGAGAGACTAGCTGGAGGTGTCTGGACGGGCAAATTTAACTCTCATTTCCCACCAGGAAGAGGAAATAACCAAAGGCTCAGCGTGCCGTGCCGGAACCAGATTAGGGCCTGAAGCCATCCTGCGGTGTTGCGGCCAGGTCACAAGAAAGCGAGTTGAAGAAAGGAGCTCAGGGGCACTGTAATTCACAAACCTGCAGAGTTATAAATGACAGCTATCGTCCAAAAATAGACTGAAGTAAGGCTGCCAAGAGGACTTGAAAGCGGGGCAGAATCGCAGGAAACCGATTTCAGGAGGTAGACTGGAATTGCATTGAAAGCATAGGAAAAGAGGCAGAACGTCCACAATGATGCACTTGGCCAAAAAGGGCGTATGCGTTTTTTCCTGAATATATTCAGGAAAAAACGCATACGCCCTTTTTGGCCAACCAAGCAAGCTTGCAAAGGAAATCTGCACTACAATGAAGTCTCACTTCCCCCCGGTCAAAAGGGCCATCTGAAAAAAGTGTAAAATCCAGAAAGGCAGGACAGGCCATGGAGAACTGGGAGCCTTGTTATGCTGATGGGCGGGATGGAAATTGCCAACAGACACTAGGCAGAAGTGTATGGTGTTTCCTGAAACATCTAAAAAACAAAGCAACAGAGCCTAGGGCACTGCCACTTATGGTCCTATAGCTTAGGGAAATTAAAATCAAAAAGACACAGCCACCCCAAAGTTTGGGACGCCTTTGTTTACAAGAACCTCGTTTACAGTACAAGTTCAACATCGCAGAAAGTGAAAAATGGATAAAGAAGTTGTGGTATGTACTTACAAAGCAATATCACTCAGCAATGAAATCTGTGTCATCAGGCCCTTAGCATCACAATGAGTGGATTCAGGTATGATGATTCTAACTGAAGTAAGTCACACAGAAAAAGAAACATCATAAGATATCAGTAATACACGGAATGTAAACTTGGCTACACAGGAACTGAATTACAGAACAGAACAGGGTCTCAAATTTAGAAAACCAACTTATGCTTGCTTAAGGGTAAAGGTGAGTTGGGGTGCTGCATAAAACCAGAGATTGAAATGAGCACAGATAAAGTTCCTTAAGCCAAATATGGAATAGACAAGAGCTACTCCTTGCTCAACGAAATGGACTCAACACCGCATATTAAACGCCTAAGAATGTACCTGACTAGTAAGTATCTTAAAACCTATGGATTGCTATGTCTCCGAAAGAGAATGAAGCATGTGTACAGGGGCATAAACGCAGCAGTGATAGGATTGGAGAAGTTCGGTGAGCAAATGAAGACCCTTGGAAGTCATATTGCATGGTACCCATTACACGGGTCTCAACTCTCCAGGTTTAAGGTATTCTTCCTTCAGCTAAAACATGCATGTGGAACCCAAGTATGATCAACCATGTGAATGGGAGACGTGTTCAAATATGTCTCAGTTTTCCTCCCCTGGTACTCGGGTGCAACATTCCAGACGCTTTACTAACACTCTCCCCACTTGGAGAGTCAGCGCCTTTAACCTCCTGTTTGGCCCAGTTTGCAATTTCTGCGGAAGATGAACAGGAATAGCGAGAACCAATGAGAGACTAGCTGGAGGTGTCTGGACGGGCAAATTTAACTCTCATTTCCCACCAGGAAGAGGAATTAACCAAAGGCTCAGCATGCCGGGCCGGAACCAGATTAGGGCCTGAAGCCATCCTGCGGTGTTGCGGCCAGGTCACAAGAAAGCGAGTTGAAGAAAGGAGCTCAGGGGCACTGTAATTCACAAACCTGCAGAGTTATAAATGACAGCTATCGTCCAAAAATAGACTGAAGTAAGGCTGCCAAGAGGACTTGAAAGCGGGGCAGAATTTCAGGAAACCGATTTCAGGAGGTAGACTGGAATTGCATTGAAAGCATAGGAAAAGAGGCAGAACGTCCACAATGATGCACTTGGCCAAAAAGGGTGTATGCGTTTTTTCCTGAATATATTCAGGAAAAAACGCATACGCCCTTTTTGGCCAACCAAGCAAGCTTGCAAAGGAAATCTGCACTACAATGAAGTCTCACTTCCCCCCGGTCAAAAGGGCCATCTGAAAAAAGTGTAAAATCCAGAAAGGCAGGACAGGCCATGGAGAACTGGGAGCCTTGTTATGCTGATGCTCGGGATGGAAATTGCCAACAGACACTCGGGAGAAGTGTATGGTGTTTCCTGAAACATCTAAAAAACAAAGCAACAGAGCCTAGGGCACTGCCACTTATGGTCCTATAGCTTAGGGAAATTAAAATCAAAAAGACACAGCCACCCCAAAGTTTGGGACGCCTCTGTTTACAAGAACCTCGTTTACAGTACAAGTTCAACATCGCAGAAAGTGAAAAATGGATAAAGAAGTTGTGGTATTTACTTACAAAGCAATATCACTCAGCAATGAAATCTGTGTCATCAGGCCCTTAGCAGCACAATGAGTGGATTCAGGTATGATGATTCTAACTGAAATAAGTCACACAGAAAAAGAAACATCATAAGATATCAGTAATACACGGAATGTAAACATGGCTACACAGGAACTGAATTACAGAACAGAACAGGGTCTCAAATTTAGAAAACCAACTTATGCTTGCTTAAGGGTAAAGGTGAGTTGGGGTGCTGCATAAAACCAGAGATTGAAATGAGCACAGATAAAGTTCCTTAAGTCAAATATGGAATAGACAAGAGCTACTCCTTGCTCAACGAAATGGACTCAACACCGCATATTAAACGCCTAAGAATGTACCTGACTAGTAAGTATCTTAAAACCTATGGATTGCTATGTCTCCAAAAGAGAATCAAGAATGTGTACATGGGCATAAACGCAGCAGTGATAGGATTGGAGAGGTTCGGTGAGCAAATGAAGACCCTTTGAAGTCATATTGCATGGTACCCATTACACGGGTCTCAACTCTCCAGGTTTAAGGTATTCTTCCTTCAGCTAAAACATGCATGTGGAACCCAAGTATGATCAACCATGTGAATGGGAGACGTGTTCAAATATGTCTCAGTTTTCCTCCCCTGGTACTCGGGTGCAACATTCCAGACGCTTTACTAACACTCTCCCCACTTGGAGAGTCAGCGCCTTTAACCTCCTGTTTGGCCCAGTTTGCAATTTCTGCGGAAGATGAACAGGAATAGCGAGAACCAATGAGAGACTAGCTGGAGGTGTCTGGACGGGCAAATTTAACTCTCATTTCCCACCAGGAAGAGGAAATAACCAAAGGCTCAGCGTGCCGTGCCGGAACCAGATTAGGGCCTGAAGCCATCCTGCGGTGTTGCGGCCAGGTCACAAGAAAGCGAGTTGAAGAAAGGAGCTCAGGGGCACTGTAATTCACAAACCTGCAGAGTTATAAATGACAGCTATCGTCCAAAAATAGACTGAAGTAAGGCTGCCAAGAGGACTTGAAAGCGGGGCAGAATTGCAGGAAACCGATTTCAGGAGGTAGACTGGAATTGCATTGAAAGCATAGGAAAAGAGGCAGAACGTCCACAATGATGCACTTGGCCAAAAAGGGTGTATGCGTTTTTTCCTGAATATATTCAGGAAAAAACGCATACGCCCTTTTTGGCCAACCAAGCAAGCTTGCAAAGGAAATCTGCACTACAATGAAGTCTCACTTCCCCCCGGTCAAAAGGGCCATCTGAAAAAAGTGTAAAATCCAGAAAGGCAGGACAGGCCATGGAGAACTGGGAGCCTTGTTATGCTGATGCTCGGGATGGAAATTGCCAACAGACACTCGGGAGAAGTGTATGGTGTTTCCTGAAACATCTAAAAAACAAAGCAACAGAGCCTAGGGCACTGCCACTTATGGTCCTATAGCTTAGGGAAATTAAAATCAAAAAGACACAGCCACCCCAAAGTTTGGGACGCCTCTGTTTACAAGAACCTCGTTTACAGTACAAGTTCAACATCGCAGAAAGTGAAAAATGGATAAAGAAGTTGTGGTATTTACTTACAAAGCAATATCACTCAGCAATGAAATCTGTGTCATCAGGCCCTTAGCAGCACAATGAGTGGATTCAGGTATGATGATTCTAACTGAAATAAGTCACACAGAAAAAGAAACATCATAAGATATCAGTAATACACGGAATGTAAACATGGCTACACAGGAACTGAATTACAGAACAGAACAGGGTCTCAAATTTAGAAAACCAACTTATGCTTGCTTAAGGGTAAAGGTGAGTTGGGGTGCTGCATAAAACCAGAGATTGAAATGAGCACAGATAAAGTTCCTTAAGTCAAATATGGAATAGACAAGAGCTACTCCTTGCTCAACGAAATGGACTCAACACCGCATATTAAACGCCTAAGAATGTACCTGACTAGTAAGTATCTTAAAACCTATGGATTGCTATGTCTCCAAAAGAGAATGAAGAATGTGTACATGGGCATAAACGCAGCAGTGATAGGATTGGAGAGGTTCGGTGAGCAAATGAAGACCCTTTGAAGTCATATTGCATGGTACCCATTACACGGGTCTCAACTCTCCAGGTTTAAGGTATTCTTCCTTCAGCTAAAACATGCATGTGGAACCCAAGTATGATCAACCATGTGAATGGGAGACGTGTTCAAATATGTCTCAGTTTTCCTCCCCTGGTACTCGGGTGCAACATTCCAGACGCTTTACTAACACTCTCCCCACTTGGAGAGTCAGCGCCTTTAACCTCCTGTTTGGCCCAGTTTGCAATTTCTGCGGAAGATGAACAGGAATAGCGAGAACCAATGAGAGACTAGCTGGAGGTGTCTGGACGGGCAAATTTAACTCTCATTTCCCACCAGGAAGAGGAAATAACCAAAGGCTCAGCGTGCCGTGCCGGAACCAGATTAGGGCCTGAAGCCATCCTGCGGTGTTGCGGCCAGGTCACAAGAAAGCGAGTTGAAGAAAGGAGCTCAGGGGCACTGTAATTCACAAACCTGCAGAGTTATAAATGACAGCTATCGTCCAAAAATAGACTGAAGTAAGGCTGCCAAGAGGACTTGAAAGCGGGGCAGAATTGCAGGAAACCGATTTCAGGAGGTAGACTGGAATTGCATTGAAAGCATAGGAAAAGAGGCAGAACGTCCACAATGATGCACTTGGCCAAAAAGGGCGTATGCGTTTTTTCCTGAATATATTCAGGAAAAAACGCATACGCCCTTTTTGGCCAACCAAGCAAGCTTGCAAAGGAAATCTGCACTACAATGAAGTCTCACTTCCCCCCGGTCAAAAGGGCCATCTGAAAAAAGTGTAAAATCCAGAAAGGCAGGACAGGCCATGGAGAACTGGGAGCCTTGTTATGCTGATGGGCGGGATGGAAATTGCCAACAGACACTCGGGAGAAGTGTATGGTGTTTCCTGAAACATCTAAAAAACAAAGCAACAGAGCCTAGGGCACTGCCACTTATGGTCCTATAGCTTAGGGAAATTAAAATCAAAAAGACACAGCCACCCCAAAGTTTGGGACGCCTCTGTTTACAAGAACCTCGTTTACAGTACAAGTTCAACATCGCAGAAAGTGAAAAATGGATAAAGAAGTTGTGGTATTTACTTACAAAGCAATATCACTCAGCAATGAAATCTGTGTCATCAGGCCCTTAGCAGCACAATGAGTGGATTCAGGTATGATGATTCTAACTGAAATAAGTCACACAGAAAAAGAAACATCATAAGATATCAGTAATACACGGAATGTAAACATGGCTACACAGGAACTGAATTACAGAACAGAACAGGGTCTCAAATTTAGAAAACCAACTTATGCTTGCTTAAGGGTAAAGGTGAGTTGGGGTGCTGCATAAAACCAGAGATTGAAATGAGCACAGATAAAGTTCCTTAAGTCAAATATGGAATAGACAAGAGCTACTCCTTGCTCAACGAAATGGACTCAACACCGCATATTAAACGCCTAAGAATGTACCTGACTAGTAAGTATCGTAAAACCTATGGATTGCTATGTCTCCAAAAGAGAATCAAGAATGTGTACATGGGCATAAACGCAGCAGTGATAGGATTGGAGAGGTTCGGTGAGCAAATGAAGACCCTTTGAAGTCATATTGCATGGTACCCATTACACGGGTCTCAACTCTCCAGGTTTAAGGTATTCTTCCTTCAGCTAAAACATGCATGTGGAACCCAAGTATGATCAACCATGTGAACGGGAGACGTGTTCAAATATGTCTCAGTTTTCCTCCCCTGGTACTCGGGTGCAACATTCCAGACACTTTACTAACACTCTCCCCACTTGGAGAGTCAGCGCCTTTAACCTCCTGTTTGGCCCAGTTTGCAATTTCTGCGGAAGATGAACAGAAATAGCGAGAACCAATGAGAGGCTAGCTGGAGGTGTGTGGACGGGCAAATTTAACTCTCATTTCCCACCAGGAAGAGGAAATAACCAAAGGCTCAGCGTGCTGTACCGGAACCAGATTAGGGCCTGAAGCCATCCTGCAGTGTTGCGGCCAGCTCCAAAGAAAGCGAGTTGAAGAAAGGAGCTCAGGGGCACTGTAATTCACAAACCTGCAGAGTTATAAATGACAGCTATCGTCCAAAAATAGACTGAAGTAAGGCTGCCAAGAGGACTTGAAAGCGGGGCAGAATTGCAGGAAACCGATTTCAGGAGGTAGACTGGAATTGCATTGAAAGCATAGGAAAAGAGGCAGAACGTCCACAATGATGCACTTGGCCAAAAAGTGCGTATGCGTTTTTTCCTGAATATATTCAGGAAAAAACGCATACGCCCTTTTTGGCCAACCAAGCAAGCTTGCAAAGGAAATCTGCACTACAATGAAGTCTCACTTCCCCCCGGTCAAAAGGGCCATCTGAAAAAAGTGTAAAATCCAGAAAGGCAGGACAGGCCATGGAGAACTGGGAGCCTTGTTATGCTGATGGGCGGGATGTAAATTGCCAACAACCACTCGGGAGAAGTGTATGGTGTTTCCTGAAACATCTAAAAAACAAAGCAACAGAACCTAGGGCACTTCCACTTATGGTCCTATAGCTTAGGGAAATTAAAATCAAAAAGACACAGCCACCCCAAAGTTTGGGACGCCTCCGTTTACAAGAACCTCGTTTCCCGTACAAGTTCAATATCACAGAATGTGAAAAATGGATAAAGAACTTGTGGTACTTACGTACAATGCAGTATCACTCAGCAATGAAATCTATGTCATCAGGCCCGTAGCAGCATAATGAGTGGATTCAGGTACGATGATTCTAACTGAAATAAGTCACACAGAAAAAGAAACATCATAAGATATCACTAATACACGGAATGTAAACTTGGCTACACAGGAACTGCATTCCAAAACAGAAAGGGTCTCAAATTTAGAAAACCAACTTATGCTTGCTTAAGGGGAAAGGTGAGTTGGGGTGCTGCATAAAACCAGAGATTGAAATGAGCACAGATAAAGTTCCTTAAGCCAAATATAGAATAGACAAGAGCTACTCCTTGCTCAACGAAATGGACTCAACACCCCATATTAAACGCCTAAGAATGTACCTGACTAGTAAGTATCTTAAAACCTATGGATTGCTATGTCTCCAAAAGAGAATCAAGCGTGTGTACAGGGGCATAAACGCAGCAGTGATAGGATTGGAGAGGTTCGGTGAGCAAATGAAGACCCTTTGAAGTCATATTGCATGGTACCCATTACACGGGTCTCAACTACCCAGGTTTAAGGTATTCTTCCTTCAGCTAAAACATGCATGTGGAACCCAGAGTATGATCAACCATGTGATCGGGAGACGTGTTCAAATATGTCTCAGTTTTCCTCCCCTGGTACTCGGGTGCAACATTCCAGACGCTTTACTAACACTCTCCCCACTTGGAGAGTCAGCGCCTTTAACCTCCTGTTTGGCCCAGTTTGCAATTTCTGCGGAAGATGAACAGGAATAGCGAGAACCAATGAGAGACTAGCTGGAGGTGTCTGAACGGGCAAATTTAACTCTCATTTCCCACCAGGAAGAGGAATTAACCAAAGGCTCAGCATGCCGGGCCAGAACCAGATTAGGGCCTGAAGCCATCCTGCGGTGTTGCGGCCAGGTCACAAGAAAGCGAGTTGAAGAAAAGAGCTCAGGGGCACTGTAATTCACAAACCTGCAGAGTTATAAATGACAGCTATCGTCCAAAAATAGACTGAAGTAAGGCTGCCAAGAGGACTTGAAAGCGGGGCAGAATTGCAGGAAACCGATTTCAGGAGGCAGACTGGAATTGCATTGAAAGCATAGGAAAAGAGGCAGAACGTCCACAATGATGCACTTGGCCAAAAAGGGCGTATGCGTTTTTTCCTGAATATATTCAGGAAAAAACGCATACGCCCTTTTTGGCAAACCAAGCAAGCTTGCAAAGGAAATCTGCACTACAATGAAGTCTCACTTCCCCCTGGTCAAAAGGGCTATCTGAAAAAAGTGTAAAATCCAGAAAGGCAACAGGCCATTGAGAACTGGGAGCCTTGTTATGCTGATGGGCGGGATGTAAATTGCCAACAGACACTCGGCAGAAGTGTATGGTGTTTCCTGAAACATCTAAAAAACAAAGCAACAGAGCCTAGGGCACTGCCACTTATGGTCCTATAGCTTAGGGAAATTAAAATCAAAAAGACACAGCCACCCCAAAGTTTGGAATGGCTCTGTTTACAAGAACCTCGTTTACAGTACAAGTTCAACATCGCAGAAAGTGAAAAATGGATAAAGAAGTTGTGGTATTTACTTACAAAGCAATATCACTCAGCAATGAAATCTGTGTCATCAGGCCCTTAGCAGCACAATGAGTGGATTCAGGTATGATGATTCTAACTGAAGTAAGTCACACAGAAAAAGAAACATCATAAGATATCAGTAATACACGGAATGTAAACTTGGCTACACAGGAACTGAATTACAGAACAGAACAGGGACTCAAATTTAGAAAAACAACTTATGCTTGCTTAAGGGTAAAGGTGAGTTGGGGTGCTGCATAAAACCAGAGATTGAAATGAGCACAGATAAAGTTCCTTAAGTCAAATATGGAATAGACAAGAGCTACTCCTTGCTCAACGAAATGGACTCAACACCGCATATTAAACGCCTAAGAATGTACCTGACTAGTAAGTATCTTAAAACCTATGGATTGCTATGTCTCCGAAAGAGAATCAAGCATGTGTACAGGGGCATAAACGCAGCAGTGATAGGATTGGAGAGGTTCGGTGAGCAAATGAAGACCCTTTGAAGTCATATTGCATGGTACCCATTACACGGGTCTTAACTCTCCAGGTTTAAGGTATTCTTCCTTCAGCTAAAACATGCATGTGGAACCCAAGTATGATCAACCATGTGAACGGGAGACGTGTTCAAATATGTCTCAGTTTTCCTCCCCTGGTACTCGGGTGCAACATTCCAGACGCTTTACTAACACTCTCCCCACTTGGAGAGTCAGCGCCTTTAACCTTCTGTTTGGCCCAGTTTGCAATTTCTGCGGAAGATGAACAGGAATAGCGAGAACCAATGAGAGGCTAGCTGGAGGTGTCTGGACGGGCAAATTTAACTCTCATTTCCCACCAGGAAGAGGAAATAACCAAAGGCTCAGCGTACCGTACCGGAACCAGATTAGGGCCTGAAGCCATCCTGCGGTGTTGCGGCCAGCTCAAAAGAAAGCGAGTTGAAGAAAGGAGCTCAGGGGCACTGTAATTCACAAACCTGCAGAGTTATAAATGACAGCTATCGTCCAAAAATAGACTGAAGTAAGGCTGCCAAGAGGACTTGAAAGCGGGGCAGAATTGCAGGAAACCGATTTCAGGAGGTAGACTGGAATTGCATTGAAAGCATAGGAAAAGAGGCAGAACGTCCACAATGATGCACTTGGCCAAAAAGGGCGTATGCGTTTTTTCCTGAATATATTCAGGAAAAAACGCATACGCCCTTTTTGGCCAACCAAGCAAGCTTGGAAAGGAAATCTGCACTACAATGAAGTCTCACTTCCCCCCGGTCCAAAGGGCAATCTGAAAAAAGTGTAAAATCCAGAAAGGCAGGACAGGCCATGGAGAACTGGGAGCCTTGTTATGCTGATGGGCGGGATGTAAATTGCCAACAGACACTCCGGAGAAGTGTATGGTGTTTCCTGAAACATCTAAAAAACAAAGCAACAGAGCCTAGGGCACTGCCACTTATGGTCCTATAGCTTAGGGAATTTAAAATCAAAAAGACACAGCCACCCCAAAGTTTGGGACGCCTCTGTTTACAAGAACCTCATTTACAGTACAAGTTCAACATCGCAGAAAGTGAAAAATGGATAAAGTTGTGGTATTTACTTACAAAGCAATATCACTCAGCAATGAAATCTATGTCATCAGGCCCTTAGCATCACAATGAGTGGATTCAGGTATGATGATTCTAACTGAACTAAGTCACACAGAAAAAGAAACATCATAAGATATCAGTAATACACGGAATGTAAACTTGGCTACACAGGAACTGAATTGCAGAACAGAACAGGGTCTCAAATTTAGAAAACCAACTTATGCTTGCTTAAGGGTAAAGGTGAGTTGGGGTGCTGCATAAAACCAGAGATTGAAATGAGCACAGATAAAGTTCCTTAAGTCAAATATGGAATAGACAAGAGCTACTCCTTGCTCAACGAAATGGACTCAACACCGCATATTAAACGCCTAAGAATGTACCTGACTAGTAAGTATCGTAAAACCTATGGATTGCTATGTCTCCAAAAGAGAATCAAGCATGTGTACAGGGGCATAAACGCAGCAGTGATAGGATTGGAGAGATTCGGTGAGCAAATGAAGACCCTTTGAAGTCATATTGCATGGTACCCATTACACGGGTCTCAACTCTCCAGGTTTAAGGTATTCTTCCTTCAGCTAAAACATGCATGTGGAACCCAAGTATGATCAACCATGTGAACGGGAGACGTGTTCAAATATGTCTCAGTTTTCCTCCCCTGGTACTCGGGTGCAACATTCCAGACGCTTTACTAACACTCTCCCCACTTGGAGAGTCAGCGCCTTTAACCTCCTGTTTGGCCCAGTTTGCAATTTCTGCGGAAGATGAACAGGAATAGCGAGAACCAATGAGAGGCTAGCTGGAGGTGTCTGGACGGGCAAATTTAACTCTCATTTCCCACCAGGAAGAGGAAATAACCAAAGGCTCAGCGTGCCGTACCGGAACCAGATTAGGGCCTGAAGCCATCCTGCGGTGTTGCGGCCAGCTCAAAAGAAAGCGAGTTGAAGAAAGGAGCTCAGGGGCACTGTAATTCACAAACCTGCAGAGTTATAAATGACAGCTATCGTCCAAAAATAGACTGAAGTAAGGCTGCCAAGAGGACTTGAAAGCGGGGCAGAATTGCAGGAAACCGATTTCAGGAGGTAGACTGGAATTGCATTGAAAGCATAGGAAAAGAGGCAGAACGTCCACAATGATGCACTTGGCCAAAAAGGGCGTATGCGTTTTTTCCTGAATATATTCAGGAAAAAACGCATACGCCCTTTTTGGCCAACCAAGCAAGCTTGCAAAGGAAATCTGCACTACAATGAAGTCTCACTTCCCCCCGGTCAAAAGGGCCATCTGAAAAAAGTGTAAAATCCAGAAAGGTAGGACAGGCCATGGAGAACTGGGAGCCTTGTTATGCTGATGGGCGGGATGTAAATTGCCAACAACCACTCGGGAGAAGTGTATGGTGTTTCCTGAAACATCTAAAAAACAAAGCAACAGAACGTAGGGCACTTCCACTTATGGTCCTATAGCTTAGGGAAATTAAAATCAAAAAGACACAGCCACCCCAAAGTTTGGAACGGCTCTGTTTACAAGAACCTCGTTTACAGTACAAGTTCAACATCGCAGAAAGTGAAAAATGGATAAAGAAGTTGTGGTATTTACTTACAAAGCAATATCACTCAGCAATGAAATCTGTGTCATCAGGCCCTTAGCAGCACAATGAGTGGATTCAGGTATGATGATTCTAACTGAAGTAAGTCACACAGAAAAAGAAACATCATAAGATATCAGTAATACACGGAATGTAAACTTGGCTACACAGGAACTGAATTACAGAACAGAACAGGGTCTCAAATTTGGAAAACCAACTTAAGCTTGCTTAAGGGTAAAGGTGAGTTGGGGTGCTGCATAAAACCAGAGATTGAAATGAGCACAGATAAAGTTCCTTAAGTCAAATATGGAATAGACAAGAGCTACTCCTTGCTCAACGAAATGGACTCAACACCGCATATTAAACGCCTAAGAATGTACCTGACTAGTAAGTATCGTAAAACCTATGGATTGCTATGTCTCCAAAAGAGAATCAAGCATGTGTACAGGGGCATAAACGCAGCAGTGATAGGATTGGAGAGGTTCGGTGAGCAAATGAAGACCCTTTGAAGTCATATTGCATGGTACCCATTACACGGGTCTTAACTCTCCAGGTTTAAGGTATTCTTCCTTCAGCTAAAACTTGCATGTGGAACCCAAGTATGATCAACCATGTGAACGGGAGACGTGTTCAAATATGTCTCAGTTTTCCTCCCCTGGTACTCGGGTGCAACATTCCAGACGCTTTACTAACACTCTCCCACTTGGAGAGTCAGCACCTTTAACCTCCTGTTTGGCCCAGTTTGCAATTTCTGCGGAAGATGAACAGGAATAGCGAGAACCAATGAGAGACTAGCTGGAGGTGTCTGGACGGGCAAATTTAACTCTCATTTCCCACCAGGAAGAGGAAATAACCAAAGGCTCAGCGTGCCGTGCCGGAACCAGATTAGGGCCTGAAGCCATCCTGCGGTGTTGCGGCCAGGTCACAAGAAAGCGAGTTGAAGAAAGGAGCTCAGGGGCACTGTAATTCACAAACCTGCAGAGTTATAAATGACAGCTATCGTCCAAAAATAGACTGAAGTAAGGCTGCCAAGAGGACTTGAAAGTGGGGCAGAATTGCAGGAAACCGATTTCAGGAGGTAGACTGGAATTGCATTGAAAGCATAGGAAAAGAGGCAGAACGTCCACAATGATGCACTTGGCCAAGAAGGGCGTATGCGTTTTTTCCTGAATATATTCAGGAAAAAACGCATACGCCCTTTTTGGCCAACCAAGCAAGCTTGCAAAGGAAATCTGCACTACAATGAAGTCTCACTTCCCCCCGGTCAAAAGGGCCATCTGAAAAAAGTGTAAAATCCAGAAAGGCAGGACAGGCCATGGAGAACTGGGAGCCTTGTTATGCTGATGGGCGGGATGGAAATTGCCAACAGACACTCGGGAGAAGTGTATGGTGTTTCCTGAAACATCTAAAAAACAAAGCAACAGAACCTAGGGAACTTCCACTTATGGTCCTATAGCTTAGGGAAATTAAAATCAAAAAGACACAGCCACCCCAAAGTTTGGGACGCCTCTGTTTACAAGAACCTCGTTTACAGTACAAGTTCAACATCGCAGAAAGTGAAAAATGGATAAAGTTGTGGTATTTACTTACAAAGCAATATCACTCAGCAATGAAATCTATGTCATCAGGCCCTTAGCATCACAATGAGTGGATTCAGGTATGATGATTCTAACTGAACTAAGTCACACAGAAAAAGAAACATCATAAGATATCAGTAATACACGGAATGTAAACTTGGCTACACAGGAACTGAATTACAGAACAGAACAGGGTCTCAAATTTAGAAAACCAACTTATGCTTGCTTAAGGGTAAAGGTGAGTTGGGGTGCTGCATAAAACCAGAGATTGAAATGAGCACAGATTAAGTTCCTTAAGTCAAATATGGAATAGACAAGAGCTACTCCTTGCTCAACGAAATGGACTCAACACCGCATATAAAACGCCTAAGAATGTACCTGACTAGTAAGTATCGTAAAACCTATGGATTGCTATGTCTCCAAAAGAGAATCAAGCATGTGTACAGGGGCATAAACGCAGCAGTGATAGGATTGGAGAGGTTCGGTGAGCAAATGAAGACCCTCTGAAGTCATATTGCATGGTACCCATTCCACGGGTCTCAACTCTCCAGGTTTAAGGTATTCTTCCTTCAGCTAAAACATGCATGTGGAACCCAAGTATGATCAACCATGTGAATGGGAGACGTGTTCAAATATGTCTCAGTTTTCCTCCCCTGGTACTCGGGTGCAACATTCCAGACGCTTTACTAACACTCTCCCCACTTGGAGAGTCAGCGCCTTTAACCTCCTGTTTGGCCCTGTTTGCAATTTCTGCGGAAGATGAACAGGAATAGCGAGAACCAATGAGAGGCTAGCTGGAGGTGTCTGGACGGGCAAATTTAACTCTCATTTCCCACCAGGAAGAGGAATTAACCAAAGGCTCAGCGTGCCGTGCCGCAACCAGATTAGGGCCTGAAGCCATCCTGCGGTGTTGCGGCCAGGTCACAAGAAAGCGAGTTGAAGAAAGGAGCTCAGGGGCACTGTAATTCACAAACCTGCAGAGTTATAAATGACAGCTATCTTCCAAAAATAGACTGAAGTAAGGCTGCCAAGAGGACTTGAAAGCGGGGCAGAATTGCAGGAAACCGATTTCAGGAGGTAGACTGGAATTGCATTGAAAGCATAGGAAAAGAGGCAGAACGTCCACAATGATGCACTTGGCCAAAAAGGGCGTATGCGTTTTTTCCTGAATATATTCAGGAAAAAACGCATACGCCCTTTTTGGCCAACCAAGCAAGCTTGCAAAGGAAATCTGCACTACAATGAAGTCTCACTTCCCCCCGGTCAAAAGGGCCATCTGAAAAAAGTATAAAATCCAGAAAGGCAGGACAGGCCATGGAGAACTGGGAGCCTTGTTATGCTGATGGGCGGGATGTAAATTGCCAACAGACACTCGGGAGAAGTGTATGGTGTTTCCTGAAACATCTAAAAAACAAAGCAACAGAGCCTAGGGCACTGCCACTTATGGTCCTATAGCTTAGGGAAATTAAAATCAAAAAGACACAGCCACCCCAAACTTTCGAACGGCTCTGTTTACAAGAACCTCGTTTACAGTACAAGTTCAGCATCGCAGAAAGTGAAAAATGGATAAAGAAGTTGTGGTATTTACTTACAAAGCAATATCACTCAGCAATGAAATCTGTGTCATCAGGCCCGTAGCAGCACAATGAGTTGATTCAGGTATGATGATTCTAACTGAAATAAGTCACACAGAAAAGAAACATCATAAGATATCAGTAATACACGGAATGTAAACTTGGCTACACAGGAACTGAATTACAGAACAGAACAGGGTCTCAAATTTAGAAAACCAACTTATGCTTGCTTAAGGGTAATGGTGAGTTGGGGTGCTGCATAAAACCAGAGATTGAAATGAGCACAGATAAAGTTCCTTAAGTCAAATATGGAATAGACAAGAGCTACTCCTTGCTCAACGAAATGGACTCAACACCGCATATTAAACGCCTAAGAATGTACCTGACTAGTAAGTATCGGAAAACCTATGGATTGCTATGTCTCCAAAAGAGAATCAAGAATGTGTACAGGGGAATAAACGCAGCAGTGATAGGATTGGAGAGGTTCGGTCAGCAAATGAAGACCCTTTGAAGTCATATTGCATCGTACCCATTCCACAGGTTTCAACTACCCAGGTTTAAGGTATTCTTCCTTCAGCTAAAACATGCATGTGGAACCTAGAGTATGATCAACCATGTGATCGGGAGACGTGTTCAAATATGTCTCAGTTTTCCTCCCCTGGTACTCGGGTGCAACATTCCAGATGCTTTACTAACACTCTCCCCACTTGGAGAGTCAGTCCCTTTAACCTCCTGTTTGGCCCAGTTTGCAATTTCTGCGGAAGATGAACAGGAATAGCGAGAACCAATGAGAGGCTAGCTGGAGGTGTCTGGACGGGCAAATTTAACTCTCATTTCCCACCAGGAAGAGGAATTAACCAAAGGCTCAGCGTGCCGTGCCAGAACCAGATTAGGGCCTGAAGCCATCCTGCGGTGTTGCGGCCAGCTCAAAAGAAAGCGAGTCGAAGAAAGGAGCTCAGGGGCACTGTAATTCACAAACCTGCAGAGTTATAAATGACAGCTATCGTCCAAAAATAGACTGAAGTAAGGCTGCCAAGAGGACTTGAAAGCAGGGCAGAATTGCAGGAAACCGATTTCAGGAGGTAGACTGGAATTGCATTGAAAGCATAGGAAAAGAGGCAGAACGTCCACAATGATGCACTTGGCCAAAAAGGGCGTATGCGTTTTTTCCTGAATATATTCAGGAAAAAACGCATACGCCCGTTTTGGCCAACCAAGCAAGCTTGCAAAGGAAATCTGCACTACAATGAAGTCTCACTTCCCCCCGGTCAAAAGGGCCATCTGAAAAAAGTGTAAAATCCAGAAAGGCAGGACAGGCCATGGAGAACTGGGAGCCTTGTTATGCTGATGGGCGGGATGTAAATTGCCAACAGACACTTGGGAGAAGTGTATGGTGTTTCCTGAAACATCTAAAAAACAAAGCAACAGAGCCTAGGGCACTGCCACTTATGGTCCTATAGCTTAGGGAAATTAAAATCAAAAAGACACAGCCACCCCAAAGTTTGGGACGCCTCTGTTTACAAGAACCTCGTTTACAGTACAAGTTCAACATCGCAGAAAGTGAAAAATGGATAAAGAAGTTGTGGTATTTACTTACAAAGCAATATCACTCAGCAATGAAATCTGTGTCATCAGGCCCTTAGCAGCACAATGAGTGGATTCAGGTATGATGATTCTAACTGAAGTAAGTCACACAGAAAAAGAAACATCATAAGATATCAGTAATACACGGAATGGAAACTTGGCTACACAGGAACTGAATTACAGAACAGAACAGGGACTCAAATTTAGAAAACCAACTTATGCTTGATTAAGGGTAAAGGTGAGTTGGGGTCCTGCATAAAACCAGAGATTGAAATGAGCACAGATAAAGTTCCTTAAGTCAAATATGGAATAGACAAGAGCTACTCCTTGCTCAACGAAATGGTCTCAACACCGCATATTAAACGCCTAAGAATGTACCTGACTAGTAAGTATCTTAAAACCTATGGATTGCTATGTCTCCGAAAGAGAATCAAGCATGTGTACAGGGGCATAAACGCAGCAGTGATAGGATTGGAGAGGTTCGGTGAGCAAATGAAGACCCTTTGAAGTCATATTGCATGGTACCCATTACACGGGTCTCAACTCTCCAGGTTTAAGGTATTCTTCCTTCAGCTAAAACATGCATGTGGAACCTAGAGTATGATCAACCATGTGAACGGGAGACGTGTTCAAATATGTCTCAGTTTTCCTCCCCTGGTACTCGGGTGCAACATTCCAGATGCTTTACTAACACTCTCCCCACTTGGAGAGTCAGTCCCTTTAACCTCCTGTTTGGCCCAGTTTGCAATTTCTGCGGAAGATGAACAGGAATAGCGAGAACCAGTGAGAGGCTAGCTGGAGGTGTCTGGACGGGCAAATTTAACTCTCATTTCCCACCAGGAAGAGGAATTAACCAAAGGCTCAGCGTGCCGGGCCAGAACCAGATTAGGGCCTGAAGCCATCCTGCGGTGTTGCGGCCAGGTCACAAGAAATCGAGTTGAAGAAAGGAGCTCAGGGGCACTGTAATTCACAAACCTGCAGAGTTATAAATGACAGCTATCGTCCAAAAATAGACTGAAGTAAGGCTGCCAAGAGGACTTGAAAGCGGGGCAGAATTGCAGGAAACCAATTTCAGAAGGTAGACTGGAATTGCATTGAAAGCATAGGAAAAGAGGCAGAACGTCCACAATGATGCACTTGGCCAAAAAGGGCGTATGCGTTTTTTCCTGAATATATTCAGGAAAAAACGCATACGCCCTTTTTGGCCAACCAAGCAAGCTTGCAAAGGAAATCTGCACTACAATGAAGTCTCACTTCCCCCCGGTCAAAAGGGCCATCTGAAAAAAGTGTAAAATCCAGAAAGGCAACAGGCCATTGAGTACTGGGAGCCTTGTTATGCTGATGGGCGGGATGTAAATTGCCAACAGACACTTGGGAGAAGTGTATGGTGTTTACTGAAACATCTAAAAAACAAAGCAACAGAGCCTAGGGCACTGCCACTTATGGTCCTATAGCTTAGGGAAATTAAAATCAAAAAGACACAGCCACCCCAAAGTTTGGAATGGCTCTGTTTACAAGAACCTTGTTTACAGTACAAGTTCAACATCGCAGAAAGTGAAAAATGGATAAAGAAGTTGTGGTATTCACTTACAAAGCAATATCACTCAGCAATGAAATCTATGTCATCAGGCCCTTAGCAGCACAATGAGTGGATTCAGGTATGATGATTCTAACTGAAATAAGTCACACAGAAAAAGAAACATCATAAGATATCAGTAATACACGGAATGGAAACTTGGCTACACAGGAACTGAATTACAGAACAGAACAGGGTCTCAAATTTAGAAAAACAACTTATGCTTGCTTAAGGGTAAAGGTGAGTTGGGGTGCTGCATAAAACCAGAGATTGAAATGAGCACAGATAAAGTTCCTTAAGCCAAATATGGAATAGACAAGAGCTACTCCT
Organism: Delphinus delphis; assembly: GCF_949987515.2. NCBI lineage: Eukaryota > Metazoa > Chordata > Mammalia > Artiodactyla > Delphinidae > Delphinus > Delphinus delphis. The sequence goes on from NW_027192752.1 coordinate 148,526, forward strand.
TGCTCAACGAAATGGACTCAACACCGCATATTAAACGCCTAAGAATGTACCTGACTTGTAAGTATCTTAAAACCTATGGATTGCTATGTCTCCGAAAGAGAATCAAGCATGTGTACAGGGGCATAAACGCAGCAGTGATAGGATTGGAGAGGTTCGGTGAGCAAATGAAGACCCTTTGAAGTCATATTGCATGGTACCCATTCCACGGGTTTCAACTACCCAGGTTTAAGGTATTCTTCCTTCAGCTAAAACATGCATGTGGAACCTAGAGTATGATCAACCATGTGATCGGGAGACATGTTCAAATATGTCTCAGTTTTCCTCCCCTGGTACTCGGGTGCAACATTCCAGACGCTTTACTAACACTCTCCCCACTTGGAGAGTCAGTCCCTTTAACCTCCTGTTTGGCCCAGTTTGCAATTTCTGCGGAAGATGAACAGGAATAGCGAGAACCAATGAGAGGCTAGCTGGAGGTGTCTGGACGGGCAAATTTAACTCTCATTTCCCACCAGGAAGAGGAATTAACCAAAGGCTCAGCGGGCCGGGCCTTAACCAGATTAGGGCCTGAAGCCATCCTGTGGTGGTGCGGCCAGGTCACAAGAAAGCGAGTTGAAGAAAGGAGCTCAGGGGCACTGTAATTCACAAACCTGCAGAGTTATAAATGACAGCTATCGTCCAAAACTAGACTGAAGTAAGGCTGCCAAGAGGACTTGAAAGCGGGGCAGAATTGCAGGAAACCGATTTCAGGAGGTAGACTGGAATTGCATTGAAAGCATAGGAAAAGAGGCAGAACGTCCACAATGATGCACTTGGCCAAAAAGGGCGTATGCGTTTTTTCCTGAATATATTCAGGAAAAAACGCATACGCCCTTTTTGGCCAACCAAGCAAGCTTGCAAAGGAAATCTGCACTACAATGAAGTCTCACTTCCCCCCGGTCAAAAGGGCCATCTGAAAAAAGTGTAAAATCCAGAAAGGCAGGACAGGCCATGGACAACTGGGAGCCTTGTTATGCTGATGGGCGGGATGTAAATTGCCAACAGACACTTGGGAGAAGTGTATGGTGTTTCCTGAAACATCTAAAAAACAAAGCAACAGAGCCTAGGGCACTGCCACTTATGGTCCTATAACTTAGGGAAATTAAAATCAAAAAGACACAGCCACCCCAAAGTTTGGGACGCCTCTGTTTACAAGAACCTCGTTTACAGTACAAGTTCAACATCGCAGAAAGTGAAAAATGGATAAAGAAGTTGTGGTATTTACTTACAAAGCAATATCACTCAGCAATGAAATCTATGTCATCAGGCTCTTAGCATCACAATGAGTGGATTCAGGTATGATGATTCTGACTGAAATAAGTCACACAGAAAAAGAAACCTCATAAGATATCAGTAATACACGGAATGTAAACTTGGCTACACAGGAACTGAATTACAGAACAGAACAGGGTCTCAAATTTAGAAAACCAACTTATGCTTGCTTAAGGGTAAAGGTGAGTTGGGGTGCTGCATAAAACCAGAGATTGAAATGAGCACAGATAAAGTTCCTTAAGTCAAATATGGAATAGACAAGAGCTACTCCTTGCTCAACGAAATGGACTCAACACCGCATATTAAACGCCTAAGAATGTACCTGACTAGTAAGTATCGTAAAACCTATGGATTGCTATGTCTCCGAAAGAGAATCAAGCATGTGTACAGGGGCATAAACGCAGCAGTGATAGGATTGGAGAGGTTCGGTGAGCAAATGAAGACCCTTTGAAGTCATATTGCATGGTACCCATTACACGGGTCTCAACTCTCCAGGTTTAAGGTATTCTTCCTTCAGCTAAAACATGCATGTGGAAGCCAAGTATGATCAACCATGTGAACGGGAGACGTGTTCAAATATGTCTCAGTTTTCCTCCCCTGGTACTCGGGTGCAACATTCCAGACGCTTTACTAACACTCTCCCCACTTGGAGAGTCAGCGCCTTTAACCTCCTGTTTGGCCCAGTTTGCAATTTCTGCGGAAGATGAACAGGAATAGCGAGAACCAATGAGAGGCTAGCTGAAGGTGTCTGGACGGGCAAATTTAACTCTCATTTCCCACCAGGAAGAGGAAATAACCAAAGGCTCAGCGTGCCGTGCCGGAACCAGATTAGGGCCTGAAGCCATCCTGCGGTGTTGCGGCCAGGTCACAAGAAAGCGAGTTGAAGAAAGGAGCTCAGGCGCACTGTAATTCACAAACCTGCAGAGTTATAAATGACAGCTATCGTCCAAAAATAGACTGAAGTAAGGCTGCCAAGAGGACTTGAAAGCGGGGCAGAATTGCAGGAAACCGATTTCAGGAGGTAGACTGGAATTGCATTGAAAGCATAGGAAAAGAGGCAGAACGTCCACAATGATGCACTTGGCCAAAAAGGGCGTATGCGTTTTTTCCTGAATATATTCAGGAAAAAACGCATACGCCCTTTTTGGCCAACCAAGCAAGCTTGCAAAGGAAATCTGCACTACAATGAAGTCTCAATTCCCCCCGGTCAAAAGGGCCATCTGAAAAAAGTGTAAAATCCAGAAAGGCAGGACAGGCCATTGAGAACTGGGAGCCTTGTTATGCTGATGGGCGGGATGTAAATTGCCAACAACCACTCGGGAGAAGTGTATGGTGTTTCCTGAAACATCTAAAAAACAAAGCAACAGAACCTAGGGCACTTCCACTTATGGTCCTATAGCTTAGGGAAATTAAAATCAAAAAGACACAGCCACCCCAAAGTTTGGAACGGCTCTGTTTACAAGAACCTCGTTTACAGTACAAGTTCAACATCGCAGAAAGTGAAAAATGGATAAAGAAGTTGTGGTATTTACTTACAAAGCAATATCACTCAGCAATGAAATCTGTGTCATCAGGCCCTTAGCAGCACAATGAGTGGATTCAGGTATGATGATTCCAACTGAAATAAGTCACACAGAAAAAGAAACATCATAAGATATCACTAATACACGGAATGTAAACTTGGCTACACAGGAACTGAATTACAGAACAGAACAGGGTCTCAAATTTAGAAAACCAACTTATTCTTGCTTAAGGGGAAAGGTGAGTTGGGGTGCTGCATAAAACCAGAGATTGAAATGAGCACAGATAAAGTTCCTTAAGCCAAATATGGAATAGACAAGAGCTACTCCTTGCTCAACGAAATGGACTCAACACCCCATATTAAACGCCTAAGAATGTACCTGACTAGTAAGTATCTTAAAACCTATGGATTGCTATGTCTCCGAAAGAGAATCAAGCATGTGTACAGGGGCATAAACGCAGCAGTGATAGGATTGGAGAGGTTCGGTCAGCAAATGAAGACCCTTTGAAGTCATATTGCATGGTACCCATTCCACGGGTTTCAACTACCCAGGTTTAAGGTATTCTTCCTTCAGCTAAAACATGCATGTGGAACCTAGAGTATGATCAACCATGTGATCGGGAGACGTGTTCAAATATGTCTCAGTTTTCCTCCCCTGGTACTCGGGTGCAACATTCCAGACGCTTTACTAACACTCTCCCCACTTGGAGAGTCAGTCCCTTTAACCTCCTGTTTGGCCCAGTTTGCAATTTCTGCGGAAGATGAACAGGAATAGCGAGAACAAATGAGAGGCTAGCTGGAGGTGTCTGGACGGGCAAATTTAACTCTCATTTCCCAACAGGAAGAGGAATTAACCAAAGGCTCAGCGTGCCGGGCCGGAACCAGATTAGGGCCTGAAGCCATCCTGCAGTGTTGCGGCCAGGTCACAAGAAAGCGAGTTGAAGAAAGGAGCTCAGGGGCACTGTAATTCACAAACCTGCAGAGTTATAAATGACAGCTATCGTCCAAAAATAGACTGAAGTAAGGCTGCCAAGAGGACTTGAAAGCGGGGCAGAATTGCAGGAAACCGATTTCAGGAGGTAGACTGGAATTGCATTGAAAGCATAGGAAAAGAGGCAGAACGTCCACAATGATGCACTTGGCCAAAAAGGGCGTATGCGTTTTTTCCTGAATATATTCAGAAAAAAACGCATACGCCCTTTTTGGCCAACCAAGCAAGTTTGCAAAGGAAATCTGCACTACAATGAAGTCTCACTTCCCCCCGGTCAAAAGGGCCATCTGAAAAAAGTGTAAAATCCAGAAAGGCAACAGGCCATTGAGAACTGGGAGCCTTGTTATGCTGATGGGCGGGATGTAAATTGCCAACAGACACTTGGGAGAAGTGTATGGTGTTTCCTGAAACATCTAAAAAACAAAGCAACAGAGCCTAGGGCACTTCCACTTATGGTCCTATAGCTTAGGGAAATTAAAATCAAAAAGACACAGCCACCCCAAAGTTTGGAACGGCTCTGTTTACAAGAACCTCGTTTACAGTACAAGTTCAACATCGCAGAAAGTGAAAAATGGATAAAGAAGTTGTGGTATTCACTTACAAAGCAATATCACTCAGCAATGAAATCTATGTCATCAGGCCCTTAGCAGCACAATGAGTGGATTCAGGTATGATGATTCTAACTGAAATAAGTCACACAGAAAAAGAAACATCATAAGATATCAGTAATACACGGAATGGAAACTTGGCTACACAGGAACTGAATTACAGAACAGAACAGGGTCTCAAATTTAGAAAAACAACTTATGCTTGCTTAAGGGTAATGGTGAGTTGGGGTGCTGCATAAAACCAGAGATTGAAATGAGCACAGATAAAGTTCCTTAAGCCAAATATGGAATAGACAAGAGCTACTCCTTGCTCAACGAAATGGGCTCAACACCGCATATTAAACGCCTAAGAATGTACCTGACTTGTAAGTATCTTAAAACCTATGGATTGCTATGTCTCCGAAAGAGAATCAAGCATGTGTACAGGGGCATAAACGCAGCAGTGATAGGATTGGAGAGGTTCGGTGAGCAAATGAAGACCCTTTGAAGTCATATTGCATGGTACCCATTCCACGGGTTTCAACTACCCAGGTTTAAGGTATTCTTCCTTCAGCTAAAACATGCATGTGGAACCTAGAGTATGATCAACCATGTGATCCGGAGACATGTTCAAATATGTCTCAGTTTTCCTCCCCTGGTACTCGGGTGCAACATTCCAGACGCTTTACTAACACTCTCCCCACTTGGAGAGTCAGTCCCTTTAAACTCCTGTTTGGCCCAGTTTGCAATTTCTGCGGAAGATGAACAGGAATAGCGAGAACCAATGAGAGGCTAGCTGGAGGTGTCTGGACGGGCAAATTTAACTCTCATTTCCCACCAGGAAGAGGAATTAACCAAAGGCTCAGCGTGCCGGGCCGGAACCAGATTAGGGCCTGAAGCCATCCTGCGGTGTTGCGGCCAGGTCACAAGAAAGCGAGTTGAAGAAAGGAGCTCAGGGGCACTGTAATTCACAAACCTGCAGAGTTATAAATGACAGCTATCATCCAAAAATAGACTGAAGTAAGGCTGCCAAGAGGACTTGAAAGCGGGGCAGAATTGCAGGAAACCGATTTCAGGAGGTAGACTGGAATTGCATTGAAAGCATAGGAAAAGAGGCAGAACGTCCACAATGATGCACTTGGCCAAAAAGGGCGTACGCGTTTTTTCCTGAATATATTCAGGAAAAAACGCATACGCCCTTTTTGGCCAACCAAGCAAGCTTGCAAAGGAAATCTGCACTACAATGAAGTCTCACTTCCCCCCGGTCAAAAGGGCCATCTGAAAAAAGTGTAAAATCCAGAAAGGCAGGACAGGCCATGGAGAACTGGGAGCCTTGTTATGCTGATGGGCGGGATGTAAATTGCCAACAGACACTTGGGAGAAGTGTATGGTGTTTCCTGAAACATCTAAAAAACAAAGCAACAGAGCCTAGGGCACTGCCACTTATGGTCCTATAGCTTAGGGAAATTAAAATCAAAAAGACACAGCCACCCCAAAGTTTGGGACGCCTCTGTTTACAAGAACCTCGTTTACAGTACAAGTTCAACATCGCAGAAAGTGAAAAATGGATAAAGAAGTTGTGGTATTTACTTACAAAGCAATATCACTCAGCAATGAAATCTATGTCATCAGGCCCTTAGCAGCACAATGAGTGGATTCAGGGATGATGATTCTAACTGAAATAAGTCACACAGAAAAAGAAACATCATAAGATATCAGTAATACACGGAATGTAAACTTGGCTACACAGGAACTGAATTACAGAACAGAACAGGGTCTCAAATTTAGAAAACCAACTTATGCTTGCTTAAGGGTAAAGGTGAGTTGGGGTGCTGCATAAAACCAGAGATTGAAATGAGCACAGATAAAGTTCCTTAAGCCAAATATGGAATAGACAAGAGCTACTCCTTGCTCAACGAAATGGACTCAACACCGCATATTAAATGCCTAAGAATGTACCTGACTAGTAAGTATCGTACAACCTATGGATTGCTATGTCTCCGAAAGAGAATCAAGCACATGTACAGGGGCATAAACGCAGCAGTGATAGGATTGGAGAGGTTCGGTGAGCAAATGAAGACCCTTTGAAGTCATATTGCATGGTACCCATTACACGGGTCTCAACTACCCAGGTTTAAGGTATTCTTCCTTCAGCTAAAACATGCATGTGGAACCCAAGTATGATCAACCATGTGAACGGGAGACGTGTTCAAATATGTCTCAGTTTTCCTCCCCTGGTACTCGGGTGCAACATTCCAGACGCTTTACTAACACTCTCCCCACTTGGAGAGTCAGCGCCTTTAACCTCCTGTTTGGCCCAGTTTGCAATTTCTGCGGAACATGAACAGGAATAGCGAGAACCAATGAGAGGCTAGCTGAAGGTGTCTGGACGGGCAAATTTAACTCTCATTTCCCACCAGGAAGAGGAAATAACCAAAGGCTCAGCGTGCCGTGCCGGAACCAGATTAGGGCCTGAAGCCATCCTGCGGTGTTGCGGCCAGCTAACAAGAAAGCAAGTTGAAGAAAGGAGCTCAGGGGCACTGTAATTCACAAACCTGCAGAGTTATAAATGACAACTATCGTCCAAAAATAGACGGAAGTAAGGCTGCCAAGAGGACTTGAAAGCGGGGCAGAATTGCAGGAAACCGATTTCAGGAGGTAGACTGGAATTGCATTGAAAGCATAGGAAAAGAGGCAGAACGTCCACAATGATGCACTTGGCCAAAAAGTGCGTATGCGTTTTTTCCTGAATATATTCAGGAAAAAACGCATATGCCCTTTTTGGCCAACCAAGCAAGCTTGCAAAGGAAATCTGCACTACAATGAAGTCTCACTTCCCCCCGGTCAAAAGGGCCATCTGAAAAAAGTGTAAAATCCAGAAAGGCAGGACAGGCCATGGAGAACTGGGAGCCTTGTTATGCTGATGGGCGGGATGTAAATTGCCAACAACCACTCGGGAGAAGTGTATGGTGTTTCCTGAAACATCTAAAAAACAAAGCAACAGAACCTAGGGCACTTCCACTTATGGTCCTATAGCTTAGGGAAATTAAAATCAAAAAGACACAGCCACCCCAAAGTTTGGAACGGCTCTGTTTACAAGAACCTCGTTTACAGTACAAGTTCAACATCGCAGAAAGTGAAAAATGGATAAAGAAGTTGTGGTATTTACTTACAAAGCAATATCACTCAGCAATGAAATCTGTGTCATCAGGCCCTTAGCAGCACAATGAGTGGATTCAGGTATGATGATTCCAACTGAAATAAGTCACACAGAAAAAGAAACATCATAAGATATCACTAATACACGGAATGTAAACTTGGCTACACAGGAACTGAATTACAGAACAGAACAGGGTCTCAAATTTAGAAAACCAACTTATTCTTGCTTAAGGGGAAAGGTGAGTTGGGGTGCTGCATAAAACCAGAGATTGAAATGAGCACAGATAAAGTTCCTTAAGCCAAATATGGAATAGACAAGAGCTACTCCTTGCTCAACGAAATGGACTCAACACCCCATATTAAACGCCTAAGAATGTACCTGACTAGTAAGTATCTTAAAACCTATGGATTGCTATGTCTCCGAAAGAGAATCAAGCATGTGTACAGGGGCATAAACGCAGCAGTGATAGGATTGGAGAGGTTCGGTGAGCAAATGAAGACCCTTTGAAGTCATATTGCATGGTACCCATTCCACGGGTTTCAACTACCCAGGTTTAAGGTATTCTTCCTTCAGCTAAAACATGCATGTGGAACCTAGAGTATGATCAACCATGTGATCGGGAGACGTGTTCAAATATGTCTCAGTTTTCCTCCCCTGGTACTCGGGTGCAACATTCCAGACGCTTTACTAACACTCTCCCCACTTGGAGAGTCAGTCCCTTTAACCTCCTGTTTGGCCCAGTTTGCAATTTCTGCGGAAGATGAACAGGAATAGCGAGAACAAATGAGAGGCTAGCTGGAGGTTTCTAGACGGGCAAATTTAACTCTCATTTCCCACCAGGAAGAGGAATTAACCAAAGGCTCAGCGTGCCGGGCCGGAACCAGATTAGGGCCTGAAGCCATCCTGCGGTGTTGCGGCCAGGTCACAAGAAATCGAGTTGAAGAAAGGAGCTCAGGGGCACTGTAATTCACAAACCTGCAGAGTTATAAATGACAGCTATCGTCCAAAAATAGACTGAAGTAAGGCTGCCAAGAGGACTTGAAAGCGGGGCAGAATTGCAGGAAACCGATTTCAGGAGGTAGACTGGAATTGCATTGAAAGCATAGGAAAAGAGGCAGAACGTCCACAATGATGCACTTGGCCAAAAAGGGCGTATGCGTTTTTTCCTGAATATATTCAGAAAAAAACGCATACGCCCTTTTTGGCCAACCAAGCAAGTTTGCAAAGGAAATCTGCACTACAATGAAGTCTCACTTCCCCCCGGTCAAAAGGGCCATCTGAAAAAAGTGTAAAATCCAGAAAGGCAACAGGCCATTGAGAACTGGGAGCCTTGTTATGCTGATGGGCGGGATGTAAATTGCCAACAGACACTTGGGAGAAGTGTATGGTGTTTCCTGAAACATCTAAAAAACAAAGCAACAGAGCCTAGGGCACTTCCACTTATGGTCCTATAGCTTAGGGAAATTAAAATCAAAAAGACACAGCCACCCCAAAGTTTGGAACGGCTCTGTTTACAAGAACCTCGTTTACAGTACAAGTTCAACATCACAGAAAGTGAAAAATGGATAAAGAAGTTGTGGTATTCACTTACAAAGCAATATCACTCAGCAATGAAATCTATGTCATCAGGCCCTTAGCAGCACAATGAGTGGATTCAGGTATGATGATTCTAACTGAAATAAGTCACACAGAAAAAGAAACATCATAAGATATCAGTAATACACGGAATGGAAACTTGGCTACACAGGAACTGAATTACAGAACAGAACAGGGTCTCAAATTTAGAAAAACAACTTATGCTTGCTTAAGGGTAAAGGTGAGTTGGGGTGCTGCATAAAACCAGAGATTGAAATGAGCACAGATAAAGTTCCTTAAGCCAAATATGGAATAGACAAGAGCTACTCCTTGCTCAACGAAATGGACTCAACACCGCATATTAAACGCCTAAGAATGTACCTGACTTGTAAGTATCTTAAAATCTATGGATTGCTATGTCTCCGAAAGAGAATCAAGCATGTGTACAGGGGCATAAACGCAGCAGTGATAGGATTGGAGAGGTTCGGTGAGCAAATGAAGACCCTTTGAAGTCATATTGCATGGTACCAATTACACGGGTCTCAACTACCCAGGTTTAAGGTATTCTTCCTTCAGCTAAAACATGCATGTGGAACCCAAGTATGATCAACCATGTGAACGGGAGACTTGTTCAAATATGTCTCAGTTTTCCTCCCCTGGTACTCGGGTGCAACATTCCAGACGCTTTACTAACACTCTCCCCACTTGGAGAGTCAGCGCCTTTAACCTCCTGTATGGCCCAGTTTGCAATTTCTGCGGAAGATGAACAGGAATAGCGAGAACCAATGAGAGGCTAGCTGAAGGTGTCTGGACAGGCAAATTTAACTCTCATTTCCCACCAGGAAGAGGAAATAACCAAAGGCTCAGCGTGCCGTGCCGGAACCAGATTAGGGCCTGAAGCCATCCTGCGGTGTTGCGGCCAGCTCACAAGAAAGCAAGTTGAAGAAAGGAGCTCAGGGGCACTGTAATTCACAAACCTGCAGAGTTATAAATGACAGCTATCGTCCAAAAATAGACTGAAGTAAGGCTGCCAAGAGGACTTGAAAGCGGGGCAGAATTGCAGGAAACCAATTTCAGAAGGTAGACTGGAATTGCATTGAAAGCATAGGAAAAGAGGCAGAACGACCACAATGATGCACTTGGCCAAAAAGGGCGTATGCGTTTTTTCCTGAATATATTCAGGAAAAATCGCATACACACTTTTTGGCCAACCAAGCAAGCTTGCAAAGGACATCTGCACTACAATGAAGTCTCACTTCCCCCCGGTCAAAAGGGCCATCTGAAAAAAGTGTAAAATCCAGAAAGGCAACAGGCCATTGAGAACTGGGAGCCTTGTTATGCTGATGGGCGGGATGTAAATTGCCAACAGACACTTGGGAGAAGTGTATGGTGTTTCCTGAAACATCTAAAAAACAAAGCAACAGAGCCTAGGGCACTTCCACTTATGGTCCTATAGCTTAGGGAAATTAAAATCAAAAAGACACAGCCACCCCAAAGTTTGGAACGGCTCTGTTTACAAGAACCTCGTTTACAGTACAAGTTCAACATCGCAGAAAGTGAAAAATGGATAAAGAAGTTGTGGTATTCACTTACAAAGCAATATCACTCAGCAATGAAATCTATGTCATCAGGCCCTTAGCAGCACAATGAGTGGATTCAGGTATGATGATTCTAACTGAAATAAGTCACACAGAAAAAGAAACATCATAAGATATCAGTAATACACGGAATGGAAACTTGGCTACACAGGAACTGAATTACAGAACAGAACAGGGTCTCAAATTTAGAAAAACAACTTATGCTTGCTTAAGGGGAAAGGTGAGTTGGGGTGCTGCATAAAACCAGAGATTGAAATGAGCACAGATAAAGTTCCTTAAGCCAAATATGGAATAGACAAGAGCTACTCCTTGCTCAACGAAATGGACTCAACACCGCATATTAAACGCCTAAGAATGTACCTGACTTGTAAGTATCTTAAAACCTATGGATTGCTATGTCTCCGAAAGAGAATCAAGCATGTGTACAGGGGCATAAACGCAGCAGTGATAGGATTGGACAGGTTCGGTGAGCAAATGAAGACCCTTTGAAGTCATATTGCATGGTACCCATTCCACGGGTTTCAACTACCCAGGTTTAAGGTATTCTTCCTTCAGCTAAAACATGCATGTGGAACCTAGAGTATGATCAACCATGTGATCGGGAGACATGTTCAAATATGTCTCAGTTTTCCTCCCCTGGTACTCGGGTGCAACATTCCAGACGCTTTACTAACACTCTCCCCACTTGGAGAGTCAGTCCCTTTAACCTCCTGTTTGGCCCAGTTTGCAATTTCTGCGGAAGATGAACAGGAATAGCGAGAACCAATGAGAGGCTAGCTGGAGGTGTCTGGACGGGCAAATTTAACTCTCATTTCCCACCAGGAAGAGGAATTAACCAAAGGCTCAGCGGGCCGGGCCGGAACCAGATTAGGGCCTGAATCCATCCTGCGGTGTTGCGGCCAGCTCACAAGAAAGCAAGTTGAAGAAAGGAGCTCAGGGGCACTGTAATTCACAAACCTGCAGAGTTATAAATGACAGCTATCGTCCAAAAATAGACTGAAGTAAGGCTGCCAAGAGGACTTGAAAGTGGGGCAGAATTGCAGGAAACCAATTTCAGAAGGTAGACTGGAATTGCATTGAAAGCATAGGAAAAGAGGCAGAACGACCACAATGATGCACTTGGCCAAAAAGGGCGTATGCGTTTTTTCCTGAATATATTCAGGAAAAATCGCATACACACTTTTTGGCCAACCAAGCAAGCTTGCAAAGGACATCTGCACTACAATGAAGTCTCACTTCCCCCCGGTCAAAAGGGCCATCTGAAAAAAGTGTAAAATCCAGAAAGGCAACAGGCCATTGAGAACTGGGAGCCTTGTTATGCTGATGGGCGAGATGTAAATTGCCAACAGACACTTGGGAGAAGTGTATGGTGTTTCCTGAAACATCTAAAAAACAAAGCAACAGAGCCTAGGGCACTTCCACTTATGGTCCTATAGCTTAGGGAAATTAAAATCAAAAAGACACAGCCACCCCAAAGTTTGGAACGGCTCTGTTGACAAGAACCTCTTTTATAGTACAAGTTCAACATCGCAGAAAGTGAAAAATGGATAAAGAACTTGTGGTACTTACGTACAATGCAGTATCACTCAGCAATGAAATCTATGTCATCAGGCCCTTAGCAGCACAATGAGTGGATTCAGGTATGATGATTCTAACTGAAATAAGTCACACAGAAAAAGAAACATCATAAGATATCAGTAATACACGGAATGGAAACTTGGCTACACAGGAACTGAATTACAGAACAGAACAGGGTCTCAAATTTAGAAAAACAACTTATGCTTGCTTAAGGGGAAAGGTGAGTTGGGGTGCTGCATAAAACCAGAGATTGAAATGAGCACAGATAAAGTTCCTTAAGCCAAATATGGAATAGACAAGAGCTACTCCTTGCTCAACGAAATGGACTCAACACCGCATATTAAACGCCTAAGAATGTACCTGACTTGTAAGTATCTTAAAACCTATGGATTGCTATGTCTCTGAAAGAGAATCAAGCATGTGTACAGGGGCATAAACGCAGCAGTGATAGGATTGGAGAGGTTCGGTGAGCAAATGAAGACCCTTTGAAGTCATATTGCATGGTACCCATTCCACGGGTTTCAACTACCCAGGTTTAAGGTATTCTTCCTTCAGCTAAAACATGCATGTGGAACCTAGAGTATGATCAACCATGTGATCGGGAGACATGTTCAAATATGTCTCAGTTTTCCTCCCCTGGTACTCGGGTGCAACATTCCAGACGCTTTACTAACACTCTCCCCACTTGGAGAGTCAGTCCCTTTAACCTCCTGTTTGGCCCAGTTTGCAATTTCTGCGGAAGATGAACAGGAATAGCGAGAACCAATGAGAGGCTAGCTGGAGGTGTCTGGACGGGCAAATTTAACTCTCATTTCCCACCAGGAAGAGGAATTAACCAAAGGCTCAGCGGGCCGGGCCGGAACCAGATTAGGGCCTGAAGACATCCTGCGGTGTTGCGGCCAGGTCACAAGAAAGCGAGTTGAAGAAAGGAGCTCAGGGGCACTGTAATTCACAAACCTGCAGAGTTATAAATGACAGCTATCGTCCAAAACTAGACTGAAGTAAGGCTGCCAAGAGGACTTGAAAGCGGGGCAGAATTGCAGGAAACCGATTTCAGGAGGTAGACTGGAATTGCATTGAAAGCATAGGAAAAGAGGCAGAACGTCCACAATGATGCACTTGGCCAAAAAGGGCGTATGCGTTTTTTCCTGAATATATTCAGGAAAAAACGCATACGCCCTTTTTGGCCAACCAAGCAAGCTTGCAAAGGAAATCTGCACTACAATGAAGTCTCACTTCCCCCCGGTCAAAAGGGCCATCTGAAAAAAGTGTAAAATCCAGAAAGGCAGGACAGGTCATGGAGAACTGGGAGCCTTGTTATGCTGATGGGCGGGATGTAAATTGCCAACAGACACTCGGGAGAAGTGTATGGTGTTTCCTGAAACATCTAAGAAACAAAGCAACAGAGCCTAGGGCACTGCCACTTATGGTCCTATAGCTTAGGGAAATTAAAATCAAAAAGACACAGCCACCCCAAAGTTTGGGACGCCTCTGTTTACAAGAACCTCGTTTACAGTACAAGTTCAACATCGCAGAAAGTGAAAAATGGATAAAGAAGTTGTGGTATTTACTTACAAAGCAATATCACTCAGCAATGAAATCTATGTCATCAGGCCCTTAGCATCACAATGAGTGGATTCAGGTATGATGATTCTAACTGAAATAAGTCACACAGAAAAAGAAACATCATAAGATATCAGTAATACACGGAATGCAAACTTGGCTACACAGGAACTGAATTACAGAACAGAACAGGGTCTCAAATTTAGAAAACCAACTTATGCTTGCTTAAGGGTAAAGGTGAGTTGGGGTGCTGCATAAAACCAGAGATTGAAATGAGCACAGATAAAGTTCCTTAAGTCAAATATGGAATAGACAAGAGCTACTCCTTGCTCAACGAAATGGACTCAACACCGCATATTAAATGCCTAAGAATGTACCTGACTAGTAAGTATCGTACAACCTATGGATTGCTATGTCTCCGAAAGAGAATCAAGCACGTGTACAGGGGCATAAACGCAGCAGTGATAGGATTGGAGAGGTTCGGTGAGCAAATGAAGACCCTTTGAAGTCATATTGCATGGTACCAATTACACGGGTCTCAACTACCCAGGTTTAAGGTATTCTTCCTTCAGCTAAAACATGCATGTGGAACCCAAGTATGATCAACCATGTGAACGGGAGACGTGTTCAAGTATGTCTCAGTTTTCCTCCCCTGGTACTCGGGTGCAACATTCCAGACGCTTTACTAACACTCTCCCCACTTGGAGAGTCAGCGCCTTTAACCTCCTGTTTGGCCCAGTTTGCAATTTCTGCGGAAGATGAACAGGAATAGCGAGAACCAATGAGAGGCTAGCTGAAGGTGTCTGGACAGGCAAATTTAACTCTCATTTCCCACCAGGAAGAGGAAATAACCAAAGGCTCAGCGTGCCGTGCCGGAACCAGATTAGGGCCTGAATCCATCCTGCGGTGTTGCGGCCAGCTCACAAGAAAGCAAGTTGAAGAAAGGAGCTCAGGGGCACTGTAATTCACAAACCTGCAGAGTTATAAATGACAGCTATCGTCCAAAAATAGACTGAAGTAAGGCTGCCAAGAGGACTTGAAAGTGGGGCAGAATTGCAGGAAACCAATTTCAGAAGGTAGACTGGAATTGCATTGAAAGCATAGGAAAAGAGGCAGAACGACCACAATGATGCACTTGGCCAAAAAGGGCGTATGCGTTTTTTCCTGAATATATTCAGGAAAAATCGCATACACACTTTTTGGCCAACCAAGCAAGCTTGCAAAGGACATCTGCACTACAATGAAGTCTCACTTCCCCCCGGTCAAAAGGGCCATCTGAAAAAAGTGTAAAATCCAGAAAGGCAACAGGCCATTGAGAACTGGGAGCCTTGTTATGCTGATGGGCGGGATGTAAATTGCCAACAGACACTTGGGAGAAGTGTATGGTGTTTCCTGAAACATCTAAAAAACAAAGCAACAGAGCCTAGGGCACTTCCACTTATGGTCCTATAGCTTAGGGAAATTAAAATCAAAAAGACACAGCCACCCCAAAGTTTGGAACGGCTCTGTTTACAAGAACCTCGTTTACAGTACAAGTTCAACATCGCAGAAAGTGAAAAATGGATAAAGAAGTTGTGGTATTCACTTACAAAGCAATATCACTCAGCAATGAAATCTATGTCATCAGGCCCTTAGCAGCACAATGAGTGGATTCAGGTATGATGATTCTAACTGAAATAAGTCACACAGAAAAAGAAACATCATAAGATATCAGTAATACACGGAATGGAAACTTGGCTACACAGGAACTGAATTACAGAACAGAACAGGGTCTCAAATTTAGAAAAACAACTTATGCTTGCTTAAGGGGAAAGGTGAGTTGGGGTGCTGCATAAAACCAGAGATTGAAATGAGCACAGATAAAGTTCCTTAAGCCAAATATGGAATAGACAAGAGCTACTCCTTGCTCAACGAAATGGACTCAACACCGCATATTAAACGCCTAAGAATGTACCTGACTTGTAAGTATCTTAAAACCTATGGATTGCTATGTCTCCGAAAGAGAATCAAGCATGTGTACAGGGGCATAAACGCAGCAGTGATAGGATTGGAGAGGTTCGGTGAGCAAATGAAGACCCTTTGAAGTCATATTGCATGGTACCCATTCCACGGGTTTCAACTACCCAGGTTTAAGGTATTCTTCCTTCAGCTAAAACATGCATGTGGAACCTAGAGTATGATCAACCATGTGATCGGGAGACATGTTCAAATATGTCTCAGTTTTCCTCCCCTGGTACTCGGGTGCAACATTCCAGACGCTTTACTAACACTCTCCCCACTTGGAGAGTCAGCGCCTTTAACCTCCTGTTTGGCCCAGTTTGCAATTTCTGCGGAAGATGAACAGGAATAGCGAGAACCAATGAGAGGCTAGCTGGAGGTGTCTGGACGGGCAAATTTAACTCTCATTTCCCACCAGGAAGAGGAATTAACCAAAGGCTCAGCGGGCCGGGCCGGAACCAGATTAGGGCCTGAAGACATCCTGCGGTGTTGCGGCCAGGTCACAAGAAAGCGAGTTGAAGAAAGGAGCTCAGGGGCACTGTAATTCACAAACCTGCAGAGTTATAAATGACAGCTATCGTCCAAAACTAGACTGAAGTAAGGCTGCCAAGAGGACTTGAAAGCGGGGCAGAATTGCAGGAAACCGATTTCAGGAGGTAGACTGGAATTGCATTGAAAGCATAGGAAAAGAGGCAGAACGTCCACAATGATGCACTTGGCCAAAAAGGGCGTATGCGTTTTTTCCTGAATATATTCAGGAAAAAACGCATACGCCCTTTTTGGCCAACCAAGCAAGCTTGCAAAGGAAATCTGCACTACAATGAAGTCTCACTTCCTCCCGGTCAAAAGGGCCATCTGAAAAAAGTGTAAAATCCAGAAAGGCAGGACAGGCCATGGAGAACTGGGAGCCTTGTTATGCTGATGGGCGGGATGTAAATTGCCAACAGACACTCGGGAGAAGTGTATGGTGTTTCCTGAAACATCTAAGAAACAAAGCAACAGAGCCTAGGGCACTGCCACTTATGGTCCTATAGCTTAGGGAAATTAAAATCAAAAATACACAGCCACCCCAAAGTTTGGGACGCCTCTGTTTACAAGAACCTCGTTTACAGTACAAGTTCAACATCGCAGAAAGTGAAAAATGGATAAAGAAGTTGTGGTATTTACTTACAAAGCAATATCACTCAGCAATGAAATCTATGTCATCAGGCCCTTAGCATCACAATGAGTGGATTCAGGTATGATGATTCTAACTGAAATAAGTCACACAGAAAAAGAAACATCATAAGATATCAGTAATACACGGAATGCAAACTTGGCTACACAGGAACTGAATTACAGAACAGAACAGGGTCTCAAATTTAGAAAACCAACTTATGCTTGCTTAAGGGTAAAGGTGAGTTGGGGTGCTGCATAAAACCAGAGATTGAAATGAGCACAGATAAAGTTCCTTAAGTCAAATATGGAATAGACAAGAGCTACTCCTTGCTCAACGAAATGGACTCAACACCGCATATTAAACGCCTAAGAATGTACCTGACTAGTAAGTATCGTAAAACCTATGGATTGCTATGTCTCTGAAAGAGAATCAAGCATGTGTACAGGGGCATAAACGCAGCAGTGATAGGATTGGACAGGTTCGGTGAGCAAATGAAGACCCTTTGAAGTCATATTGCATGGTACCCATTACACGGGTCTCAACTCTCCAGGTTTAAGGTATTCTTCCTTCAGCTAAAACATGCATGTGGAACCCAAGTATGATCACCCATGTGAACGGGAGACGTGTTCAAATATGTCTCAGTTTTCCTCCCCTGGTACTCGGGTGCAACATTCCAGACGCTTTACTAACACTCTCCCCACTTGGAGAGTCAGTGCCTTTAACCTCCTGTTTGGCCCAGTTTGCAATTTCTGCGGAAGATGAACAGGAATAGCGAGAACCAATGAGAGGCTAGCTGAAGGTGTCTGGACGGGCAAATTTAACTCTCATTTCCCACCAGGAAGAGGAAATAACCAAAGGCTCAGCGTGCCGGGCCGGAACCAGATTAGGGCCTGAAGCCATCCTGCGGTGTTGCGGCCAGGTCACAAGAAAGCGAGTTGAAGAAAGGAGCTCAGGGGCACTGTAATTCACAAACCTGCAGAGTTATAAATGACAGCTATCGTCCAAAACTAGACTGAAGTAAGGCTGCCAAGAGGACTTGAAAGCGGGGCAGAATTGCAGGAAACCGATTTCAGGAGGTAGACTGGAATTGCATTGAAAGCATAGGAAAAGAGGCAGAACGTCCACAATGATGCACTTGGCCAAAAAGGGCGTATGCGTTTTTTCCTGAATATATTCAGGAAAAAACGTATACGCCCTTTTTGGCCAACCAAGCAAGCTTGCAAAGGAAATCTGCACTACAATGAAGTCTCACTTCCCCCCGGTCAAAAGGGCCATCTGAAAAAAGTGTAAAATCCAGAAAGGCAGGACAGGCCATGGAGAACTGG
The DNA here is from genome assembly GCF_949987515.2 of Delphinus delphis. Taxonomy (NCBI): domain Eukaryota; kingdom Metazoa; phylum Chordata; class Mammalia; order Artiodactyla; family Delphinidae; genus Delphinus; species Delphinus delphis. Next base: position 166,890 of record NW_027192752.1, read on the forward strand.
GAGCCTTGTTATGCTGATGGGCGGGATGGAAATTGCCAACAGACACTTGGGAGAAGTGTATGGTGTTTCCTGAAACATCTAAAAAACAAAGCAACAGAGCCTAGGGCACTTCCACTTATGGTCCTATAGCTTAGGGAAATTAAAATCAAAAAGACACAGCCACCCCAAAGTTTGGAACGGCTCTGTTTACAAGAACCTCGTTTACAGTACAAGTTCAACATCGCAGAAAGTGAAAAATGGATAAAGAAGTTGTGGTATTCACTTACAAAGCAATATCACTCAGCAATGAAATCTATGTCATCAGGCCCTTAGCAGCACAATGAGTGGATTCAGGTATGATGATTCTAACTGAAATAAGTCACACAGAAAAAGAAACATCATAAGATATCTGTAATACACGGAATGGAAACTTGGCTACACAGGAACTGAATTACAGAACAGAACAGGGTCTCAAATTTAGAAAAACAACTTATGCTTGCTTAAGGGTAAAGGTGAGTTGGGGTGCTGCATAAAACCAGAGATTGAAATGAGCACAGATAAAGTTCCTTAAGCCAAAAATGGAATAGACAAGAGCTACTCCTTGCTCAACGAAATGGACTCAACACCGCATATTAAACGCCTAAGAATGTACCTGACTTGTAAGTATCTTAAAACCTATGGATTGCTATGTCTCCGAAAGAGAATCAAGCATGTGTACAGGGGCATAAACGCAGCAGTGATAGGATTGGAGAGGTTCGGTGAGCAAATGAAGACCCTTTGAAGTCATATTGTATGGTACCCATTACACGGGTCTCAACTCTCCAGGTTTAAGGTATTCTTCCTTCAGCTAAAACATGCATGTGGAACCCAAGTATGATCAACCATGTGAACGGGAGACGTGTTCAAATATGTCTCAGTTTTCCTCCCCTGGTACTCGGGTGCAACATTCCAGACGCTTTACTAACACTCTCCCCACTTGGAGAGTCAGCGCCTTTAACCTCCTGTTTGGCCCAGTTTGCAATTTCTGCGGAAGATGAACAGGAATAGCGAGAACCAATGAGAGGCTAGCTGGAGGTGTCTGGACGGGCAAATTTAACTCTCATTTCCCACCAGGAAGAGGAAATGACCAAAGGCTCAGCGTGCCGTGCCGGAACCAGATTAGGGCCTGAAGCCATCCTGCGGTGTTGCGGCCAGGTCACAAGAAAGCGAGTTGAAGAAAGGAGCTCAGGGGCACTGTAATTCACAAACCTGCAGAGTTATAAATGACAGCTATCGTCCAAAATTAGACTGAAGTAAGGCTGCCAAGAGGACTTGAAAGCGGGGCAGAATTGCAGGAAACCGATTTCAGGAGGTAGACTGGAATTGCATTGAAAGCATAGGAAAAGAGGCAGAACGTCCACAATGATGCACTTGGCCAAAAAGGGCGTATGCGTTTTTTCCTGAATATATTCAGGAAAAAACGCATACGCGCTTTTTGGCCAACCAAGCAAGCTTGCAAAGGAAATCTGCACTACAATGAAGTCTCACTTCCCCCCGGTCAAAAGGGCCATCTGAAAAAAGTGTAAAATCCAGAAAGGCAGGACAGGCCATGGAGAACTGGGAGCCTTGTTATGCTGATGGGCGGGATGTAAATTGCCAACAACCACTCGGGAGAAGTGTATGGTGTTTCCTGAAACATCTAAAAAACAAAGCAACAGAGCCTAGGGCACTTCCACTTATGGTCCTATAGCTTAGGGAAATTAAAATCAAAAAGACACAGCCACCCCAAAGTTTGGAACGGCTCTGTTTACAAGAACCTCGTTTACAGTACAAGTTCAACATCGCAGAAAGTGAAAAATGGATAAAGAAGTTGTGGTATTCACTTACAAAGCAATATCACTCAGCAATGAAATCTATGTCATCAGGCCCTTAGCAGCACAATGAGTGGATTCAGGTATGATGATTCTAACTGAAATAAGTCACACAGAAAAAGAAACATCATAAGATATCAGTAATACACGGAATGGAAACTTGGCTACACAGGAACTGAATTACAGAACAGAACAGGGTCTCAAATTTAGAAAAACAACTTATGCTTGCTTAAGGGTAAAGGTGAGTTGGGGTGCTGCATAAAACCAGAGATTGAAATGAGCACAGATAAAGTTCCTTAAGTCAAATATGGAATAGACAAGAGCTACTCCTTGCTCAACGAAATGGACTCAACACCGCATATTAAACGCCTAAGAATGTACCTGACTAGTAAGTATCGTAAAACCTATGGATTGCTATGTCTCTGAAAGAGAATCAAGCATGTGTACAGGGGCATAAACGCAGCAGTGATAGGATTGGACAGGTTCGGTGAGCAAATGAAGACCCTTTGAAGTCATATTGCATGGTACCCATTACACGGGTCTCAACTCTCCAGGTTTAAGGTATTCTTCCTTCAGCTAAAACATGCATGTGGAACCCAAGTATGATCACCCATGTGAACGGGAGACGTGTTCAAATATGTCTCAGTTTTCCTCCCCTGGTACTCGGGTGCAACATTCCAGACGCTTTACTAACACTCTCCCCACTTGGAGAGTCAGTGCCTTTAACCTCCTGTTTGGCCCAGTTTGCAATTTCTGCGGAAGATGAACAGGAATAGCGAGAACCAATGAGAGGCTAGCTGGAGGTGTCTGGACGGGCAAATTTAACTCTCATTTCCCACCAGGAAGAGGAATTAACCAAAGGCTCAGCGGGCCGGGCCGGAACCAGATTAGGGCCTGAAGACATCCTGCGGTGTTGCGGCCAGGTCACAAGAAAGCGAGTTGAAGAAAGGAGCTCAGGGGCACTGTAATTCACAAACCTGCAGAGTTATAAATGACAGCTATCGTCCAAAAATAGACTGAAGTAAGGCTGCCAAGAGGACTTGAAAGCGGGGCAGAATTGCAGGAAACCGATTTCAGGAGGTAGACTGGAATTGCATTGAAAGCATAGGAAAAGAGGCAGAACGTCCACAATGATGCACTTGGCCAAAAAGGGCGTATGCGTTTTTTCCTGAATATATTCAGGAAAAAACGCATACGCCCTTTTTGGCCAACCAAGCAAGCTTGCAAAGGAAATCTGCACTACAATGAAGTCTCACTTCCCCCCGGTCAAAAGGGCCATCTGAAAAAAGTGTAAAATCCAGAAAGGCAGGACAGGCCATGGAGAACTGGGAGCCTTGTTATGCTGATGGGCGGGATGTAAATTGCCAACAGACACTCGGGAGAAGTGTATGGTGTTTCCTGAAACATCTAAAAAACAAAGCAACAGAGCCTAGGGCACTGCCACTTAGTTTCCTATAGCTTAGGGAAATTAAAATCAAAAAGACACAGCCACCCCAAAGTTTGGGACGCCTCTGTTTACAAGAACCTCGTTTACAGTACAAGTTCAACATCGCAGAAAGTGAAAAATGGATAAAGAAGTTGTGGTATTTACTTACAAAGCAATATCACTCAGCAATGAAATCTATGTCATCAGGCCCTTAGCATCACAATGAGTGGATTCAGGTATGATGATTCTAACTGAAATAAGTCACACAGAAAAAGAAACATCATAAGATATCAGTAATACACGGAAAGTAAACTTGGCTACACAGGAACTGAATTACAGAACAGAACAGGGTCTCAAATTTAGAAAACCAACTTATGCTTGCTTAAGGGTAAAGGTGAGTTGGGGTGCTGCATAAAACCAGAGATTGAAATGAGCACAGATAAAGTTCCTTAAGTCAAATATGGAATAGACAAGAGCTACTCCTTGCTCAACGAAATGGACTCAACACCGCATATTAAATGCCTAAGAATGTACCTGACTAGTAAGTATCGTACAACCTATGGATTGCTATGTCTCCGAAAGAGAATCAAGCACGTGTACAGGGGCATAAACGCAGCAGTGATAGGATTGGAGAGGTTCGGTGAGCAAATGAAGACCCTTTGAAGTCATATTGCATGGTACCCATTACACGGGTCTCAACTCTCCAGGTTTAAGGTATTCTTCCTTCAGCTAAAACATGCATGTGGAACCCAAGTATGATCAACCATGTGAACGGGAGACGTGTTCAAATATGTCTCAGTTTTCCTCCCCTGGTACTCGGGTGCAACATTCCAGACGCTTTACTAACACTCTCCCCACTTGGAGAGTCAGTCCCTTTAACCTCCTGTTTGGCCCAGTTTGCAATTTCTGCGGAAGATGAACAGGAATAGCGAGAACCAATGAGAGGCTAGCTGAAGGTGTCTGGACGGGCAAATTTAACTCTCATTTCCCACCAGGAAGAGGAAATAACCAAAGGCTCAGCGTGCGGTGCCAGAACCAGATTAGGGCCTGAAGCCATCCTGCGGTGTTGCGGCCAGGTCACAAGAAAGCAAGTTGAAGAAAGGAGCTCAGGGGCACTGTAATTCACAAACCTGCAGAGTTATAAATGACAGCTATCGTCCAAAAATAGACTGAAGTAAGGCTGCCAAGAGGACTTGAAAGCGGGGCAGAATTGCAGGAAACCGATTTCAGGAGGTAGACTGGAATTGCATTGAAAGCATAGGAAAAGAGGCAGAACGTCCACAATGATGCACTTGGCCAAAAAGGGTGTATGCGTTTTTTCCTGAATATATTCAGGAAAAAACCCATACGCCCTTTTTGGCCAACCAAGCAAGCTTGCAAAGGAAATCTGCACTACAATGAAGTCTCACTTCCCCCCGGTCCAAAGGGCCATCTGAAAAAAGTGTAAAATCCAGAAAGGCAGGACAGGCCATGGAGAACTGGGAGCCTTGTTATGCTGATGGGCGGGATGTAAATTGCCAACAACCACTCGGGAGAAGTGTATGGTGTTTCCTGAAACATCTAAAAAACAAAGCAACAGAACCTAGGGCACTTCCACTTATGGTCCTATAGCTTAGGGAAATTAAAATCAAAAAGACACAGCCACCCCAAAGTTTGGAACGGCTCTGTTTACAAGAACCTCGTTTACAGTACAAGTTCAACATCACAGAAAGTGAAAAATGGATAAAGAAGTTGTGGTATTTACTTACAAAGCAATATCACTCAGCAATGAAATCTGTGTCATCAGGCCCTTAGCAGCACAATGAGTGGATTCAGGTATGATGATTCTAACTGAAATAAGTCACACAGAAAAAGAAACATCATAAGATATCAGTAATACACGGAATGGAAACTTGGCTACACAGGAACTGAATTACAGAACAGAACAGGGTCTCAAATTTAGAAAAACAACTTATGCTTGCTTAAGGGGAAAGGTGAGTTGGGGTGCTGCATAAAACCAGAGATTGAAATGAGCACAGATAAAGTTCCTTAAGCCAAATATGGAATAGACAAGAGCTACTCCTTGCTCAACGAAATGGACTCAACACCGCATATTAAACGCCTAAGAATGTACCTGACTTGTAAGTATCTTAAAACCTATGGATTGCTATGTCTCTGAAAGAGAATCAAGCATGTGTACAGGGGCATAAACGCAGCAGTGATAGGATTGGAGAGGTTTGGTGAGCAAATGAAGACCCTTTGAAGTCATATTGCATGGTACCCATTCCACGGGTTTCAACTACCCAGGTTTAAGGTATTCTTCCTTCAGCTAAAACATGCATGTTGAACCTAGAGTATGATCAACCATGTGATCGGGAGACGTGTTCAAATATGTCTCAGTTTTCCTCCCCTGGTACTCGGGTGCAACATTCCAGACGCTTTACTAACACTCTCCCCACTTGGAGAGTCAGTCCCTTTAAACTCCTGTTTGGCCCAGTTTGCAATTTCTGCGGAAGATGAACAGGAATAGCGAGAACCAATGAGAGGCTAGCTGGAGGTGTCTGGACGGGCAAATTTAACTCTCATTTCCCACCAGGAAGAGGAATTAACCAAAGGCTCAGCGTGCCGGGCCGGAACCAGATTAGGGCCTGAAGCCATCCTGCGGTGTTGCGGCCAGGTCACAAGAAAGCGAGTTGAAGAAAGGAGCTCAGGGGCACTGTAATTCACAAACCTGCAGAGTTATAAATGACAGCTATCGTCCAAAAATAGACTGAAGTAAGGCTGCCAAGAGGACTTGAAAGCGGGGCAGAATTGCAGGAAACCAATTTCAGAAGGTAGACTGGAATTGCATTGAAAGCATAGGAAAAGAGGCAGAACGTCCACAATGATGCACTTGGCCAAAAAGGGCGTATGCGTTTTTTCCTGAATATATTCAGGAAAAAACGCATACACCCTTTTTGGCCAACCAAGCAAGCTTGCAAAGGACATCTGCACTACAATGAAGTCTCACTTCCCCCGGTCAAAAGGGCCATCTGAAAAAAGTGTAAAATCCAGAAAGGCAACAGGCCATTGAGAACTGGGAGCCTTGTTATGCTGATGGGCGGGATGTAAATTGCCAACAGACACTTGGGAGAAGTGTATGGTGTTTCCTGAAACATCTAAAAAACAAAGCAACAGAGCCTAGGGCACTTCCACTTATGGTCCTATAGCTTAGGGAATTTAAAATCTAAAAGACACAGCCACCCCAAAGTTTGGAACGGCTCTGTTTACAAGAACCTCGTTTACAGTACAAGTTCAACATCGCAGAAAGTGAAAAATGGATAAAGAAGTTGTGGTATTCACTTACAAAGCAATATCACTCAGCAATGAAATCTATGTCATCAGGCCCTTAGCAGCACAATGAGTGGATTCAGGTATGATGATTCTAACTGAAATAAGTCACACAGAAAAAGAAACATCATAAGATATCAGTAATACACGGAATGGAAACTTGGCTACACAGGAACTGAATTACAGAACAGAACAGGGTCTCAAATTTAGAAAACCAACTTATGCTTGCTTAAGGGTAAAGGTGAGTTGGGGTGCTGCATAAAACCAGAGATTGAAATGAGCACAGATAAAGTTCCTTAAGCCAAATATGGAATAGACAAGAGCTACACCTTGCTCAACGAAATGGACTCAACACCGCATATTAAACGCCTAAGAATGTACCTGACTTGTAAGTATCTTAAAACCTATGGATTGCTATGTCTCCGAAAGAGAATCAAGCATGTGTACAGGGGCATAAACGCAGCAGTGATAGGATTGGAGAGGTTCGGTGAGCAAATGAAGACCCTTTGAAGTCATATTGCATGGTACCCATTCCACGGGTTTCAACTACCCAGGTTTAAGGTATTCTTCCTTCAGCTAAAACATGCATGTGGAACCTAGAGTATGATCAACCATGTGATCGGGAGACATGTTCAAATATGTCTCAGTTTTCCTCCCCTGGTACTCGGGTGCAACATTCCAGACGCTTTACTAACACTCTCCCCACTTGGAGAGTCAGTCCCTTTAACCTCCTGTTTGGCCCAGTTTGCAATTTCTGCGGAAGATGAACAGGAATAGCGAGAACCAATGAGAGGCTAGCTGGAGGTGTCTGGACGGGCAAATTTAACTCTCATTTCCCACCAGGAAGAGGAATTAACCAAAGGCTCAGCATGCCGGGCCGGAACCAGATTAGGGCCTGAAGCCATCCTGCGGTGTTGCGGCCAGGTCACAAGAAAGCGAGTTGAAGAAAGGAGCTCAGGGTCACTGTAATTCACAAACCTGCAGAGTTATAAATGACAGCTATCGTCCAAAAATAGACTGAAGTAAGGCTGCCAAGAGGACTTGAAAGCGGGGCAGAATTGCAGGAAACCGATTTCAGGAGGTAGACTGGAATTGCATTGAAAGCATAGGAAAAGAGGCAGAACGTCCACAATGATGCACTTGGCCAAAAAGGGCGTATGCGTTTTTTCCTGAATATATTCAGGAAAAAACGCATACGCCCTTTTTGGCCAACCAAGCAAGCTTGCAAAGGAAATCTACACTACAATGAAGTCTCACTTCCCCCCAGTCAAAAGGGCCATCTGAAAAAAGTGTAAAATCCAGAAAGGCAGGACAGGCCATGGAGAACTGGGAGCCTTGTTATGCTGATGGGCGGGATGTAAATTGCCAACAGACACTCGGGAGAAGTGTATGGTGTTTCCTGAAACATCTAAAAAACAAAGCAACAGAGCCTAGGGCACTGCCACTTATGGTCCTATAGCTTAGGGAAATTAAAATCAAAAAGACACAGCCACCCCAAAGTTTGGGACGCCTCTGTTTACAAGAACCTCGTTTACAGTACAAGTTCAACATCGCAGAAAGTGAAAAATGGATAAAGAAGTTGTGGTATTTACTTACAAAGCAATATCACTCAGCAATGAAATCTATGTCATCAGGCCCTTAGCATCACAATGAGTGGATTCAGGTATGATGATTCTAACTGAAATAAGTCACACAGAAAAAGAAACATCATAAGATATCAGTAATACACGGAATGTAAACTTGGCTACACAGGAACTGAATTACAGAACAGAACAGGGTCTCAAATTTAGAAAACCAACTTATGCTTGCTTAAGGGTAAAGGTGAGTTGGGGTGCTGCATAAAACCAGAGATTGAAATGAGCACAGATAAAGTTCCTTAAGTCAAATATGGAATAGACAAGAGCTACTCCTTGCTCAACGAAATGGACTCAACACCGCATATTAAACGCCTAAGAATGTACCTGACTAGTAAGTATCGTAAAACCTATGGATTGCTATGTCTCCGAAAGAGAATCAAGCATGTGTACAGGGGCATAAACGCAGCAGTGATAGGATTGGAGAGGTTCGGTGAGCAAATGAAGACCCTTTGAAGTCATATTGCATGGTACCCATTACACGGGTCTCAACTCTCCAGGTTTAAGGTATTCTTCCTTCAGCTAAAACATGCATGTGGAACCCAAGTATGATCAACCATGTGAACGGGAGACGTGTTCAAATATGTCTCAGTTTTCCTCCCCTGGTACTCGGGTGCAACATTCCAGACGCTTTACTAACACTCTCCCCACTTGGAGAGTCAGCGCCTTTAACCTCCTGTTTGGCCCAGTTTGCAATTTCTGCGGAAGATGAACAGGAATAGCGAGAACCAATGAGAGGCTAGCTGAAGGTGTCTGGACGGGCAAATTTAACTCTCATTTCCCACCAGGAAGAGGAAATAACCAAAGGCTCAGCGTGCCGGGCTGGAACCAGATTAGGGCCTGAAGCCATCCTGCGGTGTTGCGGCCAGGTCACAAGAAAGCGAGTTGAAGAAAGGAGCTCAGGGGCACTGTAATTCACAAACCTGCAGAGTTATAAATGATAGCTATCGTCCAAAAATAGACTGAAGTAAGGCTGCCAAGAGGACTTGAAAGCGGGGCAGAATTGCAGGAAACCGATTTCAGAAGGTAGACTGGAATTGCATTGAAAGCATAGGAAAAGAGGCAGAACGTCCACAATGATGCACTTGGCCAAAAAGGGTGTATGCGTTTTTTCCTGAATATATTCAGGAAAAAACCCATACGCCCTTTTTGGCCAACCAAGCAAGCTTGCAAAGGAAATCTGCACTACAATGAAGTCTCACTTCCCCCCGGTCAAAAGGGCCATCTGAAAAAAGTGTAAAATCCAGAAAGGCAGGACAGGCCATGGAGAACTGGGAGCCTTGTTATGCTGATGGGCGGGATGTAAATTGCCAACAACCACTCGGGAGAAGTGTATGGTGTTTCCTGAAACATCTAAAAAACAAAGCAACAGAACCTAGGGCACTTCCACTTATGGTCCTATAGCTTAGGGAAATTAAAATCAAAAAGACACAGCCACCCCAAAGTTTGGAACGGCTCTGTTTACAAGAACCTCGTTTACAGTACAAGTTCAACATCGCAGAAAGTGAAAAATGGATAAAGAAGTTGTGGTATTTACTTACAAAGCAATATCACTCAGCAATGAAATCTGTGTCATCAGGCCCTTAGCAGCACAATGAGTGGATTCAGGTATGATGATTCTAACTGAAATAAGTCACACAGAAAAAGAAACATCATAAGATATCAGTAATACACGGAATGTAAACTTGGCTACACAGGAACTGAATTACAGAACAGAACAGGGTCTCAAATTTAGAAAACCAACTTATTCTTGCTTAAGGGTAAAGGTGAGTTGGGGTGCTGCATAAAACCAGAGATTGAAATGAGCACAGATAAAGTTCCTTAAGCCAAATATGGAATAGACAAGAGCTACTCCTTGCTCAACGAAATGGACTCAACACCCCATATTAAACGCCTAAGAATGTACCTGACTAGTAAGTATCTAAAAACCTATGGATTGCTATGTCTCCGAAAGAGAATCAAGCATGTGTACAGGGGCATAAACGCAGCAGTGATAGGATTGGAGAGGTTTGGTGAGCAAATGAAGACCCTTTGAAGTCATATTGCATGGTACCCATTCCACGGGTTTCAACTACCCAGGTTTAAGGTATTCTTCCTTCAGCTAAAACATGCATGTTGAACCTAGAGTATGATCAACCATGTGATCCGGAGACGTGTTCAAATATGTCTCAGTTTTCCTCCCCTGGTACTCGGGTGCAACATTCCAGACGCTTTACTAACACTCTCCCCACTTGGAGAGTCAGTCCCTTTAAACTCCTGTTTGGCCCAGTTTGCAATTTCTGCGGAAGATGAACAGGAATAGCGAGAACCAATGAGAGGCTAGCTGGAGGTGTCTGGACGGGCAAATTTAACTCTCATTTCCCACCAGGAAGAGGAATTAACCAAAGGCTCAGCGTGCCGGGCCGGAACCAGATTAGGGCCTGAAGCCATCCTGCGGTGTTGCGGCCAGGTCACAAGAAAGCGAGTTGAAGAAAGGAGCTCAGGGGCACTGTAATTCACAAACCTGCAGAGTTATAAATGACAGCTATCGTCCAAAAATAGACTGAAGTAAGGCTGCCAAGAGGACTTGAAAGCAGGGCAGAATTGCAGGAAACCAATTTCAGAAGGTAGACTGGAATTGCATTGAAAGCATAGGAAAAGAGGCAGAACGTCCACAATGATGCACTTGGCCAAAAAGGGCGTATGCGTTTTTTCCTGAATATATTCAGGAAAAAACGCATACGCCCTTTTTGGCCAACCAAGCAAGCTTGCAAAGGACATCTGCACTACAATGAAGTCTCACTTCCCCCGGTCAAAAGGGCCATCTGAAAAAAGTGTAAAATCCAGAAAGGCAACAGGCCATGGAGAACTGGGAGCCTTGTTATGCTGATGGGCGGGATGTAAATTGCCAACAGACACTTGGGAGAAGTGTATGGTGTTTCCTGAAACATCTAAAAAACAAAGCAACAGAGCCTAGGGCACTTCCACTTATGGTCCTATAGCTTAGGGAAATTAAAATCAAAAAGACACAGCCACCCCAAAGTTTGGAACGGCTCTGTTTACAAGAACCTCGTTTACAGTACAAGTTCAACATCGCAGAAAGTGAAAAATGGATAAAGAAGTTGTGGTATTCACTTACAAAGCAATATCACTCAGCAATGAAATCTATGTCATCAGGCCCTTAGCAGCACAATGAGTGGATTCAGGTATGATGATTCTAACTGAAATAAGTCACACAGAAAAAGAAACATCATAAGATATCAGTAATACACGGAATGGAAACTTGGCTACACAGGAACTGAATTACAGAACAGAACAGGGTCTCAAATTTAGAAAAACAACTTATGCTTGCTTAAGGGGAAAGGTGAGTTGGGGTGCTGCATAAAACCAGAGATTGAAATGAGCACAGATAAAGTTCCTTAAGCCAAATATGGAATAGACAAGAGCTACACCTTGCTCAACGAAATGGACTCAACACCGCATATTAAACGCCTAAGAATGTACCTGACTTGTAAGTATCTTAAAACCTATGGATTGCTATGTCTCCGAAAGAGAATCAAGCATGTGTACAGGGGCATAAACGCAGCAGTGATAGGATTGGAGAGGTTCAGTGAGCAAATGAAGACCCTTTGAAGTCATATTGCATGGTACCCATTCCACGGGTTTCAACTACCCAGGTTTAAGGTATTCTTCCTTCAGCTAAAACATGCATGTGGAACCTAGAGTATGATCAACCATGTGATCGGGAGACATGTTCAAATATGTCTCAGTTTTCCTCCCCTGGTACTCGGGTGCAACATTCCAGACGCTTTACTAACACTCTCCCCACTTGGAGAGTCAGTCCCTTTAACCTCCTGTTTGGCCCAGTTTGCAATTTCTGCGGAAGATGAACAGGAATAGCGAGAACCAATGAGAGGCTAGCTGGAGGTGTCTGGACGGGCAAATTTAACTCTCATTTCCCACCAGGAAGAGGAATTAACCAAAGGCTCAGCATGCCGGGCCGGAACCAGATTAGGGCCTGAAGCCATCCTGCGGTGTTGCGGCCAGGTCACAAGAAAGCGAGTTGAAGAAAGGAGCTCAGGGTCACTGTAATTCACAAACCTGCAGAGTTATAAATGACAGCTATCGTCCAAAAATAGACTGAAGTAAGGCTGCCAAGAGGACTTGAAAGCGGGGCAGAATTGCAGGAAACCGATTTCAGGAGGTAGACTGGAATTGCATTGAAAGCATAGGAAAAGAGGCAGAACGTCCACAATGATGCACTTGGCCAAAAAGGGCGTATGCGTTTTTTCCTGAATATATTCAGGAAAAAACGCATACGCCCTTTTTGGCCAACCAAGCAAGCTTGCAAAGGAAATCTGCACTACAATGAAGTCTCACTTCCCCCCAGTCAAAAGGGCCATCTGAAAAAAGTGTAAAATCCAGAAAGGCAGGACAGGCCATGGAGAACTGGGAGCCTTGTTATGCTGATGGGCGGGATGTAAATTGCCAACAGACACTTGGGAGAAGTGTATGGTGTTTCCTGAAACATCTAAAAAACAAAGCAACAGAGCCTAGGGCACTGCCACTTATGGTCCTATAGCTTAGGGAAATTAAAATCAAAAAGACACAGCCACCCCAAAGTTTGGGACGCCTCTGTTTACAAGAACCTCGTTTACAGTACAAGTTCAACATCGCAGAAAGTGAAAAATGGATAAAGAAGTTGTGGTATTTACTTACAAAGCAATATCACTCAGCAATGAAATCTATGTCATCAGGCCCTTAGCATCACAATGAGTGGATTCAGGTATGATGATTCTAACTGAAATAAGTCACACAGAAAAAGAAACATCATAAGATATCAGTAATACACGGAATGTAAACTTGGCTACACAGGAACTGAATTACAGAACAGAACAGGGTCTCAAATTTAGAAAACCAACTTATGCTTGCTTAAGGGTAAAGGTGAGTTGGGGTGCTGCATAAAACCAGAGATTGAAATGAGCACAGATAAAGTTCCTTAAGTCAAATATGGAATAGACAAGAGCTACTCCTTGCTCAACGAAATGGACTCAACACCGCATATTAAACGCCTAAGAATGTACCTGACTAGTAAGTATCGTAAAACCTATGGATTGCTATGTCTCCGAAAGAGAATCAAGCATGTGTACAGGGGCATAAACGCAGCAGTGATAGGATTGGAGAGGTTCGGTGAGCAAATGAAGACCCTTTGAAGTCATATTGCATGGTACCCATTACACGGGTCTCAACTCTCCAGGTTTAAGGTATTCTTCCTTCAGCTAAAACATGCATGTGGAACCCAAGTATGATCAACCATGTGAACGGGAGACGTGTTCAAATATGTCTCAGTTTTCCTCCCCTGGTACTCGGGTGCAACATTCCAGACGCTTTACTAACACTCTCCCCACTTGGAGAGTCAGCGCCTTTAACCTCCTGTTTGGCCCAGTTTGCAATTTCTGCGGAAGATGAACAGGAATAGCGAGAACCAATGAGAGGCTAGCTGAAGGTGTCTGGACGGGCAAATTTAACTCTCATTTCCCACCAGGAAGAGGAATTAACCAAAGGCTCAGCGTGCCGGGCTGGAACCAGATTAGGGCCTGAAGCCATCCTGCGGTGTTGCGGCCAGGTCACAAGAAAGCGAGTTGAAGAAAGGAGCTCAGGGGCACTGTAATTCACAAACCTGCAGAGTTATAAATGATAGCTATCGTCCAAAAATAGACTGAAGTAAGGCTGCCAAGAGGACTTGAAAGCGGGGCAGAATTGCAGGAAACCGATTTCAGAAGGTAGACTGGAATTGCATTGAAAGCATAGGAAAAGAGGCAGAACGTCCACAATGATGCACTTGGCCAAAAAGGGCGTATGCGTTTTTTCCTGAATATATTCAGGAAAAAACGCATACACCCTTTTTGGCCAACCAAGCAAGTTTGCAAAGGAAATCTGCACTACAATGAAGTCTCACTTCCCCCGGGTCAAAAGGGCCATCTGAAAAAAGTGTAAAATCCAGAAAGGCAACAGGCCATTGAGAACTGGGAGCCTTGTTATGCTGATGAGCGGGATGTAAATTGCCAACAGACACTTGGGAGAAGTGTATGGTGTTTCCTGAAACATCTAAAAAACAAAGCAACAGAGCCTAGGGCACTTCCACTTATGGTCCTATAGCTTAGGGAAATTAAAATCAAAAAGACACAGCCACCCCAAAGTTTGGAACGGCTCTGTTTACAAGAACCTCGTTTACAGTACAAGTTCAACATTGCAGAAAGTGAAAAATGGATAAAGAAGTTGTGGTATTCACTTACAAAGCAATATCACTCAGCAATGAAATCTATGTCATCAGGCCCTTAGCAGCACAATGAGTGGATTCAGGTATGATGATTCTAACTGAAATAAGTCACACAGAAAAAGAAACATCATAAGATATCAGTAATACACGGAATGGAAACTTGGCTACACAGGAACTGAATTACAGAACAGAACAGGGTCTCAAATTTAGAAAACCAACTTATGCTTGCTTAAGGGTAAAGGTGAGTTGGGGTGCTGCATAAAACCAGAGATTGAAATGAGCACAGATAAAGTTCCTTAAGCCAAATATGGAATAGACAAGAGCTACTCCTTGCTCAACGAAATGGACTCAACACCACATATTAAACGCCTAAGAATGTACCTGACTAGTAAGTATCTTAAAACCTATGGATTGCTATGTCTCCGAAAGAGAATCAAGCATGTGTACAGGGGCATAAACGCAGCAGTGATAGGATTGGAGAGGTTCGGTGAGCAAATGAAGACCCTTTGAAGTCATATTGCATGGTACCCATTCCACGGGTTTCAACTACCCAGGTTTAAGGTATTCTTCCTTCAGCTAAAACATGCATGTGGAACCTAGAGTATGATCAACCATGTGATCGGGAGACATGTTCAAATATGTCTCAGTTTTCCTCCCCTGGTACTCGGGTGCAACATTCCAGATGCTTTACTAACACTCTCCCCACTTGGAGAGTCAGTCCCTTTAACCTCCTGTTTGGCCCAGTTTGCAATTTCTGCGGAAGATGAACAGGAATAGCGAGAACCAATGAGAGGCTAGCTGGAGGTGTCTGGACGGGCAAATTTAACTCTCATTTCCCACCAGGAAGAGGAATTAACCAAAGGCTCAGCGGGCCGGGCCGGAACCAGATTAGGGCCTGAAGCCATCCTGCGGTGTTGCGGCCAGGTCACAAGAAAGCGAGTTGAAGAAAGGAGCTCAGGGGCACTGTAATTCACAAACCTGCAGAGTTATAAATGACAGCTATCGTCCAAAAGTAGACTGAAGTAAGGCTGCCAAGAGGACTTGAAAGCGGGGCAGAATTGCAGGAAACCGATTTCAGGAGGTAGACTGGAATTGCATTGAAAGCATAGGAAAAGAGGCAGAACGTCCACAATGATGCACTTGGCCAAAAAGGGCGTATGCGTTTTTTCCTGAATATATTCAGGAAAAAACGCATACGCCCTTTTTGGCCAACCAAGCAATCTTGCAAAGGAAATCTGCACTACAATGAAGTCTCACTTCCCCCAGGTCAAAAGGGCCATCTGAAAAAAGTGTAAAATCCAGAAAGGCAGGACAGGCCATGGAGAACTGGGAGCCTTGTTATGCTGATGGGCGGGATGTAAATTGCCAACAGACACTCGGGAGAAGTGTATGGTGTTTCCTGAAACATCTAAAAAACAAAGCAACAGAGCCTAGGGCACTGCCACTTATGGTCCTATAGCTTAGGGAAATTAAAATCAAAAAGACACAGCCACCCCAAAGTTTGGGACGCCTCTGTTTACAAGAACCTCGTTTACAGTACAAGTTCAACATCGCAGAAAGTGAAAAATGGATAAAGAAGTTGTGGTATTTACTTACAAAGCAATATCACTCAGCAATGAAATCTATGTCATCAGGCCCTTAGCATCACAATGAGTGGATTCAGGTATGATGATTCTAACTGAAATAAGTCACACAGAAAAAGAAACATCATAAGATATCAGTAATACACGGAATGTAAACTTGGCTACACAGGAACTGAATTACAGAACAGAACAGGGTCTCAAATTTAGAAAACCAACTTATGCTTGCTTAAGGGGAAAGGTGAGTTGGGGTGCTGCATAAAACCAGAGATTGAAATGAGCACAGATAAAGTTCCTTAAGTCAAATATGGAATAGACAAGAGCTACTCCTTGCTCAACGAAATGGACTCAACACCGCATATTAAACGCCTAAGAATGTACCTGACTAGTAAGTATCATAAAACCTATGGATTGCTATGTCTCCAAAAGAGAATCAAGCATGTGTACAGGGGCATAAACGCAGCAGTGATAGGATTGGAGAGGTTCGGTGAGCAAATGAAGACCCTTTGAAGTCATATTGCATGGTACCCATTACACGGGTCTCAAATCTCCAGGTTTAAGGTATTCTTCCTTCAGCTAAAACATGCATGTGGAACCCAAGTATGATCAACCATGTGAACGGGAGACGTGTTCAAATATGTCTCAGTTTTCGTACCCTGGTACTCAGGTGCAACATTCCAGACGCTTTACTAACACTCTCCCCACTTGGAGAGTCAGCGCCTTTAACCTCCTGTTTGGCCCAGTTTGCAATTTCTGCGGAAGATGAACAGGAATAGCGAGAACCAATGAGAGGCTAGCTGAAGGTGTCTGGACGGGCAAATTTAACTCTCATTTCCCACCAGGAAGAGGAAATAACCAAAGGCTCAGCGTGCCGTGCCGGAACCAGATTAGGGCCTGAAGCCATCCTGCGGTGTTGCGGCCAGGTCACAAGAAAGCGAGTTGAAGAAAGGAGCTCAGGGGCACTGTAATTCACAAACCTGCAGAGTTATAAATGACAGCTATCGTCCAAAAATAGACTGAAGTAAGGCTGCCAAGAGGACTTGAAAGCGGGGCAGAATTGCAGGAAACCGATTTCAGGAGGTAGACTGGAATTGCATTGAAAGCATAGGAAAAGAGGCAGAACGTCCACAATGATGCACTTGGCCAAAAAGGGTGTATGCGTTTTTTCCTGAATATATTCAGGAAAAAACGCATACGCCCTTTTTGGCCAACCAAGCAAGCTTGCAAAGGAAATCTGCACTACAATGAAGTCTCACTTCCCCCCGGTCAAAAGGGCCATCTGAAAAAAGTGTAAAATCCAGAAAGGCAGGACAGGCCATGGAGAACTGGGAGCCTTGTTATGCTGATGGGCGGGATGTAAATTGCCAACAGACACTCGGGAGAAGTGTATGGTGTTTCCTGAAACATCTAAAAAACAAAGCAACAGAGCCTAGGGCACTGCCACTTATGGTCCTATAGCTTAGGGAAATTAAAATCAAAAAGACACAGCCACCCCAAAGTTTGGGACGCCTCTGTTTACAAGAACCTCGTTTACAGTACAAGTTCAACATCGCAGAAAGTGAAAAATGGATAAAGAAGTTGTGGTATTTACTTACAAAGCAATATCACTCAGCAATGAAATCTATGTCATCAGGCCCTTAGCATCACAATGAGTGGATTCAGGTATGATGACTCTAACTGAAATAAGTCACACAGAAAAAGAAACATCATAAGATATCAGTAATACACGGAATGGAAACTTGGCTACACAAGAACTGAATTACAGAACAGAACAGGGTCTCAAATTTAGAAAACCAACTTATGCTTGCTTAAGGGTAAAGGTGAGTTGGGGTGCTGCATAAAACCAGAGATTGAAATGAGCACAGATAAAGTTCCTTAAGTCAAATATGAAATAGACAAGAGCTACTCCTTGCTCAACGAAATTGACTCAACACCGCATATTAAACGCCTAAGAATGTACCTGACTAGTAAGTATCGTAAAACCTATGGATTGCTATGTCTCCAAAAGAGAATCAAGCATGTGTACAGGGGCATAAACGCAGCAGTGATAGGATTGGAGAGGTTCGGTGAGCAAATGAAGACCCTTTGAAGTCATATTGCATGGTACCCATTACACGGGTCTCAACTCTCCAGGTTTAAGGTATTCTTCCTTCAGCTAAAACATGCATGTGGAACCCAAGTATGATCAACCATGTGAACGGGAGACGTGTTCAAATATGTCTCAGTTTTCCTCCCCTGGTACTCGGGTGCAACATTCCAGATGCTTTACTAACACTCTCCCCACTTGGAGAGTCAGCGCCTTTAACCTCCTGTTTGGCCCAGTTTGCAATTTCTGCGGAAGATGAACAGGAATAGCGAGAACCAATGAGAGACTAGCTGGAGGTGTCTGGACGGGCAAATTTAACTCTCATTTCCCACCAGGAAGAGGAAATAACCAAAGGCTCAGCGTGCCGTGCCGGAACCAGATTAGGGCCTGAAGCCATCCTGCGGTGTTGCGGCCAGGTCACAAGAAAGCAAGTTGAAGAAAGGAGCTCAGGGACACTGTAATTCAGAAACCTGCAGAGTTATAAATGACAGCTATCGTCCAAAAATAGACTGAAGTAAGGCTGCCAAGAGGACTTGAAAGCGGGGCAGAATTGCAGGAAACCGATTTCAGGAGGTAGACTGGAATTGCATTGAAAGCATAGGAAAAGAGGCAGAACGTCCACAATGATGCACTTGGCCAAAAAGGGCGTATGCGTTTTTTCCTGAATATATTCAGGAAAAAACGCATACGCCCTTTTTGGCCAACCAAGCAAGCTTGCAAAGGAAATCTGCACTACAATGAAGTCTCACTTCCCCCCGGTCAAAAGGGCCATCTGAAAAAAGTGTAAAATCCAGAAAGGCAGGACAGGCCATGGAGAACTGGGAGCCTTGTTATGCTGATGGGCGGGATGTAAATTGCCAACAACCACTCGGGAGAAGTGTATGGTGTTTCCTGAAACATCTAAAAAACAAAGCAACAGAACCTAGGGCACTTCCACTTATGGCCCTTTAGCTTAGGGAAATTAAAATAAAAAAGACACAGCCACCCCAAAGTTTGGAACAGCTCTGTTTACAAGAACCTCGTTTACAGTACAAGTTCAACATCGCAGAAAGTGAAAAATGGATAAAGAAGTTGTGGTATTTACTTACAAAGCAATATCACTCAGCAATGAAATCTGTGTCATCAGGCACTTAGCAGCACAATGAGTGGATTCAGGTATGATGACTCTAACTGAAATAAGTCACACAGAAAAAGAAACATCATAAGATATCAGTAATACACGGAATGGAAACTTGGCTACACAAGAACTGAATTACAGAACAGAACAGGGTCTCAAATTTAGAAAACCAACTTATGCTTGCTTAAGGGTAAAGGTGAGTTGGGGTGCTGCATAAAACCAGAGATTGAAATGAGCACAGATAAAGTTCCTTAAGTCAAATATGAAATAGACAAGAGCTACTCCTTGCTCAACGAAATTGACTCAACACCGCATATTAAACGCCTAAGAATGTACCTGACTAGTAAGTATCGTAAAACCTATGGATTGCTATGTCTCCAAAAGAGAATCAAGCATGTGTACAGGGGCATAAACGCAGCAGTGATAGGATTGGAGAGGTTCGGTGAGCAAATGAAGACCCTTTGAAGTCATATTGCATGGTACCCATTACACGGGTCTCAACTCTCCAGGTTTAAGGTATTCTTCCTTCAGCTAAAACATGCATGTGGAACCCAAGTATGATCAACCATGTGAACGGGAGACGTGTTCAAATATGTCTCAGTTTTCCTCCCCTGGTACTCGGGTGCAACATTCCAGATGCTTTACTAACACTCTCCCCACTTGGAGAGTCAGCGCCTTTAACCTCCTGTTTGGCCCAGTTTGCAATTTCTGCGGAAGATGAACAGGAATAGCGAGAACCAATGAGAGACTAGCTGGAGGTGTCTGGACGGGCAAATTTAACTCTCATTTCCCACCAGGAAGAGGAAATAACCAAAGGCTCAGCGTGCCGTGCCGGAACCAGATTAGGGCCTGAAGCCATCCTGCGGTGTTGCGGCCAGGTCACAAGAAAGCAAGTTGAAGAAAGGAGCTCAGGGACACTGTAATTCAGAAACCTGCAGAGTTATAAATGACAGCTATCGTCCAAAAATAGACTGAAGTAAGGCTGCCAAGAGGACTTGAAAGCGGGGCAGAATTGCAGGAAACCGATTTCAGGAGGTAGACTGGAATTGCATTGAAAGCATAGGAAAAGAGGCAGAACGTCCACAATGATGCACTTGGCCAAAAAGGGCGTATGCGTTTTTTCCTGAATATATTCAGGAAAAAACGCATACGCCCTTTTTGGCCAACCAAGCAAGCTTGCAAAGGAAATCTGCACTACAATGAAGTCTCACTTCCCCCCGGTCAAAAGGGCCATCTGAAAAAAGTGTAAAATCCAGAAAGGCAGGACAGGCCATGGAGAACTGGGAGCCTTGTTATGCTGATGGGCGGGATGTAAATTGCCAACAACCACTCGGGAGAAGTGTATGGTGTTTCCTGAAACATCTAAAAAACAAAGCAACAGAACCTAGGGCACTTCCACTTATGGCCCTTTAGCTTAGGGAAATTAAAATAAAAAAGACACAGCCACCCCAAAGTTTGGAACAGCTCTGTTTACAAGAACCTCGTTTACAGTACAAGTTCAACATCGCAGAAAGTGAAAAATGGATAAAGAAGTTGTGGTATTTACTTACAAAGCAATATCACTCAGCAATGAAATCTGTGTCATCAGGCACTTAGCAGCACAATGAGTGGATTCAGGTATGATGATTCTAACTGAAATAAGTCACACAGAAAAAGAAACATCATAAGATATCAGTAATACACGGAATGGAAACTTGGCTACACAGGAACTGAATTACAGAACAGAACAGGGTCTCAAATTTAGAAAACCAACTTATTCTTGCTTAAGGGTAAAGGTGAGTTGGGGTGCTGCATAAAACCAGAGATTGAAATGAGCACAGATAAAGTTCCTTAAGCCAAATATGGAATAGACAAGAGCTACTCCTTGCTCAACGAAATGGACTCAACACCCCATATTAAATGCCTAAGAATGTACCTGACTAGTAAGTATCTTAAAACCTATGGATTGCTATGTCTCCGAAAGAGAATCAAGCATGTGTACAGGGGCATAAACGCAGCAGTGATAGGATTGGAGAGGTTCGGTGAGCAAATGAAGACCCTTTGAAGTCATATTGCATGGTACCCATTACACGGGTTTCAACTACCCAGGTTTAAGGTATTCTTCCTTCAGCTAAAACATGCATGTGGAACCTAGAGTATGATCAACCATGTGATCGGGAGACGTGTTCAAATATGTCTCAGTTTTCCTCCCCTGGTACTCGGGTGCAACATTCCAGACACTTTACTAACACTCTCCCCACTTGGAGAGTCAGTCCCTTTAACCTCCTGTTTGGCCCAGTTTGCAATTTCTGCGGAAGATGAACAGGAATAGCGAGAACCAATGAGAGGCTAGCTGGAGGTGTCTGGACGGGCAAATGTAACTCTCATTTCCCACCAGGAAGAGGAATTAACCAAAGGCTCAGCGTGCCGGGCCGGAACCAGATTAGGGCCTGAAGCCATCCTGCGGTGTTGCGGCCAGGTCACAAGAAATCGAGTTGAAGAAAGGAGCTCAGGGGCACTGTAATTCACAAACCTGCAGAGTTATAAATGACAGCTATCGTCCAAAAATAGACTGAAGTTAGGCTGCCAAGAGGACTTGAAAGCGGGGCAGAATTGCAGGAAACCGATTTCAGGAGGTAGACTGGAATTGCATTGAAAGCATAGGAAAAGAGGCAGAACGTCCACAATGATGCACTTGGCCAAAAAGGGCGTATGCGTTTTTTCCTGAATATATTCAGGAAAAAACGCATACGCCCTTTTTGGCCAACCAAGCAAGTTTGCAAAGGAAATCTGCACTACAATGAAGTCTCACTTCCCCCCGGTCAAAAGGGCCATCTAAAAAAGTGTAAAATCCAGAAAGGCAACAGGCCATTGAGAACTGGGAGCCTTGTTATGCTGATGGGCGGGATGTAAATTGCCAACAGACACTTGGGAGAAGTGTATGGTGTTTCCTGAAACATCTAAAAAACAAAGCAACAGAGCCTAGGGCACTTCCACTTATGGTCCTATAGCTTAGGGAAATTAAAATCAAAAAGACACAGCCACCCCAAAGTTTGGAACGGCTCTGTTTACAAGAACCTCGTTTACAGTACAAGTTCAACATCGCAGAAAGTGAAAAATGGATAAAGAAGTTGTGGTATTCACTTACAAAGCAATATCACTCAGCAATGAAATCTATGTCATCAGGCCCTTAGCAGCACAATGAGTGGATTCAGGTATGATGATTCTAACTGAAATAAGTCACACAGAAAAAGAAACATCATAAGATATCAGTAATACACGGAATGGAAACTTGGCTACACAGGAACTGAATTACAGAACAGAACAGGGTCTCAAATTTAGAAAAACAACTTATGCTTGCTTAAGGGTAAAGGTGAGTTGGGGTGCTGCATAAAACCAGAGATTGAAATGAGCACAGATAAAGTTCCTTAAGTCAAATATGGAATAGACAAGAGCTACTCCTTGCTCAACGAAATGGACTCAACACCGCATATTAAACGCCTAAGAATGTACCTGACTAGTAAGTATCTTAAAACCTATGGATTGTTATGTCTCCAAAAGAGAATCAAGCATGTGTACAGGGGCATAAACGCAGCAGTGATAGGATTGGAGAGGTTCGGTGAGCAAATGAAGACCCTTTGAAGTCATATTGCATGGTACCCATTACACGGGTCTCAACTCTCCAGGTTTAAGGTATTCTTCCTTCAGCTAAAACATGCATGTGGAACCTAGAGTATGATCAACCATGTGATCGGGAGAAGTGTTCAAATATGTCTCAGTTTTCCTCCCCTGGTACTCGGGTGCAACATTCCAGACACTTTACTAACACTCTCCCCACTTGGAGAGTCAGTCCCTTTAACCTCCTGTTTGGCCCAGTTTGCAATTTCTGCGGAAGATGAACAGGAATAGCGAGAACCAATGAGAGGCTAGCTGGAGGTGTCTGGACGGGCAAATTTAACTCTCATTTCCCACCAGGAAGAGGAATTAACCAAAGGCTCAACGTGCCGGGCCGGAACCAGATTAGGGCCTGAAGCCATCCTGCGGTGTTGCGGCCAGGTCACAAGAAATCGAGTTGAAGAAAGGAGCTCAGGGGCACTGTAATTCACAAACCTGCAGAGTTATAAATGACAGCTATCGTCCAAAAATAGACTGAAGTTAGGCTGCCAAGAGGACTTGAAAGCGGGGCAGAATTGCAGGAAACCGATTTCAGGAGGTAGACTGGAATTGCATTGAAAGCATAGGAAAAGAGGCAGAACGTCCACAATGATGCACTTGGCCAAAAAGGGCGTATGCGTTTTTTCCTGAATATATTCAGGAAAAAACGCATACGCCCTTTTTGGCCAACCAAGCAAGTTTGCAAAGGAAATCTGCACTACAATGAAGTCTCACTTCCCCCCGGTCAAAAGGGCCATCTAAAAAAGTGTAAAATCCAGAAAGGCAACAGGCCATTGAGAACTGGGAGCCTTGTTATGCTGATGGGCGGGATGTAAATTGCCAACAGACACTTGGGAGAAGTGTATGGTGTTTCCTGAAACATCTAAAAAACAAAGCAACAGAGCCTAGGGCACTTCCACTTATGGTCCTATAGCTTAGGGAAATTAAAATCAAAAAGACACAGCCACCCCAAAGTTTGGGACCCCTCTGTTTACAAGAACCTCGTTTACAGTACAAGTTCAACATCACAGAAAGTGAAAAATGGATAAAGAATTTGTGGTATTTACTTACAAAGCAATATCACTCAGCAATGAAATCTACGTCATCAGGCCCTTAGCAGCACAATGAGTGGATTCAGGTATGATGATTCTAACTGAAATAAGTCACACAGAAAAAAAACATCATAAGATATCAGTAATACACGGAATGTAAACTTGGCTACACAGGAACTGAATTACAGAACAGAACAGGGTCTCAAATTTAGAAAACCAACTTATGCTTGCTTAAGGGTAAAGGTGAGTTGGGGTGCTGCATAAAACCAGAGATTGAAATGAGCACAGATAAAGTTCCTTAAGTCAAATATGGAATAGACAAGAGCTACTCCTTGCTCAACGAAATGGACTCAACACCGCATATTAAACGCCTAAGAATGTACCTGACTAGTAAGTATCTTAAAACCTATGGATTGCTATGTCTCCAAAAGAGAATCAAGCATGTGTACAGGGGCATAAACGCAGCAGTGATAGGATTGGAGAGGTTCGGTGAGCAAATGAAGACCCTTTGAAGTCATATTGCATGGTACCCATTACACGGGTCTCAACTCTCCAGGTTTAAGGTATTCTTCCTTCAGCTAAAACATGCATGTGGAACCCAAGTATGATCAACCATGTGAACGGGAGACGTGTTCAAATATGTCTCAGTTTTCCTCCCCTGGTACTCGGGTGCAACATTCCAGACGCTTTACTAACACTCTCCCCACTTGGAGAGTCAACGCCTTTAACCTCCTGTTTGGCCCAGTTTGCAATTTCTGCGGAAGATGAACAGGAATAGCGAGAACCAATGAGAGGCTAGCTGGAGGTGTCTGGACGGGCAAATTTAACTCTCATTTCCCACCAGGAAGAGGAATTAACCAAAGGCTCAGCGGGCCGGGCCGGAACCAGATTAGGGCCTGAAGCCATCCTGCGGTGTTGCGGCCAGGTCACAAGAAAGCGAGTTGAAGAAAGGAGCTCAGGGGCACTGTAATTCACAAACCTGCAGAGTTATAAATGACAGCTATCATCCAAAAATAGACTGAAGTAAGGCTGCCAAGAGGACTTGAAAGCGGGGCAGAATTGCAGGAAACCGATTTCAGGAGGTAGACTGGAATTGCATTGAAAGCATAGGAAAAGAGGCAGAACGTCCACAATGATGCACTTGGCCAAAAAGGGCGTATGCGTTTTTTCCTGAATATATTCAGGAAAAAACGCATACGCCCTTTTTGGCCAACCAAGCAAGCTTGCAAAGGAAATCTGCACTACAATGAAGTCTCACTTCCCCCGGTCAAAAGGGCCATCTGAAAAATGTGTAAAATCCAGAAAGGCAGGACAGGCCATGGAGAACTGGGAGCCTTGTTATGCTGATGGGCGGGATGTAAATTGCCAACAGACACTCGGGAGAAGTGTATGGTGTTTCCTGAAACATCTAAAAAACAAAGCAACAGAGCCTAGGGCACTGCCACTTATGGTCCTATAGCTTAGGGAAATTAAAATCAAAAAGACACAGCCACCCCAAAGTTTGGGACGCCTCTGTTTACAAGAACCTCGTTTACAGTACAAGTTCAACATCGCAGAAAGTGAAAAATGGATAAAGAAGTTGTGGTATTTACTTACAAAGCAATATCACTCAGCAATGAAATCTATGTCATCAGGCCCTTAGCATCACAATGAGTGGATTCAGGTATGATGATTCTAACTGAAATAAGTCACACAGAAAAAGAAACATCATAAGATATCAGTAATACACGGAATGTAAACTTGGCTACACAGGAACTGAATTACAGAACAGAACAGGGTCTCAAATTTAGAAAACCAACTTATGCTTGCTTAAGGGTAAAGGTGAGTTGGGGTGCTGCATAAAACCAGAGATTGAAATGAGCACAGATAAAGTTCCTTAAGTCAAATATGAAATAGACAAGAGCTACTCCTTGCTCAACGAAATGGACTCAACACCGCATATTAAACGCCTAAGAATGTACCTGACTAGTAAGTATCGTAAAACCTATGGATTGCTATGTCTCCAAAAGAGAATCAAGCATGTGTACAGGGGCATAAACGCAGCAGTGATAGGATTGGAGAGGTTCGGTGAGCAAATGAAGACCCTTTGAAGTCATATTGCATGGTACCCATTCCACGGGTCTCAACTCTCCAGGTTTAAGGTATTCTTCCTTCAGCTAAAACATGCATGTGGAACCCAAGTATGATCAACCATGTGAACGGGAGACGTGTTCAAATATGTCTCAGTTTTCCTCCCCTGGTACTCGGGTGCAACATTCCAGACGCTTTACTAACACTCTCCCCACTTGGAGAGTCAGCGCCTTTAACCTCCTGTTTGGCCCAGTTTGCAATTTCTGCGGAAGATGAACAGGAATAGCGAGAACCAATGAGAGGCTAGCTGGAGGTGTCTGGACGGGCAAATTTAACTCTCATTTCCCACCAGGAAGAGGAATTAACCAAAGGCTCAGCATGCCGGTCCGGAACCAGATTAGGGCCTGAAGCCATCCTGCGGTGTTGCGGCCAGCTCAAAAGAAAGCGAGTTGAAGAAAGGAGCTCAGGGGCACTGTAATTCACAAACCTGCAGAGTTATAAATGACAGCTATCGTCCAAAAATAGACTAAAGTAAGGCTGCCAAGAGGACTTGAAAGCGGGGCAGAATTGCAGGAAACCGATTTCAGGAGGTAGACTGGAATTGCATTGAAAGCATAGGAAAAGAGGCAGAACGTCCACAATGATGCACTTGGCCAAAAAGGGCGTATGCGTTTTTTCCTGAATATATTCAGGAAAAAACGCATACGCCCTTTTTGGCCAACCAAGCAAGCTTGCAAAGGAAATCTGCACTACAATGAAGTCTCACTTCCCCCCGGTCAAAAGGGCCATCTGAAAAAAGTGTAAAATCCAGAAAGGCAGGACAGGCCATGGAGAACTGGGAACCTTGTTATGCTGATGGGCGGGATGTAAATTGCCAACAGACACTCGGGAGAAGTGTATGGTGTTTCCTGAAACATCTAAAAAACAAAGCAACAGAGCCTAGGGCACTGCCACTTATGGTCCTATAGCTTAGGGAAATTAAAATAAAAAAGACACAGCCACCCCAAAGTTTGGGACGCCTCTGTTTACAAGAACCTCGTTTACAGTACAAGTTCAACATCGCAGAAAGTGAAAAATGGATAAAGAAGTTGTGGTATTTACTTACAAAGCAATACCACTCAGCAATGAAATCTATGTCATCAGGCCCTTAGCATCACAATGAGTGGATTCAGGTATGATGATTCTAACTGAAATAAGTCACACAGAAAAAGAAACATCATAAGATATCAGTAATACACGGAATGTAAACTTGGCTACACAGGAACTGAATTACAGAACAGAACAGGGTCTCAAATTTAGAAAACCAACTTATGCTTGCTTAAGGGTAAAGGTGAGTTGGGGTGCTGCATAAAACCAGAGATTGAAATGAGCACAGATAAAGTTCCTTAAGTCAAATATGAAATAGACAAGAGCTACTCCTTGCTCAACGAAATGGACTCAACACCGCATATTAAACGCCTAAGAATGTACCTGACTAGTAAGTATCGTAAAACCTATGGATTGCTATGTCTCCAAAAGAGAATCAAGCATGTGTACAGGGGCATAAACGCAGCAGTGATAGGATTGGAGAGGTTCGGTGAGCAAATGAAGACCCTTTGAAGTCATATTGCATGGTACCCATTACACGGGTCTCAACTCTCCAGGTTTAAGGTATTCTTCCTTCAGCTAAAACATGCATGTGGAACCCAAGTATGATCAACCATGTGAACGGGAGACGTGTTCAAATATGTCTCAGTTTTCCTCCCCTGGTACTCGGGTGCAACATTCCAGACGCTTTACTAACACTCTCCCCACTTGGAGAGTCAGCGCCTTTAACCTCCTGTTTGGCCCAGTTTGCAATTTCTGCGGAAGATGAACAGGAATAGCGAGAACCAATGAGAGGCTAGCTGGAGGTGTCTGGACGGGCAAATTTAACTCTCATTTCCCACCAGGAAGAGGAATTAACCAAAGGCTCAGCATGCCGGGCCGGAACCAGATTAGGGCCTGAAGCCATCCTGCGGTGCTGCGGCCAGGTCACAAGAAAGCGAGGTGAAGAAAGGAGCTCAGGGGCACTGCAATTCACAAACCTGCAGAGTTATAAATGACAGCTATCGTCCAAAAATAGACTGAAGTAAGGCTGCCAAGAGGACTTGAAAGCGGGGCAGAATTGCAGGAAACCGATTTCAGGAGGTAGACTGGAATTGCATTGAAAGCATAGGAAAAGAGGCAGAACGTCCACAATGATGCACTTGGCCAAAAAGGGCGTATGCGTTTTTTCCTGAATATATTCAGGAAAAAACGCATACGCCCTTTTTGGCCAACTAAGCAAGCTTGCAAAGGAAATCTGCACTACAATGAAGTCTCACTTCCCCCCGGTCAAAAGGGCCATCTGAAAAAAGTGTAAAATCCAGAAAGGCAGGACAGGCCATGGAGAACTGGGAGCCTTGTTATGCTGATGGGCGGGATGTAAATTGCCAACAGACACTCGGGAGAAGTGTATGGTGTTTCCTGAAACATCTAAAAAACAAAGCAACAGAGCCTAGGGCACTGCCACTTATGGTCCTATAGCTTAGGGAAATTAAAATCGAAAAGACACAGCCACCCCAAAGTTTGGGACGCCTCTGTTTACAAGAACCTCGTTTACAGTACAAGTTCAACATCACAGAAAGTGAAAAATGGATAAAGAATTTGTGGTATTTACTTACAAAGCAATATCACTCAGCAATGAAATCTATGTCATCAGGCCCTTAGCAGCACAATGAGTGGATTCAGGTATGATGATTCTAACTGAAATAAGTCACACAGAAAAAAAACATCATAAGATATCAGTAATACACGGAATGTAAACTTGGCTACACAGGAACTGAATTACAGAACAGAACAGGGTCTCAAATTTAGAAAACCAACTTATGCTTGCTTAAGGGTAAAGGTGAGTTGGGGTGCTGCATAAAACCAGAGATTGAAATGAGCACAGATAAAGTTCCTTAAGTCAAATATGGAATAGACAAGAGCTACTCCTTGCTCAACGAAATGGACTCAACACCGCATATTAAACGCCTAAGAATGTACCTGACTAGTAAGTATCGTAAAACCTATGGATTGCTATGTCTCCAAAAGAGAATCAAGCATGTGTACAGGGGCATAAATGCAGCAGTGATAGGATTGGAGAGGTTCGGTGAGCAAATGAAGACCCTTTGAAGTCATATTGCATGGTACCCATTCCACGGGTCTCAACTCTCCAGGTTTAAGGTATTCTTCCTTCAGCTAAAACATGCATGTGGAACCCAAGTATGATCAACCATGTGAACGGGAGACGTGTTCAAATATGTCTCAGTTTTCCTCCCCTGGTACTCGGGTGCAACATTCCAGACGCTTTACTAACACTCTCCCCACTTGGAGAGTCAGCGCCTTTAACCTCCTGTTTGGCACAGTTTGCAATTTCTGCAGAAGATGAACAGGAATAGCGAGAACCAATGAGAGACTAGCTGGAGGTGTCTGGACGGGCAAATTTAACTCTCATTTCCCACCAGGAAAAGGAAATAATGAAAGGCTCAGCGTGCCGTGCCAGAACCAGATTAGGGCCTGAAGCCATCCTGCGGTTTTGCGGCCAGGTCACAAGAAAGCAAGTTGAAGAAAGGAGCTCAGGGGCACTGTAATTCACAAACCTGCAGAGTTATAAATGACAGCTATCGTCCAAAAATAGACTGAAGTAAGGCTGCCAAGAGGACTTGAAAGCGGGGCAGAATTGCAGGAAACCGATTTCAGGAGGTACTGGAATTGCATTGAAAGCATAGGAAAAGAGGCAGAACGTCCACAATGATGCACTTGGCCAAAAAGGGCATATGCGTTTTTTCCTGAATATATTCAGGAAAAAACGCATACGCCCTTTTTGGCCAACCAAGCAAGCTTGCAAAGGAAATCTGCACTACAATGAAGTCTCACTTCCCCCCGGTCAAAAGGGCCATCTGAAAAAAGTGTAAAATCCAGAAAGGCAGGACAGACCATGGAGAACTGGGAGCCTTATTATGCTGATGGGCGGGATGAAAATTGCCAACAACCACTCGGGAGAAGTGTATGGTGTTTCCTGAAACATCTAAAAAACAAAGCAACAGAACCTAGGGCACTTCCACTTATGGTCCTATAGCTTAGGGAAATTAAAATCAAAAAGACACAGCCACCCCAAAGTTTGGAACGGCTCTGTTTAAAAGAACCTCGTTTACAGTACAAGTTCAACATCGCAGAAAGTGAAAAATGGATAAAGAAGTTGTGGTATTTACTTACAAAGCAATATCACTCAGCAATGAAATCTGTGTCATCAGGCTCTTAGCAGCACAATGAGTGGATTCAGGTATGATGATTCTAACTGAAATAAGTCACAAAGAAAAAGAAACATCATAAGATATCAGTAATACACGGAATGTAAACTTGACTACACAGGAACTGAATTACAGAACAGAACAGGGTCTCAAATTTAGAAAACCAACGTATTCTTGCTTAAGGGTAAAGGTGAGTTGGGGTGCTGCATAAAACCAGAGATTGAAATGAGCACAGATAAAGTTCCTTAAGCCAAATATGGAATAGACAAGAGCTACTCCTTGCTCAACGAAATGGACTCAACACCGCATATTAAACGCCTAAGAATGTACCTGAGTAGTAAGTATCTTAAAACCTATGGATTGCTATGTCTCCGAAAGAGAATCAAGCATGTGGACAGGGGCATAAACGCAGCAGTGATAGGATTGGAGAGGTTCGGTGAGCAAATGAAGACCCTTTGAAGTCATATTGCATGGTACCCATTCCACGGGTTTCAACTACCCAGGTTTAAGGTATTCTTCCTTCAGCTAAAACATGCATGTGGAACCTAGAGTATGATCAACCATGTGATCGGGAGACATGTTCTAATATGTCTCAGTTTTCCTCCCCTGGTACTCGGGTGCAACATTCCAGACGCTTTACTAACACTCTCCCCACTTGGAGAGTCAGTCCCTTTAACCTCCTGTTTGGCCCAGTTTGCAATTTCTGCGGAAGATGAACAGGAATAGCGAGAACCAATGAGAGGCTAGCTGGAGGTGTCTGGACGGGCAAATTTAACTCTCATTTCCCACCAGGAAGAGGAATTAACCAAAGGCTCAGCATGCCGGGCCGGAACCAGATTAGGGCCTGAAGCCATCCTGCGGTGTTGCGGCCAGGTCACAAGAAAGCGAGTTGAAGAAAGGAGCTCAGGGGCACTGTAATTCACAAACCTGCAGAGTTATAAATGACAGCTATCGTCCAAAAATAGACTGAAGTAAGGCTGCCAAGAGGACTTGAAACCGGGGCAGAATTGCAGGAAACCGATTTCAGGAGGTAGACTGGAATTGCATTGAAAGCATAGGAAAAGAGGCAGAACGTCCACAATGATGCACTTGGCCAAAAAGGGCGTATGCGTTTTTTCCTGAATATATTCAGGAAAAAACGCATACGCCCTTTTTGGCCAACCAAGCAAGCTTGCAAAGGAAATCTGCACTACAATGAAGTCTCACTTCCCCCCGGTCAAAAGGGCCATCTGAAAAAAGTGTAAAATCCAGAAAGGCAACAGGCCATTGAGAACTGGGAGCCTTGTTATGCTGATGGGCGGGATGTAAATTGCCAACAGACACTTAGGAGAAGTGTATGGTGTTTCCTGAAACATCTAAAAAACAAAGCAACAGAGCCTAGGGCACTTCCACTTATGGTCCTATAGCTTAGGGAAATTAAATTCAAAAAGACACAGCCACCCCAAAGTTTGGAACGGCTCTGTTTAAAAGAACCTCGTTTACAGTACAAGTTCAACATCGCAGAAAGTGAAAAATGGATAAAGAAGTTGTGGTATTCACTTACAAAGCAATATCACTCAGCAATGAAATCTATGTCATCAGGCCCTTAGCAGCACAATGAGTGGATTCAGGTATGATGATTCTAACTGAAATAAGTCACACAGAAAAAGAAACATCATAAGATATCAGTAATACACGGAATGGAAACTTGGCTACACAGGAACTGAATTACAGAACAGAACAGGGTCTCAAATTTAGAAAAACAACTTATGCTTGCTTAAGGGTAAAGGTGAGTTGGGGTGCTGCATAAAACCAGAGATTGAAATGAGCACAGATAAAGTTCCTTAAGCCAAATATGGAATAGACAAGAGCTACTCCTTGCTCAACGAAATGGACTCAACACCGCATATTAAACGCCTAAGAATGTACCTGACTTGTAAGTATCTTAAAGCCTATGGATTGCTATGTCTCCGAAAGAGAATCAAGCATGTGTACAGGGGCATAAACGCAGCAGTGATAGGATTGGAGAGGTTCGGTGAGCAAATGAAGACCCTTTGAAGTCATATTGCATGGTACCCATTCCACGGGTTTCAACTACCCAGGTTTAAGGTATTCTTCCTTCAGCTAAAACATGCATGTGGAACCTAGAGTATGATCAACCATGTGATCGGGAGACGTGTTCAAATATGTCTCAGTTTTCCTCCCCTGGTACTCGGGTGCAACATTCCAGATGCTTTACTAACACTCTCCCCACTTGGAGAGTCAGTCCCTTTAACCTCCTGTTTGGCCCAGTTTGCAATTTCTGTGGAAGATGAACAGGAATAGCGAGAACCAATGAGAGACTAGCTGGAGGTGTCTGGACGGGCAAATTTAACTCTCATTTCCCACCAGGAAGAGGAATTAACCAAAGGCTCAGCATGCCGGGCCAGAACCAGATTAGGGCCTGAAGCCATCCTGCGGTGTTGCGGCCAGGTCACAAGAAAGCGAGTTGAAGAAAGGAGCTCAGCGGCACTGTAATTCACAAACCTGCAGAGTTATAAATGACAGCTATCGTCCAAAAATAGACTGAAGTAAGGCTGCCAAGAGGACTTGAAAGCGGGGCAGAATTGCAGGAAACCGATTTCAGGAGGTAGACTGGAATTGCATTGAAAGCATAGGAAAAGAGGCAGAACGTCCACAATGATGCACTTAGCCAAAAAGGGAGTATGCGTTTTTTCCTGAATATATTCAGGAAAAACGCATACGCCCTTTTTGGCCAACCAAGCAAGCTTGCAAAGGAAATCTGCACTACAATGAAGTCTCACTTCCCCCCGGTCAAAAGGGCCATCTGAAAAAAGTGTAAAATCCAGAAACGCAGGACAGGCCATGGAGAACTGGGAGCCTTGTTATGCTGATGGGCGGGATGTAAATTGCCAACAACCACTCGGGAGAAGTGTATGGTGTTTCCTGAAACATCTAAAAAACAAAGCAACAGAACCTAGGGCACTTCCACTTATGGTCCTATAGCTTAGGGAAATTAAAATCAAAAAGACACAGCCACCCCAAAGTTTGGAACGGCTCTGTTTACAAGAACCTCGTTTACAGTACAAGATCAACATCGCAGAAAGTGAAAAATGGATAAAGAAGTTGTGGTATTTACTTACAAAGCAATATCACTCAGCAATGAAATCTGTGTCATCAGGCCCTTAGCAGCACAATGAGTGGATTCTGGTATGATGATTCTAACTAAAGTAAGTCACACAGAAAAAGAAACATCATAAGATATCAGTAATACACGGAATGTAAACTTGGCTACACAGGAACTGAATTACAGAACAGAACAGGGTCTCAAATTTAGAAAACCAACTTATGCTTGCTTAAGGGTAAAGGTGAGTTGGGGTGCTGCATAAAACCAGAGATTGAAATGAGCACAGATAAAGTTCCTTAAGCCAAATATGGAATAGACAAGAGCTACTCCTTGCTCAACGAAATGGACTCAACACCGCATATTAAACGCCTAAGAATGTACCTGACTAGTAAGTATCTTAAAACCTATGGATTGCTATGTCTCCGAAAGAGAATCAAGCATGTGTACAGGGGCATAAACGCAGCAGTGATAGGATTGGAGAGGTTCGGTGAGCAAATGAAGACCCTTTCAAGTCATATTGCATGGTACCCATTCCACGGGTTTCAACTCTCCAGGTTTTAGGTATTCTTCCTTCAGCTAAAACATGCATGTGGAACCCAGAGTATGATCAACCATGTGATCGGGAGACGTGTTCAAATATGTCTCAGTTTTCCTCCCCTGGTACTCGGGTGCAACATTCCAGACGCTTTACTAACACTCTCCCCACTTGGAGAGTCAGCGCCTTTAACCTCCTGTTTGGCCCAGTTTGCAATTTCTGCGGAAGATGAACAGGAATAGCGAGAACCAATGAGAGGCTAGCTGGAGGTGTCTGGACGGGCAAATTTAACTCTCATTTCCCACCAGGAAGAGGAAATAACCAAAGGCTCAGCGTGCCGTGCCGGAACCAGATTAGGGCCTGAAGCCATCCTGCGGTGTTGCGGCCAGGTCACAAGAAAGCGAGTTGAAGAAAGGAGCTCAGGGGCACTGTAATTCACAAACCTGCAGAGTTATAAATGACAGCTATCATCCAAAATAGACTGAAGTAAGGCTGCCAAGAGGACTTGAAAGCGGGGCAGAATTGCAGGAAACCGATTTCAGGAGGTAGACTGGAATTGCATTGAAAGCATAGGAAAAGAGGCAGAACGTCCACAATGATGCACTTGGCCAAAAAGGGCGTATGCGTTTTTTCCTGAATATATTCAGGAAAAAACGCATACGCCCTTTTTGGCCAACCAAGCAAGCTTGCAAAGGAAATCTGCACTACAATGAAGTCTCACTTCCCCCCGGTCAAAAGGGCCATCTGAAAAAAGTGTAAAATCCAGAAAGGCAGGACAGGCCATGGAGAACTGGGAGCCTTGTTATGCTGATGGGCGGGATGTAAATTGCCAACAACCACTCGGGAGAAGTGTATGGTGTTTCCTGAAACATCTAAAAAACAAAGCAACAGAACCTAGGGCACTTCCACTTATGGTCCTATAGCTTAGGGAAATTAAAATCAAAAAGACACAGCCACCCCAAAGTTTGGAACGGCTCTGTTTACAAGAACCTCGTTTACAGTACAAGTTCAACATCGCAGAAAGTGAAAAATGGATAAAGAAGTTGTGGTATTTACTTACAAAGCAATATCACTCAGCAATGAAATCTGTGTCATCAGGCCCTTAGCAGCACAATGAGTGGATTCAGGTATGATGATTCTAACTGAAGTAAGTCACACAGAAAAATAAACATCATAAGATATCAGTAATACACGGAATGTAAACTTGGCTACACAGGAACTGAATTACAGAACAGAACAGGGTCTCAAATTTAGAAAACCAACATATGCTTGCTTAAGGGGAAAGGTGAGTTGGGGTGCTGCATAAAACCAGAGATTGAAATGAGCACAGATAAAGTTCCTTAAGTCAAATATGGAATAGACAAGAGCTACTCCTTGCTCAACGAAATGGACTCAACACCGCATATTAAACGCCTAAGAATGTACCTAACTAGTAAGTATCTTAAAACCTATGGATTGCTATGTCTCCGAAAGAGAATCAAGCATGTGTACAGGGGCATAAACGCAGCAGTGATAGGATTGGAGAGGTTCGGTGAGCAAATGAAGACCCTTTGAAGTCATATTGCATGGTACCCATTACACGGGTCTCAACTCTCCAGGTTTAAGGTATTCTTCCTTCTGCTAAAACATGCATGTGGAACCCAAGTATGATCAACCATGTGAACGGGAGACGTGTTCAAATATGTCTCAGTTTTCCTCCCCTGGTACTCGGGTGCAACATTCCAGACGCTTTACTAACACTCTCCCCACTTGGAGAGTCAGCGCCTTTAACCTCCTGTTTGGCCCAGTTTGCAATTTCTGCGGAAGATGAACAGGAATAGCGAGAACCAATGAGAGACTAGCTGGAGGTGTCTGGACGGGCAAATTTAACTCTCATTTCCCACCAGGAAAAGGAAATAACCAAAGGTTCAGCGTGCCGTGCCGGAACCAGATTAGGGCCTGAAGCCATCCTGCGGTGTTGCGGCCAGGTCACAAGAAAGCAAGTTGAAGAAAGGAGCTCAGGGGCACTGTAATTCACAAACCTGCAGAGTTATAAATGACAGCTATCATCCAAAATAGACTGAAGTAAGGCTGCCAAGAGGACTTGAAAGCGGGGCAGAATTGCAGGAAACCGATTTCAGGAGGTAGACTGGAATTGCATTGAAAGCATAGGAAAAGAGGCAGAACGTCCACAATGATGCAGTTGGCCAAAAAGGGCGTATGCGTTTTTTCCTGAATATATTCAGGAAAAAACGCATACGCCCTTTTTGGCCAACCAAGCAAGCTTGCAAAGGAAATCTGCACTACAATGAAGTCTCACTTCCCCCCGGTCAAAAGGGCCATCTGAAAAAAGTGTAAAATCCAGAAAGGCAGGACAGGCCATGGAGAACTGGGAGCCTTGTTATGCTGATGGGCGGGATGTAAATTGCCAACAACCACTCGGGAGAAGTGTATGGTGTTTCCTGAAACATCTAAAAAACAAAGCAACAGAACCTAGGGCACTTCCACTTATGGTCCTATAGCTTAGGGAAATTAAAATCAAAAAGACACAGCCACCCCAAAGTTTGGAACGGCTCTGTTTACAAGAACCTCGTTTACAGTACAAGTTCAACATCGCAGAAAGTGAAAAATGGATAAAGAAGTTGTGGTATTTACTTACAAAGCAATATCACTCAGCAATGAAATCTGTGTCATCAGGCCCTTAGCAGCACAATGAGTGGATTCAGGTATGATGATTCTAACTGAAATAAGTCACACAGAAAAAGAAACATCATAAGATATCAGTAATACACGGAATGTAAACTTGGCTACACAGGAACTGAATTACAGAACAGAACAGGGTCTCAAATTTAGAAAACCAACTTATGCTTGCTTAAGGGTAAAGGTGAGTTGGGGTGCTGCATAAAACCAGAGATTGAAATGAGCACAGATAAAGTTCCTTAAGTCAAATATGGAATAGACAAGAGCTACTCCTTGCTCAACGAAATGGACTCAACACCGCATATTAAACGCCTAAGAATGTACCTGACTAGTAAGTATCTTAAAACCTATGGATTGCTATGTCTCCGAAAGAGAATCAAGCATGTGTACAGGGGCATAAACGCAGCAGTGATAGGATTGGAGAGGTTCGGTGAGCAAATGAAGACCCTTTGAAGTCATAATGCATGGTACCCATTCCACGGGTCTCAACTCTCCAGGTTTAAGGTATTCTTCCTTCAGCTAAAACATGCATGTGGAACCCAAGTATGATCAACCATGTGAACGGGAGACGTGTTCAAATATGTCTCAGTTTTCCTCCCCTGGTACTCGGGTGCAACATTCCAGACGCTTTACTAACACTCTCCCCACTTGGAGAGTCAGCGCCTTTAACCTCCTGTTTGGCCCAGTTTGCAATTTCTGCGGAAGATGAACAGGAATAGCGAGAACCAATGAGAGGCTAGCTGGAGGTGTCTGGACGGGCAAATTTAACTCTCATTTCCCACCAGGAAGAGGAAATAACCAAAGGCTCAGCGTGCCGTACCGGAACCAGATTAGGGCCTGAAGCCATCCTGCGGTGTTGCGGCCAGCTCAAAAGAAAGCGAGTTGAAGAAAGGAGCTCAGGGGCACTGTAATTCACAAACCTGCAGAGTTATAAAAGACAGCTATCGTCCAAAAATAGACTGAAGTAAGGCTGCCA
This sequence comes from Delphinus delphis, assembly GCF_949987515.2. NCBI lineage: Eukaryota > Metazoa > Chordata > Mammalia > Artiodactyla > Delphinidae > Delphinus > Delphinus delphis. The sequence continues at coordinate 204,476 of NW_027192752.1, forward strand.
AGAGGACTTGAAAGCGGGGCAGAATTGCAGGAAACCGATTTCAGGAGGTAGACTGGAATTGCATTGAAAGCATAGGAAAAGAGGCAGAACGTTCACAATGATGCACTTGGCCAAAAAGGGCGTATGCGTTTTTTCCTGAATATATTCAGGAAAAAACGCATACGCCCTTTTTGGCCAACCAAGCAAGCTTGCAAAGGAAATCTGCACTACAATGAAGTCTCACTTCCCCCCGGCCAAAAGGGCCATCTGAAAAAAGTGTAAAATCCAGAAAGGCAACAGGCCATTGAGAACTGGGAGCCTTGTTATGCTGATGGGCGGGATGTAAATTGCCAACAGACACTTGGGAGAAGTGTATGGTGTTTCGTGAAACATCTAAAAAACAAAGCAACAGAGCCTAGGGCACTTCCACTTATGGTCCTATAGCTTAGGGAAATTAAAATCAAAAAGACACAGCCACCCCGAAGTTTGGAACGGCTCTGTTTACAAGAACCTCGTTTACAGTACAAGTTCAACATCGCAGAAAGTGAAAAATGGATAAAGAAATTGTGGTATTTACTTACAAAGCAATATCACTCAGCAATGAAATCTGTGTCATCAGGCCCTTAGCAGCACAATGAGTGGATTCAGGTATGATGATTCTAACTGAAATAAGTCACACAGAAAAAGAAACATCATAAGATATCAGTAATACACGGAATGTAAACTTGGCTACACAGGAACTGAATTACAGAACACAACAGGGTCTCAAATTTAGAAAACCAACTTATGCTTGCTTAAGGGTAAAGGTGAGTTGGGGTGCTGCATAAAACCAGAGATTGAAATGAGCACAGATAAAGTTCCTTAAGCCAAATATGGAATAGACAAGAGCTACTCCTTGCTCAACGAAATGGACTCAACACCCCATATTAAACGCCTAAGAATGTACCTGACTAGAAAGTATCGTAAAACCTATGGATTGCTATGTCTCCAAAAGAGAATCAAGCATGTGTACAGGGGCATAAACGCAGCAGTGATAGGATTGGAGAGGTTCGGTGAGCAAATGAAGACCCTTTGAAGTCATATTGCATGGTACCCATTCCACGGGTTTCAACTCTCCATGTTTAAGGTATTCTTCCTTTAGCTAAAACATGCATGTGGAACCCAAGTATGATCAACCATGTGAACGGGAGACGTGTTCAAATATGTCTCAGTTTTCCTCCCCTGGTACTCGGGTGCAACATTCCAGACGCTTTACTAACACTCTCCCCACTTGGAGAGTCAGCGCCTTTAACCTCCTGTTTGGCCCAGTTTGCCATTTCTGCGGAAGATGAACAGGAATAGCGAGAACCAATGAGAGGCTAGCTGGAGGTGTCTGGACGGGCAAATTTAACTCTCATTTCCCACCAGGAAGAGGAAATAACAAAAGGCTCAGCGTGCCATACCGGAACCAGATTAGGGCCTGAAGCCATCCTGCAGTGTTGCGGCCAGGTCACAAGAAAGCGAGTTGAAGAAAGGAGCTCAGGGGCACTGTAATTCACAAACCTGCAGAGTTATAAGTGACAGCTATCGTCCAAAAATAGACTGAAGTAAGGCTGCCAAGAGGACTTGAAAGCGGGGCAGAATTGCAGGAAACCGATTTCAGGAGGTAGACTGGAATTGCATTGAAAGCATAGGAAAAGAGGCAGAACGTCCACAATGATGCACTTGGCCAAAAAGGGCGTATGCGTTTTTTCCTGAATATATTCAGGAAAAAACGCATACGCCCTTTTTGGCCAACCAAGCAAGCTTGCAAAGGAAATCTGCACTACAATGAAGTCTCACTTCCCCCCGGTCAAAAGGGCCATCTGAAAAAAGTGTAAAATCCAGAAAGGCAGGACAGGCCATGGAGAACTGGGAGCCTTGTTATGCTGATGGGCGGGATGTAAATTGCCAACAACCACTCGGGAGAAGTGTATGGTGTTTCCTGAAACATCTAAAAAACAAAGCAACAGAACCTAGGGCACTTCCACTTATGGTCCTATAGCTTAGGGAAATTAAAATCAAAAAGACACAGCCACCCCAAAGTTTGGAACGGCTCTGTTTACAAGAACCTCGTTTACAGTACAAGTTCAACATCGCAGAAAGTGAAAAATGGATAAACAAGTTGTGGTATTCACTTACAAAGCAATATCACTCAGCAATGAAATCTATGTCATCAGGCCCTTAGCAGCACAATGAGTGGATTCAGGTATGATGATTCTAACTGAAGTAAGTCACACAGAAAAAGAAACATCATAAGATATCAGTAATACACGGAATGGAAACTTGGCTACACAGGAACTGAATTACAGAACAGAACAGGGTCTCAAATTTAGAAAAACAACTTATGCTTGCTTAAGGGTAAAGGTGAGTTGGGGTGCTGCATAAAACCAGAGATTGAAATGAGCACAGATAAAGTTCCTTAAGCCAAATATGGAATAGACAAGAGCTACTCCTTGCTCAACGAAATGGACTCAACACCGCATATTAAACGCCTAAGAATGTACCTGACTTGTAAGTATCTTAAAACCTATGGATTGCTATGTCTCCGAAAGAGAATCAAGCATGTGTACAGGGGCATAAACGCAGCAGTGATAGGATTGGAGAGGTTCGGTGAGCAAATGAAGACCCTTTGAAGTCATATTGCATGGTACCCATTCCACGGGTTTCAACTACCCAGGTTTAAGGTATTCTTCCTTCAGCTAAAACATGCATGTGGAACCTAGAGTATGATCAACCATGTGATCGGGAGACGTGTTCAAATATGTCTCAGTTTTCCTCCCCTGGTACTCGGGTGCAACATTCCAGATGCTTTACTAACACTCTCCCCACTTGGAGAGTCAGTCCCTTTAACCTCCTGTTTGGCCCAGTTTGCAATTTCTGTGGAAGATGAACAGGAATAGCGAGAACCAATGAGAGACTAGCTGGAGGTGTCTGGACGGGCAAATTTAACTCTCATTTCCCACCAGGAAGAGGAATTAACCAAAGGCTCAGCATGCCGGGCCAGAACCAGATTAGGGCCTGAAGCCATCCTGCGGTGTTGCGGCCAGGTCACAAGAAAGCGAGTTGAAGAAAGGAGCTCAGGGGCACTGCAATTCACAAACCTGCAGAGTTATAAATGACAGCTATCGTCCAAAAATAGACTGAAGTAAGGCTGCCAAGAGGACTTGAAAGCGGGGCAGAATTGCAGGAAACCGATTTCAGGAGGTAGACTGGAATTGCATTGAAAGCATAGGAAAAGAGGCAGAACGTCCACAATGATGCACTTAGCCAAAAAGGGCGTATGCGTTTTTTCCTGAATATATTCAGGAAAAACGCATACGCCCTTTTTGGCCAACCAAGCAAGCTTGCAAAGGAAATCTGCACTACAATGAAGTCTCACTTCCCCCCGGTCAAAAGGGCCATCTGAAAAAAGTGTAAAATCCAGAAAGGCAGGACAGGCCATGGAGAACTGGGAGCCTTGTTATGCTGATGGGCGGGATGTAAATTGCCAACAGACACTGGGGAGAAGTGTATGGTGTTTCCTGAAACATCTAAAAAACAAAGCAACAGAGCCTAGGGCACTGCCACTTATGGTCCTATAGCTTAGGGAAATTAAAATCAAAAAGACACAGCCACCCCAAAGTTTGGAACGGCTCTGTTTACAAGAACCTCGTTTACAGTACAAGTTCAACATTGCAGAAAGTGAAAAATGGATAAAGAAGTTGTGGTATTTACTTACAAAGCAATATCACTCAGCAATGAAATCTGTGTCATCAGGCCCTTAGCATCACAATGAGTGGATTCAGGTATGATGATTCTAACTGAAATAAGTCACACAGAAAAAGAAACATCATAAGATATCAGTAATACACGGAATGGAAACTTGGCTACACAGGAACTGAATTACAGAACAGAACAGGGTCTCAAATTTAGAAAACCAACATATGCTTGCTTAAGGGTAAAGGTGAGTTGGGGTGCTGCATAAAACCAGAGATTGAAATGAGCACAGATAAAGTTCCTTAAGTCAAATATGGAATAGACAAGAGCTACTCCTTGCTCAACGAAATGGACTCAACACCGCATATTAAACGCCTAAGAATGTACCTGACTAGTAAGTATCGTAAAACCTATGGATTGCTATGTCTCCAAAAGAGAATCAAGCATGTGTACAGGGGCATAAACGCAGCAGTGATAGGATTGGAGAGGTTCGGTGAGCAAATGAAGACCCTTTGAAGTCATATTGCATGGTACCCATTCCACGGGTCTCAACTCTCCAGGTTTAAGGTATTCTTCCTTCAGCTAAAACATGCATGTGGAACCCAAGTATGATCAATCATGTGAATGGGAGACGTGTTCAAATATGTCTCAGTTTTCCTCCCCTGGTACTCGGGTGCAACATTCCAGACGCTTTACTAACACTCTCCCCACTTGGAGAGTCAGCGCCTTTAACCTCCTGTTTGGCCCAGTTTGCAATTTCTGCGGAAGATGAACAGGAATAGCGAGAACCAATGAGAGGCTAGCTGGAGGTGTCTGGACGGGCAAATTTAACTCTCATTTCCCACCAGGAAGAGGAAATAACCAAAGGCTCAGCGTGCCGTACCGGAACCAGATTAGGGCCTGAAGCCATCCTGCGGTGTTGCGGCCAGGTCACAAGAAAGCGAGTTGAAGAAAGGAGCTCAGGGGCACTGTAATTCACAAACCTGCAGAGTTATAAATGACAGCTATCGTCCAAAAATAGACTGAAGTAAGGCTGCCAAGAGGACTTGAAAGCGGGGCAGAATTGCAGGAAACCGATTTCAGGAGGTAGACTGGAATTGCATTGCAAGCATAGGAAAAGAGGCAGAACGTCCACAATGATGCACTTGGCCAAAAAGAGCGTATGCGTTTTTTCCTGAATATATTCAGGAAAAAACGCATACGCCCTTTTTGGCCAACCAAGCAAGCTTGCAAAGGAAATCTGCACTACAATGAAGTCTCACTTCCCCCCGGTCAAAAGGGCCATCTGAAAAAAGTGTAAAATCCAGAAACGCAGGACAGGCCATGGAGAACTGGGAGCCTTGTTATGCTGATGGGCGGGATGTAAATTGCCAACAACCACTTGGGAGAAGTGTATGGTGTTTCCTGAAACATCTAAAAAACAAAGCAACAGAACCTAGGGCACTTCCACTTATGGTCCTATAGCTTAGGGAAATTAAAATCAAAAAGACACAGCCACCTCAAACTTTGGAACGGCTCTGTTTACAAGAACCTCGTTTACAGTACAAGATCAACATCGCAGAAAGTGAAAAATGGATAAAGAAGTTGTGGTATTTACTTACAAAGCAATATCACTCAGCAATGAAATCTGTGTCATCAGGCCCTTAGCAGCACAATGAGTGGATTCTGGTATGATGATTCTAACTGAAGTAAGTCACACAGAAAAAGAAACATCATAAGATATCAGTAATACACGGAATGTAAACTTGGCTACACAGGAACTGAATTACAGAACAGAACAGGGTCTCAAATTTAGAAAACCAACTTATGCTTGCTTAAGGGTAAAGGTGAGTTGGGGTGCTGCATAAAACCAGAGATTGAAATGAGCACAGATAAAGTTCCTTAAGTCAAATATGGAATAGACAAGAGCTACTCCTTGCTCAACGAAATGGACTCAACACCGCATATTAAACGCCTAAGAATGTACCTGACTAGTAAGTATCTTAAAACCTATGGATTGCTATGTCTCCGAAAGAGAATCAAGCATGTGTACAGGGGCATAAACGCAGCAGTGATAGGATTGGAGAGGTTCGGTGAGCAAATGAAGACCCTTTGAAGTCATATTGCATGGTACCCATTACACGGGTCTTAACTCTCCAGGTTTAAGGTATTCTTCCTTCAGCTAAAACATGCATGTGGAACCCAAGTATGATCAACCATGTGAACGGGAGACGTGTTCAAATATGTCTCAGTTTTCCTCCCCTGGTACTCGGGTGCAACATTCCAGACGCTTTACTAACACTCTCCCCACTTGGAGAGTCAGTCCCTTTAACCTCCTGTTTGGCCCAGTTTGCAATTTCTGCGAAAGATGAACAGGAATAGCGAGAACCAATGAGAGACTAGCTGGAGGTGTCTGGACGGGCAAATTTAACTCTCATTTCCCACCAGGAAGAGGAAATAACGAAAGGCTCAGCGTGCCGTGCCGGAACCAGATTAGGGCCTGAAGCCATCCTGCGGTGTTGCGGCCAGGTCACAAGAAAGCGAGTTGAAGAAAGGAGCTCAGGGGCACTGTAATTCACAAACCTGCAGAGTTATAAATGACAGCTATCGTCCAAAAATAGACTGAAGTAAGGCTGCCAAGAGGACTTGAAAGCGGGGCAGAATTGCAGGAAACCGATTTCAGGAGGTAGACTGGAATTGCATTGAAAGCATAGGAAAAGAGGCAGAACGTCCACAATGATGCACTTGGCCAAAAAGGGTGTATGCGTTTTTTCCTGAATATATTCAGGAAAAAACGCATACGCCCTTTTTGGCCAACCAAGCAAGCTTGCAAAGGAAATCTGCACTACAATGAAGTCTCACTTCCCCCCGGTCAAAAGGAACATCTGAGAAAAGTGTAAAATCCAGAAAGGCAACAGGCCATTGAGAACAGGGAGCCTTGTTATGCTGATGGGCGGGATGTAAATTGCCAACAGACACTCGGGAGAAGTGTATGGTGTTTCCTGAAACATCTAAAAAACAAAGCAACAGAGCCTAGGGCACTTCCACTTATGGTCCTATAGCTTAGGGAAATTAAAATCAAAAAGACACAGCCACCCCAAAGTTTGGGACGCCTCTGTTTACAAGAACCTCGTTTACAGTACAAGTTCAACATCGCAGAAAGTGAAAAATGGATAAACAACTTGTGGTACTTACGTACAATGCAGTATCACTCAGCAATGAAATCTATGTCATCAGGCCCATAGCAGCATAATGAGTAGATTCAGGTACGATGATTCTAACTGAAATAAGTCACACAGAAAAAGAAACATCATAAGATATCAGTAATACACGGAATGTAAACTTGGCTACACAGGAACTGAATTCCAAAACAGAAAAGGTTTTCAAATTTAGAAAACCAACTTATGCTTGCTTAAGGGGAAAGGTGAGTTGGGTTGCTGCATAAAGCCAGAGATTGAAATGAGCACAGATAAAGTTCCTTAAGCCAAATATGGAATAGACAAGAGCTACTCCTTGCTCAACGAAATGGACTCAACACCGCATATTAAACGCCTAAGAATGTACCTGACTAGTAAGTATCTTAAAACCTGTGGATTGCTATGTCTCCGAAAGAGAATCAAGCATGTGTACAGGGGCATAAACGCAGCAGTGATAGGATTGGAGAGGTTCGGTGAGCAAATGAAGACCCTTTGAAGTCATATTGCATGGTACCCATTCCACGGGTTTCAACTACCCAGGTTTTAGGTATTCTTCCTTCAGCTAAAACATGCATGTGGAACCCAGAGTATGATCAACCATGTGATCGGGAGACGTGTTCAAATATGTCTCAGTTTTCCTCCCCTGGTACTCGGGTGCAACATTCCAGACGCTTTACTAACACTCTCCCCACTTGGAGAGTCAGCGCCTTTAACCTCCTGTTTGGCACAGTTTGCAATTTCTGCGGAAGATGAACAGGAATAGCGAGAACCAATGAGAGGCTAGCTGGAGGTGTCTGGACGGGCAAATTTAACTCTCATTTCCCACCAGGAAGAGGAAATAACCAAAGGCTCAGCGTGCCGTGCCGGAACCAGATTAGGGCCTGAAGCCATCCTGCGGTGTTGCGGCCAGGTCACAAGAAAGCGAGTTGAAGAAAGGAGCTCAGGGGCACTGTAATTCACAAACCTGCAGAGTTATAAATGACAGCTATCATCCAAAATAGACTGAAGTAAGGCTGCCAAGAGGACTTGAAAGCGGGGCAGAATTGCAGGAAACCGATTTCAGGAGGTAGACTGGAATTGCATTGAAAGCATAGGAAAAGAGGCAGAACGTCCACAATGATGCACTTGGCCAAAAAGGGCGTATGCGTTTTTTCCTGAATATATTCAGGAAAAAACGCATACGCCCTTTTTGGCCAACCAAGCAAGCTTGCAAAGGAAATCTGCACTACAATGAAGTCTCACTTCCCCCCGGTCAAAAGGGCCATCTGAAAAAAGTGTAAAATCCAGAAAGGCAGGACAGGCCATGGAGAACTGGGAGCCTTGTTATGCTGATGGGCGGGATGTAAATTGCCAACAACCACTCGGGAGAAGTGTATGGTGTTTCCTGAAACATCTAAAAAACAAAGCAACAGAACCTAGGGCACTTCCACTTATGGTCCTATAGCTTAGGGAAATTAAAATCAAAAAGACACAGCCACCCCAAAGTTTGGAACGGCTCTGTTTACAAGAACCTCGTTTACAGTACAAGTTCAACATCGCAGAAAGTGAAAAATGGATAAAGAAGTTGTGGTATTTACTTACAAAGCAATATCACTCAGCAATGAAATCTGTGTCATCAGGCCCTTAGCAGCACAATGAGTGGATTCAGGTATGATGATTCTAACTGAAATAAGTCACACAGAAAAAGAAACATCATAAGATATCAGTAATACACGGAATGTAAACTTGGCTACACAGGAACTGAATTACAGAACAGAACAGGGTCTCAAATTTAGAAAACCAACATATGCTTGCTTAAGGGGAAAGGTGAGTTGGGGTGCTGCATAAAACCAGAGATTGAAATGAGCACAGATAAAGTTCCTTAAGTCAAATATGGAATAGACAAGAGCTACTCCTTGCTCAACGAAATGGACTCAACACCGCATATTAAACGCCTAAGAATGTACCTAACTAGTAAGTATCTTAAAACCTATGGATTGCTATGTCTCCGAAAGAGAATCAAGCATGTGTACAGGGGCATAAACGCAGCAGTGATAGGATTGGAGAGGTTCGGTGAGCAAATGAAGACCCTTTGAAGTCATATTGCATGGTACCCATTACACGGGTCTCAACTCTCCAGGTTTAAGGTATTCTTCCTTCTGCTAAAACATGCATGTGGAACCCAAGTATGATCAACCATGTGAACGGGAGACGTGTTCAAATATGTCTCAGTTTTCCTCCCCTGGTACTCGGGTGCAACATTCCAGACGCTTTACTAACACTCTCCCCACTTGGAGAGTCAGCGCCTTTAACCTCCTGTTTGGCCCAGTTTGCAATTTCTGCGGAAGATGAACAGGAATAGCGAGAACCAATGAGAGACTAGCTGGAGGTGTCTGGACGGGCAAATTTAACTCTCATTTCCCACCAGGAAAAGGAAATAACCAAAGGCTCAGCGTGCCGTGCCGGAACCAGATTAGGGCCTGAAGCCATCCTGCGGTGTTGCGGCCAGGTCACAAGAAAGCAAGTTGAAGAAAGGAGCTCAGGGGCACTGTAATTCACAAACCTGCAGAGTTATAAATGACAGCTATCATCCAAAATAGACTGAAGTAAGGCTGCCAAGAGGACTTGAAAGCGGGGCAGAATTGCAGGAAACCGATTTCAGGAGGTAGACTGGAATTGCATTGAAAGCATAGGAAAAGAGGCAGAACGTCCACAATGATGCAGTTGGCCAAAAAGGGCGTATGCGTTTTTTCCTGAATATATTCAGGAAAAAACGCATACGCCCTTTTTGGCCAACCAAGCAAGCTTGCAAAGGAAATCTGCACTACAATGAAGTCTCACTTCCCCCCGGTCAAAAGGGCCATCTGAAAAAAGTGTAAAATCCAGAAAGGCAGGACAGGCCATGGAGAACTGGGAGCCTTGTTATGCTGATGGGCGGGATGTAAATTGCCAACAACCACTCGGGAGAAGTGTATGGTGTTTCCTGAAACATCTAAAAAACAAAGCAACAGAACCTAGGGCACTTCCACTTATGGTCCTATAGATTAGGGAAATTAAAATCAAAAAGACACAGCCACCCCAAAGTTTGGAACGGCTCTGTTTACAAGAACCTCGTTTACAGTACAAGTTCAACATCGCAGAAAGTGAAAAATGGATAAAGAAGTTGTGGTATTTACTTACAAAGCAATATCACTCAGCAATGAAATCTGTGTCATCAGGCCCTTAGCAGCACAATGAGTGGATTCAGGTATGATGATTCTAACTGAAATAAGTCACACAGAAAAAGAAACATCATAAGATATCAGTAATACACGGAATGTAAACTTGGCTACACAGGAACTGAATTCCAAAACAGAAAAGGTTTTCAAATTTAGAAAACCAACTTATGCTTGCTTAAGGGGAAAGGTGAGTTGGGTTGCTGCATAAAGCCAGAGATTGAAATGAGCACAGATAAAGTTCCTTAAGCCAAATATGGAATAGACAAGAGCTACTCCTTGCTCAACGAAATGGACTCAACACCGCATATTAAACGCCTAAGAATGTACCTGACTAGTAAGTATCTTAAAACCTGTGGATTGCTATGTCTCCGAAAGAGAATCAAGCATGTGTACAGGGGCATAAACGCAGCAGTGATAGGATTGGAGAGGTTCGGTGAGCAAATGAAGACCCTTTGAAGTCATATTGCATGGTACCCATTCCACGGGTTTCAACTACCCAGGTTTTAGGTATTCTTCCTTCAGCTAAAACATGCATGTGGAACCCAGAGTATGATCAACCATGTGATCGGGAGACGTGTTCAAATATGTCTCAGTTTTCCTCCCCTGGTACTCGGGTGCAACATTCCAGACGCTTTACTAACACTCTCCCCACTTGGAGAGTCAGCGCCTTTAACCTCCTGTTTGGCACAGTTTGCAATTTCTGCGGAAGATGAACAGGAATAGCGAGAACCAATGAGAGGCTAGCTGGAGGTGTCTGGACGGGCAAATTTAACTCTCATTTCCCACCAGGAAGAGGAAATAACCAAAGGCTCAGCGTGCCGTGCCGGAACCAGATTAGGGCCTGAAGCCATCCTGCGGTGTTGCGGCCAGGTCACAAGAAAGCGAGTTGAAGAAAGGAGCTCAGGGGCACTGTAATTCACAAACCTGCAGAGTTATAAATGACAGCTATCATCCAAAATAGACTGAAGTAAGGCTGCCAAGAGGACTTGAAAGCGGGGCAGAATTGCAGGAAACCGATTTCAGGAGGTAGACTGGAATTGCATTGAAAGCATAGGAAAAGAGGCAGAACGTCCACAATGATGCACTTGGCCAAAAAGGGCGTATGCGTTTTTTCCTGAATATATTCAGGAAAAAACGCATACGCCCTTTTTGGCCAACCAAGCAAGCTTGCAAAGGAAATCTGCACTACAATGAAGTCTCACTTCCCCCCGGTCAAAAGGGCCATCTGAAAAAAGTGTAAAATCCAGAAAGGCAGGACAGGCCATGGAGAACTGGGAGCCTTGTTATGCTGATGGGCGGGATGTAAATTGCCAACAGACACTTGGGAGAAGTGTATGGTGTTTCGTGAAACATCTAAAAAACAAAGCAACAGAGCCTAGGGCACTTCCACTTATGGTCCTATAGCTTAGGGAAATTAAAATCAAAAAGACACAGCCACCCCGAAGTTTGGAACGGCTCTGTTTACAAGAACCTCGTTTACAGTACAAGTTCAACATCGCAGAAAGTGAAAAATGGATAAAGAAATTGTGGTATTTACTTACAAAGCAATATCACTCAGCAATGAAATCTGTGTCATCAGGCCCTTAGCAGCACAATGAGTGGATTCAGGTATGATGATTCTAACTGAAATAAGTCACACAGAAAAAGAAACATCATAAGATATCAGTAATACACGGAATGTAAACTTGGCTACACAGGAACTGAATTACAGAACACAACAGGGTCTCAAATTTAGAAAACCAACTTATGCTTGCTTAAGGGTAAAGGTGAGTTGGGGTGCTGCATAAAACCAGAGATTGAAATGAGCACAGATAAAGTTCCTTAAGCCAAATATGGAATAGACAAGAGCTACTCCTTGCTCAACGAAATGGACTCAACACCCCATATTAAACGCCTAAGAATGTACCTGACTAGAAAGTATCGTAAAACCTATGGATTGCTATGTCTCCAAAAGAGAATCAAGCATGTGTACAGGGGCATAAACGCAGCAGTGATAGGATTGGAGAGGTTCGGTGAGCAAATGAAGACCCTTTGAAGTCATATTGCATGGTACCCATTCCACGGGTTTCAACTCTCCATGTTTAAGGTATTCTTCCTTTAGCTAAAACATGCATGTGGAACCCAAGTATGATCAACCATGTGAACGGGAGACGTGTTCAAATATGTCTCAGTTTTCCTCCCCTGGTACTCGGGTGCAACATTCCAGACGCTTTACTAACACTCTCCCCACTTGGAGAGTCAGCGCCTTTAACCTCCTGTTTGGCCCAGTTTGCCATTTCTGCGGAAGATGAACAGGAATAGCGAGAACCAATGAGAGGCTAGCTGGAGGTGTCTGTACGGGCAAATTTAACTCTCATTTCCCACCAGGAAGAGGAAATAACAAAAGGCTCAGCGTGCCATACCGGAACCAGATTAGGGCCTGAAGCCATCCTGCAGTGTTGCGGCCAGGTCACAAGAAAGCGAGTTGAAGAAAGGAGCTCAGGGGCACTGTAATTCACAAACCTGCAGAGTTATAAGTGACAGCTATCGTCCAAAAATAGACTGAAGTAAGGCTGCCAAGAGGACTTGAAAGCGGGGCAGAATTGCAGGAAACCGATTTCAGGAGGTAGACTGGAATTGCATTGAAAGCATAGGAAAAGAGGCAGAACGTCCACAATGATGCACTTGGCCAAAAAGGGCGTATGCGTTTTTTCCTGAATATATTCAGGAAAAAACGCATACGCCCTTTTTGGCCAACCAAGCAAGCTTGCAAAGGAAATCTGCACTACAATGAAGTCTCACTTCCCCCCGGTCAAAAGGGCCATCTGAAAAAAGTGTAAAATCCAGAAAGGCAGGACAGGCCATGGAGAACTGGGAGCCTTGTTATGCTGATGGGCGGGATGTAAATTGCCAACAACCACTCGGGAGAAGTGTATGGTGTTTCCTGAAACATCTAAAAAACAAAGCAACAGAACCTAGGGCACTTCCACTTATGGCCCTTTAGCTTAGGGAAATTAAAATAAAAAAGACACAGCCACCCCAAAGTTTGGAACAGCTCTGTTTACAAGAACCTCGTTTACAGTACAAGTTCAACATCGCAGAAAGTGAAAAATGGATAAAGAAGTTGTGGTATTTACTTACAAAGCAATATCACTCAGCAATGAAATCTGTGTCATCACGCCCTTAGCAGCACAATGAGTGGATTCAGGTATGATGATTCTAACTGAAATAAGTCACACAGAAAAAGAAACATCATAAGATATCAGTAATACACGGAATGTAAACTTGGCAACACAGGAACTGAATTACAGAACAGAACAGGGTCTCAAATTTAGAAAACCAACTTATGCTTGCTTAAGGGTAAAGGTGAGTTGGGGTGTTGCATAAAACCAGAGATTGAAATGAGCACAGATAAAGTTCCTTAAGTCAAATATGGAATAGACAAGAGCTACTCCTTGCTCAACGAAATGGACTCAACACCGCATATTAAACGCCTAAGAATGTACCTGACTAGTAAGTATCTTAAAACCTATGGATTGCTATGTCTCCGAAAGAGAATCAAGCATGTGTACAGGGGCATAAACACAGCAGTGATAGGATTGGAGAGGTTCGGTGAGCAAATGAAGACCCTTTGAAGTCATATTGCATGGTACCCATTACACGGGTCTCAACTCTCCAGGTTTAAGGTATTCTTCCTTCAGCTAAAACATGCATGTGGAACCCAAGTATGATCAACCATGTGATCGGGAGACGTGTTCAAATATGTCTCAGTTTTCCTCCCCTGGTACTCGGGTGCAACATTCCAGACGCTTTACTAACACTCTCCCCACTTGGAGAGTCAGCACCTTTAACCTCCTGTTTGGCCCAGTTTGCAATTTCTGCGGAAGATGAACAGGAATAGCGAGAACCAATGAGAGGCTAGCTGGAGGTGTCTGGACGGGCAAATTTAACTCTCATTTCCCACCAGGAAGAGGAAATAACCAAAGGCTCAGCGTGCCGTACCGGAACCAGATTAGGGCCTGAAGCCATCCTGCGGTGTTGCGGCCAGCTCAAAAGAAAGCGAGTTGAAGAAAGGAGCTCAGGGGCACTGTAATTCACAAACCTGCAGAGTTATAAATGACAGCTATCGTCCAAAAATAGACTGAAGTAAGGCTGCCAAGAGGACTTGAAAGCGGGGCAGAATTGCAGGAAACCGATTTCAGGAGGTAGACTGGAAATGCATTGAAAGCATAGGAAAAGAGGCAGAACGTCCACAATCATGCACTTGGCCAAAAAGGGCGTATGCGTGTTTTCCTGAATATATTCAGGAAAAAACGCATACGCCCTTTTTGGCCAACCAAGCAAGTTTGCAAAGGAAATCTGCACTACAATGAAGTCTCACTTCCCCCCGGTCAAAAGGGCCATCTGAAAAAAGTGTAAAATCCAGAAAGGCAACAGGACATTGAGAACTGGGAGCCTTCTTATGCTGATGGGCGGGATGTAAATTGCCAACAGACACTTGGGAGAAGTGTATGGTGTTTCCTGAAACATCTAAAAAACAAAGCAACAGAGCCTAGGGCACTTCCACTTATGGTCCTATAGCTTAGGGAAATTAAAATCAAAAAGACACAGCCACCCCAAAGTTTGGAACGGCTCTGTTTACAAGAACCTCGTTTACAGTACAAGTTCAACATCGCAGAAAGTGAAAAATGGATAAAGAAGTTGTGGTATTCACTTACAAAGCAATATCACTCAGCAATGAAATCTATGTCATCAGGCCCTTAGCAGCACAATGAGTGGATTCAGGTATGATGATTCTAACTGAAATAAGTCACACAGAAAAAGAAACATCATAAGATATCAGTAATACACGGAATGCAAACTTGGCTACACAGGAACTGAATTACAGAACAGAACAGGGTCTCAAATTTAGAAAACCAACTTATGCTTGCTTAAGGGTAAAGGTGAGTTGGGGTGCTGCATAAAACCAGAGATTGAAATGAGCACAGATAAAGTTCCTTAAGCCAAATATGGAATAGACAAGAGCTACTCCTTGCTCAACGAAATGGACTCAACACCGCATATTAAACGCCTAAGAATGTACCTGACTAGTAAGTATCGTACAACCTATGGATTGCTATGTCTCCGAAAGAGAATCAAGCATGTGTACAGGGGCATAAACGCAGCAGTGATAGGATTGGAGAGGTTCGGTGAGCAAATGAAGACCCTTTGAAGTCATATTGCATGGTACCCATTACACGGGTCTCAACTCTCCAGGTTTAAGGTATTCTTCCTTCAGCTAAAACATGCATGTGGAACCCAAGTATGATCAACCATGTGAACGGGAGACGTGTTCAAATATGTCTCAGTTTTCCTCCCCTGGTACTCGGGTGCAACATTCCAGACGCTTTACTAACACTCTCCCCACTTGGAGAGTCAGCGCCTTTAACCTCCTGTTTGGCCCAGTTTGCAATTTCTGCAGAAGATGAACAGGAATAGCGAGAACCAATGAGAGGCTAGCTGGAGGTGTCTGGACGGGCAAATTTAACTCTTATTTCCCACCAGGAAGAGGAATTAACCAAAGGCTCAGCATGCCTGGCCGGAACCAGATTAGGGCCTGAAGCCATCCTGCGGTGTTGCGGCCAGGTCACAGGAAAGCGAGTTGAAGAAAGGAGCTCAGGGGCACTGTAATTCACAAACCTGCAGAGTTATAAATGACAGCTATCGTCCAAAAATAGACTGAAGTAAGGCTGCCAAGAGGACTTGAAAGCGGGGCAGAATTGCAGGAAACCGATTTCAGGAGGTAGACTGCAATTGCATTGAAAGCATAGGAAAAGAGGCAGAACGTCCACAATGATGCACTTGGCCAAAAAGGGCGTATGCGTTTTTTCCTGAATATATTCAGGAAAAAACGCATACGCCCTTTTTGGCCAACCAAGCAAGCTTGCAAAGGAAATCTGCACTACAATGAAGTCTCACTTCCCCCCGGTCAAAAGGGCCATCTGAAAAAAGTGTAAAATCCAGAAAGGCAGGACAGGCCATGGAGAACTGGGAGCCTTGTTATGCTGATGGGCGGGATGTAAATTGCCAACAGACACTCGGGAGAAGTGTATGGTGTTTCCTGAAACATCTAAAAAACAAAGCAACAGAACCTAGGGCACTGCCACTTATGGTCCTATAGCTTAGGGAAATTAAAATCAAAAAGACACAGCCACCCCAAAGTTTGGGACGCCTCTGTTTACAAGAACCTCGTTTACAGTACAAGTTCAACATCGCAGAAAGTGAAAAATGGATAAAGAAGTTGTGGTATTTACTTACAAAGCAATATCACTCAGCAATGAAATCTATGTCATCAGGCCCGTAGCAGCATCATGAGTGGATTCAGGTACGATGATTCTAACTGAAATAAGTCACACAGAAAAAGAAACATCATAAGATATCAGTAATACACGGAATGTAAACTTGGCTACACAGGAACTGAATTACAGAACAGAACAGGGTCTCAAATTTAGAAAACCAACTTATGCTTGCTTAAGGGTAAAGGTGAGTTGGGGTGCTGCATAAAACCAGAGATTGAAATGAGCACAGATAAAGTTCCTTAAGTCAAATATGGAATAGACAAGAGCTACTCCTTGCTCAACGAAATGGACTCAACACCGCATATTAAACGCCTAAGAATGTACCTGACTAGTAAGTATCTTAAAACGTATGGATTGCTATGTCTCCGAAAGAGAATCAAGCATGTGTACAGGGGCATAAACGCAGCAGTGATAGGATTGGAGAGGTTCGGTGAGCAAATGAAGACCCTTTGAAGTCATATTGCATGGTACCCATTCCACGGGTTTCAACTACCCAGGTTTAAGGTATTCTTCCTTCACCTAAAACATGCATGTGGAACCCAAGTATGATCAACCATGTGATCGGGAGACGTGTTCAAATATGTCTCAGTTTTCCTCCCCTGGTACTTAGGTGCAACATTCCAGACGCTTTACTAACACTCTCCCCACTTGGAGAGTCAGCGACTTTAACCTCCTGTTTGGCCCAGTTTGCAATTTCTGCGGAAGATGAACAGGAATAGCGAGAACCAATGAGAGGCTAGCTGGAGGTGTCTGGACGGGCAAATTTAACTCTCATTTCCCACCAGGAATAGGAAATAATGAAAGGCTCAGTGTGCCGTGCCGGAACCAGATTAGGGCCTGAAGCCATCCTGCGGTGTTGCGGCCAGGTCACAAGAAAGCGAGTTGAAGAAAGGAGCTCAGGGGCACTGTAATTCACAAACCTGCAGAGTTATAAATGACAGCTATCGTCCAAAAATAGACTGAAGTAAGGCTGCCAAGAGGACTTGAAAGCGGGGCAGAATTGCAGGAAACCGATTTCAGGAGGTAGACTGGAATTGCATTGAAAGCATAGGAAAAGAGGCAGAACGTCCACAATGATGCACTTGGCCAAAAAGGGCGTATGCGTTTTTTCCTGAATATATTCAGGAAAAAACGCATACGCCCTTTTTGGCCAACCAAGCAAGCTTGCAAAGGAAATCTGCACTACAATGAAGTCTCACTTCCCCCCGGTCAAAAGGGCCATCTGAAAAAAGTGTAAAATCCAGAAAGGCAGGACAGGCCATGGAGAACTGGGAGCCTTGTTATGCTGATGGGCGGGATGTAAATTACCAACAGACACTCAGGAGAAGTGTATGGTGTTTCCTGAAACATCTAAAAAACAAAGCAACAGAGCCTAGGGCACTTCCACTTATGGTCCTATAGCTTAGGGAATTCAAAATCAAAAAGACACAGCCACCCCAAAGTTTGGAACAGCTCTGTTTACAAGAACCTCGTTTACAGTACAAGTTCAACATCGCAGAAAGTGAAAAATGGATAAAGAAGTTGTGGTATTTACTTACAAAGCAATATCACTCAGCAATGAAATCTGTGTCATCAGGCCCTTAGCAGCACAATGAGTGGATTCAGGTATGATGATTCTAACTGAAATAAGTCACACAGAAAAAGAAACATCATAAGATATCAGTAATACACGGAATGTAAACTTGGCTACACAGGAACTGAATTACAGAACAGAACAGGGTCTCAAATTTAGAAAACCAACTTATGCTTGCTTAAGGGGAAAGGTGAGTTGGGGTGCTGCATAAAACCAGAGATTGAAATGAGCACAGATAAAGTTCCTTAAGCCAAATATGGAATAGACAAGAGCTACTCCTTGCTCAACGAAATGGACTCAACACCGCATATTTAACGCCTAAGAATGTACCTGACTAGTAAGTATCTTAAAACCTATGGATTGCTATGTCTCCGAAAGAGAATCAAGCATGTGTACAGGGGCATAAATGCAGCAGTGATAGGATTGGAGAGGTTCGGTGAGCAAATGAAGACCCTTTGAAGTCATATTGCATGGTTCCCATTACACGGGTCTCAACTCTCCAGATTTAAGGTATTCTTCCTTCAGCTAAAACATGCATGTGGAACACAAGTATGATCAACCATGTGAACGGGAGACGTGTTCAAATATGTCTCAGTTTTCCTCCCCTGGTACTCGGGTGCAACATTCCAGACGCTTTACTAACACTCTCCCCACTTGGAGAGTCAGCGCCTTTAACCTCCTGTTTGGCCCAGTTTGCAATTTCTGTGGAAGATGAACAGGAATAGCGAGAACCAATGAGAGGCTAGCTGGAGGTGTCTGGACGGGCAAATTTAACTCTCATTTCCCACCAGGAAGAGGAAATAACCAAAGTCTCAGCGTGCCGTACCGGAACCAGATTAGGGCCTGAAGCCATCCTGCGGTGTTGCGGCCAGCTCAAAAGAAAGCGAGTTGAAGAAAGGAGCTCAGGGGCACTGTAATTCACAAACATGCAGAGTTATAAATGACAGCTATCGTCCAAAAATAGACTGAAGTAAGGCTGCCAAGAGGACTTGAAAGCGGGGCAGAATTGCAGGAAACCGATTTCAGGAGGTAGACTGGAATTACATTGAAAGCATAGGAAAAGAGGCAGAACGTCCACAATGATGCACTTGGCCAAAAAGGGCGTATGCGTTTTTTCCTGAATATATTCAGGAAAAAACGCATACGCCCTTTTTGGCCAACCAAGCAAGCTTGCAAAGGAAATCTGCACTACAATGAAGTCTCACTTCCCCCCGGTCAAAAGGGCCATCTGAAAAAAGTGTAAAATCCAGAAAGGCAGGACAGGCCATGGAGAACTGGGAGCCTTGTTATGCTGATGGGCGGGATGTAAATTGCCAACAGACACTCGGGAGAAGTGTATGGTGTTTCCTGAAACATCTAAAAAACAAAGCAACAGAGCCTAGGGCACTTCCACTTATGGTCCTATAGCTTAGGGAAATTAAAATCAAAAAGACACAGCCACCCCAAAGTTTGGAACGGCTCTGTTTACAAGAACCTCGTTTACAGTACAAGTTCAACATCGCAGAAAGTGAAAAATGGATAAAGAAGTTGTGGTATTTACTTACAAAGCAATATCACTCAGCAATGAAATCTGTGTCATCAGGCCCTTAGCAGCACAATGAGTGGATTCAGGTATGGTGATTCTAACTGAAATAAGTCACACAGAAAAAGAAACATCATAAGATATCAGTAATACACGGAATGTAAACTTGGCTACACAGGAACTGAATTACAGAACAGAACAGGGTCTCAAATTTAGAAAACCAACTTATTCTTGCTTAAGGGTAAAGGTGAGTTGGGGTGCTGCATAAAAACAGAGATTGAAATGAGCACAGATAAAGTTCCTTAAGCCAAATATGGAATAGACAAGAGCTACTCCTTGCTCAACGAAATGGACTCAACACCCCATATTAAACGCCTAAGAATGTACCTGACTAGTAAGTATCTTAAAACCTATGGATTGCTATGTCTCCGAAAGAGAATCAAGCATGTGTACAGGGGCATAAACGCAGCAGTGATAGGATTGGAGAGGTTCGGTGAGCAAATGAAGACCCTTTGAAGTCATATTGCATGGTACCCATTCCACGGGTTTCAACTACCCAGGTTTAAGGTATTCTTCCTTCAGCTAAAACATGCATGTGGAACCTAGAGTATGATCAACCATGTGATCGGGAGACGTGTTCAAATATGTCTCAGTTTTCCTCCCCTGGTACTCGGGTGCAACATTCCAGACGCTTTACTAACACTCTCCCCACTTGGAGAGTCAGTCCCTTTAACCTCCTGTTTGGCCCAGTTTGCAATTTCTGTGGAAGATGAACAGGAATAGCGAGAACCAATGAGAGGCTAGCTGGAGGTGTCTGGACGGGCAAATTTAACTCTCATTTCCTACCAGGAAGAGGAATTAACCAAAGGCTCAGCATGCCGGGCCGGAACCAGATTAGGGTCTGAAGCCATCCTGCGGTGTTGCGGCCAGGTCACAAGAAAGCGAGTTGAAGAAAGGAGCTCAGGGGCACTGTAATTCACAAACCTGCAGAGTTATAAATGACAGCTATCGTCCAAAAATAGACTGAAGTAAGGCTGCCAAGAGGACTTGAAAGCGGGGCAGAATTGCAGGAAACCGATTTCAGGAGGTAGACTGGAATTGCATTGAAAGCATAGGAAAAGAGGCAGAACGTCCACAATGATGCACTTGGCCAAAAAGGGCGTATGCGTTTTTTCCTGAATATATTCAGGAAAAAACGCATACGCCCTTTTTGGCCAACCAAGCAAGCTTGCAAAGGAAATCTGCACTACAATGAAGTCTCACTTCCCCCCGGCCAAAAGGGCCATCTGAAAAAAGTGTAAAATCCAGAAAGGCAACAGGCCATTGAGAACTGGGAGCCTTGTTATGCTGATGGGCGGGATGTAAATTGCCAACAGACACCTGGGAGAAGTGTATGGTGTTTCCTGAAACATCTAAAAAACAAAGCAACAGAGCCTACGGCACTGCCACTTATGGTCCTATAGCTTAGGGAAATTAAAATCAAAAAGACACAGCCACCCCAAAGTTTGGAACGGCTCTGTTTACAAGAACCTCGTTTACAGTACAAGTTCAACATCGCAGAAAGTGAAAAATGGATAAAGAAGTTGTGGTATTCACTTACAAAGCAATATCACGCAGCAATGAAATCTGTGTCATCAGGCCCTTAGCAGCACAATGAGTGGATTCAGGTATGATGATTCTAACTGAAATAAGTCACATAGAAAAAGAAACATCATAAGATATCAGTAATACACGGAATGGAAATTGGCTACACAGGAACTGAATTACAGAACAGAACAGGGTCTCATATTTAGAAAAACAACTTATGCTTGCTTAAGAGTAACGGTGAGTTGGGGTGCTGCATAAAACCAGAGATTGAAATGAGCACAGATAAAGTTCCTTAAGCCAAATATGGAATAGACAAGAGCTACTCCTTGCTCAACGAAATGGACTCAACACCGCATATTAAACAGCTAAGAATGTACCTGACTTGTAAGTATCTTAAAACCTATGGATTGCTATGTCTCCGAAAGAGAATCAAGCATGTGTACAGGGGCAT
The DNA here is from genome assembly GCF_949987515.2 of Delphinus delphis. Lineage (NCBI taxonomy): Eukaryota > Metazoa > Chordata > Mammalia > Artiodactyla > Delphinidae > Delphinus > Delphinus delphis. The sequence continues at coordinate 225,995 of NW_027192752.1, forward strand.
AAACGCAGCAGTGATAGGATTGGAGAGGTTCGGTGAGCAAATGAAGACCCTTTGAAGTCATATTGCATGGTACCCATTCCACGGGTTTCAACTACCCAGGTTTAAGGTATTCTTCCTTCAGCTAAAACATGCATGTGGAACCTAGAGTATGATCAACCATGTGATCGGGAGACGTGTTCAAATATGTCTCAGTTTTCCTCCCCTGGTACTCGGGTGCAACATTCCAGACGCTTTACTAACACTCTCCCCACTTGGAGAGTCAGTCCCTTTAACCTCCTGTTTGGCCCAGTTTGCAATTTCTGCGGAAGATGAACAGGAATAGCGAGAACCAATGAGAGGCTAGCTGGAGGTGTCTGGACGGGCAAATTTAACTCTCATTTCCCACCAGGAAGAGGAATTAACCAATGGCTCAGCATGCAGGGCCGGAACCAGATTAGGGCCTGAAGCCATCCTGCGGTGTTGCGGCCAGGTCACAAGAAATCGAGTTGAAGAAAGGAGCTCAGGGGCACTGTAATTCACAAACCTGCAGAGTTATAAATGACAGCTATCGTCCAAAAATAGACTGAAGTAAGGCTGCCAAGAGGACTTGAAAGCAGGGCAGAATTGCAGGAAACCGATTTCAGGAGGTAGACTGGAATTGCATTGAAAGCATAGGAAAAGAGGCAGAACGTCCACAATGATGCACTTGGCCAAAAAGGGCGTATGCGTTTTTTCCTGAATATATTCAGGAAAAAACGCATACGCCCTTTTTGGCCAACCAAGCAAGCTTGCAAAGGAAATCTGCACTACAATGAAGTCTCACTTCCCCCCGGCCAAAAGGGCCATCTGAAAAAAGTGTAAAATCCAGAAAGGCAACAGGCCATTGAGAACTGGGAGCCTTGTTATGCTGATGGGCGGGATGTAAATTGCCAACAGACACTTGGGAGAAGTGTATGGTGTTTCCTGAAACATCTAAAAAACAAAGCAACAGAGCCTAGGGCACTTCCACTTATGGTCCTATAGCTTAGGGAAATTAAAATCAAAAAGACACAGCCACCCCAAAGTTTGGAACGGCTCTGTTTACAAGAACCTCGTTTACAGTACAAGTTCAACATCGCAGAAAGTGAAAAATGGATAAAGAAGTTGTGGTATTTACTTACAAAGCAATATCACTCAGCAATGAAATCTGTGTCATCAGGCCCTTAGCAGCACAATGAGTGGATTCAGGTATGATGATTCTAACTGAAATAAGTCACACAGAAAAAGAAACATCATAAGATATCAGTAATACACGGAATGTAAACTTGGCTACACAGGAACTGAATTACAGAACAGAACAGGGTCTCAAATTTAGAAAACCAACTTATTCTTGCTTAAGGGTAAAGGTGAGTTGGGGTGCTGCATAAAAACAGAGATTGAAATGAGCACAGATAAAGTTCCTTAAGCCAAATATGGAATAGACAAGAGCTACTCCTTGCTCAACGAAATGGACTCAACACCGCATATTAAACGCCTAAGAATGTACCTGACTAGTAAGTATCTTAAAACGTATGGATTGCTATGTCTCCGAAAGAGAATCAAGCATGTGTACAGGGGCATAAACGCAGCAGTGATAGGATTGGAGAGGTTCGGTGAGCAAATGAAGACCCTTTGAAGTCATATTGCATGGTACCCATTCCACGGGTTTCAACTACCCAGGTTTAAGGTATTCTTCCTTCAGCTAAAACATGCATGTGGAACCTAGAGTATGATCAACCATGTGATCGGGAGACGTGTTCAAATATGTCTCAGTTTTCCTCCCCTGGTACTCGGGTGCAACATTCCAGACGCTTTACTAACACTCTCCCGACTTGGAGAGTCAGTCCCTTTAACCTCCTGTTTGGCCCAGTTTGCAATTTCTGCGGAAGATGAACAGGAATAGCGAGAACCAATGAGAGACTAGCTGGAGGTGTCTGGACGGGCAAATTTAACTCTCATTTCCCACCAGGAAGAGGAAATAACCAAAGGCTCAGCGTGCCGTGCCGGAACCACATTAAGGCCTGAAGCCAACCTGCGGTGTTGCGGCCAGGTCACAAGAAAGCGAGTTGAAGAAAGGAGCTCAGGGGCACTGTAATTCACAAACCTGCAGAGTTATAAATGACAGCTATCGTCCAAAAATAGACTGAAGTAAGGCTGCCAAGAGGACTTGAAAGCGGGGCAGAATTGCAGGAAACCGATTTCAGGAGGTAGACTGGAATTGCATTGAAAGCATAGGAAAAGAGGCAGAACGTCCACAATGATGCACTTGGCCAAAAAGGGCGTATGCGTTTTTTCCTGAATATATTCAGGAAAAAACGCATACGCCCTTTTTGGCCAACCAAGCAAGCTTGCAAAGGAAATCTGCACTACAATGAAGTCTCACTTCCCCCCGGTCAAAAGGGCCATCTGAAAAAAGTGTAAAATCCAGAAAGGCAGGACAGATCATGGAGAACTGGGAGCCTTGTTATGCTGATGGGCGGGATGTAAATTGCCAACAACCACTTGGGAGAAGTGTATGGTGTTTCCTGAAACATCTAAAAAACAAAGCAACAGAACCTAGGGCACTTCCACTTATGGTCCTATAGCTTAGGGAAATTAAAATCAAAAAGACACAGCCACCCCAAAGTTTGGAACGGCTCTGTTTACAACAACCTCGTTTACAGTACAAGTTCAACATCGCAGAAAGTGAAAAATGGATAAAGAAGTTGTGGTATTTACTTACAAAGCAATATCACTCAGCAATGAAATCTGTGTCATCAGGCCCTTAGCAGCACAATGAGTGGATTCAGGTATGATGATTCTAACTGAAGTAAGTCACACAGAAAAAGAAACATCATAAGATATCAGTAATACACGGAATGTAAACTTGGCTACACAGGAACTGAATTACAGAACAGAACAGGGTCTCAAATTTAGAAAACCAACTATGCTTGCTTAAGGGTAAAGGTGTGTTGGGGTGCTGCATAAAACCAGAGATTGAAATGAGCACAGATAAAGTTCCTTAAGTCAAATATGGAATAGACAAGAGCTACTCCTTGCTCAACGAAATGGACTCAACACCGCATATTAAACGCCTAAGAATATACCTGACTAGTAAGTATCGTAAAACCTAAGAATTGCTATGTCTCCGAAAGAGAATCAAGCATGTGTACAGGGGCATAAACGCAGCAGTGATAGGATTGGAGAGGTTCGGTGAGCAAATGAAGACCCTTTGAAGTCATATTGCATGGTACCCATTACACGGGTCTCAACTCTCCATGTTTAAGGTATTCTTCCTTCAGCTAAAACATGCATGTGGAACCCAAGTATGATCAACCATGTGAACGGGAGACGTGTTCAAATATGTCTCAGTTTTCCTCCCCTGGTACTCGGGTGCAACATTCCAGACGCTTTACTAACACTCTCCCCACTTGGAGAGTCAGTCCCTTTAACCTCCTGTTTGGCCCAGTTTGCAATTTCTGCGGAAGATGAACAGGAATAGCGAGAACCAATGAGAGGCTAGCTGGAGGTGTCTGGACGGGCAAATTTAACTCTCATTTCCCACCAGGAAGAGGAATTAACCAAAGGCTCAGCATGCCGGGCCGGAACCAGATTAGGGCCTGAAGCCATCCTGCGGTGTTGCGGCCAGGTCACAAGAAGGCGAGTTGAAGAAAGGAGCTCAGGGGCACTGTAATTCACAAACCTGCAGAGTTATAAATGACAGCTATCGTCCAAAAATAGACTGAAGTAAGGCTGCCAAGAGGACTTGAAAGCGGGGCAGAATTGCAGGAAACCGATTTCAGGAGGTAGACTGGAATTGCATTGAAAGCATAGGAAAAGAGGCAGAACGTCCACAATGATGCACTTGGCCAAAAAGGGCGTATGCGTTTTTTCCTGAATATATTCAGGAAAAAACGCATACGCCCTTTTTGGCCAACCAAGCAAGCTTGCAAAGGAAATATGCACTACAATGAAGTCTCACTTCCCCCCGGTCAAAAGGGCCATCTGAAAAAAGTGTAAAATCCAGAAAGGCAGGACAGATCATGGAGAACTGGGAGCCTTGTTATGCTGATGGGCGGGATGTAAATTGCCAACAACCACTTGGGAGAAGTGTATGGTGTTTCCTGAAACATCTAAAAAACAAAGCAACAGAACCTAGGGCACATCCACTTATGGTCCTATAGCTTAGGGAAATTAAAATCAAAAAGACACAGCCACCCCAAAGTTTGGGACGCCTCTGTTTACAAGAACCTCGTTTACAGTACAAGTTCAACATCGCAGAAAGTGAAAAATGGATAAAGAAGTTGTGGTATTCACTTACAAAGCAATATCACTCAGCAATGAAATCTGTGTCATCAGGCCCTTAGCAGCACAATGAGTGGATTCAGGTATGATGATTCTAACTGAAGTAAGTCACACAGAAAAAGAAACATCATAAGATATCAGTAATACACGGAATGTAAACTTGGCTACACAGGAACTGAATTACAGAACAGAACAGGGTCTCAAATTTAGAAAACCAACTATGCTTGCTTAAGGGTAAAGGTGTGTTGGGGTGCTGCATAAAACCAGAGATTGAAATGAGCACAGATAAAGTTCCTTAAGTCAAATATGGAATAGACAAGAGCTACTCCTTGCTCAACGAAAAGGACTCAACACCGCATATTAAACGCCTAAGAATATACCTGACTAGTAAGTATCGTAAAACCTATGGATTGCTATGTCTCCAAAAGAGAATCAAGCATGTGTACAGGGGCATAAACGCAGCAGTGATAGGATTGGAGAGGTTCGGTGAGCAAATGAAGACCCTTTGAAGTCATATTGCATGGTACCCATTACACGGGTCTCAACTCTCCAGGTTTAAGGTATTCTTCCTTCAGCTAAAACATGCATGTGGAACCCAAGTATGATCAACCATGTGAACGGGAGACGTGTTCAAATATGTCTCAGTTTTCCTCCCCTGGTACTCGGGTGCAACATTCCAGACGCTTTACTAACACTCTCCCCACTTGGAGAGTCAGCGCCTTTAACCTCCTGTTTGGCCCAGTTTGCAATTTCTGCGGAAGATGAACAGGAATAGCGAGAACCAATGAGAGGCTAGCTGGAGGTGTCTGGACGGGCAAATTTAACTCTCATTTCCCACCAGGAAGAGGAATTAACCAAAGGCTCAGCATGCCGGGCCGGAACCAGATTAGGGCCTGAAGCCATCCTGCGGTGTTGCGGCCAGGTCACAAGAAAGCGAGTTGAAGAAAGGAGCTCAGGGGCACTGTAATTCACAAACCTGCAGAGTTATAAATGACAGCTATCGTCCAAAAATAGACTGAAGTAAGGCTGCCAAGAGGACTTGAAAGCGGGGCAGAATTGCAGGAAACCGATTTCAGGAGGTAGACTGGAATTGCATTGAAAGCATAGGAAAAGAGGCAGAACGTCCACAATGATGCACTTGGCCAAAAAGGGCGTATGCGTTTTTTCCTGAATATATTCGGGAAAAAACGCATACGCCCTTTTTGGCCAACCAAGCAAGCTTGCAAAGGAAATATGGACTACAATGAAGTCTCACTTCCCCCCGGTCAAAAGGGCCATCTGAAAAAAGTGTAAAATCCAGAAAGGCAGGACAGATCATGGAGAACTGGGAGCCTTGTTATGCTGATGGGCGGGATGTAAATTGCCAACAACCACTTGGGAGAAGTGTATGGTGTTTCCTGAAACATCTAAAAAACAAAGCAACAGAACCTAGGGCACTTCCACTTATGGTCCTATAGCTTAGGGAAATTAAAATCAAAAAGACACAGCCACCCCAAAGTTTGGAATGGCTCTGTTTACAACAACCTCGTTTACAGTACAAGTTCAACATCGCAGAAAGTGAAAAATGGATAAAGAAGTTGTGGTATTTACTTACAAAGCAATATCACTCAGCAATGAAATCTGTGTCATCAGGCCCTTAGCAGCACAATGAGTGGATTCAGGTATGATGATTCTAACTGAAGTAAGTCACACAGAAAAAGAAACATCATAAGATATCAGTAATACACGGAATGTAAACTTGGCTACACAGGAACTGAATTACAGAACAGAACAGGGTCTCAAATTTAGAAAACCAACTATGCTTGCTTAAGGGTAAAGGTGAGTTGGGGTGCTGCATAAAACCAGAGATTGAAATGAGCACAGATAAAGTTCCTTAAGCCAAATATGGAATAGACAAGAGCTACTCCTTGCTCAACGAAATGGACTCAACACCGCATATTAAACGCCTAAGAATGTACCTGACTAGTAAGTATCTTAAAACCTATGGATTGCTATGTCTCCGAAAGAGAATCAAGCATGTGTACAGGGGCATAAACGCAGCAGTGATAGGATTGGAGAGGTTCGGTGAGCAAATGAAGACCCTTTGAAGTCATATTGCATGGTACCCATTCCACGGGTTTCAACTCTCCAGGTTTAAGGTATTCTTCCTTCAGCTAAAACATGCATGTGGAACCCAAGTATGATCAACCATGTGAACGGGAGACGTGTTCAAATATGTCTCAGTTTTCCTCCCCTGGTACTTGGGTGCAACATTCCAGACGCTTTACTAACACTCTCCCCACTTGGAGAGTCAGCGCCTTTAACCTCCTGTTTGGCCCAGTTTGCAATTTCTGCGGAAGATGAACAGGAATAGCGAGAACCAATGAGAGGCTAGCTGGAGGTGTCTGGACGGGCAAATTTAACTCTCATTTCCCACCAGGAAGAGGAATTAACCAAAGGCTCAGCATGCCGGGCTGGAACCAGATTAGGGCCTGAAGCCATCCTGCGGTGTTGCGGCCAGGTCACAAGAAGGCGAGTTGAAGAAAGGAGCTCAGGGGCACTGTAATTCACAAACCTGCAGAGTTATAAATGACAGCTATCGTCCAAAAATAGACTGAAGTAAGGCTGCCAAGAGGACTTGAAAGCGGGGCAGAATTGCAGGAAACCGATTTCAGGAGGTAGACTGGAATTGCATTGAAAGCATAGGAAAAGAGGCAGAACGTCCACAATGATGCACTTGGCCAAAAAGGGCGTATGCGTTTTTTCCTGAATATATTCAGGAAAAAACGCATACGCCCTTTTTGGCCAACCAAGCAAGCTTGCAAAGGAAATCTGCACTACAATGAAGTCTCACTTCCCCCCGGTCAAAAGGGCCATCTGAAAAAAGTGTAAAATCCAGAAAGGCAGGACAGATCATGGAGAACTGGGAGCCTTGTTATGCTGATGGGCGGGATGTAAATTGCCAACAACCACTTGGGAGAAGTGTATGGTGTTTCCTGAAACATCTAAAAAACAAAGCAACAGAACCTAGGGCACTTCCACTTATGGTCCTATAGCTTAGGGAAATTAAAATCAAAAAGACACAGCCACCCCAAAGTTTGGAACGGCTCTGTTTACAACAACCTCGTTTACAGTACAAGTTCAACATCGCAGAAAGTGAAAAATGGATAAAGAAGTTGTGGTATTTACTTACAAAGCAATATCACTCAGCAATGAAATCTGTGTCATCAGGCCCTTAGCAGCACAATGAGTGGATTCAGGTATGATGATTCTAACTGAAGTAAGTCACACAGAAAAAGAAACATCATAAGATATCAGTAATACACGGAATGTAAACTTGGCTACACAGGAACTGAATTACAGAACAGAACAGGGTCTCAAATTTAGAAAACCAACTATGCTTGCTTAAGGGTAAAAGTGTGTTGGGGTGCTGCATAAAACCAGAGATTGAAATGAGCACAGATAAAGTTCCTTAAGTCAAATATGGAATAGACAAGAGCTACTCCTTGCTCAACGAAATGGACTCAACACCGCATATTAAACGCCTAAGAATATACCTGACTAGTAAGTATCGTAAAACCTATGGATTGCTATGTCTCCAAAAGAGAATCAAGCATGTGTACAGGGGCATAAACGCAGCAGTGATAGGATTGGAGAGGTTCGGTGAGCAAATGAAGACCCTTTGAAGTCATATTGCATGGTACCCATTACACGGGTCTCAACTCTCCAGGTTTAAGGTATTCTTCCTTCAGCTAAAACATGCATGTGGAACCCAAGTATGATCAACCATGTGAACGGGAGACGTGTTCAAATATGTCTCAGTTTTCCTCCCCTGGTACTCGGGTGCAACATTCCAGACGCTTTACTAACACTCTCCCCACTTGGAGAGTCAGCGCCTTTAACCTCCTGTTTGGCCCAGTTTGCAATTTCTGCGGAAGATGAACAGGAATAGCGAGAACCAATGAGAGGCTAGCTGGAGGTGTCTGGACGGGCAAATTTAACTCTCATTTCCCACCAGGAAGAGGAAATAACCAAAGGCTCAGCGTGCCGTACCGGAACCAGATTAGGGCCTGAAGCCATCCTGCGGTGTTGCGGCCAGCTCAAAAGAAAGCGAGTTGAAGAAAGGAGCTCAGGGGCACTGTAATTCACAAACCTGCAGAGTTATAAATGACAGCTATCGTCCAAAAATAGACTGAAGTAAGGCTGCCAAGAGGACTTGAAAGCGGGGCAGAATTGCAGGAAACCGATTTCAGGAGGTAGACTGGAATTGCATTGAAAGCATAGGAAAAGAGGCAGAACGTCCACAATGATGCACTTGGCCAAAAAGGGCGTATGCGTTTTTTCCTGAATATATTCAGGAAAAAACGCATACGCCCTTTTTGGCCAACCCAGCAAGCTTGCAAAGGAAATCTGCACTACAATGAAGTCTCACTTCCCCCCGGTCAAAAGGGCCATCTGAAAAAAGTGTAAAATCCAGAAAGGCAACAGGCCATTGAAAACTGGGAGCCTTGTTATGCTGATGGGCGGGATGTAAATTGCCAACAGACACTTGGGAGAAGTGTATGGTGTTTCCTGAAACATCTAAAAAACAAAGCAACAGAGACTAGGGCACTTCCACTTATGGTCCTATAGCTTAGGGAAATTAAAATCAAAAAGACACAGCCACCCCAAAGTTTGGGACGGCTCTGTTTACAAGAACCTCGTTTACAGTACAAGTTCAACATCGCAGAAAGTGAAAAATGGATAAAGAAGTTGTGGTATTTACTTACAAAGCAATATCACTCAGCAATGAAATCTGTGTCATCAGGCCCTTAGCAGCACAATGAGTGGATTCAGGTATGATGATTCTAACTGAAATAAGTCACACAGAAAAAGAAACATCATAAGATATCAGTAATACACGGAATGTAAACTTGGCTACACAGGAACTGAATTACAGAACAGAACAGGGTCTCAAATTTAGAAAACCAACTTATTCTTGCTTAAGGGTAAAGGTGAGTTGGGGTGCTGCATAAAACCAGAGATTGAAATGAGCACAGATAAAGTTCCTTAAGCCAAATATGGAATAGACAAGAGCTACTCCTTGCTCAATGAAATGGACTCAACACCCCATATTAAACGCCTAAGAATGTACCTGACTAGTAAGTATCTTAAAACCTATGGATTGCTATGTCTCCGAAAGAGAATCAAGCATGTGTACAGGGGCATAAACGCAGCAGTGATAGGATTGGAGAGGTTCGGTGAGCAAATGAAGACCCTTTGAAGTCATATTGCATGGTACCCATTCCACGGGTTTCAACTACCCAGGTTTAAGGTATTCTTCCTTCAGCTAAAACATGCATGTGGAACCTAGAGTATGATCAACCATGTGATCGGGAGACGTGTTCAAATATGTCTCAGTTTTCCTCCCCTGGTACTGGGGTGCAACATTCCAGACGCTTTACTAACACTCTCCCCACTTGGAGAGTCAGTCCCTTTAACCTCCTGTTTGGCCCAGTTTGCAATTTCTGCGGAAGATGAACAGGAATAGCGAGAACCAATGAGAGGCTAGCTGGAGGTGTCTGGACGGGCAAATTTAACTCTCATTTCCCACCAGGAAGAGGAATTAACCAAAGGCTCAGCATGCCGGGCCGGAACCAGATTAAGGCTTGAAGCCATCCTGCGGTGTTGCGGCCAGGTCACAAGAAAGCGAGTTGAAGAAAGGAGCTCAGGGGCACTGTAATTCACAAACCTGCAGACTTATAAATGACAGCTATCGTCCAAAAATAGACTGAAGTAAGGCTGCCAAGAGGACTTGAAAGCGGGGCAGAATTGCAGGAAACCGATTTCAGGAGGTAGACTGGAATTGCATTGAAAGCATAGGAAAAGAGGCAGAACGTCCACAATGATGCACTTGGCCAAAAAGGGCGTATGCGTTTTTTCCTGAATATATTCAGGAAAAAACGCATACGCCCTTTTTGGCCAACCAAGCAAGCTTGCAAAGGAAATATGCACTACAATGAAGTCTCACTTCCCCCCGGTCAAAAGGGCCATCTGAAAAAAGTGTAAAATCCAGAAAGGCAACAGGCCATTGAGAACTGGGAGCCTTGTTATGCTGATGGGCGGGATGTAAATTGCCAACAGACACTTGGGAGATGTGTATGGTGTTTCCTGAAACATCTAAAAAACAAAGCAACAGAGCCTAGGGCACTTCCACTTATGGTCCTATAGCTTAGGGAAATTAAAATCAAAAAGACACAGCCACCCCAAAGTTTGGGACGGCTCTGTTTACAACAACCTCGTTTACAGTACAAGTTCAACATCGCAGAAAGTGAAAAATGGATAAAGAAGTTGTGGTATTCACTTACAAAGCAATATCACTCAGCAATGAAATCTATGTCATCAGGCCCTTAGCAGCACAATGAGTGGATTCAGGTATGATGATTCTAACTGAAATAAGTCACACAGAAAAAGAAACATCATAAGATAGCAGTAATACACGGAATGGAAACTTGGCTACACAGGAACTGAATTACAGAACAGAACATGGTCTCAAATTTAGAAAAACAACTTATGCTTGCTTAAGGGTAAAGGTGAGTTGGGGTGCTGCATAAAACCAGAGATTGAAATGAGCACAGATAAAGTTCCTTAAGCCAAATATGGAATAGACAAGAGCTACTCCTTGCTCAACGAAATGGACTCAACACCGCATATTAAACGCCTAAGAATGTACCTGACTAGTAAGTATCGTAAAACCTATGGATTGGTATGTCTCCGAAAGAGAATGAAGCATGTGTACAGGGGCATAAACGCAGCAGTGATAGGATTGGAGAGGTTCGGTGAGCAAATGAAGACCCTTTGAAGTCATATTGCATGGTACCCATTCCACGGGTTTCAACTACCCAGGTTTAAGGTATTCTTCCTTCAGCTAAAACATGCATGTGGAACCTAGAGTATGATCAACCATGTGATCGGGAGACGTGTTCAAATATGTCTCAGTTTTCCTCCCCTGGTACTCGGGTGCAACATTCCAGACGCTTTACTAACACTCTCCCCACTTGGAGAGTCAGCGCCTTTAACCTCCTGTTTGGCCCAGTTTGCAATTTCTGCGGAAGATGAACAGGAATAGCGAGAACCAATGAGAGGCTAGCTGGAGGTGTCTGGACGGGCAAATTTAACTCTCATTTCCCACCAGGAAGAGGAAATAACCAAAGGCTCAGCGTGCCGTACCGGAACCAGATTAGGGCCTGAAGCCATCCTGCGGTGTTGCGGCCAGCTCAAAAGAAAGCGAGTTGAAGAAAGGAGCTCAGGGGCACTGTAATTCACAAACCTGCAGAGTTATAAATGACAGCTATCGTCCAAAAATAGACTGAAGTAAGGCTGCCAAGAGGACTTGAAAGCGGGGCAGAATTGCAGGAAACCGATTTCAGGAGGTAGACTGGAATTGCATTGAAAGCATAGGAAAAGAGGCAGAACGTCCACAATGATGCACTTGGCCGAAAAGGGCGTATGCGTTTTTTCCTGAATATATTCAGGAAAAAACGCATACGCCCTTTTTGGCCAACCAAGCAAGCTTGCAAAGGAAATCTGCACTACAATGAAGTCTCACTTCCCCCCGGTCAAAAGGGCCATCTGAAAAAAGTGTAAAATCCAGAAAGGCAGGACAGGCCATGGAGAACTGGGAGCCTTGTTATGCTGATGGGTGGGATGTAAATTGCCAACAACCACTCGGGAGAAGTGTATGGTGTTTCCTGAAACATCTAAAAAACAAAGCAACAGAGCCTAGGGCACTGCCACTTATGGTCCTATAGATTAGGGAAATTAAAATCAAAAAGACACAGCCACCCCAAAGTTTGGGACGCCTCTGTTTACAAGAACCTCGTTTACAGTACAAGTTCAACATCGCAGAAAGTGAAAAATGGATAAAGAAGTTGTGGTATTTACTTACAAAGCAATATCACTCAGCAATGAAATCTGTGTCATCAGGCCCTTAGCAGCACAATGAGTGGATTCAGGTATGATGATTCTAACTGAAGTAAGTCACACAGAAAAAGAAACATCATAAGATATCAGTAATACACGGAATGTAAACTTGGCTACACAGGAACTGAATTACAGAACAGAACAGGGTCTCAAATTTAGAAAACCAACTCATGCTTGCTTAAGGGTAAAGGTGAGTTGGGGTGCTGCATAAAACCAGAGATTGAAATGAGCACAGATAAAGTTCCTTAAGCCAAATATGGAATAGACAAGAGCTACTCCTTGCTCAACAAATTGGACTCAACACCCCATATTAAACGCCTAAGAATGTACCTGACTAGTAAGTATCGTAAAACCTATGGATTGGTATGTCTCCGAAAGAGAATCAAGCATGTGTACAGGGGCATAAACGCAGCAGTGATAGGATTGGAGAGGTGCGGTGAGCAAATGAAGACCCTTTGAAGTCATATTGCATGGTACCCATTCCACGGGTTTCAACTACCCAGGTTTAAGGTATTCTTCCTTCAGCTAAAACATGCATGTGGAACCTAGAGTATGATCAACCATGTGATCGGGAGACGTGTTCAAATATGTCTCAGTTTTCCTCCCCTGGTACTCGGGTGCAACATTCCAGACGCTTTACTAACACTCTCCCCACTTGGAGAGTCAGTCCCTTTAACCTCCTGTTTGGCCCAGTTTGCAATTTCTGCGGAAGATGAACAGGAATAGCGAAAACCAATGAGAGGCTAGCTGGAGGTGTCTGGATGGGCAAATTTAACTCTCATTTCCCACCAGGAAGAGGAATTAACCAAAGGCTCAGCATGCTGGGCCGGAACCTGATTAGGGCCTGAAGCTATCCTGCGGTGTTGTGGCCAGGTCACAAGAAAGCGAGTTGAAGAAAGGAGCTCAGGGGCACTGTAATTCACAAACCTGCAGACTTATAAATGACAGCTATCGTCCAAAAATAGACTGAAGTAAGGCTGCCAAGAGGACTTGAAAGCGGGGCAGAATTGCAGGAAACCGATTTCAGGAGGTAGACTGGAATTGCATTGAAAGCATAGGAAAAGAGGCAGAACGTCCACAATGATGCACTTGGCCAAAAAGGGCGTATGCGTTTTTTCCTGAATATATTCAGGAAAAAACGCATACGCCCTTTTTGGCCAACCAAGCAAGCTTGCAAAGGAAATCTGCACTACAATGAAGTCTCACTTCCCCCCGGTCAAAAGGGCCATCTGAAAAAAGTGGAAAATCCAGAAAGGCAGGACAGGTCATGGAGAACTGGGAGCCTTGTTATGCTGATGGGCGGGATGTAAATTGCCAACAGACACTTGGGAGAAGTGTATGGTGTTTCCTGAAACATCTAAAAAACAAAGCAACAGAGCCTAGGGCACTGCCACTTATCGTCCTATAGCTTAGGGAAATTAAAATCAAAAAGACACAGCCACCCCAAAGTTTGGGACGCCTCTGTTTACAAGAACCTCGTTTACAGTACAAGTTCAACATCGCAGAAAGTGAAAAATGGATAAAGAAGTTGTGGTATTTACTTACAAAGCAATATCACTCAGCAATGAAATCTGTGTCATCAGGCCCTTAGCAGCACAATGAGTGGATTCAGGTATGATGATTCTAACTGAAATAAGTCACACAGAAAAAGAAACATCATAAGATATCAGTAATACACGGAATGGAAACTTGGCTACACAGGAACTGAATTACAGAACAGAACTGGGTCTCAAATTTAGAAAACCATCTTATTCTTGCTTAAGGGTAAAGGTGAGTTGGGTTGCTGCATAAAACCAGAGATTGAAATGAGCACAGATAAAGTTCCTTAAGCCAAATATGGAATAGACAAGAGCTACTCCTTGCTCAACGAAATGGACTCAACACCGCATATTAAACGCCTAAGAATGTACCTGACTTGTAAGTATCTTAAAACCTATGGATTGCTATGTCTCCGAAAGAGAATCAAGCATGTGTACAGGGGCATAAACGCAGCAGTGATAGGATTGGAGAGGTTCGGTGAGCAAATGAAGACCCTTTGAAGTCATATTGCATGGTACCCATTCCACGGGTTTCAACTACCCAGGTTTAAGGTATTCTTCCTTCAGCTAAAACATGCATGTGGAACCTAGAGTATGATCAACCATGTGATCGGGAGACGTGTTCAAATATGTCTCAGTTTTCCTCCCCTGGTACTCGGGTGCAACATTCCAGACGCTTTACTAACACTCTCCCCACTTGGAGAGTCAGCGCCTTTAACCTCCTGTTTGGCCCAGTTTGCAATTTCTGCGGAAGATGAACAGGAATAGCGAGAACCAATGAGAGGCTAGCTGGAGGTGTCTGGACGGGCAAATTTAACTCTCATTTCCCACCAGGAAGAGGAAATAACCAAAGGCTCAGCGTGCCGTACCGGAACCAGATTAGGGCCTGAAGCCATCCTGCGGTGTTGCGGCCAGCTCAAAAGAAAGCGAGTTGAAGAAAGGAGCTCAGGGGCACTGTAATTCACAAACCTGCAGAGTTATAAATGACAGCTATCGTCCAAAAATAGACTGAAGTAAGGCTGCCAAGAGGACTTGAAAGCGGGGCAGAATTTCAGGAAACCGATTTCAGGAGGTAGACTGGAATTGCATTGAAAGCATAGGAAAAGAGGCAGAACGTCCACAATGATGCACTTGGCCAAAAAGGGCGTATGCGTTTTTTCCTGAATATATTCAGGAAAAAACGCATACGCCCTTTTTGGCCAACCAAGCAAGCTTGCAAAGGAAATCTGCACTACAATGAAGTCTCACTTCCCCCCGGTCAAAAGGGCCATCTGAAAAAAGTGGAAAATCCAGAAAGGCAGGACAGGCCATGGAGAACTGGGAGCCTTGTTATGCTGATGGGTGGGATGTAAATTGCCAACAACCACTCGGGAGAAGTGTATGGTGTTTCCTGAAACATCTAAAAAACAAAGCAACAGAGCCTAGGGCACGGCCACTTATGGTCCTATAGATTAGGGAAATTAAAATCAAAAAGACACAGCCACCCCAAAGTTTGGGACGCCTCTGTTTACAAGAACCTCGTTTACAGTACAAGTTCAACATCGCAGAAAGTGAAAAATGGATAAAGAAGTTGTGGTATTTACTTACAAAGCAATATCACTCAGCAATGAAATCTGTGTCATCAGGCCCTTAGCAGCACAATGAGTGGATTCAGGTATGATGATTCTAACTGAAGTAAGTCACACAGAAAAAGAAACATCATAAGATATCAGTAATACACGGAATGTAAACTTGGCTACACAGGAACTGAATTACAGAACAGAACAGGGTCTCAAATTTAGAAAACCAACTCATGCTTGCTTAAGGGTAAAGGTGAGTTGGGGTGCTGCATAAAACCAGAGATTGAAATGAGCACAGATAAAGTTCCTTAAGCCAAATATGGAATAGACAAGAGCTACTCCTTGCTCAACAAATTGGACTCAACACCCCATATTAAACGCCTAAGAATGTACCTGACTAGTAAGTATCTTAAAACCTATGGATTGCTATGTCTCCGAAAGAGAATCAAGCATGTGTACAAGGGCATAAACGCAGCAGTGATAGGATTGGAGAGGTTCGGTGAGCAAATGAAGACCCTTTGAAGTCATATTGCATGGTACCCATTACACGGGTCTCAACTCTCCAGGTTTAAGGTATTCTTCCTTCAGCTAAAACATGCATGTGGAACCCAGAGTATGATCAACCATATGATCGGGAGACATGTTCAAATATGTCTCAGTTTTCCTCCCCTGGTACTCGGGTGCAACATTCCAGACGCTTTACTAACACTCTCCCCACTTGGAGAGTCAGCGCCTTTAACCTCCTGTTTGGCCCAGTTTGCAATTTCTGCGGAAGATGAACAGGAATAGCGAGAACCAATGAGAGGCTAGCTGGAGGTGTCTGGACGGGCAAATTTAACTCTCATTTCCCACCAGGAAGAGGAAATAACCAAAGGCTCAGCGTGCCGTACCGGAACCAGATTAGGGCCTGAAGCCATCCTGCGGTGTTGCGGCCAGCTCAAAAGAAACCGAGTTGAAGAAAAGAGCTCAGGGGCACTGTAATGCACAAACCTGCAGAGTTATAAATGACAGCTATCGTCCAAAAATAGACTGAAGTAAGGCTGCCAAGAGGACTTGAAAGCGGGGCAGAATTGCAGGAAACCGATTTCAGGAGGTAGACTGGAATTGCATTGAAAGCATAGGAAAAGAGGCAGAACGTCCACAATGATGCACTTGGCCGAAAAGTGCGTATGCGTTTTTTCCTGAATATATTCAGGAAAAAACGCATACGCCCTTTTTGGCCAACCAAGCAAGCTTGCAAAGGAAATCTGCACTACAATGAAGTCTCACTTCCCCCCGGTCAAAAGGGCCATCTGAAAAAAGTGTAAAATCCAGAAAGGCAGGACAGGCCATGGAGAACTGGGAGCTTTGTCATGCTGATGGGCGGGATGTAAATTGCCAACAGACACTCGGAAAAGTGTATGGTGTTTCCTGAAACATCTAAAAAACAAAGCAACAGAACCTAGGGCACTTCCACTTATGGTCCTATAGCTTAGGGAAATTAAAATCAAAAAGACACAGCCACCCCAAAGTTTGGAACGGCTCCGTTTACAAGAACCTCGTGTACAGTACAAGTTCAACATCGCAGAAAGTGAAAAATGGATAAAGAAGTTGTGGTATTTACTTACAAAGCAATATCACTCAGCAATGAAATCTGTGTCATCAGGCCCTTAGCAGCACAATGAGTGGATTCAGGTATGATGATTCTAAATGAAATAAGTCACACAGAAAAAGAAACATCATAAGATATCAGTAATACACGGAATGTAAACTTGGCTACACAGGAACTGAATTACAGAACAGAACAGGGTCTCAAATTTAGAAAACCAACTTATTCTTGCTTAAAGGTAAAGGTGAGTTGGGGTGCTGCATAAAACCAGAGATTGAAATGAGCACAGATAAAGTTCCTTAAGCCAAATATGGAATAGACAAGAGCTACTCCTTGCTCAACGATATGGACTCAACACCCCATATTAAACGCCTAAGAATGTACCTGACTAGTAAGTATCTTAAAACCTATGGATTGCTATGTCTCCGAAAGAGAATCAAGCATGTGTACAGGGGCATAAACGCAGCAGTGATAGGATTGGAGAGGTTCGGTGAGCAAATGAAGACCCTTTGAAGTCATATTGCATGGTACCCATTACACGGGTCTTAACTTTCCAGGTTTAAGATATTCTTCCTTCAGCTAAAACATGCATGTGGAACCCAAGTATGATCAACCATGTGATCGGGAGACGTGTTCAAATATGTCTCAGTTTTCCTCCCCTGGTACTCGGGTGCAACATTCCAGACGCTTTACTAACACTCTCCCCACTTGGAGAGTCAGTCCCTTTAACCTCCTGTTTGGCCCAGTTTGCAATTTCTGCGGAAGATGAACAGGAATAGCGAGAACCAATGAGAGACTAGCTGGAGGTTTCTGGACGGGCAAATTTAACTCTCATTTCCCACCAGGAAGAGGAAATAACCAAAGGCTCAGCGTGCCGTGCCGGAACCAGATTAGGGCCTGAAGCCATCCTGCGGTGTTGCGGCCAGGTCACAAGAAAGCGAGTTGAAGAAAGGAGCTCAGGGGCACTGTAATTCACAAACCTGCAGAGTTATAAATGACAGCTATCGTCCAAAAATAGACTGAAGTAAGGCTGCCAAGAGGACTTGAAAGCGGGGCAGAATTGCAGGAAACCGATTTCAGGAGGTAGACTGGAATTGCATTGAAAGCATAGGAAAAGAGGCAGAACGTCCACAATGATGCACTTGGCCAAAAAGGGCGTATGCGTTTTTTCCTGAATATATTCAGGAAAAAACGCATACGCCCTTTTTGGCCAACCAAGCAAGCTTGCAAAGGAAATCTGCACTACAATGAAGTCTCACTTCCCCCCGGTCAAAAGGGCCATCTGAAAAAAGTGTAAAATCCAGAAAGGCAGGACAGGCCATGGAGAACTGGGAGCCTTGTTATGTTGATGGGCGGGATGTAAATTGCCAACAGACACTCGGGAGAAGTGTATGGTGTTTCCTGAAACATCTAAAAAACAAAGCAACAGAGCCTAGGGCACTGCCACTTATGGTCCTATAGCTTAGGGAAATTAAAATCAAAAAGACACAGCCACCCCAAAGTTTGGGATGCCTCTGTTTACAAGAACCTCGTTTACAGTACAAGTTCAACATCGCAGAAAGTGAAAAATGGATAAAGAAGTTGTGGTATTTACTTACAAAGCAATATCACTCAGCAATGAAATCTATGTCATCAGGCACTTAGCATCACAATGAGTGGATTCAGGTATGATGATTCTAACTGAAATAAGTCACACAGAAAAAGAAACATCATAAGATATCAGTAATACACGGAATGTAAACTTGGCTACACAGGAACTGAATTACAGAACAGAACAGGGTCTCAAATTTAGAAAACCAACTTATGCTTGCTTAAGGGTAAAGGTGAGTTGGGGTGCTGCATAAAACCAGAGATTGAAATGAGCACAGATAAAGTTCCTTAAGTCAAATATGGAATAGACAAGAGCTACTCCTTGCTCAACGAAATGGACTCAACACCGCATATTAAACGCCTAAGAATGTACCTGACTAGTAATTATCGTAAAACCTATGGATTGCTATGTCTCCAAAAGAGAATCAAGCATGTGTACAGGGGCATAAACGCAGCAGTGATAGGATTGGAGAGGTTCGGTGAGCAAATGAAGACCCTTTGAAGTCATATTGCATGGAACCCATTCCACGGGTTTCAACTACCCAGGTTTTAGGTATTCTTCCTTCAGCTAAAACATGCATGTGGAACCCAAGTATGATCAACCATGTGAATGGGAGACGTGTTCAAATATGTCTCAGTTTTCCTCCCCTGGTACTCGGGTGCAACATTCCAGACGCTTTACTAACACTCTCCCCACTTGGAGAGTCAGCGCCTTTAACCTCCTGTTTGGCCCAGTTTGCAATTTCTGCGGAAGATGAACAGGAATAGCGAGAACCAATGAGAGGCTAGCTGGAGGTGTCTGGACGGGCAAATTTAACTCTCATTTCCCACCAGGAAGAGGAAATAACCAAAGGCTCAGCGTGCCGTACCGGAACCAGATTAGGGCCTGAAGCCATCCTGCGGTGTTGCGGCCAGCTCAAAAGAAAGCGAGTTGAAAAAAGGAGCTCAGGGGCACTGTAATTCACAAACCTGCAGAGTTATAAATGACAGCTATCGTCCAAAAATAGACTGAAGTAAGGCTGCCAAGAGGACTTGAAAGCGGGGCAGAATTGCAGGAAACCGATTTCAGGAGGTAGACTGGAATTGCATTGAAAGCATATGAAAAGAGGCAGAACGTCCACAATGATGCACTTGGCCAAAAAGGGCGTATGCGTTTTTTCCTGAATATATTCAGGAAAAAACGCATACGCCCTTTTTGGCCAACCAAGCAAGCTTGCAAAGGAAATCTGCACTACAATGAAGTCTCACTTCCCCCCGGTCAAAAGGACCATCTGAAAAAAGTGTAAAATCCAGAAAGGCAGGACAGGCCATGGAGAACTGGGAGCCTTGTTATGCTGATGGGCGGGATGTAAATTGCCAACCACCACTCGGGAGAAGTGTATGGTGTTTCCTGAAACATCTAAAAAACAAAGCAACAGAGCCTAGGGCACTGCCACTTATGGTCCTATAGCTTAGGGAAATTAAAATCAAAAAGACACAGCCACCCCAAAGTTTGGGACGCCTCTGTTTACAAGAACCTCGTTTACAGTACAAGTTCAACATCGCAGAAAGTGAAAAATGGATAAAGAAGTTGTGGTATTTACTTACAAAGCAATATCACTCAGCAATGAAATCTATGTCATCAGGCCCTTAGCATCACAATGAGTGGATTCAGGTATGATGACTCAAACTGAAATAAGTCACACAGAAAAAGAAACATCATAAGATATCAGTAATACACGGAATGTAAACTTGGCTACACAGGAACTGAATTACAGAACAGAACAGGGCCTCAAATTTAGAAAAACAACTTATTCTTCCTTAAAGGTAAAGGTGAGTTGGGGTGCTGCATAAAACCAGAGATTGAAATGAGCACAGATAAAGTTCCTTAAGCCAAATATGGAATAGACAAGAGCTACTCCTTGCTCAACGATATGGACTCAACACCCCATATTAAACGCCTAAGAATGTACCTGACTAGTAAGTATCTTAAAACCTATGGATTGCTATGTCTCCGAAAGAGAATCAAGCATGTGTACAGGGGCATAAACGCAGCAGTGATAGGATTGGAGAGGTTCGGTGAGCAAATGAAGACCCTTTGAAGTCATATTGCATGGTACCCATTACACGGGTCTTAACTTTCCAGGTTTAAGATATTCTTCCTTCACCTAAAACATTCATGTGGAACCCAAGTATGATCAACCATGTGAACGGGAGACGTGTTCAAATATGTCTCAGTTTTCCTCCCCTGGTACTCGGGTGCAACATTCCAGACGCTTTACTTACACTCTCCCCACTTGGAGAGTCAGTCCCTTTAACCTCCTGTTTGGCCCAGTTTGCAATTTCTGCGGAAGATGAACAGGAATAGCGAGAACCAATGAGAGGCTAGCTGGAGGTGTCTGGACGGGCAAATTTAACTCTCATTTCCCACCAGGAAGAGGAAATAACCAAAGGCTCAGCGTGCCGTGCCGGAAACAGATTAGGGCCTGAAGCCATCCTGCGGTGTTGCGGCCAGGTCACAAGAAAGCGAGTTGAAGAAAGGAGCTCAGGGGCACTGTAATTCACAAACCTGCAGAGTTATAAATGACAGCTATCGTCCAAAAATAGACTGAAGTAAGGCTGCCAAGAGGACTTGAAAGCGGGGCAGAATTGCAGGAAACCGATTTCAGGAGGTAGACTGGAATTGCATTGAAAGCATAGGAAAAGAGGCAGAACGTCCACAATGATGCACTTGGCCAAAAAGGGCGTATGCGTTTTTTCCTGAATATATTCAGGAAAAAACGCATACGCCCTTTTTGGCCAACCAAGCAAGCTTGCAAAGGAAATCTGCACTACAATGAAGTCTCACTTCCCCCCGGTCAAAAGGGCCATCTGAAAAAAGTGTAAAATCCAGAAAGGCAGGACAGGCCATGGAGAACTGGGAGCCTTGTTATGCTGATGGGCGGGATGTAAATTGCCAACAGACACTCGGGAGAAGTGTATGGTGTTTCCTGAAACATCTAAAAAACAAAGCAACAGAGCCTAGGGCACTGCCACTTATGGTCCTATAGCTTAGGGAAATTAAAATCAAAAAGACACAGCCACCCCAATGTTTGGGACGCCTCTGTTTACAAGAACCTCGTTTACAGTACAAGTTCAACATCGCAGAAAGTGAAAAATGGATAAAGAAGTTGTGGTATTTACTTACAAAGCAATATCACTCAGCAATGAAATCTATGTCATCAGGCCATTAGCATCACAATGAGTGGATTCAGGTATGATGATTCTAACTGAAATAAGTCACACAGAAAAAGAAACATCATAAGATATCAGTAATACACGGAATGTAAACTTGGCTACACAGGAACTGAATTACAGAACAGAACAGGGTCTCAAATTTAGAAAACCAACTTATGCTTGCTTAAGGGTAAAGGTGAGTTGGGGTGCTGCATAAAACCAGAGATTGAAATGAGCACAGATAAAGTTCCTTAAGTCAAATATGGAATAGACAAGAGCTACTCCTTGCTCAACGAAATGGACTCAACACCGCATATTAAACGCCTAAGAATGTTCCTGACTAGTAAGTATCGTAAAACCTATGGATTGCTATGTCTCCAAAAGGGAATCAAGCATGTGTACAGGGGCATAAACGCAGCAGTGATAGGATTGGAGAGGTTCGGTGAGCAAATGAAGACCCTTTGAAGTCATATTGCATGGTACCCATTACACGGGTCTTAACTCTCCAGGTTTAAGGTATTCTTCCTTCAGCTAAAACATGCATGTGGAACCCAAGTATGATCAACCATGTGAACGGGAGACGTGTTCAAATATATCTCAGTTTTCCTCCCCTGGTACTCGGGTGCAACATTCCAGACGCTTTACTAACACTCTCCCCACTTGGAGAGTCAGTCCCTTTAACCTCCTGTTTGGCCCAGTTTGCAATTTCTGCGGAAGATGAACAGGAATAGCGAGAACCAATGAGAGACTAGCTGGAGGTGTCTGGACGGGCAAATTTAACTCTCATTTCCCACCAGGAAGAGGAAATAACCAAAGGCTCAACGTGCCGTTCCGGAACCAGATTAGGGCCTGAAGCCATCCTGCGGTGTTGCGGCCAGGTCACAAGAAAGCGAGTTGAAGAAAGGAGCTCAGGGGCACTGTAATTCACAAACCTGCAGAGTTATAAATGACAGCTATCGTCCAAAAATAGACTGAAGTAAGGCTGCCAAGAGGACTTGAAAGCGGGGCAGAATTGCAGGAAACCGATTTCAGGAGGTAGACTGGAATTGCATTGAAAGCATAGGAAAAGAGGCAGAACGTCCACAATGATGCACTTGGCCAAAAAGGGCGTATGCGTTTTTTCCTGAATATATTCAGGAAAAAACGCATACGCCCTTTTTGGCCAACCAAGCAAGCTTGCAAAGGAAATCTGCACTACAATGAAGTCTCACTTCCCCCCGGTCAAAAGGGCCATCTGAAAAAAGTGTAAAATCCAGAAAGGCAGGACAGGCCATGGAGAACTGGGAGCCTTGTTATGCTGATGGGCGGGATGTAAATTGCCAACAGACACTCGGGAGAAGTGTATGGTGTTTCCTGAAACATCTAAAAAACAAAGCAACAGAGCCTAGGGCACTGCCACTTATGGTCCTATAGCTTAGGGAAATTAAAATCAAAAAGACACAGCCACCCCAATGTTTGGGACGCCTCTGTTTACAAGAACCTCGTTTACAGTACAAGTTCAACATCGCAGAAAGTGAAAAATGGATAAAGAAGTTGTGGTATTTACTTACAAAGCAATATCACTCAGCAATGAAATCTATGTCATCAGGCCATTAGCATCACAATGAGTGGATTCAGGTATGATGATTCTAACTGAAATAAGTCACACAGAAAAAGAAACATCATAAGATATCAGTAATACACGGAATGTAAACTTGGCTACACAGGAACTGAATTACAGAACAGAACAGGGTCTCAAATTTAGAAAACCAACTTATGCTTGCTTAAGGGTAAAGGTGAGTTGGGGTGCTGCATAAAACCAGAGATTGAAATGAGCACAGATAAAGTTCCTTAAGTCAAATATGGAATAGACAAGAGCTACTCCTTGCTCAACGAAATGGACTCAACACCGCATATTAAACGCCTAAGAATGTTCCTGACTAGTAAGTATCGTAAAACCTATGGATTGCTATGTCTCCAAAAGGGAATCAAGAATGTGTACAGGGGCATAAACGCAGCAGTGATAGGATTGGAGAGGTTCGGTGAGCAAATGAAGACCCTTTGAAGTCATATTGCATGGTACCCATTACACGGGTCTTAACTCTCCAGGTTTAAGGTATTCTTCCTTCAGCTAAAACATGCATGTGGAACCCAAGTATGATCAACCATGTGAACGGGAGACGTGTTCAAATATATCTCAGTTTTCCTCCCCTGGTACTCGGGTGCAACATTCCAGACGCTTTACTAACACTCTCCCCACTTGGAGAGTCAGTCCCTTTAACCTCCTGTTTGGCCCAGTTTGCAATTTCTGCGGAAGATGAACAGGAATAGCGAGAACCAATGAGAGACTAGCTGGAGGTGTCTGGACGGGCAAATTTAACTCTCATTTCCCACCAGGAAGAGGAAATAACCAAAGGCTCAACGTGCCGTTCCGGAACCAGATTAGGGCCTGAAGCCATCCTGCGGTGTTGCGGCCAGGTCACAAGAAAGCGAGTTGAAGAAAGGAGCTCAGGGGCACTGTAATTCACAAACCTGCAGAGTTATAAATGACAGCTATCGTCCAAAAATAGACTGAAGTAAGGCTGCCAAGAGGACTTGAAAGCGGGGCAGAATTGCAGGAAACCGATTTCAGGAGGTAGACTGGAATTGCATTGAAAGCATAGGAAAAGAGGCAGAACGTCCACAATGATGCACTTGGCCAAAAAGGGCGTATGCGTTTTTTCCTGAATATATTCAGGAAAAAACGCATACGCCCTTTTTGGCCAACCAAGCAAGCTTGCAAAGGAAATCTGCACTACAATGAAGTCTCACTTCCCCCCGGTCAAAAGGGCCATCTGAAAAAAGTGTAAAATCCAGAAAGGCAGGACAGGCCATGGAGAACTGGGAGCCTTGTTATGCTGATGGGCGGGATGTAAATTGCCAACAGACACTCGGGAGAAGTGTATGGTGTTTCCTGAAACATCTAAAAAACAAAGCAACAGAGCCTAGGGCACTGCCACTTATGGTCCTATAGCTTAGGGAAATTAAAATCAAAAAGACACAGCCACCCCAATGTTTGGGACGCCTCTGTTTACAAGAACCTCGTTTACAGTACAAGTTCAACATCGCAGAAAGTGAAAAATGGATAAAGAAGTTGTGGTATTTACTTACAAAGCAATATCACTCAGCAATGAAATCTATGTCATCAGGCCATTAGCATCACAATGAGTGGATTCAGGTATGATGATTCTAACTGAAATAAGTCACACAGAAAAAGAAACATCATAAGATATCAGTAATACACGGAATGTAAACTTGGCTACACAGGAACTGAATTACAGAACAGAACAGGGTCTCAAATTTAGAAAACCAACTTATGCTTGCTTAAGGGTAAAGGTGAGTTGGGGTGCTGCATAAAACCAGAGATTGAAATGAGCACAGATAAAGTTCCTTAAGTCAAATATGGAATAGACAAGAGCTACTCCTTGCTCAACGAAATGGACTCAACACCGCATATTAAACGCCTAAGAATGTTCCTGACTAGTAAGTATCGTAAAACCTATGGATTGCTATGTCTCCAAAAGGGAATCAAGCATGTGTACAGGGGCATAAACGCAGCAGTGATAGGATTGGAGAGGTTCGGTGAGCAAATGAAGACCCTTTGAAGTCATATTGCATGGTACCCATTACACGGGTCTTAACTCTCCAGGTTTAAGGTATTCTTCCTTCAGCTAAAACATGCATGTGGAACCCAAGTATGATCAACCATGTGAACGGGAGACGTGTTCAAATATATCTCAGTTTTCCTCCCCTGGTACTCGGGTGCAACATTCCAGACGCTTTACTAACACTCTCCCCACTTGGAGAGTCAGTCCCTTTAACCTCCTGTTTGGCCCAGTTTGCAATTTCTGCGGAAGATGAACAGGAATAGCGAGAACCAATGAGAGACTAGCTGGAGGTGTCTGGACGGGCAAATTTAACTCTCATTTCCCACCAGGAAGAGGAAATAACCAAAGGCTCAACGTGCCGTTCCGGAACCAGATTAGGGCCTGAAGCCATCCTGCGGTGTTGCGGCCAGGTCACAAGAAAGCGAGTTGAAGAAAGGAGCTCAGGGGCACTGTAATTCACAAACCTGCAGAGTTATAAATGACAGCTATCGTCCAAAAATAGACTGAAGTAAGGCTGCCAAGAGGACTTGAAAGCGGGGCAGAATTGCAGGAAACCGATTTCAGGAGGTAGACTGGAATTGCATTGAAAGCATAGGAAAAGAGGCAGAACGTCCACAATGATGCACTTGGCCAAAAAGGGCGTATGCGTTTTTTCCTGAATATATTCAGGAAAAAACGCATACGCCCTTTTTGGCCAACCAAGCAAGCTTGCAAAGGAAATCTGCACTACAATGAAGTCTCACTTCCCCCCGGTCAAAAGGGCCATCTGAAAAAAGTGTAAAATCCAGAAAGGCAGGACAGGCCATGGAGAACTGGGAGCCTTGTTATGCTGATGGGCGGGATGTAAATTGCCAACAGACACTCGGGAGAAGTGTATGGTGTTTCCTGAAACATCTAAAAAACAAAGCAACAGAGCCTAGGGCACTGCCACTTATGGTCCTATAGCTTAGGGAAATTAAAATCAAAAAGACACAGCCACCCCAATGTTTGGGACGCCTCTGTTTACAAGAACCTCGTTTACAGTACAAGTTCAACATCGCAGAAAGTGAAAAATGGATAAAGAAGTTGTGGTATTTACTTACAAAGCAATATCACTCAGCAATGAAATCTATGTCATCAGGCCATTAGCATCACAATGAGTGGATTCAGGTATGATGATTCTAACTGAAATAAGTCACACAGAAAAAGAAACATCATAAGATATCAGTAATACACGGAATGTAAACTTGGCTACACAGGAACTGAATTACAGAACAGAACAGGGTCTCAAATTTAGAAAACCAACTTATGCTTGCTTAAGGGTAAAGGTGAGTTGGGGTGCTGCATAAAACCAGAGATTGAAATGAGCACAGATAAAGTTCCTTAAGTCAAATATGGAATAGACAAGAGCTACTCCTTGCTCAACGAAATGGACTCAACACCGCATATTAAACGCCTAAGAATGTTCCTGACTAGTAAGTATCGTAAAACCTATGGATTGCTATGTCTCCAAAAGGGAATCAAGAATGTGTACAGGGGCATAAACGCAGCAGTGATAGGATTGGAGAGGTTCGGTGAGCAAATGAAGACCCTTTGAAGTCATATTGCATGGTACCCATTACACGGGTCTTAACTCTCCAGGTTTAAGGTATTCTTCCTTCAGCTAAAACATGCATGTGGAACCCAAGTATGATCAACCATGTGAACGGGAGACGTGTTCAAATATATCTCAGTTTTCCTCCCCTGGTACTCGGGTGCAACATTCCAGACGCTTTACTAACACTCTCCCCACTTGGAGAGTCAGTCCCTTTAACCTCCTGTTTGGCCCAGTTTGCAATTTCTGCGGAAGATGAACAGGAATAGCGAGAACCAATGAGAGACTAGCTGGAGGTGTCTGGACGGGCAAATTTAACTCTCATTTCCCACCAGGAAGAGGAAATAACCAAAGGCTCAACGTGCCGTTCCGGAACCAGATTAGGGCCTGAAGCCATCCTGCGGTGTTGCGGCCAGGTCACAAGAAAGCGAGTTGAAGAAAGGAGCTCAGGGGCACTGTAATTCACAAACCTGCAGAGTTATAAATGACAGCTATCGTCCAAAAATAGACTGAAGTAAGGCTGCCAAGAGGACTTGAAAGCGGGGCAGAATTGCAGGAAACCGATTTCAGGAGGTAGACTGGAATTGCATTGAAAGCATAGGAAAAGAGGCAGAACGTCCACAATGATGCACTTGGCCAAAAAGGGCGTATGCGTTTTTTCCTGAATATATTCAGGAAAAAACGCATACGCCCTTTTTGGCCAACCAAGCAAGCTTGCAAAGGAAATCTGCACTACAATGAAGTCTCACTTCCCCCCGGTCAAAAGGGCCATCTGAAAAAAGTGTAAAATCCAGAAAGGCAGGACAGGCCATGGAGAACTGGGAGCCTTGTTATGCTGATGGGCGGGATGTAAATTGCCAACAGACACTCGGGAGAAGTGTATGGTGTTTCCTGAAACATCTAAAAAACAAAGCAACAGAGCCTAGGGCACTGCCACTTATGGTCCTATAGCTTAGGGAAATTAAAATCAAAAAGACACAGCCACCCCAAAGTTTGGGACGCCTCTGTTTACAAGAACCTCGTTTACAGTACAAGTTCAACATCGCAGAAAGTGAAAAATGGATAAAGAAGTTGTGGTATTTACTTACAAAGCAATATCACTCAGCAATGAAATCTATGTCATCAGGCCCTTAGCATCACAATGAGTGGATTCAGGTATGATGATTCTAACTGAAATAAGTCACACAGAAAAAGAAACATCATAAGATATCAGTAATACACGGAATGTAAACTTGGCTACACAGGAACTGAATTACAGAACAGAACAGTGTCTCAAATTTAGAAAACCAACTTATGCTTGCTTAAGGGTAAAGGTGAGTTGGGGTGCTGCATAAAACCAGAGATTGAAATGAGAACAGATAAAGTTCCTTAAGTCAAATATGAAATAGACAAGAGCTACTCCTTGCTCAACGAAATGGACTCAACACCGCATATTAAACGCCTAAGAATGTACCTGACTAGTAAGTATCGTAAAACCTATGGATTGTTATGTCTCCAAAAGAGAATCAAGCATGTGTACAGGGGCATAAACGCAGCAGTGATAGGATTGGAGAGGTTCGGTGAGCAAATGAAGACCCTTTGAAGTCATATTGCATGGTACCCATTACACGGGTCTCAACTCTCCAGGTTTAAGGTATTCTTCCTTCAGCTAAAACATGCATGTGGAACCCAAGTATGATCAACCATGTGAACGGGAGACGTGTTCAAATATGTCTCAGTTTTCCTCCCCTGGTACTCGGGTGCAACATTCCAGACGCTTTACTAACACTCTCCCCACTTGGAGAGTCAGTGCCTTTAACCTCCTGTTTGGCCCAGTTTGCAATTTCTGCGGAAGATGAACAGGAATAGCGAGAACCAATGAGAGGCTAGCTGGAGGTGTCTGGACGGGCAAATTTAACTCTCATTTCCCACCAGGAAGAGGAAATAACCAAAGGCTCAGCGTGCCGTACCGGAACCAGATTAGGGCCTGAAGCCATCCTGCGGTGTTGCGGCCAGCTCAAAAGAAAGCGAGTTGAAAAAAGGAGCTCAGGGGCACTGTAATTCACAAACCTGCAGAGTTATAAATGACAGCTATCGTCCAAAAATAGACTGAAGTAAGGCTGCCAAGAGGACTTGAAAGCGGGGCAGAATTGCAGGAAACCGATTTCAGGAGGTAGACTGGAATTGCATTGAAAGCATATGAAAAGAGGCAGAACGTCCACAATGATGCACTTGGCCAAAAAGGGCGTATGCGTTTTTTCCTGAATATATTCAGGAAAAAACGCATACGCCCTTTTTGGCCAACCAAGCAAGCTTGCAAAGGAAATCTGCACTACAATGAAGTCTCACTTCCCCCCGGTCAAAAGGACCATCTGAAAAAAGTGTAAAATCCAGAAAGGCAGGACAGGCCATGGAGAACTGGGAGCCTTGTTATGCTGATGGGCGGGATGTAAATTGCCAACCACCACTCGGGAGAAGTGTATGGTGTTTCCTGAAACATCTAAAAAACAAAGCAACAGAGCCTAGGGCACTGCCACTTATGGTCCTATAGCTTAGGGAAATTAAAATCAAAAAGACACAGCCACCCCAAAGTTTGGGACGCCTCTGTTTACAAGAACCTCGTTTACAGTACAAGTTCAACATCGCAGAAAGTGAAAAATGGATAAAGAAGTTGTGGTATTTACTTACAAAGCAATATCACTCAGCAATGAAATCTATGTCATCAGGCCCTTAGCATCACAATGAGTGGATTCAGGTATGATGACTCAAACTGAAATAAGTCACACAGAAAAAGAAACATCATAAGATATCAGTAATACACGGAATGTAAACTTGGCTACACAGGAACTGAATTACAGAACAGAACAGGGCCTCAAATTTAGAAAAACAACTTATTCTTCCTTAAAGGTAAAGGTGAGTTGGGGTGCTGCATAAAACCAGAGATTGAAATGAGCACAGATAAAGTTCCTTAAGCCAAATATGGAATAGACAAGAGCTACTCCTTGCTCAACGATATGGACTCAACACCCCATATTAAACGCCTAAGAATGTACCTGACTAGTAAGTATCTTAAAACCTATGGATTGCTATGTCTCCGAAAGAGAATCAAGCATGTGTACAGGGGCATAAACGCAGCAGTGATAGGATTGGAGAGGTTCGGTGAGCAAATGAAGACGCTTTGAAGTCATATTGCATGGTACCCATTACACGGGTCTTAACTTTCCAGGTTTAAGATATTCTTCCTTCAGCTAAAACATTCATGTGGAACCCAAGTATGATCAACCATGTGAACGGGAGACGTGTTCAAATATGTCTCAGTTTTCCTCCCCTGGTACTCGGGTGCAACATTCCAGACGCTTTACTTACACTCTCCCCACTTGGAGAGTCAGTCCCTTTAACCTCCTGTTTGGCCCAGTTTGCAATTTCTGCGGAAGATGAACAGGAATAGCGAGAACCAATGAGAGACTAGCTGGAGGTTTCTGGACGGGCAAATTTAACTCTCATTTCCCACCAGGAAGAGGAAATAACCAAAGGCTCAGCGTGCCGTGCCGGAACCAGATTAGGGCCTGAAGCCATCCTGCGGTGTTGCGGCCAGGTCACAAGAAAGCGAGTTGAAGAAAGGAGCTCAGGGGCACTGTAATTCACAAACCTGCAGAGTTATAAATGACAGCTATCGTCCAAAAATAGACTGAAGTAAGGCTGCCAAGAGGACTTGAAAGCGGGGCAGAATTGCAGGAAACCGATTTCAGGAGGTAGACTGGAATTGCATTGAAAGCATAGGAAAAGAGGCAGAACGTCCACAATGATGCACTTGGCCAAAAAGGGCGTATGCGTTTTTTCCTGAATATATTCAGGAAAAAACGCATACGCCCTTTTTGGCCAACCAAGCAAGCTTGCAAAGGAAATCTGCACTACAATGAAGTCTCACTTCCCCCCGGTCAAAAGGGCCATCTGAAAAAAGTGTAAAATCCAGAAAGGCAGGACAGGCCATGGAGAACTGGGAGCCTTGTTATGCTGATGGGCGGGATGTAAATTGCCAACAGACACTTGGGAGAAGTGTATGGTGTTTCCTGAAACATCTAAAAAACAAAGCAACAGAGCCTAGGGCACTGCCACTTATGGTCCTATAGCTTAGGGAAATTAAAATCAAAAAGACACAGCCACCCCAAAGTTTGGGACGCCTCTGTTTACAAGAACCTCGTTTACAGTACAAGTTCAACATCGCAGAAAGTGAAAAATGGATAAAGAAGTTGTGGTATTTACTTACAAAGCAATATCACTCAGCAATGAAATCTATGTCATCAGGACCTTAGCATCACAATGAGTGGATTCAGGTATGATGATTCTAACTGAAATAAGTCACACAGAAAAAGAAACATCATAAGATATCACTAATAAACGGAATGTAAACTTGGCTACACAGGAACTGAATTACAGAACAGAACAGGGTCTCAAATTTAGAAAACCAACTTATGCTTGCTTAAGGGTAAAGGTGAGTTGGGGTGCTGCATAAAACCAGAGATTGAAATGAGCACAGATAACGTTCCTTAAGCCAAATATGGAATAGACAAGAGCTACTCCTTGCTCAACGATATGGACTCAACATCGCATATTAAACGCCTAAGAATGTACCTGACTAGTAAGTATCGTAAAACCTATGGATTGCTATGTCTCCGAAAGAGAATCAAGCATGTGTACAGGGGCATAAACGCAGCAGTGATAGGATTGGAGAGGTTCGGTGAGCAAATGAAGACCCTTTGAAGTCATATTGCATGGTACCCATTCCACGGGTTTCAACTACCCAGGTTTAAGGTAATCTTCCTTCAGCTAAAACATGCATGTGGAACCCAAGTATAATCAACCATGTGAACGGGAGACGTGTTCAAATATGTCTCAGTTTTCCTCCCCTGGTACTCGGGTGCAACATTCCAGACGCTTTACTTACACTCTCCCCACTTGGAGAGTCAGTCCCTTTAACCTCCTGTTTGGCCCAGTTTGCAATTTCTGCGGAAGATGAACAGGAATAGCGAGAACCAATGAGAGGCTAGCTGGAGGTGTCTGGACGGGCAAATTTAACTCTCATTTCCCACCAGGAAGAGGAATTAACCAAAGGCTCAGAATGCCGTGCCGGAACCAGATTAGGGCCTGAAGCCATCCTGCGGTGTTGCGGCCAGGTCACAAGAAAGCGAGTTGAAGAAAGGAGCTCAGGGGCACTGTAATTCACAAACCTGCAGAGTTATAAATGACAGCTATCGTCCAAAAATAGACTGAAGTAAGGCTGCCAAGAGGACTTGAAAGCGGGGCAGAATTGCAGGAAACCGATTTCAGGAGGTAGACTGGAATTGCATTGAAAGCATAGGAAAAGAGGCAGAACGTCCACAATGATGCACTTGGCCAAAAAGGGCGTATGCGTTTTTTCCTGAATATATTCAGGAAAAAACGCATACGCCCTTTTTGGCCAACCAAGCAAGCTTGCAAAGGAAATCTGCACTACAATGAAGTCTCACTTCCCCCCGGTCAAAAGGGCCATCTGAAAAAAGTGTAAAATCCAGAAAGGCAACAGGCCATTGAGAACTGGGAGCCTTGTTATGCTGATGGGCGGGATGTAAATTGCCAACAGACACTTGGGAGAAGTGTATGGTGTTTCCTGAAACATCTAAAAAACAAAGCAACAGAGCCTAGGGCACTGCCACTTATGGTCCTATAGCTTAGGGAAATTAAAATCAAAAAGACACAGCCACCCCAAAGTTTGGGACGCCTCTGTTTACAAGAACCTCATTTACAGTACAAGTTCAACATCGCAGAAAGTGAAAAATGGATAAAGAAGTTGTGGTATTTACTTACAAAGCAATATCACTCAGCAATGAAATCTGTGTCATCAGGCCCTTCGCAGCACAATGAGTGGATTCAGGTATGATGATTCTAACTGAAGTAAGTCACACAGAAAAAGAAACATCATAAGATATCAGTAATACACGGAATGTAAACTTGGCTACACAGGAACTGAATTACAGAACAGAACAGGGTCTCAAATTTAGAAAACCAACTTATGCTTGCTTAAGGGTAAAGGTGAGTTGGGGTGCTGCATAAAACCAGAGATTGAAATGAGCACAGATAAAGTTCCTTAAGTCAAATATGGAATAGACAAGAGCTACTCCTTGCTCAACGAAATGGACTCAGCACCGCATATTAAACGCCTAAGAATGTACCTGACTAGTAATTATCGTAAAACCTATGGATTGCTATGTCTCCGAAAGAGAATCAAGCATGTGTACAGGGGCATAAACGCAGCAGTGATAGGATTGGAGAGGTTCGGTGAGCAAATGAAGACCCTTTGAAGTCATATTGCATGGTACCCATTACACGGGTCTCAACTCTCCAGGTTTAAGGTATTCTTCCTTCAGCTAAAACATGCATGTGGAACCCAAGTATGATCAACCATGTGAACGGGAGACGTGTTCAAATATGTCTCAGTTTTCCTCCCCTGGTACTCGGGTGCAACATTCCAGACGCTTTACTAACACTCTCCCCACTTGGAGAGTCAGTGCCTTTAACCTCCTGTTTGGCCCAGTTTGCAATTTCTGCGGAAGATGAACAGGAATAGCGAGAACCAATGAGAGGCTAGCTGGAGGTGTCTGGACGGGCAAATTTAACTCTCATTTCCCACCAGGAAGAGGAAATAACCAAAGGCTCAGCGTGCCGTACCGGAACCAGATTAGGGCCTGAAGCCATCCTGCGGTGTTGCGGCCAGCTCAAAAGAAAGCGAGTTGAAGAAAGGAGCTCAGGGGCACTGTAATTCACAAACCTGCAGAGTTATAAATGACAGCTATCGTCCAAAAATAGACTGAAGTAAGGCTGCCAAGAGGACTTGAAAGCGGGGCAGAATTGCAGGAAACCGATTTCAGGAGGTAGACTGGAATTGCATTGAAAGCATAGGAAAAGAGGCAGAACGTCCACAATGATGCACTTGGCCAAAAAGGGCGTATGCGTTTTTTCCTGAATATATTCAGGAAAAAACGCATACGCCCTTTTTGGCCAACCAAGCAAGCTTGC
The DNA here is from genome assembly GCF_949987515.2 of Delphinus delphis. NCBI lineage: Eukaryota > Metazoa > Chordata > Mammalia > Artiodactyla > Delphinidae > Delphinus > Delphinus delphis. The sequence continues at coordinate 259,918 of NW_027192752.1, forward strand.
AAAGGAAATCTGCACTACAATGAAGTCTCACTTCCCCCCGGTCAAAAGGGCCATCTGAAAAAAGTGTAAAATCCAAAAAGGCAGGACAGGCCATGGAGAACTGGGAGCCTTGTTATGCTGATGGGCGGGATGTAAATTGCCAACAACCACTCGGGAGAAGTGTATGGTGTTTCCTGAAACATGTAAAAAACAAAGCAACAGAACCTAGGGCACTTCCACTTATGGTCCTGTAGCTTAGGGAAATTAAAATCAAAAAGACACAGCCACCCCAAAGTTTGGAACGGCTCTGTTTACAAGAACCTCGTTTACAGTACAAGTTCAACATCGCAGAAAGTGAAAAGTGGAGAAAGAAGTTGTGGTATTTACTTACAAAGCAATATCACTCAGCAATGAAATCTGTGTCATCAGGCCCTTAGCAGCACAATGAGTGGATTCAGGTATGATGATTCTAACTGAAGTAAGTCACACAGAAAAAGAAACATCATAAGATATCAGTAATACACGGAATGTAAACTTGGCTACACAGGAACTGAATTACAGAACAGAACAGGGTCTCAAATTTAGAAAACCAACTTATGCTTGCTTAAGGGGAAAGGTGAGTTGGGGTGCTGCATAAAACCAGAGATTGAAATGAGCACAGATAAAGTTCCTTAAGCCAAATATGGAATAGACAAGAGCTACTCCTTGCTCAACGAAATGGACTCAACACCGCATATTAAACGCCTAAGAATGTACCTGACTAGTAAGTATCTTAAAACCTATGGATTGCTATGTCTCCGAAAGAGAATCAAGCATGTGTACAGGGGCATAAACGCAGCAGTGATAGGATTGGAGAGGTTCGGTGAGCAAATGAAGACCCTTTGAAGTCATATTGCATGGTACCCATTCCACGGGTTTCAACTACCCAGGTTTAAGGTATTCTTCCTTCAGCTAAAACATGCATGTGGAACCTAGAGTATGATCAACCATGTGATCGGGAGACGTGTTCAAATATGTCTCAGTTTTCCTCCCCTGGTAATCGGGTGCAACATTCCAGACGCTTTACTAACACTCTCCCCACTTGGAGAGTCAGCGCCTTTAACCTCCTGTTTGGCCCAGTTTGCAATTTCTGCGGAAGATGAACAGGAATAGCGAGAACCAATGAGAGGCTAGCTGGAGGTGTCTGGACGGGCAAATTTAACTCTCATTTCCCACCAGGAAGAGGAAATAACCAAAGGCTCAGCGTGCCGGGCCGGAACCAGATTAGGGCCTGAAGCCATCCTGCGGTGTTGCGGCCAGGTCACAGGAAAGCGAGTTGAAGAAAGGAGCTCAGGGGCACTGTAATTCACAAACCTGCAGAGTTATAAATGACAGCTATCGTCCAAAAATAGACTGAAGTAAGGCTGCCAAGAGGACTTGAAAGCGGGGCAGAATTGCAGGAAACCGATTTCAGGAGGTAGACTGGAATTGCATTGAAAGCATAGGAAAAGAGGCAGAACGTCCACAATGATGCACTTGGCCGAAAAGGGCGTATGCGTTTTTTCCTGAATATATTCAGGAAAAAACGCATACGCCCTTTTTGGCCAACCAAGCAAGCTTGCAAAGGAAATCTGCACTACAATGAAGTCTCACTTCCCCCCGGTCAAAAGGGCCATCTGAAAAAAGTGTAAAATCCAGAAAGGCAGGACAGGTCATGGAGAACTGGGAACCTTGTTATGCTGATGGGCAGGATGTAAATTGCCAACAACCATTCGGGAGAAGTGTATGGTGTTTCCTGAAACATCTAAAAAACAAAGCAACAGAACCTAGGGCACTTCCACTTATGGTCCTATAGCTTAGGGAAATTAAAATCAAAAAGACACAGCCACCCCAAAGTTTGGAACGGCTCTGTTTACAAGAACCTCGTTTACAGTACAAGTTCAACATCACAGAAAGTGAAAAATGGATAAAGAAGTTGTGGTGTTTACTTACAAAGCAATATCACTCAGCAATGAAATCTGTGTCATCAGGCCCTTAGCAGCACAATGAGTGGATTCAGGTATGATGATTCTAACTGAAGTAAGTCACACAGAAAAAGAAACATCATAAGATATCAGTAATACACGGAATGGAAACTTGGCTACACAGGAACTGAATTACAGAACAGAACAGGGTCTCAAATTTAGAAAACCAACTTATGCTTGCTTAAGGGTAAAGGTGAGTTGGGGTGCTGCATAAAACCAGAGATTGAAGTGAGCACAGATAAAGTTCCTTAAGTCAAATATGGAATAGACAAGAGCTACTCCTTGCTCAACGAAATGGACTCAACACCGCATATTAAACGCCTAAGAATGTACCTGACTAGTAAGTATCTTAAAACCTATGGATTGCTATATCTCCGAAAGAGAATCAAGCATGTGTACAGGGGCATAAACGCAGCAGTGATAGGATTGGAGAGGTTCGGTGAGCAAATGAAGACCCTTTGAAGTCATATTGCATGGTACCCATTACACGGGTCTTAACTCTCCAGGTTTAAGGTATTCTTCCTTCAGCTAAAACATGCATGTGGAACCCAAGTATGATCAACCATGTGATCGGGAGACGTGTTCTAATATGTCTCAGTTTTCCTCCCCTGGTACTCGGGTGCAACATTCCAGACGCTTTACTAACACTCTCCCCACTTGGAGAGTCAGCGCCTTTAACCTCCTGTTTGGCCCAGTTTGCAATTTCTGCGGAAGATGAACAGGAATAGCGAGAACCAATGAGAGACTAGCTGGAGGTGTCTGGACGGGCAAATTTAACTCTCATTTCCCACCAGGAACAGGAAATAACCAAAGGCTCAGCGTGCCGTGCCAGAACCAGATTAGGGCCTGAAGCCATCCTGCGGTGTTGCGGCCAGGTCACAAGAAAGCGAGTTGAAGAAAGGAGCTCAGGGGCACTGTAATTCACAAACCTGCAGAGTTATAAATGACAGCTATCGTCCAAAAATAGACTGAAGTAAGGCTGCCAAGAGGACTTGAAAGCGGGGCAGAATTGCAAGAAACCGATTTCAGGAGGTAGACTGGAATTGCATTGAAAGCATAGGAAAAGAGGCAGAACGTCCACAATGATGCACTTGGACAAAAAGGGCGTATGCGTTTTTTCCTGAATATATTCAGGAAAAAACGCATACGCCCTTTTTGGCCAACCAAGCAAGCTTGCAAAGGAAATCTGCACTACAATGAAGTCTCACTTCCCCCCGGTCAAAAGGGCCATCTGAAAAAAGTGTAAAATCCAGAAAGGCAGGACAGGCCATGGAGAACTGGGAGCCTTGTTATGCTGATGGGCGGGATGTAAATTGCCAACAGACACTCGGGAGAAGTGTATGGTGTTTCCTGAAACATCTAAAAAACAAAGCAACAGAGCCTAGGGCACTGCCACTTATGGTCCTATAGATTAGGGAAATTAAAATCAAAAAGACACAGCCACCCCAAAGTTTGGGACGCCTCTGTTTACAAGAACCTCGTTTACAGTACAAGTTCAACATCGCAGAAAGTGAAAAATGGATAAAGAAGTTGTGGTATTTACTTACAAAGCAATATCACTCAGCAATGAAATCTATGTCATCAGGCCCTTAGCATCACAATGAGTGGATTCAGGTATGATGATTCTAACTGAAATAAGTCACACAGAAAAAGAAACATCATAAGATATCAGTAATACACGGAATGTAAACTTGGCTACACAGGAACTGAATTACAGAACAGAACAGGGTCTCAAATTTAGAAAACCAACTTATGCTTGCTTAAGGGTAAAGGTGAGTTGGGGTGCTGCATAAAACCAGAGATTGAAATGAGCACAGATAAAGTTCCTTAAGTCAAATATGGAATAGACAAGAGCTACTCCTTGCTCAACGAAATGGACTCAACACCGCATATTAAACGCCTAAGAATGTACCTGACTAGTAAGTATCGTAAAACCCATGGATTGCTATGTCTCCAAAAGAGAATCAAGCATGTGTACAGGGGCATAAACGCAGCAGTGATAGGATTGGAGAGGTTCGGTGAGCAAATGAAGACCCTTTGAAGTCATATTGCATGGTACCCATTACACGGGTCTCAACTCTCCAGGTTTAAGGTATTCTTCCTTCAGCTAAAACATGCATGTGGAACCCAGAGTATAATCAACCATGTGAACGGGAGACGTGTTCAAATATGTCTCAGTTTTCCTCCCCTGGTACTCGGGTGCAACATTCCAGACGCTTTACTAACACTCTCCCCACTTGGAGAGTCAGCGCCTTTAACCTCCTGTTTGGCCCAGTTTGCAATTTCTGCGGAAGATGAACAGGAAGAGCGAGAACCAATGAGAGACTAGCTGGAGGTGTCTGGACGGGCAAATTTAACTCTCATTTCCCACCAGGAAGAGGAAATAACCAAAGGCTCAGCGTGCCGTGCCGGAACCAGATTAGGGCCTGAAGCCATCCTGCGGTGTTGCGGCCAGGTCACAAGAAAGCGAGTTGAAGAAAGGAGCTCAGGGGCACTGTAATTCACAAACCTGCAGAGTTATAAATGACAGCTATCGTCCAAAAATAGACTGAAGTAAGGCTGCCAAGAGGACTTGAAAGCGGGGCAGAATTGCAGGAAACCGATTTCAGGAGGTAGACTGGAATTGCATTGAAAGCATAGGAAAAGAGGCAGAACGTACTCAATGATGCACTTGGCCAAAAAGGGCGTATGCGTTTTTTCCTGAATATATTCAGGAAAAAACGCATACGCCCTTTTTGGCCAACCAAGCAAGCTTGCAAAGGAAATGTGCACTACAATGAAGTCTCACTTCCCCCCGGTCAAAAGGGCCATCTGAAAAAAGTGTAAAATCCAGAAAGGCAGGACAGGCCATGGAGAACTGGGAGCCTTGTTATGCTGATGGGCGGGATGTAAATTGCCAACAGACACTCAGGAGAAGTGTATGGTGTTTCCTGAAACATCTAAAAAACAAAGCAAATGAGCCTAGGGCACTGCCACTTATGGTCCTATAGCTTAGGGAAATTAAAATCAAAAAGACACAGCCACCCCAAAGTTTGGGACGCCTCTGTTTACAAGAACCTCGTTTACAGTACAAGTTCAACATCACAGAAAGTGAAAAATGGATAAAGAAGTTGTGGTATTCACTTACAAAGCAATATCACTCAGCAATGAAATCTATGTCATCAGGCCCTTAGCATCACAATGAGTGGATTCAGGTATGATGATTCTAACTGAAATAAGTCACACAGAAAAAGAAACATCATAAGATATCAGTAATACACGGAATGTAAACTTGGCTACACAGGAACTGAATTACAGAACAGAACAGGGTCTCAAATTTAGAAAACCAACTTATGCTTGCTTAAGGGTAAAGGTGAGTTGGGGTGCTGCATAAAACCAGAGATTGAAATGAGCACAGATAAAGTTCCTTAAGTCAAATATGGAATAGACAAGAGCTACTCCTTGCTCAACGAAATGGACTCAACACCGCATATTAAACGCCTAAGAATGTACCTGACTAGTAAGTATCGTAAAACCTATGGATTGCTATGTCTCCAAAAGAGAATCAAGCATGTGTACAGGGGCATAAACGCAGCAGTGATAGGATTGGAGAGGTTCGGTGAGCAAATGAAGACCCTTTGAAGTCATATTGCATGGTACCCATTACACGGGTCTCAACTCTCCAGGTTTAAGGTATTCTTCCTTCAGCTAAAACATGGATGTGGAACCCAAGTATGATCAACCATGTGAACGGGAGACGTGTTCAAATATGTCTCAGTTTTCCTCCCCTGGTACTCGGGTGCAACATTCCAGACGCTTTACTAACACTCTCCCCACTTGGAGAGTCAGTCCCTTTAACCTCCTGTTTGGCCCAGTTTGCAATTTCTGCGGAAGATGAACAGGAATAGCGAGAACCAATGAGAGACTAGCTGGAGGTGTCTGGACGGGCAAATTTAACTCTCATTTCCCACCAGGAAGAGGAAATAACCAAAGGCTCAGCGTGCCGTGCCGGAACCAGATTAGGGCCTGAAGCCATCCTGCGGTGTTGCGGCCAGGTCACAAGAAAGCGAGTTGAAGAAAGGAGCTCAGGGGCACTGTAATTCACAAACCTGCAGAGTTATAAATGACAGCTATCGTCCAAAAATAGACTGAAGTAAGGCTGCCAAGAGGACTTGAAAGCGGGGCAGAATTGCAGGAAACCGATTTCAGGAGGTAGACTGGAATTGCATTGAAAGCATAGGAAAAGCGGCAGAACGTCCACAATGATGCACTTGGCCAAAAAGGGCGTATGCGTTTTTTCCTGAATATATTCAGGAAAAAACGCATACGCCCTTTTTGGCCAACCAAGCAAGCTTGCAAAGGAAATCTGCACTACAATGAAGTCTCACTTCCCCCCGGTCAAAAGGGCCATCTGAAAAAAGTGTAAAATCCAGAAAGGCAGGACAGGCCATGGAGAACTGGGAGCCTTGTTATGCTGATGGGCGGGATGTAAATTGCCAACAGACACTCGGGAGAAGTGTATGGTGTTTCCTGAAACATCTAAAAAACAAAGCAACAGAGCCTAGGGCACTGCCACTTATGGTCCTATAGCTTAGGGAAATTAAAATCAAAAAGACACAGCCACCCCAAAGTTTGGGACGCCTCTGTTTACAAGAACCTCGTTTACAGTACAAGTTCAACATCGCAGAAAGTGAAAAATGGATAAAGAAGTTGTGGTATTTACTTACAAAGGAATATCACTCAGCAATGAAATCTATGTCATCAGGCCCTTAGCATCACAATGAGTGGATTCAGGTATGATGATTCTAACTGAAATAAGTCACACAGAAAAAGAAACATCATAAGATATCAGTAATACACGGAATGTAAACTTGGCTACACAGGAACTGAATTACAGAACAGAACAGGGTCTCAAATTTAGAAAACCAACTTATGCTTGCTTAAGGGTAAAGGTGAGTTGGGGTGCTGCATAAAACCAGAGATTGAAATGAGCACAGATAAAGTTCCTTAAGTCAAATATGGAATAGACAAGAGCTACTCCTTGCTCAACGAAATGGACTCAACACCGCATATTAAACGCCTAAGAATGTACCTGACTAGTAAGTATCGTAAAACCTATGGATTGCTATGTCTCCAAAAGAGAATCAAGCATGTGTACAGGGGCATAAACGCAGCAGTGATAGGATTGGAGAGGTTCGGTGAGCAAATGAAGACCCTTTGAAGTCATATTGCATGGTACCCATTACACGGGTCTCAACTCTCCAGGTTTAAGGTATTCTTCCTTCAGCTAAAACATGCATGTGGAACCCAAGTATGATCAACCATGTGAACGGGAGACGTGTTCAAATATGTCTCAGTTTTCCTCCCCTGGTACTCGGGTGCAACATTCCAGACGCTTTACTAACACTCTCCCCACTTGGAGAGTCAGCGCCTTTAACCTCCTGTTTGGCCGAGTTTGCAATTTCTGCGGAAGATGAACAGGAATAGCGAGAACCAATGAGAGACTAGCTGGAGGTGTCTGGACGGGCAAATTTAACTCTCATTTCCCACCAGGAAGAGGAAATAACCAAAGGCTCAGCGTGCCGTGCCGGAACCAGATTAGGGCCTGAAGCCATCCTGCAGTGTTGCGGCCAGGTCACAAGAAAGCAAGTTGAAGAAAGGAGCTCAGGGGCACTGTAATTCACAAACCTGCAGAGTTATAAATGACAGCTATCGTCCAAAAATAGACTGAAGTAAGGCTGCCAAGAGGACTTGAAAGCGGGGCAGAATTGCAGGAAACCGATTTCAGGAGGTAGACTGGAATTGCATTGAAAGCATAGGAAAAGAGGCAGAACGTCCACAATGATGCACTTGGCCAAAAAGGGCGTATGCGTTTTTTCCTGAATATATTCAGGAAAAAACGCATACGCCCTTTTTGGCCAACCAAGCAAGCTTGCAAAGGAAATCTGCACTACAATGAAGTCTCACTTCCCCCCGGTCAAAAGGGCCATCTGAAAAAAGTGTAAAATCCAGAAAGGCAGGACAGGCCATGGAGAACTGGGAGCCTTGTTATGCTGATGGGCGGGATGTAAATTGCCAACAACCACTCGGGAGAAGTGTATGGTGTTTCCTGAAACATCTAAAAAACAAAGCAACAGAGCCTAGGGCACTGCCACTTATGGTCCTATAGCTTAGGGAAATTAAAATCAAAAAGACACAGCCACCCCAAAATTTGGAACGGCTCTGTTTACAAGAACCTCGTTTACAGTACAAGTTCAACATTGCAGAAAGTGAAAAATGGATAAAGAAGTTGTGGTATTTACTTACAAAGCAATATCACTCAGGAATGAAATCTGTGTCATCAGGCCCTTAGCAGCACAATGAGTGGATTCAGGTATGATGATTCTAACTGAAGTAAGTCACACAGAAAAAGAAACATCATAAGATATCAGTAATACACGGAATGTAAACTTGGCTACACAGGAACTGAATTACAGAACAGAACAGGGTCTCAAATTTAGAAAACCAACTTATGCTTGCTTAAGGGTAAAGGTGAGTTGGGGTGCTGCATAAAACCAGAGATTGAAATGAGCACAGATAAAGTTCCTTAAGCCAAATATGGAATAGACAAGAGCTACTCCTTGCTCAACGAAATGGACTCAACACCCCATATTAAACGCCTAAGAATGTACCTGACTAGTAAGTATCGTAAAACCTATGGATTGCTATGTCTCCGAAAGAGAATCAAGCATGTGTACAGGGGCATAAACGCAGCAGTGATAGGATTGGAGAGGTTCGGTGAGCAAATGAAGACCCTTTGAAGTCATATTGCATGGTACCCATTACACGGGTCTCAACTCTCCAGGTTTAAGGTATTCTTCCTTCAGCTAAAACATGCATGTGGAACCCAAGTATGATCAACCATGTGAACGGGAGACGTGTTCAAATATGTCTCAGTTTTCCTCCCCTGGTACTCGGGTGCAACATTCCAGACGCTTTACTAACACTCTCCCCACTTGGAGAGTCAGCGCCTTTAACCTCCTGTTTGGCCGAGTTTGCAATTTCTGCGGAAGATGAACAGGAATAGCGAGAACCAATGAGAGACTAGCTGGAGGTGTCTGGACGGGCAAATTTAACTCTCATTTCCCACCAGGAAGAGGAAATAACCAAAGGCTCAGCGTGCCGTGCCGGAACCAGATTAGGGCCTGAAGCCATCCTGCAGTGTTGCGGCCAGGTCACAAGAAAGCAAGTTGAAGAAAGGAGCTCAGGGGCACTGTAATTCACAAACCTGCAGAGTTATAAATGACAGCTATCGTCCAAAAATAGACTGAAGTAAGGCTGCCAAGAGGACTTGAAAGCGGGGCAGAATTGCAGGAAACCGATTTCAGGAGGTAGACTGGAATTGCATTGAAAGCATAGGAAAAGAGGCAGAACGTCCACAATGATGCACTTGGCCAAAAAGGGCGTATGCGTTTTTTCCTGAATATATTCAGGAAAAAACGCATACGCCCTTTTTGGCCAACCAAGCAAGCTTGCAAAGGAAATCTGCACTACAATGAAGTCTCACTTCCCCCCGGTCAAAAGGGCCATCTGAAAAAAGTGTAAAATCCAGAAAGGCAGGACAGGCCATGGAGAACTGGGAGCCTTGTTATGCTGATGGGCGGGATGTAAATTGCCAACAACCACTGGGGAGAAGTGTATGGTGTTTCCTGAAACATCTAAAAAACAAAGCAACAGAGCCTAGGGCACTGCCACTTATGGTCCTATAGCTTAGGGAAATTAAAATCAAAAAGACACAGCCACCCCAAAATTTGGAACGGCTCTGTTTACAAGAACCTCGTTTACAGTACAAGTTCAACATTGCAGAAAGTGAAAAATGGATAAAGAAGTTGTGGTATTTACTTACAAAGCAATATCACTCAGGAATGAAATCTGTGTCATCAGGCCCTTAGCAGCACAATGAGTGGATTCAGGTATGATGATTCTAACTGAAGTAAGTCACACAGAAAAAGAAACATCATAAGATATCAGTAATACACGGAATGTAAACTTGGCTACACAGGAACTGAATTACAGAACAGAACAGGGTCTCAAATTTAGAAAACCAACTTATGCTTGCTTAAGGGTAAAGGTGAGTTGGGGTGCTGCATAAAACCAGAGATTGAAATGAGCACAGATAAAGTTCCTTAAGCCAAATATGGAATAGACAAGAGCTACTCCTTGCTCAACGAAATGGACTCAACACCCCATATTAAACGCCTAAGAATGTACCTGACTAGTAAGTATCGTAAAACCTATGGATTGCTATGTCTCCGAAAGAGAATCAAGCATGTGTACAGGGGCATAAACGCAGCAGTGATAGGATTGGAGATGTTCGGTGAGCAAATGAAGACCCTTTGAAGTCATATTGCATGGTACCCATTCCACGGGTCTCAACTCTCCAGGTTTAAGGTATTCTTCCTTCAGCTAAAACATGCATGTGGAACCCAGAGTATGATCAACCATGTGAACGGGAGACGTGTTCAAATATGTCTCAGGTTTCCTCCCCTGGTACTCGGGTGCAACATTCCAGACGCTTTACTAACACTCTCCCGACTTGGAGAGTCAGTCCCTTTAACCTCCTGTTTGGCCCAGTTTGCAATTTCTGCGGAAGATGAACAGGAATAGCGAGAACCAATGAGAGGCTAGCTGGAGGTGTCTGGACGGGCAAATTTAACTCTCATTTCCCACCAGGAAGAGGAAAGAACCAAAGGCTCAGCGTGCCGTACCGGAACCAGATTAGCGCCTGAAGAAATCCTGCGGTGTTGCGGCCAGGTCACAAGAAAGCGAGTTGAAGAAAGGAGCTCAGCGGCACTGTAATTCACAAACCTGCAGAGTTATAAATGACAGCTATCGTCCAAAAATAGACTGAAGTAAGGCTGCCAAGAGGACTTGAAAGCGGGGCAGAATTGCAGGAAACCGATTTCAGGAGGTAGACTGGAATTGCATTGAAAGCATAGGAAAAGAGGCAGAACGTCCACAATGATGCACTTGGCCAAAAAGGGCGTATGCGTTTTTTCCTGAATATATTCAGGAAAAAACGCATACGCCCTTTTTGGCCAACCAAGCAAGCTTGCAAAGGAAATCTGCACTACAATGAAGTCTCACTTCCCCCCGGTCAAAAGGGCCATCTGAAAAAAGTGTAAAATCCAGAAAGGCAGGACAGGCCATGGAGAACTGGGAGCCTTGTTATGCTGATGGGCGGGATGTAAATTGCCAACAACCACTCGGGAGAAGTGTATGGTGTTTCCTGAAACATCTAAAAAACAAAGCAACAGAACCTAGGGCACTTCCACTTATGGTCCTATAGCTTAGGGAAATTAAAATCAAAAAGACACAGCCACCCCAAAGTTTGGAACGGCTCTGTTTACAAGAACCTCGTTTACAGTACAAGTTCAACATCGCAGAAAGTGAAAAATGGATAAAGAAGTTGTGGTATTTACTTACAAAGCAATATCACTCAGCAATGAAATCTGTGTCATCAGGCCCTTAGCAGCACAATGAGTGGATTCAGGTATGATGATTCTAACTGAAGTAAGTCACACAGAAAAAGAAACATCATAAGATATCAGTAATACACGGAATGTAAACTTGGCTACACAGGAACTGAATTACAGAACAGAACAGGGCCTCAAATTTAGAAAACCAACTTATGCTTGCTTAAGGGTAAAGGTGAGTTGGGGTGCTGCATAAAACCAGAGATTGAAATGAGCACAGATAAAGTTCCTTAAGTCAAATATGGAATAGACAAGAGCTACTCCTTGCTCAACGAAATGGACTCAACACCGCATATTAAACGCCTAAGAATGTACCTGACTAGTAAGTATCTTAAAACCTATGGATTGCTATGTCTCCGAAAGAGAATCAAGCATGTGTACAGGGGCATAAACGCAGCAGTGATAGGATTGGAGAGGTTCGGTGAGCCAATGAAGACCCTTTGAAGTCATATTGCATGGTACCCATTCCACGGGGTTCAACTACCCAGGTTTAAGGTATTCTTCCTTCAGCTAAAACATGCATGTGGAACCTAGAGTATGATCAACCATGTGATCGGGAGACGTGTTCAAATATGTCAGTTTTCGTACCCTGGTACTCGGCTGCAACATTCTAGACGCTTTACTAACACTCTCCCGACTTGGAGAGTCAGTCCCTTTAACCTCCTGTTTGGCCAAGTTTGCAATTTCTGCGGAAGATGAACAGGAATAGCAAGAACCAATGAGAGGCTAGCTGGAGGTGTCTGGACGGGCAAATTTAACTCTCATTTCCCACCAGGAAGAGGAAATAACCAAAGGCTCAGCGTGACGTACCGGAACCAGATTAGGGCCTGAAGCCATCCTGCGGTGTTGCGGCCAGGTCACAAGAAAGCGAGTTGAAGAAAGGAGCTCAGGGGCACTGTAATTCACAAACCTGCAGAGTTATAAATGACAGCTATCATCCAAAAATAAACTGAAGTAAGGCTGCCAAGAGGACTTGAAAGCGGGGCAGAATTGCAGGAAACCGATTTCAGGAGGTAGACTGGAATTGCATTGAAAGCATAGGAAAAGAGGCAGAACGTCCACAATGATGCACTTGGCCAAAAAGGGCGTATGCGTTTTTTCCTGAATATATTCAGGAAAAAACGCATACGCCCTTTTTGGCCAACCAAGCAAGCTTGCAAAGGAAATCTGCACTACAATGAAGTCTCACTTCCCCCCGGTCAAAAGGGCCATCTGAAAAAAGTGTAAAATCCAGAAAGGCAGGACAGGCCATGGAGAACTGGGAGCCTTGTTATGCTGATGGGCGGGATGTAAATTGCCAACAGACACTCGGGAGAAGTGTATGGTGTTTCCTGAAACATCTAAAAAACAAAGCAACAGAGCCTAGGGCACTGCCACTTATGGTCCTATAGCTTAGGGAAATTAATATCAAAAAGACACAGCCACCCCAAAGTTTGGGACGCCTCTGTTTACAAGAACCTCGTTTACAGTACAAGTTCAACATCGCAGAAAGTGAAAAATGGATAAAGAATTTGTGGTACTTACGTACAATGCAGTATCACTCAGCAATGAAATCTATGTCATCAGGCCTGTAGCAGCATAATGAGTGGATTCAGGTACGATGATTCTAACTGAAATAAGTCACACAGAAAAAGAAACATCATAAGATATCACTAATACACGGAATGTAAACTTGGCTACACAGGAACTGAATTACACAACAGAACAGGGTCTCAAATTTAGAAAACCAACTTATGCTTGCTTAAGGGGAAAGGTGAGTTGGGGTGCTGCATAAAACCAGAGATTGAAATGAGCACAGATAAAGTTCCTTAAGTCAAATATGGAATAGACAAGAGCTACTCCTTGCTCAACGAAATGGACTCAACACCCCATATTAAACGCCTAAGAATGTACCTGACTAGTAAGTATCTTAAAACCTATGGATTGCTATGTCTCTGAAAGAGAATCAAGCATGTGTACAGGGGCATAAACGCAGCAGTGATAGGATTGGAGAGGTTCGGTGAGCAAATGAACACCCTTTGAAGTCATATTGCATGGTACCCATTACACGGGTCTCAACTACCCAGGTTTAAGGTATTCTTCCTTCAGCTAAAACATGCATGTGGAACCTAGAGTATGATCAACCATGTGATCGGGAGACGTGTTCAAATATGTCTCAGTTTTCCTCCCCTGGTACTCGGGTGCAACATTCCAGACGCTTTACTAACACTCTCCCCACTTGAAGAGTCAGTCCCTTTAACCTCCTGTTTGGCCCAGTTTGCAATTTCTGCGGAAGATGAACAGGAATAGCGAGAACCAATGAGAGGCTAGCTGGAGGTGTCTGGACGGGCAAATTTAACTCTCATTTCCCACCAGGAAGAGGAATTAACCAAAGGCTCAGCGTGCCGTGCCGGAACCAGATTAGGGCCTGAAGCCATCCTGCAGTGTTGCGGCCAGCTCAAAAGAAAGCGAGTTGAAGAAAGGAGCTCAGGGGCACTGTAATTCACAAACCTGCAGAGTTATAAATGACAGCTATCGTCCAAAAATAGACTGAAGTAAGGCTGCCAAGAGGACTTGAAAGCGGGGCAGAATTGCAGGAAACCGATTTCAGGAGGTAGACTGGAATTGCATTGAAAGCATAGGAAAAGAGGCAGAACGTCCACAATGATGCACTTGGCCAAAAAGGGCGTATGCGTTTTTTCCTGAATATATTCAGGAAAAAACGCATACGCCCTTTTTGGCCAACCAAGCAAGCTTGCAAAGGAAATCTGCACTACAATGAAGTCTCACTTCCCCCCGGTCAAAAGGGCCATCTGAAAAAAGTGTAAAATCCAGAAAGGCAGGACAGGCCATGGACAACTGGGAGCCTTGTTATGCTGATGGGCGGGATGTAAATTGCCAACAACCACTCGGGAGAAGTGTATGGTGTTTCCTGAAACATCTAAAAAACAAAGCAACAGAACCTAGGGCACTTCCACTTATGGTCCTATAGCTTAGGGAAATTAAAATCAAAAACACACAGCCACCCCAAAGTTTGGAACGGCTCTGTTTACAAGAACCTCGTTTACAGTACAAGTTCAACATCGCAGAAAGTGAAAAATGGATAAAGAAGTTGTGGTATTTACTTACAAAGCAATATCACTCAGCAATGAAATCTGTGTCATCAGGCCCTTAGCAGCACAATGAGTGGATTCAGGTATGATGATTCTAACTGAAGTAAGTCACACAGAAAAAGAAACATCATAAGATATCAGTAATACACGGAATGTAAACTTGGCTACACAGGAACTGAATTACAGAACAGAACAGGGACTCAAATTTAGAAAACCAACTTATGCTTGCTTAAGGGTAAAGGTGAGTTGGGGTGCTGCATAAAACCAGAGATTGAAATGAGCACAGATAAAGTTCCTTAAGTCAAATATGGAATAGACAAGAGCTACTCCTTGCTCAACGAAATGGACTCAACACCGCATATTAAACGCCTAAGAATGTACCTGACTAGTAAGTATCTTAAAACCTATGGATTGCTATGTCTCCGAAAGAGAATCAAGCATGTGTACAGGGGCATAAACGCAGCAGTGATAGGATTGGAGAGGTTCGGTGAGCAAATGAAGACCCTTTGAAGTCATATTGCATGGTACCCATTACACGGGTTTCAACTACCCAGGTTTAAGGTATTCTTCCTTCAGCTAAAACATGCATGTGGAACCTAGAGTATGAGCAACCATGTGATCGGGAAACGTGTTCAAATATGTCAGTTTTCGTACCCTGGTACTCGGCTGCAACATTCCAGACGCTTTACTAACACTCTCCCCACTTGGAGAGTCAGTCCCTTTAACCTCCTGTTTGGCCCAGTTTGCAATTTCTGCGGAAGATGAACAGGAATAGCGAGAACCAATGAGAGGCTAGCTGGAGGTGTCTGGACGGGCAAATTTAACTCTCATTTCCCACCAGGAAGAGGAATTAACCAAAGGCTCAGCGTGCCGTGCCGGAACCAGATTAGGGCCTGAAGCCATCCTGCGGTGTTGCGGCCAGCTCAAAAGAAAGCGAGTTGAAGAAAGGAGCTCAGGGGCACTGTAATTCACAAACCTGCAGAGTTATAAATGACAGCTATCGTCCAAAAATACACTGAAGTAAGGCTGCCAAGAGGACTTGAAAGCGGGGCAGAATTGCAGGAAACCGATTTCAGGAGGTAGACTGGAATTGCATTGAAAGCATAGGAAAAGAGGCAGAACGTCCACAATGATGCACTTGGCCAAAAAGGGTGTATGCGTTTTTTCCTGAATATATTCAGGAAAAAACGCATACGCCCTTTTTGGCCAACCAAGCAAGCTTGCAAAGGAAATCTGCACTACAATGAAGTCTCACTTCCCCCCGGTCAAAAGGGCCATCTGAAAAAAGTGTAAAATCCAGAAAGGTAGGACAGGCCATGGAGAACTGGGAGCCTTGTTATGCTGATGGGCGGGATGTAAATTGCCAACAGACACTCGGGAGAAGTGTATGGTGTTTCCTGAAACATCTAAAAAACAAAGCAACAGAGCCTAGGGCACTGCCACTTATGGTCCTATAGCTTAGGGAAATTAAAATCAAAAAGACACAGCCACCCCAAAGTTTGGATCGGCTTTGTTTATAAGAACCTCGTTTACAGTACAAGTTCAACATCGCAGAAAGTGAAAAATGGATAAAGAAGTTGTGGTATTTACTTACAAAGCAATATCACTCAGCAATGAAATCTGTGTCATCAGGCCCGTAGCAGCACAATGAGTGGATTCAGGTATGATGATTCTAACTGAAATAAGTCACACAGAAAAGAAACATCATAAGATATCAGTAATACATGGAATGTAAACTTGGCTACACAGGAACTGAATTACAGAACAGAACAGGGTCTCAAATTTAGAAAACCAACTTATGCTTGCTTAAGGGTAAAGGTGAGTTGTGGTGCTGCATAAAACCAGAGATTGAAATGAGCACAGATAAAGTTCCTTAAGCCAAATATGGAATAGACAAGAGCTACTCCTTGCTCAACGAAATGGACTCAACACCGCATATTAAACGCCTAAGAATGTACCTGACTAGTAAGTATCTTAAAACCTATGGATTGCTATGTCTCCAAAAGAGAATGAAGCGTGTGTACAGGGGCATAAACACAGCAGTGATAGGATTGGAGAGGTTCGGTGAGCAAATGAAGACCCTTTGAAGTCATATTGCATGGTACCCATTACACGGGTCTCAACTCTCCAGGTTTAAGGTATTCTTCCTTCAGCTAAAACATGCATGTGGAACCCAAGTATGATCAACCATGTGAACGGGAGACGTGTTCAAATATGTCTCAGTTTTCGTACCCTGGTACTCGGGTGCAACATTCCAGACGCTTTACTAACACTCTCCCGACTTGGAGAGTCAGTCCCTTTAACCTCCTGTTTGGCCCAGTTTGCAATTTCTGCGGAAGATGGACAGGAATAGCGAGAACCAATGAGAGACTAGCTGGAGGTGTCTGGACGGGCAAATTTAACTCTCATTTCCCACCAGGAAGAGGAAATAACCAAAGGCTCAGCGTGCCGTGCCGGAACCAGATTAGGGCCTGAAGCCATCCTGCGGTGTTGCGGCCAGGTCACAAGAAAGCGAGTTGAAGAAAGGAGCTCAGGGGCACTGTAATTCACAAACCTGCAGAGTTATAAATGACAGCTATCATCCAAAAATAAACTGAAGTAAGGCTGCCAAGAGGACTTGAAAGCGGGGCAGAATTGCAGGAAACCGATTTCAGGAGGTAGACTGGAATTGCATTGAAAGCATAGGAAAAGAGGCAGAACGTCCACAATGATGCACTTGGCCAAAAAGGGCGTATGCGTTTTTTCCTGAATATATTCAGGAAAAAACGCATACGCCCTTTTTGGCCAACCAAGCAAGCTTGCAAAGGAAATCTGCACTACAATGAAGTCTCACTTCCCCCCGGTCAAAAGGGCCATCTGAAAAAAGTGTAAAATCCAGAAAGGCAGGACAGGCCATGGAGAACTGGGAGCCTTGTTATGCTGATGGGCGGGATGTAAATTGCCAACAGACACTCGGGAGAAGTGTATGGTGTTTCCTGAAACATCTAAAAAACAAAGCAACAGAGCCTAGGGCACTTCCACTTATGGTCCTATAGCTTAGGGAAATTAAAATAAAAAAGACACAGCCACCCCAAAGTTTGGGACGCCTCTGTTTACAAGAACCTCGTTTACCGTACAAGTTCAACATCGCAGAAAGTGAAAAATGGATAAAGAAGTTGTGGTATTTACTTACAAAGCAATATCACTCAGCAATGAAATCTATGTCATCAGGCCCTTAGCAGCACAATGAGTGGATTCAGGTATGATGATTCTAACTGAAATAAGTCACACAGAAAAAGAAACATCATAAGATATCAGTAATACACGGAATGTAAACTTGGCTACACAGGAACTGAATTACAGAACAGAACATGGTCTCAAATTTAAAAAACCAACTTATGCTTGCTTAAGGGGAAAGGTGAGTTGGGGTGCTGCATAAAACCAGAGATTGAAATGAGCACAGATAAAGTTCCTTAAGTCAAATATGGAATAGACAAGAGCTACTCCTTGCTCAACGAAATGGACTCAACACCGCATATTAAACGCCTAAGAATGTACCTGACTAGTAAGTATCTTAAAACCTATGGATTGCTATGTCTCCGAAAGAGAATCAAGCATGTGTACAGGGGCATAAACGCAGCAGTGATAGGATTGGAGAGGTTCGGTGAGCAAATGAAGACCCTTTGAAGTCATATTGCATGGTACCCATTCCACGGGTTTCAACTACCCAGATTTTAGGTATTCTTCCTTCAGCTAAAACATGCATGTGGAACCCAAGTATGATCAACCATGTGAACGGGAGACGTGTTCAAATATGTCTCAGTTTTCCTCCCCTGGTACTCGGGTGCAACATTCCAGACGCTTTACTAACACTCTCCCCACTTGGAGAGTCAGTCCCTTTAACCTCCTGTTTGGCCCAGTTTGCAATTTCTGCGGAAGATGAACAGGAATAGCGAGAACCAATGAGAGGCTAGCTGGAGGTGTCTGGACGGGCAAATTTAACTCTCATTTCCCACCAGGAAGAGGAATTAACCAAAGGCTCAGCGTGCCGGGCCAGAACCAGATTAGGGCCTGAAGCCATCCTGCGGTGTTGCGGCCAGGTCACAAGAAAGCGAGTTGAAGAAAGGAGCTCAGGGGCACTGTAATTCACAAACCTGCAGAGTTATAAATGACAGCTATCGTCCAAAAATAGACTGAAGTAAGGCTGCCAAGAGGACTTGAAAGCGGGGCAGAATTGCAGGAAACCGATTTCAGGAGGTAGACTGGAATTGCATTGAAAGCATAGGAAAAGAGGCAGAACGTCCACAATGATGCACTTGGCCAAAAAGGGCGTATGCGTTTTTTCCTGAATATATTCAGGAAAAAACGCATACGCCCTTTTTGGCCAACCAAGCAAGCTTGCAAAGGAAATCTGCACTACAATGAAGTCTCACTTCCCCCCGGTCAAAAGGGCCATCTGAAAAAAGTGTAAAATCCGGAAAGGCAGGACAGGCCATGGAGAACTGGGAGCCTTGTTATGCTGATGGGCGGGATGTAAATTGCCAACAGACACTCGGGAGAAGTGTATGGTGTTTCCTGAAACATCTAAAAAACAAAGCAACAGAGCCTAGGGCACTGCCACTTATGGTCCTATAGCTTAGGGAAATTAATATCAAAAAGACACAGCCACCCCAAAGTTTGGGACGCCTCTGTTTACAAGAACCTCGTTTACAGTACAAGTTCAACATCGCAGAAAGTGAAAAATGGATAAAGAATTTGTGGTACTTACGTACAATGCAGTATCACTCAGCAATGAAATCTATGTCATCAGGCCTGTAGCAGCATAATGAGTGGATTCAGGTACGATGATTCTAACTGAAATAAGTCACACAGAAAAAGAAACATCATAAGATATCACTAATACACGGAATGTAAACTTGGCTACACAGGAACTGAATTACACAACAGAACAGGGTCTCAAATTTAGAAAACCAACTTATGCTTGCTTAAGGGGAAAGGTGAGTTGGGGTGCTGCATAAAACCAGAGATTGAAATGAGCACAGATAAAGTTCCTTAAGTCAAATATGGAATAGACAAGAGCTACTCCTTGCTCAACGAAATGGACTCAACACCCCATATTAAACGCCTAAGAATGTACCTGACTAGTAAGTATCTTAAAACCTATGGATTGCTATGTCTCTGAAAGAGAATCAAGCATGTGTACAGGGGCATAAACGCAGCAGTGATAGGATTGGAGAGGTTCGGTGAGCAAATGAACACCCTTTGAAGTCATATTGCATGGTACCCATTACACGGGTCTCAACTACCCAGGTTTAAGGTATTCTTCCTTCAGCTAAAACATGCATGTGGAACCTAGAGTATGATCAACCATGTGATCGGGAGACGTGTTCAAATATGTCTCAGTTTTCCTCCCCTGGTACTCGGGTGCAACATTCCAGACGCTTTACTAACACTCTCCCCACTTGAAGAGTCAGTCCCTTTAACCTCCTGTTTGGCCCAGTTTGCAATTTCTGCGGAAGATGAACAGGAATAGCGAGAACCAATGAGAGGCTAGCTGGAGGTGTCTGGACGGGCAAATTTAACTCTCATTTCCCACCAGGAAGAGGAATTAACCAAAGGCTCAGCGTGCCGTGCCGGAACCAGATTAGGGCCTGAAGCCATCCTGCAGTGTTGCGGCCAGCTCAAAAGAAAGCGAGTTGAAGAAAGGAGCTCAGGGGCACTGTAATTCACAAACCTGCAGAGTTATAAATGACAGCTATCGTCCAAAAATAGACTGAAGTAAGGCTGCCAAGAGGACTTGAAAGCGGGGCAGAATTGCAGGAAACCGATTTCAGGAGGTAGACTGGAATTGCATTGAAAGCATAGGAAAAGAGGCAGAACGTCCACAATGATGCACTTGGCCAAAAAGGGCGTATGCGTTTTTTCCTGAATATATTCAGGAAAAAACGCATACGCCCTTTTTGGCCAACCAAGCAAGCTTGCAAAGGAAATCTGCACTACAATGAAGTCTCACTTCCCCCCGGTCAAAAGGGCCATCTGAAAAAAGTGTAAAATCCAGAAAGGCAGGACAGGCCATGGACAACTGGGAGCCTTGTTATGCTGATGGGCGGGATGTAAATTGCCAACAACCACTCGGGAGAAGTGTATGGTGTTTCCTGAAACATCTAAAAAACAAAGCAACAGAACCTAGGGCACTTCCACTTATGGTCCTATAGCTTAGGGAAATTAAAATCAAAAACACACAGCCACCCCAAAGTTTGGAACGGCTCTGTTTACAAGAACCTCGTTTACAGTACAAGTTCAACATCGCAGAAAGTGAAAAATGGATAAAGAAGTTGTGGTATTTACTTACAAAGCAATATCACTCAGCAATGAAATCTGTGTCATCAGGCCCTTAGCAGCACAATGAGTGGATTCAGGTATGATGATTCTAACTGAAGTAAGTCACACAGAAAAAGAAACATCATAAGATATCAGTAATACACGGAATGTAAACTTGGCTACACAGGAACTGAATTACAGAACAGAACAGGGACTCAAATTTAGAAAACCAACTTATGCTTGCTTAAGGGTAAAGGTGAGTTGGGGTGCTGCATAAAACCAGAGATTGAAATGAGCACAGATAAAGTTCCTTAAGTCAAATATGGAATAGACAAGAGCTACTCCTTGCTCAACGAAATGGACTCAACACCGCATATTAAACGCCTAAGAATGTACCTGACTAGTAAGTATCTTAAAACCTATGGATTGCTATGTCTCCGAAAGAGAATCAAGCATGTGTACAGGGGCATAAACGCAGCAGTGATAGGATTGGAGAGGTTCGGTGAGCAAATGAAGACCCTTTGAAGTCATATTGCATGGTACCCATTACACGGGTTTCAACTACCCAGGTTTAAGGTATTCTTCCTTCAGCTAAAACATGCATGTGGAACCTAGAGTATGAGCAACCATGTGATCGGGAAACGTGTTCAAATATGTCAGTTTTCGTACCCTGGTACTCGGCTGCAACATTCCAGACGCTTTACTAACACTCTCCCCACTTGGAGAGTCAGTCCCTTTAACCTCCTGTTTGGCCCAGTTTGCAATTTCTGCGGAAGATGAACAGGAATAGCGAGAACCAATGAGAGGCTAGCTGGAGGTGTCTGGACGGGCAAATTTAACTCTCATTTCCCACCAGGAAGAGGAATTAACCAAAGGCTCAGCGTGCCGTGCCGGAACCAGATTAGGGCCTGAAGCCATCCTGCGGTGTTGCGGCCAGCTCAAAAGAAAGCGAGTTGAAGAAAGGAGCTCAGGGGCACTGTAATTCACAAACCTGCAGAGTTATAAATGACAGCTATCGTCCAAAAATACACTGAAGTAAGGCTGCCAAGAGGACTTGAAAGCGGGGCAGAATTGCAGGAAACCGATTTCAGGAGGTAGACTGGAATTGCATTGAAAGCATAGGAAAAGAGGCAGAACGTCCACAATGATGCACTTGGCCAAAAAGGGTGTATGCGTTTTTTCCTGAATATATTCAGGAAAAAACGCATACGCCCTTTTTGGCCAACCAAGCAAGCTTGCAAAGGAAATCTGCACTACAATGAAGTCTCACTTCCCCCCGGTCAAAAGGGCCATCTGAAAAAAGTGTAAAATCCAGAAAGGTAGGACAGGCCATGGAGAACTGGGAGCCTTGTTATGCTGATGGGCGGGATGTAAATTGCCAACAGACACTCGGGAGAAGTGTATGGTGTTTCCTGAAACATCTAAAAAACAAAGCAACAGAGCCTAGGGCACTGCCACTTATGGTCCTATAGCTTAGGGAAATTAAAATCAAAAAGACACAGCCACCCCAAAGTTTGGATCGGCTTTGTTTATAAGAACCTCGTTTACAGTACAAGTTCAACATCGCAGAAAGTGAAAAATGGATAAAGAAGTTGTGGTATTTACTTACAAAGCAATATCACTCAGCAATGAAATCTGTGTCATCAGGCCCGTAGCAGCACAATGAGTGGATTCAGGTATGATGATTCTAACTGAAATAAGTCACACAGAAAAGAAACATCATAAGATATCAGTAATACATGGAATGTAAACTTGGCTACACAGGAACTGAATTACAGAACAGAACAGGGTCTCAAATTTAGAAAACCAACTTATGCTTGCTTAAGGGTAAAGGTGAGTTGTGGTGCTGCATAAAACCAGAGATTGAAATGAGCACAGATAAAGTTCCTTAAGCCAAATATGGAATAGACAAGAGCTACTCCTTGCTCAACGAAATGGACTCAACACCGCATATTAAACGCCTAAGAATGTACCTGACTAGTAAGTATCTTAAAACCTATGGATTGCTATGTCTCCAAAAGAGAATGAAGCGTGTGTACAGGGGCATAAACACAGCAGTGATAGGATTGGAGAGGTTCGGTGAGCAAATGAAGACCCTTTGAAGTCATATTGCATGGTACCCATTACACGGGTCTCAACTCTCCAGGTTTAAGGTATTCTTCCTTCAGCTAAAACATGCATGTGGAACCCAAGTATGATCAACCATGTGAACGGGAGACGTGTTCAAATATGTCTCAGTTTTCGTACCCTGGTACTCGGGTGCAACATTCCAGACGCTTTACTAACACTCTCCCGACTTGGAGAGTCAGTCCCTTTAACCTCCTGTTTGGCCCAGTTTGCAATTTCTGCGGAAGATGGACAGGAATAGCGAGAACCAATGAGAGACTAGCTGGAGGTGTCTGGACGGGCAAATTTAACTCTCATTTCCCACCAGGAAGAGGAAATAACCAAAGGCTCAGCGTGCCGTGCCGGAACCAGATTAGGGCCTGAAGCCATCCTGCGGTGTTGCGGCCAGGTCACAAGAAAGCGAGTTGAAGAAAGGAGCTCAGGGGCACTGTAATTCACAAACCTGCAGAGTTATAAATGACAGCTATCATCCAAAAATAAACTGAAGTAAGGCTGCCAAGAGGACTTGAAAGCGGGGCAGAATTGCAGGAAACCGATTTCAGGAGGTAGACTGGAATTGCATTGAAAGCATAGGAAAAGAGGCAGAACGTCCACAATGATGCACTTGGCCAAAAAGGGCGTATGCGTTTTTTCCTGAATATATTCAGGAAAAAACGCATACGCCCTTTTTGGCCAACCAAGCAAGCTTGCAAAGGAAATCTGCACTACAATGAAGTCTCACTTCCCCCCGGTCAAAAGGGCCATCTGAAAAAAGTGTAAAATCCAGAAAGGCAGGACAGGCCATGGAGAACTGGGAGCCTTGTTATGCTGATGGGCGGGATGTAAATTGCCAACAGACACTCGGGAGAAGTGTATGGTGTTTCCTGAAACATCTAAAAAACAAAGCAACAGAGCCTAGGGCACTTCCACTTATGGTCCTATAGCTTAGGGAAATTAAAATAAAAAAGACACAGCCACCCCAAAGTTTGGGACGCCTCTGTTTACAAGAACCTCGTTTACCGTACAAGTTCAACATCGCAGAAAGTGAAAAATGGATAAAGAAGTTGTGGTATTTACTTACAAAGCAATATCACTCAGCAATGAAATCTATGTCATCAGGCCCTTAGCAGCACAATGAGTGGATTCAGGTATGATGATTCTAACTGAAATAAGTCACACAGAAAAAGAAACATCATAAGATATCAGTAATACACGGAATGTAAACTTGGCTACACAGGAACTGAATTACAGAACAGAACATGGTCTCAAATTTAAAAAACCAACTTATGCTTGCTTAAGGGGAAAGGTGAGTTGGGGTGCTGCATAAAACCAGAGATTGAAATGAGCACAGATAAAGTTCCTTAAGTCAAATATGGAATAGACAAGAGCTACTCCTTGCTCAACGAAATGGACTCAACACCGCATATTAAACGCCTAAGAATGTACCTGACTAGTAAGTATCTTAAAACCTATGGATTGCTATGTCTCCGAAAGAGAATCAAGCATGTGTACAGGGGCATAAACGCAGCAGTGATAGGATTGGAGAGGTTCGGTGAGCAAATGAAGACCCTTTGAAGTCATATTGCATGGTACCCATTCCACGGGTTTCAACTACCCAGATTTTAGGTATTCTTCCTTCAGCTAAAACATGCATGTGGAACCCAAGTATGATCAACCATGTGAACGGGAGACGTGTTCAAATATGTCTCAGTTTTCCTCCCCTGGTACTCGGGTGCAACATTCCAGACGCTTTACTAACACTCTCCCCACTTGGAGAGTCAGTCCCTTTAACCTCCTGTTTGGCCCAGTTTGCAATTTCTGCGGAAGATGAACAGGAATAGCGAGAACCAATGAGAGGCTAGCTGGAGGTGTCTGGACGGGCAAATTTAACTCTCATTTCCCACCAGGAAGAGGAATTAACCAAAGGCTCAGCGTGCCGGGCCAGAACCAGATTAGGGCCTGAAGCCATCCTGCGGTGTTGCGGCCAGGTCACAAGAAAGCGAGTTGAAGAAAGGAGCTCAGGGGCACTGTAATTCACAAACCTGCAGAGTTATAAATGACAGCTATCGTCCAAAAATAGACTGAAGTAAGGCTGCCAAGAGGACTTGAAAGCGGGGCAGAATTGCAGGAAACCGATTTCAGGAGGTAGACTGGAATTGCATTGAAAGCATAGGAAAAGAGGCAGAACGTCCACAATGATGCACTTGGCCAAAAAGGGCGTATGCGTTTTTTCCTGAATATATTCAGGAAAAAACGCATACGCCCTTTTTGGCCAACCAAGCAAGCTTGCAAAGGAAATCTGCACTACAATGAAGTCTCACTTCCCCCCGGTCAAAAGGGCCATCTGAAAAAAGTGTAAAATCCGGAAAGGCAGGACAGGCCATGGAGAACTGGGAGCCTTGTTATGCTGATGGGCGGGATGTAAATTGCCAACAGACACTCGGGAGAAGTGTATGGTGTTTCCTGAAACATCTAAAAAACAAAGCAACAGAGCCTAGGGCACTGCCACTTATGGTCCTATAGCTTAGGGAAATTAAAATCAAAAAGACACAGCCACCCCAATGTTTGGGACGCCTCTGTTTACAAGAACCTCGTTTACAGTACAAGTTCAACATCGCAGAAAGTGAAAAATGGATAAAGAAGTTGTGGTATTTACTTACAAAGCAATATCACTCAGCAATGAAATCTATGTCATCAGGCCCTTAGCATCACAATGAGTGGATTCAGGTATGATGATTCTAACTGAAATAAGTCACACAGAAAAAGAAACATCATAAGATATCAGTAATACACGGAATGTAAACTTGGCTACACAGGAACTGAATTACAGAACAGAACAGGGTCTCAAATTTAGAAAACCAACTTATGCTTGCTTAAGGGTAAAGGTGAGTTGGGGTGCTGCATAAAACCAGAGATTGAAATGAGCACAGATAAAGTTCCTTAAGTCAAATATGGAATAGACAAGAGCTACTCCTTGCTCAACGAAATGGACTCAACACCGCATATTAAACGCCTAAGAATGTACCTGACTAGTAAGTATCGTAAAACCTATGGATTGCTATGTCTCCGAAAGAGAATCAAGCATGTGTACAGGGGCATAAACGCAGCAGTGATAGGATTGGAGAGGTTCGGTGAGCAAATGAAGACCCTTTGAAGTCATATTGCATGGTACCCATTCCACGGGTTTCAACTACCCAGGTTTAAGGTATTCTTCCTTCAGCTAAAACATGCATGTGGAACCTAGAGTATGATCAACCATGTGATCGGGAGACGTGTTCAAATATGTCTCAGTTTTCCTCCCCTGGTACTCGGGTGCAACATTCCAGACGCTTTACTAACACTCTCCCCACTTGGAGAGTCAGTCCCTTTAACCTCCTGTTTGGCCCAGTTTACAATTTCTGCGGAAGATGAACAGGAATAGCGAGAACCAATGAGAGCCTAGCTGGAGGTGTCTGGACGGGCAAATTTAACTCTCATTTCCCACCAGGAAGAGGAATTAACCAAAGGCTCAGCGTGCCGGGCCGGAACCAGATTAGGGCCTGAAGCCATCCTGCGGTGTTGCGGCCAGGTCACAAGAAATCGAGTTGAAGAAAGGAGCTCAGGGGCACTGTAATTCACAAACCTGCAGAGTTATAAATGACAGCTATCGTCCAAAAATAGACTGAAGTAAGGCTGCCAAGAGGACTTGAAAGCGGGGCAGAATTGCAGGAAACCAATTTCAGAAGGTAGACTGGAATTGCATTGAAAGCATAGGAAAAGAGGCAGAACGTCCACAATGATGCACTTGGCCAAAAAGGGCGTATGCGTTTTTTCCTGAATATATTCAGGAAAAAACGCATACGCCCTTTTTGGCCAACCAAGCAAGTTTGCAAAGGAAATCTGCACTACAATGAAGTCTCACTTCCCCCCGGTCAAAAGGGCCATCTGAAAAAAGTGTAAAATCCAGAAAGGCAACAGGCCATTGAGAACTGGGAGCCTTGTTATGCTGATGGGCGGGATGTAAATTGCCAACAGACACTTGGGAGAAGTGTATGGTGTTTCCTGAAACATCTAAAAAACAAAGCAACAGAGCCTAGGGCACTTCCACTTATGGTCCTATAGCTTAGGGAAATTAAAATCAAAAAGACACAGCCACCCCAAAGTTTGGGACACCTCTGTTTACAAGAACCTCGTTTACAGTACAAGTTCAACATCGCAGAAAGTGAAAAATGGATAAAGAAGTTGTGGTATTCACTTACAAAGCAATATCACTCAGCAATGAAATCTGTGTCATCAGGCCCTTAGCAGCACAATGAGTGGATTCAAGTATGATGTTTCTAACTGAAATAAGTCACACAGAAAAAGAAACATCATAAGATATCAGTAATACATGGAATGGAAACTTGGCTACACAGGAACTGAATTACAGAACAGAACAGGGTCTCAAATTTAGAAAACCAACTTATTCTTGCTTAAGGGTAAAGGTGAGTTGGGGTGCTGCATAAAACCAGAGATTGAAATGAGCACAGATAAAGTTCCTTAAGCCAAATATGGAATAGACAAGAGCTACTCCTTGCTCAACGAAATGGACTCAACACCCCATATTAAACGCCTAAGAATGTACCTGACTAGTAAGTGTCTTAAAACCTATGGATTGCTATGTCTCCGAAAGAGAATCAAGCATGTGTACAGGGGCATAAACGCAGCAGTGATAGGATTGGAGAGGTTCGGTGAGCAAATGAAGACCCTTTGAAGTCATATTGCATGGTACCCATTCCACGGGTTTCAACTACCCAGGTTTAAGGTATTCTTCCTTCAGCTAAAACATGCATGTGGAACCTAGAGTATGATCAACCATGTGATCGGGAGACGTGTTCAAATATGTCTCAGTTTTCCTCCCCTGGTACTCGGGTGCAACATTCCAGACGCTTTACTAACACTCTCCCCACTTGGAGAGTCAGTCCCTTTAACCTCCTGTTTGGCCCAGTTTGCAATTTCTGCGGAAGATGAACAGGAATAGCGAGAACCAATGAGAGGCTAGCTGGAGGTGTCTGGACGGGCAAATTTAACTCTCATTTCCCACCAGGAAGAGGAATTAACCAAAGGCTCAGCGTGCCGGGCCAGAACCAGATTAGGGCCTGAAGCCATCCTGCGGTGTTGCGGCCAGGTCACAAGAAATCGAGTTGAAGAAAGGAGCTCAGGGGCACTGTAATTCACAAACCTGCAGAGTTATAAATGACAGCTATCGTCCAAAAATAGACTGAAGTAAGACTGCCAAGAGGACTTGAAAGCGGGGCAGAATTGCAGGAAACCAATTTCAGAAGGTAGACTGGAATTGCATTGAAAGCATAGGAAAAGAGGCAGAACGTCCACAATGATGCACTTGGCCAAAAAGGGCGTATGCGTTTTTTCCTGAATATATTCAGGAAAAAACGCATACGCCCTTTTTGGCCAACCAAGCAAGCTTGCAAAGGAAATCTGCACTACAATGAAGTCTCACTTCCCCCCGGTCAAAAGGGCCATCTGAAAAAAGTGTAAAATCCAGAAAGGCAACAGGCCATTGAGAACTGGGAGCCTTGTTATACTGATGGGCGGGATGTAAATTGCCAACAGACACTTGGGAGAAGTGTATGGTGTTTCCTGAAACATCTAAAAAACAAAGCAACAGAGCCTAGGGCACTTCCACTTATGGTCCTATAGTTTAGGGAAATTAAAATCAAAAAGACACAGCCACCCCAAAGTTTGGAACGGCTCTGTTTACAAGAACCTCGTTTACAGTACAAGTTCAACATCGCAGAAAGTGAAAAATGGATAAAAAAGTTGTGGTATTCACTTACAAAGCAATATCACTGAGCAATGAAATCTGTGTCATCAGGCCCTTAGCATCACAATGAGTGGATTCAGGTATGATGATTCTAACTGAAATAAGTCACACAGAAAAAGAAACATCATAAGATATCAGTAATACACGGAATGTAAACTTGGCTACACAGGAACTGAATTACAGAACAGAACAGGGTCTCAAATTTAGAAAACCAACTTATGCTTGCTTAAGGGTAAAGGTGAGTTGGGGTGCTGCATAAAACCAGAGATTGAAATGAGCACAGATAAAGTTCCTTAAGCCAAATATGGAATAGACAAGAGCTACTCCTTGCTCAACGAAATGGACACAACACCGCATATTAAACGCCTAAGAATGTACCTGACTAGTAAGTATCGTAAAACCTATGGATTGCTATGTCTCCGAAAGAGAATCAAGCATGTGTACAGGGGCATAAACGCAGCAGTGATAGGATTGGAGAGGTTCGGTGAGCAAATGAAGACCCTTTGAAGTCATATTGCATGGTACCCATTACACGGGTCTCAACTCTCCAGGTTTAAGGTATTCTTCCTTCAGCTAAAACATGCATGTGGAACCCAAGTATGATCAACCATGTGAACGGGAGACGTGTTCAAATATGTCTCAGTTTTCCTCCCCTGGTACTCGGGTGCAACATTCCAGACGCTTTACTAACACTCTCCCCACTTGGAGAGTCAGCGCCTTTAACCTCCTGTTTGGCCCAGTTTGCAATTTCTGCGGAAGATGAACAGGAATAGCGAGAACCAATGAGAGGCTAGCTGGAGGTGTCTGGACGGGCAAATTTAACTCTCATTTCCCACCAGGAAGAGGAAATAACCAAAGGCTCAGCGTGCCGTGCCGGAACCAGATTAGGGCCTGAAGCCATCCTGCGGTGTTGCGGCCAGGTCACAGGAAAGCGAGTTGAAGAAAGGAGCTCAGGGGCACTGTAATTCACAAACCTGCAGAGTTATAAATGACAGCTATCGTCCAAAAATAGACTGAAGTAAGGCTGCCAAGAGGACTTGAAAGCGGGGCAGAATTGCAGGAAACCGATTTCAGGAGGTAGACTGGAATTGCATTGAAAGCATAGGAAAAGAGGCAGAACGTCCACAATGATGCACTTGGCCGAAAAGGGCGTATGCGTTTTTTCCTGAATATATTCAGGAAAAAACGCATACGCCCTTTTTGGCCAACCAAGCAAGCTTGCAAAGGAAATCTGCACTACAATGAAGTCTCACTTCCCCCCGGTCAAAAGGGCCATCTGAAAAAAGTGTAAAATCCAGAAAGGCAGGACTGGTCATGGAGAACTGGGAGCCTTGTTATGCTGATGGGCAGGATGTAAATTGCCAACAACCATTCGGGAGAAGTGTATGGTGTTTCCTGAAACATCTAAAAAACAAAGCAACAGAGCCTAGGGCACTTCCACTTATGGTCCTATAGCTTAGGGAAATTAAAATCAAAAAGACACAGCCACCCCAAAGTTTGGAACGGCTCTGTTTACAAGAACCTCGTTTACAGTACAAGTTCAACATCACAGAAAGTGAAAAATGGATAAAGAAGTTGTGGTATTTACTTACAAAGCAATATCACTCAGCAATGAAATCTGTGTCATCAGGCCCTTAGCAGCACAATGAGTGGATTCAGGTATGATGATTCTAACTGAAGTAAGTCACACAGAAAAAGAAACATCATAAGATATCAGTAATACACGGAATGTAAACTTGGCTACACAGGAACTGAATTACAGAACAGAACAGGGTCTCAAATTTAGAAAACCAACTTATGCTTGCTTAAGGGTAAAGGTGAGTTGGGGTGCTGCATAAAACCAGAGATTGAAGTGAGCACAGTTAAAGTTCCTTAAGTCAAATATGGAATAGACAAGAGCTACTCCTTGCTCAACGAAATGGACTCAACACCGCATATTAAACGCCTAAGAATGTACCTGACTAGTAAGTATCTTAAAACCTATGGATTGCTATGTCTCCGAAAGAGAATCAAGCATGTGTACAGGGGCATAAACGCAGCAGTGATAGGATTGGAGAGGTTCGGTGAGCAAATGAAGACCCTTTGAAGTCATATTGCATGGTACCCATTACACGGGTCTTAACTCTCCAGGTTTAAGGTATTCTTCCTTCAGCTAAAACATGCATGTGGAACCCAAGTATGATCAACCATGTGAACGGGAGACGTGTTCAAATATGTCTCAGTTTTCCTCCCCTGGTACTCGGGTGCAACATTCCAGACGCTTTACTAACACTCTCCCCACTTGGAGAGTCAGCGCCTTTAACCTCCTGTTTGGCCCAGTTTGCAATTTCTGCGGAAGATGAACAGGAATAGCGAGAACCAATGAGAGACTAGCTGGAGGTGTCTGGACGGGCAAATTTAACTCTCATTTCCCACCAGGAACAGGAAATAACCAAAGGCTCAGCGTGCCGTGCCAGAACCAGATTAGGGCCTGAAGCCATCCTGCGGTGTTGCGGCCAGGTCACAAGAAAGCGAGTTGAAGAAAGGAGCTCAGGGGCACTGTAATTCACAAACCTGCAGAGTTATAAATGACAGCTATCGTCCAAAAATAGACTGAAGTAAGGCTGCCAAGAGGACTTGAAAGCGGGGCAGAATTGCAGGAAACCGATTTCAGGAGGTAGACTGGAATTGCATTGAAAGCATAGGAAAAGAGGCAGAACGTCCACAATGATGCACTTGGCCAAAAAGGGCGTATGCGTTTTTTCCTGAATATATTCAGGAAAAAACGCATACGCCCTTTTTGGCCAACCAAGCAAGCTTGCAAAGGAAATCTGCACTACAATGAAGTCTCACTTCCCCCCGGTCAAAAGGGCCATCTGAAAAAAGTGTAAAATCCAGAAAGGCAGGACAGGCCATGGAGAACTGGGAGCCTTGTTATGCTGATGGGCGGGATGTAAATTGCCAACAGACACTCGGGAGAAGTGTATGGTGTTTCCTGAAACATCTAAAAAACAAAGCAACAGAGCCTAGGGCACTGCCACTTATGGTCCTATAGCTTAGGGAAATTAAAATCAAAAAGACACAGCCACCCCAAAGTTTGGGACGCCTCTGTTTACAAGAACCTCGTTTACAGTACAAGTTCAACATCGCAGAAAGTGAAAAATGGATAAAGAAGTTGTGGTATTTACTTACAAAGCAATATCACTCAGCAATGAAATCTATGTCATCAGGCCCTTAGCATCACAATGAGTGGATTCAGGTATGATGATTCTAACTGAAATAAGTCACACAGAAAAAGAAACATCATAAGATATCAGTAATACACGGAATGTAAACTTGGCTACACAGGAACTGAATTACAGAACAGAACAGGGTCTCAAATTTAGAAAACCAACTTATGCTTGCTTAAGGGTAAAGGTGAGTTGGGGTGCTGCATAAAACCAGAGATTGAAATGAGCACAGATAAAGTTCCTTAAGTCAAATATGGAATAGACAAGAGCTACTCCTTGCTCAACGAAATGGACTCAACACCGCATATTAAACGCCTAAGAATGTACCTGACTAGTAAGTATCGTAAAACCCATGGATTGCTATGTCTCCAAAAGAGAATCAAGCATGTGTACAGGGGCATAAACGCAGCAGTGATAGGATTGGAGAGGTTCGGTGAGCAAATGAAGACCCTTTGAAGTCATATTGCATGGTACCCATTACACGGGTCTCAACTCTCCAGGTTTAAGGTATTCTTCCTTCAGCTAAAACATGCATGTGGAACCCAGAGTATGATCAACCATGTGAACGGGAGACGTGTTCAAATATGTCTCAGTTTTCCTCCCCTGGTACTCGGGTGCAACATTCCAGACGCTTTACTAACACTCTCCCCACTTGGAGAGTCAGCGCCTTTAACCTCCTGTTTGGCCCAGTTTGCAATTTCTGCGGAAGATGAACAGGAAGAGCGAGAACCAATGAGAGACTAGCTGGAGGTGTCTGGACGCTCAAATTTAACTCTCATTTCCCACCAGGAAGAGGAAATAACCAAAGGCTCAGCGTGCCGTGCCGGAACCAGATTAGGGCCTGAAGCCATCCTGCGGTGTTGCGGCCAGGTCACAAGAAAGCGAGTTGAAGAAAGGAGCTCAGGGGCACTGTAATTCACAAACCTGCAGAGTTATAAATGACAGCTATCGTCCAAAAATAGACTGAAGTAAGGCTGCCAAGAGGACTTGAAAGCGGGGCAGAATTGCAGGAAACCGATTTCAGGAGGTAGACTGGAATTGCATTGAAAGCATAGGAAAAGAGGCAGAACGTACTCAATGATGCACTTGGCCAAAAAGGGCGTATGCGTTTTTTCCTGAATATATTCAGGAAAAAACGCATACGCCCTTTTTGGCCAACCAAGCAAGCTTGCAAAGGAAATCTGCACTACAATGAAGTCTCACTTCCCCCCGGTCAAAAGGGCCATCTGAAAAAAGTGTAAAATCCAGAAAGGCAGGACAGGCCATGGACAACTGGGAGCCTTGTTATGCTGATGGGCGGGATGTAAATTGCCAACAGACACTCAGGAGAAGTGTATGGTGTTTCCTGAAACATCTAAAAAACAAAGCAAATGAGCCTAGGGCACTGCCACTTATGGTCCTATAGCTTAGGGAAATTAAAATCAAAAAGACACAGCCACCCCAAAGTTTGGGACGCCTCTGTTTACAAGAACCTCGTTTACAGTACAAGTTCAACATCGCAGAAAGTGAAAAATGGATAAAGAAGTTGTGGTATTCACTTACAAAGCAATATCACTCAGCAATGAAATCTGTGTCATCAGGCCCTTAGCAGCACAATGAGTGGATTCAGGCTATGATGATTCTAACTGAAGTAAGTCACACAGAAAAAGAAACATCATAAGATATCAGTAATACACGGAATGTAAACTTGGCTACACAGGAACTGAATTACAGAACAGAACAGGGTCTCAAATTTAGAAAACCAACTTATGCTTGCTTAAGGGTAAAGGTGAGTTGGGGTGCTGCATAAAACCAGAGATTGAAATGAGCACAGATAAAGTTCCTTAAGTCAAATATGGAATAGACAAGAGCTACTCCTTGCTCAACGAAATGGACTCAACACCGCATATTAAACGCCTAAGAATGTACCTGACTAGTAAGTATCGTAAAACCCATGGATTGCTATGTCTCCGAAAGAGAATCAAGCATGTGTACAGGGGCATAAACGCAGCAGTGATAGGATTGGAGAGGTTCGGTGAGCAAATGAAGACCCTTTGAAGTCATATTGCATGGTACCCATTACACGGGTCTCAACTCTCCAGGTTTAAGGTATTCTTCCTTCAGCTAAAACATGCATGTGGAACCCAGAGTATGATCAACCATGTGAACGGGAGACGTGTTCAAATATGTCTCAGTTTTCCTCCCCTGGTACTCGGGTGCAACATTCCAGACGCTTTACTAACACTCTCCCCACTTGGAGAGTCAGCGCCTTTAACCTCCTGTTTGGCCCAGTTTGCAATTTCTGCGGAAGATGAACAGGAAGAGCGAGAACCAATGAGAGGCTAGCTGGAGGTGTCTGGACGGGCAAATTTAACTCTCATTTCCCACCAGGAAGAGGAAATAACCAAAGGCTCAGCGTGCCGTGCCGGAACCAGATTAGGGCCTGAAGCCATCCTGCGGTGTTGCGGCCAGGTCACAAGAAAGCGAGTTGAAGAAAGGAGCTCAGGGGCACTGTAATTCACAAACCTGCAGAGTTATAAATGACAGCTATCGTCCAAAAATAGACTGAAGTAAGGCTGCCAAGAGGACTTGAAAGCGGGGCAGAATTGCAGGAAACCGATTTCAGGAGGTAGACTGGAATTGCATTGAAAGCATAGGAAAAGAGGCAGAACGTACTCAATGATGCACTTGGCCAAAAAGGGCGTATGCGTTTTTTCCTGAATATATTCAGGAAAAAACGCATACGCCCTTTTTGGCCAACCAAGCAAGCTTGCAATGGAAATCTGCACTACAATGAAGTCTCACTTCCCCCCGGTCAAAAGGGCCATCTGAAAAAAGTGTAAA
Source organism: Delphinus delphis (assembly GCF_949987515.2). NCBI lineage: Eukaryota > Metazoa > Chordata > Mammalia > Artiodactyla > Delphinidae > Delphinus > Delphinus delphis. Next base: position 294,727 of record NW_027192752.1, read on the forward strand.
ATCCAGAAAGGCAGGACAGGCCATGGAGAACTGGGAGCCTTGTTATGCTGATGGGCGGGATGTAAATTGCCAACAGACACTCAGGAGAAGTGTATGGTGTTTCCTGAAACATCTAAAAAACAAAGCAAATGAGCCTAGGGCACTTCCACTTATGGTCCTATAGCTTAGGGAAATTAAAATCAAAAAGACACAGCCACCCCAAAGTTTGGGACACCTCCGTTTACAAGAACCTCGTTTACCGTACAAGTTCAATATCACAGAAAGTGAAAAATGGATAAAGAACTTGTGGTACTTACGTACAATGCAGTATCACTCAGCAATGAAATCTATGTCATCAGGCCCATAGCAGCATAATGAGTGGATTCAGGTACGATGATTCTAACTGAAATAAGTCACACAGAAAAAGAAACATCATAATATATCACTAATACACGGAATGTAAACTTGGCTACACAGGAACTGCATTCCAAAACAGAACAGGGTCTCAAATTTAGAAAACCAACTTATGCTTGCTTAAGGGGAAAGGTGAGTTGGGGTACTGCAAAAAACCAGAGATTGAAATGAGCACAGATAAAGTTCCTTAAGCCAAATATGGAATAGACAAGAGCTACTCCTTGCTCAACGAAATGGACTCAACACCCCATATTAAACGCCTAAGAATGTACCTGACTAGTAAGTATCTTAAAACCTATGGATTGCTATGTCTCCGAAAGAGAATCAAGCATGTGTACAGGGGCATAAACGCAGCAGTGATAGGATTGGAGAGGTTCGGTGAGCAAATGAAGACCCTTTGAAGTCATATTGCATGGTACCCATTACACGGGTCTCAACTCTCCAGGTTTAAGGTATTCTTCCTTCAGCTAAAACATGCATGTGGAACCCAAGTATGATCAACCATGTGAACGGGAGACGTGTTCAAATATGTCTCAGTTTTCCTCCCCTGGTACTCGGGTGCAACATTCCAGACGCTTTACTAACACTCTCCCCACTTGGAGAGTCAGTCCCTTTAACCTCCTGTTTGGCCCAGTTTGCAATTTCTGCGGAAGATGAACAGGAATAGCGAGAACCAATGAGAGGCTAGCTGGAGGTGTCTGGACGGGCAAATTTAACTCTCATTTCCCACCAGGAAGAGGAATTAACCAAAGGCTCAGCATGCCGGGCCGGAACCAGATTAGGGCCTGAAGCCATCCTACGGCGTTGCGGCCAGGTCACAAGAAAGCGAGTTGAAGAAAGGAGCTCAGGGGCACTGTAATTCACAAACCTGCAGAGTTATAAATGACAGCTATCGTCCAAAAATTGACTGAAGTAAGGCTGCCAAGAGGACTTGAAAGCGGGGCAGAATTGCAGGAAACCGATTTCAGGAGGTAGACTGGAATTGCATTGAAAGCATAGGAAAAGAGGCAGAACGTCCACAATGATGCACTTGGCCAAAAAGGGCGTATGCGTTTTTTCCTGAATATATTCAGGAAAAAACGCATACGCCCTTTTTGGCCAACCAAGCAAGCTTGCAAAGGAAATGTGCACTACAATGAAGTCTCACTTCCCCCCGGTCAAAAGGGCCATCTGAAAAAAGTGTAAAATCCAGAAAGGCAGGACAGGCCATGGACAACTGGGAGCCTTGTTATGCTGATGGGCAGGATGTAAATTGCCAACAGACACTTGGGAGAAGTGTATGGTGTTTCCTGAAACATCTAAAAAACAAAGCAACAGAGCCTAGGGCACTTCTACTTATGGTCCTATAGCTTAGGGAAATTAAAATCAAAAAGACACAGCCACCACAAAGTTTGGAACGGCTCTGTTTACAAGAACCTCGTTTACAGTACAAGTTCAACATCGCAGAAAGTGAAAAATGGATAAAGAAGTTGTGGTATTTACTTACAAAGCAATATCACTCAGCAATGAAATCTGTGTCATCAGGCCCTTAGCAGCACAATGAGTGGATTCAGGCTATGATGATTCTAACTGAAGTAAGTCACACAGAAAAAGAAACATCATAAGATATCAGTAATACACGGAATGTAAACTTGGCTACACAGGAACTGAATTACAGAACAGAACAGGGTCTCAAATTTAGAAAACCAACTTATGCTTGCTTAAGGGTAAAGGTGAGTTGGGGTGCTGCATAAAACCAGAGATTGAAATGAGCGCAGATAAAGTTCCTTAAGTCAAATATGGAATAGACAAGAGCTACTCCTTGCTCAACGAAATGGACTCAACACCGCATATTAAACGCCTAAGAATGTACCTGACTAGTAAGTATCTTAAAACCTATGGATTGCTATGTCTCCGAAAGAGAATCAAGCATGTGTACAGGGGCATAAACGCAGCAGTGATAGGATTGGAGAGGTTCGGTGAGCAAATGAAGACCCTTTGAAGTCATATTGCATGGTACCCATTACACGGGTCTTAACTCTCCAGGTTTAAGGTATTCTTCCTTCAGCTAAAACATGCATGTGGAACCCAGAGTATGATCAACCATGTGAACGGGAGACGTGTTCAAATATGTCTCAGTTTTCCTCCCCTGGTACTCGGGTGCAACATTCCAGACGCTTTACTAACACTCTCCCCACTTGGAGAGTCAGCGCCTTTAACCTCCTGTTTGGCCCAGTTTGCAATTTCTGCGGAAGATGAACAGGAATAGCGAGAACCAATGAGAGACTAGCTGGAGGTGTCTGGACGGGCAAATTTAACTCTCATTTCCCACCAGGAAGAGGAAATAACCAAAGGCTCAGCGTGCCGTGCCGGAACCAGATTAGGGCCTGAAGCCATCCTGCGGTGTTGCGGCCAGGTCACAAGAAAGCGAGTTGAAGAAAGGAGCTCAGGGGCACTGTAATTCACAAACCTGCAGAGTTATAAATGACAGCTATCGTCCAAAAATAGACTGAAGTAAGGCTGCCAAGAGGACTTGAAAGCGGGGCAGAATTGCAGGAAACCGATTTCAGGAGGTAGACTGGAATTGCATTGAAAGCATAGGAAAAGCGGCAGAACGTCCACAATGATGCACTTGGCCAAAAAGGGCGTATGCGTTTTTTCCTGAATATATTCAGGAAAAAACGCATACGCCCTTTTTGGCCAACCAAGCAAGCTTGCAAAGGAAATCTGCACTACAATGAAGTCTCACTTCCCCCCGGTCAAAAGGGCCATCTGAAAAAAGTGTAAAATCCAGAAAGGCAGGACAGGCCATGGAGAACTGGGAGCCTTGTTATGCTGATGGGCGGGATGTAAATTGCCAACAGACACTCGGGAGAAGTGTATGGTGTTTCCTGAAACATCTAAAAAACAAAGCAACAGAACCTAGGGCACTGCCACTTATGGTCCTATAGCTTAGGGAAATTAAAATCAAAAAGACACAGCCACCCCAAAGTTTGGGACGCCTCTGTTTACAAGAACCTCGTTTACAGTACAAGTTCAACATCGCAGAAAGTGAAAAATGGATAAAGAAGTTGTGGTATTTACTTACAAAGGAATATCACTCAGCAATGAAATCTATGTCATCAGGCCCTTAGCATCACAATGAGTGGATTCAGGTATGATGATTCTAACTGAAATAAGTCACACAGAAAAAGAAACATCATAAGATATCAGTAATACACGGAATGTAAACTTGGCTACACAGGAACTGAATTACAGAACAGAACAGGGTCTCAAATTTAGAAAACCAACTTATGCTTGCTTAAGGGTAAAGGTGAGTTGGGGTGCTGCATAAAACCAGAGATTGAAATGAGCACAGATAAAGTTCCTTAAGTCAAATATGGAATAGACAAGAGCTACTCCTTGCTCAACGAAATGGACTCAACACCGCATATTAAACGCCTAAGAATGTACCTGACTAGTAAGTATCGTAAAACCTATGGATTGCTATGTTTCCAAAAGAGAATCAAGCATGTGTACAGGGGCATAAACGCAGCAGTGATAGGATTGGAGAGGTTCGGTGAGCAAATGAAGACCCTTTGAAGTCATATTGCATGGTACCCATTACACGGGTCTCAACTCTCCAGGTTTAAGGTATTCTTCCTTCAGCTAAAACATGCATGTGGAACCCAAGTATGATCAACCATGTGAACGGGAGACGTGTTCAAATATGTCTCAGTTTTCCTCCCCTGGTACTCGGGTGCAACATTCCAGACGCTTTACTAACACTCTCCCCACTTGGAGAGTCAGTCCCTTTAACCTCCTGTTTGGCCCAGTTTGCAATTTCTGCGGAAGATGAACAGGAATAGTGAGAACCAATGAGAGGCTAGCTGGAGGTGTCTGGACGGGCAAATTTAACTCTCATTTCCCACCAGGAAGAGGAAATAACCAAAGGCTCAGCGTGCCGTGCCGGAACCAGATTAGGGCCTGAAGCCATCCTGCGGTGTTGCGGCCAGGTCACAAGAAAGCGAGTTGAAGAAAGGAGCTCAGGGGCACTGTAATTCACAAACCTGCAGAGTTATAAATGACAGCTATCGTCCAAAAATAGACTGAAGTAAGGCTGCCAAGAGGACTTGAAAGCGGGGCAGAATTGCAGGAAACCGATTTCAGGAGGTAGACTGGAATTGCATTGAAAGCATAGGAAAAGAGGCAGAACGTCCACAATGATGCACTTGGCCAAAAAGGGCGTATGCGTTTTTTCCTGAATATATTCAGGAAAAAACGCATACGCCCTTTTTGGCCAACCAAGCAAGCTTGCAAAGGAAATCTGCACTACAATGAAGTCTCACTTCCCCCCGGTCAAAAGGGCCATCTGAAAAAAGTGTAAAATCCAGAAAGGCAGGACAGGCCATGGAGAACTGGGAGCCTTGTTATGCTGATGGGCGGGATGTAAATTGCCAACAACCACTCGGGAGAAGTGTATGGTGTTTCCTGAAACATCTAAAAAACAAAGCAACAGAGCCTAGGGCACTTCCACTTATGGTCCTATAGCTTAGGGAAATTAAAATCAAAATGACACAGCCACCCCAAAGTTTGGGACACCTCCGTTTACAAGAACCTCGTTTACCGTACAAGGTCAATATCACAGAAAGTGAAAAATGGATAAAGAACTTGTGGTACTTACGTACAATGCAGTATCACTCAGCAATGAAATCTATGTCATCAGGTCCATAGCAGCATAATGAGTGGATTCAGGTACGATGATTCTAACTGAAATAAGTCACACAGAAAAAGAAACATCATAATATATCACTAATACACGGAATGTAAACTTGGCTACACAGGAACTGCATTCCAAAACAGAACAGGGTCTCAAATTTAGAAAACCAACTTATGCTTGCTTAAGGGGAAAGGTGAGTTGGGGTACTGCAAAAAACCAGAGATTGAAATGAGCACAGATAAAGTTCCTTAAGCCAAATATGGAATAGACAAGAGCTACTCCTTGCTCAACGAAATGGACTCAACACCCCATATTAAACGCCTAAGAATGTACCTGACTAGTAAGTATCTTAAAACCTATGGATTGCTATGTCTCCGAAAGAGAATCAAGCATGTGTACAGGGGCATAAACGCAGCAGTGATAGGATTGGAGAGGTTCGGTGAGCAAATGAAGACCCTTTGAAGTCATATTGCATGGTACCCATTACACGGGTCTTAACTCTCCAGGTTTAAGGTATTGTTCCTTCAGCTAAAACATGCATGTGGAACCCAGAGTATGATCAACCATGTGAACGGGAGACGTGTTCAAATATGTCTCAGTTTTCCTCCCCTGGTACTCGGGTGCAACATTCCAGACGCTTTACTAACACTCTCCCCACTTGGAGAGTCAGCGCCTTTAACCTCCTGTTTGGCCCAGTTTGCAATTTCTGCGGAAGATGAACAGGAATAGCGAGAACCAATGAGAGACTAGCTGGAGGTGTCTGGACGGGCAAATTTAACTCTCATTTCCCACCAGGAAGAGGAAATAACCAAAGGCTCAGCGTGCCGTGCTGGAACCAGATTAGGGCCTGAAGCCATCCTGCGGTGTTGCGGCCAGGTCACAAGAAAGCGAGTTGAAGAAAGGAGCTCAGGGGCACTGTAATTCACAAACCTGCAGAGTTATAAATGACAGCTATCGTCCAAAACTAGACTGAAGTAAGGCTGCCAAGAGGACTTGAAAGCGGGGCAGAATTGCAGGAAACCGATTTCAGGAGGTAGACTGGAATTGCATTGAAAGCATAGGAAAAGAGGCAGAACGTCCACAATGATGCACTTGGCCAAAAAGGGCGTATGCGTTTTTTCCTGAATATATTCAGGAAAAAACGCATACGCCCTTTTTGGCCAACCAAGCAAGCTTGCAAAGGAAATCTGCACTACAATGAAGTCTCACTTCCCCCCGGTCAAAAGGGCCATCTGAAAAAAGTGTAAAATCCAGAAAGGCAGGACAGGCCATGGAGAACTGGGAGCCTTGTTATGCTGATGGGCGGGATGTAAATTGCCAACAGACACTCGGGAGAAGTGTATGGTGTTTCCTGAAACATCTAAAAAACAAAGCAACAGAACCTAGGGCACTGCCACTTATGGTCCTATAGCTTAGGGAAATTAAAATCAAAAAGACACAGCCACCCCAAAGTTTGGAACGGCTCTGTTTACAAGAACCTCGTTTACAGTACAAGTTCAACATCGCAGAAAGTGAAAAATGGATAAAGAAGTTGTGGTATTTACTTACAAAGGAATATCACTCAACAATGAAATCTATGTCATCAGGCCCTTAGCATCACAATGAGTGGATTCAGGTATGATGATTCTAACTGAAATAAGTCACACAGAAAAAGAAACATCATAAGATATCAGTAATACACGGAATGTAAACTTGGCTACACAGGAACTGAATTACAGAACAGAACAGGGTCTCAAATTTAGAAAACCAACTTATGCTTGCTTAAGGGTAAAGGTGAGTTGGGGTGCTGCATAAAACCAGAGATTGAAATGAGCACAGATAAAGTTCCTTAAGTCAAATATGGAATAGACAAGAGCTACTCCTTGCTCAACGAAATGGACTCAACACCGCATATTAAACGCCTAAGAATGTACCTGACTAGTAAGTATCGTAAAACCTATGGATTGCTATGTCTCCAAAAGAGAATCAAGCATGTGTACAGGGGCATAAACGCAGCAGTGATAGGATTGGAGAGGTTCGGTGAGCAAATGAAGACCCTTTGAAGTCATATTGCATGGTACCCATTACACGGGTCTCAACTCTCCAGGTTTAAGGTATTCTTCCTTCAGCTAAAACATGCATGTGGAACCCAAGTATGATCAACCATGTGAACGGGAGACGTGTTCAAATATGTCTCAGTTTTCCTCCCCTGGTACTCGGGTGCAACATTCCAGACGCTTTACTAACACTCTCCCCACTTGGAGAGTCAGTCCCTTTAACCTCCTGTTTGGCCCAGTTTGCAATTTCTGCGGAAGATGAACAGGAATAGTGAGAACCAATGAGAGGCTAGCTGGAGGTGTCTGGACGGGCAAATTTAACTCTCATTTCCCACCAGGAAGAGGAAATAACCAAAGGCTCAGCGTGACGTACCGGAACCAGATTAGGGCCTGAAGCCATCCTGCGGTGTTGCGGCCAGCTCAAAAGAAAGCGAGTTGAAGAAAGGAGCTCAGGGGCACTGTAATTCACAAACCTGCAGAGTTATAAATGACAGCTATCGTCCAAAAATAGACTGAAGTAAGGCTGCCAAGAGGACTTGAAAGCGGGGCAGAATTGCAGGAAACCGATTTCAGGAGGTAGACTGGAATTGCATTGAAAGCATAGGAAAAGAGGCAGAACGTCCACAATGATGCACTTGGCCAAAAAGGGCGTATGCGTTTTTTCCTGAATATATTCAGGAAAAAACGCATACGCCCTTTTTGGCCAACCAAGCAAGCTTGCAAAGGAAATCTGCACTACAATGAAGTCTCACTTCCCCCCGGTCAAAAGGGCCATCTGAAAAAAGTGTAAAATCCAGAAAGGCAGGACAGGCCATGGAGAACTGGGAGCCTTGTTATGCTGATGGGCGGGATGTAAATTGCCAACAACCACTCGGGAGAAGTGTATGGTGTTTCCTGAAACATCTAAAAAACAAAGCAACAGAGCCTAGGGCACTTCCACTTATGGTCCTATAGCTTAGGGAAATTAAAATCAAAAAGACACAGCCACCCCAAAGTTTGGGACGCCTCCGTTTACAAGAACCTCGTTTACCGTACAAGTTCAATATCACAGAAAGTGAAAAATGGATAAAGAACTTGTGGTACTTACGTACAATGCAGTATCACTCAGCAATGAAATCTATGTCATCAGGCCCGTAGCAGCATAATGAGTGGATTCAGGTACGATGATTCTAACTGAAATAAGTCACACAGAAAAAGAAACATCATAATATATCACTAATACACGGAATGTAAACTTGGCTACACAGGAACTGCATTCCAAAACAGAACAGGGTCTCAAATTTAGAAAACCAACTTATGCTTGCTTAAGGGGAAAGGTGAGTTGGGGTACTGCAAAAAACCAGAGATTGAAATGAGCACAGATAAAGTTCCTTAAGCCAAATATGGAATAGACAAGAGCTACTCCTTGCTCAACGAAATGGACTCAACACCCCATATTAAACGCCTAAGAATGTACCTGACTAGTAAGTATCTTAAAACCTATGGACTGCTATGTCTCCAAAAGAGAATCAAGCGTGTGTACAGGGGCATAAACGCAGCAGTGGTAGGATTGGAGATGTTCGGTGAGCAAATGAAGACCCTTTGAAGTCATATTGCATGGTACCCATTCCACGGGTCTCAACTCTCCAGGTTTAAGGTATTCTTCCTTCAGCTAAAACATGCATGTGGAACCTAGAGTATGATCAACCATGTGAACGGGAGACGTGTTCAAATATGTCTCAGTTTTCCTCCCCTGGTACTCGGGTGCAACATTCCAGACGCTTTACTAACACTCTCCCGACTTGGAGAGTCAGTCCCTTTAACCTCCTGTTTGGCCCAGTTTGCAATTTCTGCGGAAGATGAACAGGAATAGCGAGAACCAATGAGAGGCTAGCTGGAGGTGTCTGGACGGGCAAATTTAACTCTCATTTCCCACCAGGAAGAGGAAATAACCAAAGGCTCAGCGTGACGTACCGGAAACAGATTAGGGCCTGAAGCCATCCTGCGGTGTTGCGGCCAGCTCAAAAGAAAGCGAGTTGAAGAAAGGAGCTCAGGGGCACTGTAAATCACAAACCTGCAGAGTTATAAATGACAGCTATCGTCCAAAAATAGACTGAAGTAAGGCTGCCAAGAGGACTTGAAAGCGGGGCAGAATTGCAGGAAACCGATTTCAGGAGGTAGACTGGAATTGCATTGAAAGCATAGGAAAAGAGGCAGAACGTCCACAATGATGCACTTGGCCAAAAAGGGCGTATGCGTTTTTTCCTGAATATATTCAGGAAAAAACGCATACGCCGTTTTTGGCCAACCAAGCAAGCTTGCAAAGGAAATCTGCACTACAATGAAGTCTCACTTCCCCCCGGTCAAAAGGGCCATCTGAAAAAAGTGTAAAATCCAGAAAGGCAGGACAGGCCATGGAGAACTGGGAGCCTTGTTATGCTGATGGGCGGGATGTAAATTGCCAACAGACACTCGGGAGAAGTGTATGGTGTTTCCTGAAACATCTAAAAAACAAAGCAACAGAGCCTAGGGCACTGCCACTTATGGTCCTATAGCTTAGGGAAATTAAAATCAAAAAGACACAGCCACCCCAAAGATTGGATCGGCTCTGTTTATAAGAACCTCGTTTACAGTACAAGTTCAACATCGCAGAAAGTGAAAAATGGATAAAGAAGTTGTGGTATTTACTTACAAAGCAATATCACTCAGCAATGAAATCTGTGTCATCAGGCCCGTAGCAGCACAATGAGTGGATTCAGGTATGATGATTCTAACTGAAATAAGTCACACAGAAAAGAAACATCATAAGATATCAGTAATACATGGAATGTAAACTTGGCTACACAGGAACTGAATTACAGAACAGAACAGGGTCTCAAATTTAGAAAACCAACTTATGCTTGCTTAAGGGTAAAGGTGAGTTGTGGTGCTGCATAAAACCAGAGATTGAAATGAGCACAGATAAAGTTCTTTAAGCCAAATATGGAATAGACAAGAGCTACTCCTTGCTCAACGAAATGGACTCAACACCGCATATTAAACGCCTAAGAATGTACCTGACTAGTAAGTATCTTAAAACCTATGGATTGCTATGTCTCCAAAAGAGAATGAAGCGTGTGTACAGGGGCATAAACACAGCAGTGATAGGATTGGAGAGGTTCGGTGAGCAAATGAAGACCCTTTGAAGTCATATTGCATGGTACCCATTACACGGGTCTCAACTCTCCAGGTTTAAGGTATTCTTCCTTCAGCTAAAACATGCATGTTGAACCCAAGTATGATCAACCATGTGAACGGGAGACGTGTTCAAATATGTCTCAGTTTTCGTACCCTGGTACTCGGGTGCAACATTCCAGACGCTTTACTAACACTCTCCCGACTTGGAGAGTCAGTCCCTTTAACCTCCTGTTTGGCCCAGTTTGCAATTTCTGCGGAAGATGGACAGGAATAGCGAGAACCAATGAGAGACTAGCTGGAGGTGTCTGGACGGGCAAATTTAACTCTCATTTCCCACCAGGAAGAGGAAATAACCAAAGGCTCAGCGTGCCGTCCCGGAACCAGATTAGGGCCTGAAGCCATCCTGCGGTGTTGCGGCCAGGTCACAAGAAAGCGAGTTGAAGAAAGGAGCTCAGGGGCACTGTAATTCACAAACCTGCAGAGTTATAAATGACAGCTATCGTCCAAAAATAGACTGAAGTAAGGCTGCCAAGAGGACTTGAAAGCGGGGCAGAATTGCAGGAAACCGATTTCAGGAGGTAGACTGGAATTGCATTGAAAGCATAGGAAAAGAGGCAGAACGTCCACAATGATGCACTTGGCCAAAAAGGGCGTATGCGTTTTTTCCTGAATATATTCAGGAAAAAACGCATACGCCCTTTTTGGCCAACCAAGCAAGCTTGCAAAGGAAATCTGCACTACAATGAAGTCTCACTTCCCCCCGGTCAAAAGGGCCATCTGAAAAAAGTGTAAAATCCAGAAAGGCAGGACAGGCCATGGAGAACTGGGAGCCTTGTTATGCTGATGGGCGGGATGTAAATTGCCAACAGACACTCGGGAGAAGTGTATGGTGTTTCCTGAAACATCTAAAAAACAAAGCAACAGAGCCTAGGGCACTGCCACTTATGGTCCTATAGCTTAGGGAAATTAAAATAAAAAAGACACAGCCACCCCAAAGTTTGGGACGCCTCTGTTTACAAGAACCTCGTTTACCGTACAAGTTCAACATCGCAGAAAGTGAAAAATGGATAAAGAAGTTGTGGTATTTACTTACAAAGCAATATCACTCAGCAATGAAATCTATGTCATCAGGCCCTTAGCAGCACAATGAGTGGATTCAGGTATGATGATTCTAACTGAAATAAGTCACACAGAAAAAGAAACATCATAAGATATCAGTAATACACGGAATGTAAACTTGGCTACACAGGAACTGAATTACAGAACAGAACATGGTCTCAAATTTAAAAAACCAACTTATGCTTGCTTAAGGGGAAAGGTGAGTTGGGGTGCTGCATAAAACCAGAGATTGAAATGAGCACAGATAAAGTTCCTTAAGTCAAATATGGAATAGACAAGAGCTACTCCTTGCTCAACGAAATGGACTCAACACCGCATATTAAACGCCTAAGAATGTACCTGACTAGTAAGTATCTTAAAACCTATGGATTGCTATGTCTCCGAAAGAGAATCAAGCATGTGTACAGGGGCATAAACGCAGCAGTGATAGGATTGGAGAGGTTCGGTGAGCAAATGAAGACCCTTTGAAGTCATATTGCATGGTACCCATTCCACGGGTTTCAACTACCCAGGTTTTAGGTATTCTTCCTTCAGCTAAAACATGCATGTGGAACCCAAGTATGATCAACCATGTGAACGGGAGACGTGTTCAAATATGTCTCAGTTTTCCTCCCCTGGTACTCGGGTGCAACATTCCAGACGCTTTACTATCACTCTCCCCACGTGGAGAGTCAGTCCCTTTAACCTCCTGTTTGGCCCAGTTTGCAATTTCTGCGGAAGATGAACAGGAATAGCGAGAACCAATGAGAGGCTAGCTGGAGGTGTCTGGACGGGCAAATTTAACTCTCATTTCCCACCAGGAAGAGGAATTAACCAAAGGCTCAGCGTGCCGGGCCGGAACCAGATTAGGGCCTGAAGCCATCCTGCGGTGTTGCGGCCAGGTCACAAGAAAGCGAGTTGAAGAAAGGAGCTCAGGGGCACTGTAATTCACAAACCTGCAGAGTTATAAATGACAGCTATCGTCCAAAAATAGACTGAAGTAAGGCTGCCAAGAGGACTTGAAAGCAGGGCAGAATTGCAGGAAACCGATTTCAGAAGGTAGACTGGAATTGCATTGAAAGCATAGGAAAAGAGGCAGAACGTCCACAATGATGCACTTGGCCAAAAAGGGCGTATGCGTTTTTTCCTGAATATATTCAGGAAAAAACGCATACGCCCTTTTTGGCCAACCAAGCAAGCTTGCAAAGGAAATCTGCACTACAATGAAGTCTCACTTCCCCCCGGTCAAAAGGGCCATCTGAAAAAAGTGTAAAATCCAGAAAGGCAGGACAGGCCATGGAGAACTGGGAGCCTTGTTATGCTGATGGGCGGGATGTAAATTGCCAAGAGACACTCAGGAGAAGTGTATGGTGTTTCCTGAAACATCTAAAAAACAAAGCAACAGAACCTAGGGCACTTCCACTTATGGTCCTATAGCTTAGGGAAATTAAAATCAAAAAGACACAGCCACCCCAAAGTTTGGAACGGCTCTGTTTACAAGAACCTCGTTTACAGTACAAGTTCAACATCGCAGAAAGTGAAAAATGGATAAAGAAGTTGTGGTATTTACTTACAAAGCAATATCACTCAGCAATGAAATCTGTGTCATCAGGCCCTTAGCATCACAATGAGTGGATTCAGGTATGATGATTCTAACTGAAATAAGTCACACAGAAAAAGAAACATCATAAGATATCAGTAATACACGGAATGGAAACTTGGCTACACAGGAACTGAATTACAGAACAGAACAGGGTCTCAAATTTAGAAAACCAACTTATTCTTGCTTAAGGGTAAAGGTGAGTTGGGGTGCTGCATAAAACCAGAGATTGAAAGGAGCACAGATAAAGTTCCTTAAGCCAAATATGGAATAGACAAGAGCTACTCCTTGCTCAACGAAATGGACTCAACACCCCATATTAAACGCCTAAGAATGTACCTGACTAGTAAGTGTCTTAAAACCTATGGATTGCTATGTCTCCGAAAGAGAATCAAGCATGTGTACAGGGGCATAAACGCAGCAGTGATAGGATTGGAGAGGTTCGGTGAGCAAATGAAGACCCTTTGAAGTCATATTGCATGGTACCCATTCCACGGGTTTCAACTACCCAGGTTTAAGGTATTCTTCCTTCAGCTAAAACATGCATGTGGAACCTAGAGTATGATCAACCATGTGATCGGGAGACGTGTTCAAATATGTCTCAGTTTTCCTCCCCTGGTACTCGGGTGCAACATTCCAGACGCTTTACTAACACTCTCCCCACTTGGAGAGTCAGTCCCTTTAACCTCCTGTTTGGCCCAGTTTGCAATTTCTGCGGAAGATGAACAGGAATAGCGAGAACCAATGAGAGGCTAGCTGGAGGTGTCTGGACGGGCAAATTTAACTCTCATTTCCCACCAGGAAGAGGAATTAACCAAAGGCTCAGCGTGCCGGGCCAGAACCAGATTAGGGCCTGAAGCCATCCTGCGGTGTTGCGGCCAGGTCACAAGAAATCGAGTTGAAGAAAGGAGCTCAGGGGCACTGTAATTCACAAACCTGCAGAGTTATAAATGACAGCTATCGTCCAAAAATAGACTGAAGTAAGACTGCCAAGAGGACTTGAAAGCGGGGCAGAATTGCAGGAAACCAATTTCAGAAGGTAGACTGGAATTGCATTGAAAGCATAGGAAAAGAGGCAGAACGTCCACAATGATGCACTTGGCCAAAAAGGGCGTATGCGTTTTTTCCTGAATATATTCAGGAAAAAACGCATACGCCCTTTTTGGCCAACCAAGCAAGCTTGCAAAGGAAATCTGCACTACAATGAAGTCTCACTTCCCCCCGGTCAAATGGGCCATCTGAAAAAAGTGTAAAATCCAGAAAGGCAGGACAGGCCATGGAGAACTGGGAGCCTTGTTATGCTGATGGGCGGGATGTAAATTGCCAACAACCACTCGGGAGAAGTGTATGGTGTTTCCTGAAACATCTAAAAAACAAAGCAACAGAGCCTAGGGCACTGCCACTTATGGTCCTATAGCTTAGGGAAATTAAAATCAAAAAGACACAGCCACCCCAAAGTTTGGAACGGCTCTGTTTACAAGAACCTCGTTTACAGTACAAGTTCAACATCGCAGAAAGTGAAAAATGGATAAAGAAGTTGTGGTATTTACTTACAAAGCAATATCACTCAGCAATGAAATCTATGTCATCAGGCCCTTAGCATCACAATGAGTGGATTCAGGTATGATGACTCTAACTGAAATAAGTCACACAGAAAAAGAAACATTATAAGATATCAGTAATACACGGAATGTAAACTTGGCTACACAGGAACTGAATTACAGAACAGAACAGGGTCTCAAATTTAGAAAACCAACTTATGCTTGCTTAAGGGTAAAGGTGAGTTGGGGTGCTGCATAAAACCAGAGATTGAAATGAGCACAGATAAAGTTCCTTAAGTCAAATATGGAATAGACAAGAGCTACTCCTTGCTCAACGAAATGGACTCAACACCGCATATTAAACGCCTAAGAATGTACATGACTAGTAAGTATCGTAAAACCTATGGATTGCTATGTCTCCGAAAGAGAATCAAGCATGTGTACAGGGGCATAAACGCAGCAGTGATAGGATTGGAGAGGTTCGGTGAGCAAATGAAGACCCTTTGAAGTCATATTGCATGGTACCCATTACACGGGTCTGAACTCTCCAGGTTTAAGGTATTCTTCCTTCAGCTAAAACATGCATGTGGAACCTAGAGTATGATCAACCATGTGATCGGGAGACGTGTTCAAATATGTCTCAGTTTTCCTCCCCTGGTACTCGGGTGCAACATTCCAGACGCTTTACTAACACTCTCCCCACTTGGAGAGTCAGTCCCTTTAACCTCCTGTTTGGCCCAGTTTGCAATTTCTGCGGAAGATGAACAGGAATAGCGAGAACCAATGAGAGGCTAGCTGGAGGTGTCTGGACGGGCAAATTTAACTCTCATTTCCCACCAGGAAGAGGAATTAACCAAAGGCTCAGCGTGCGGGGCCGGAACCAGATTAGGGCCTGAAGCCATCCTGCGGTGTTGCGGCCAGGTCACAAGAAAGCGAGTTGAAGAAAGGAGCTCAGGGGCACTGTAATTCACAAACCTGCAGAGTTATAAATGACAGCTATCGTCCAAAAATAGACTGAAGTAAGGCTGCCAAGAGGACTTGAAAGCAGGGCAGAATTGCAGGAAACCGATTTCAGAAGGTAGACTGGAATTGCATTGAAAGCATAGGAAAAGAGGCAGAACGTCCACAATGATGCACTTGGCCAAAAAGGGCGTATGCGTTTTTTCCTGAATATATTCAGGAAAAAACGCATACGCCCTTTTTGGCCAACCAAGCAAGCTTGCAAAGGAAATCTGCACTACAATGAAGTCTCACTTCCCCCCGGTCAAAAGGGCCATCTGAAAAAAGTGTAAAATCCAGAAAGGCAGGACAGGCCATGGAGAACTGGGAGCCTTGTTATGCTGATGGGCGGGATGTAAATTGCCAAGAGACACTCAGGAGAAGTGTATGGTGTTTCCTGAAACATCTAAAAAACAAAGCAACAGAACCTAGGGCACTTCCACTTATGGTCCTATAGCTTAGGGAAATTAAAATCAAAAAGACACAGCCACCCCAAAGTTTGGAACGGCTCTGTTTACAAGAACCTCGTTTACAGTACAAGTTCAACATCGCAGAAAGTGAAAAATGGATAAAGAAGTTGTGGTATTTACTTACAAAGCAATATCACTCAGCAATGAAATCTGTGTCATCAGGCCCTTAGCAGCACAATGAGTGGATTCAGGTATGATGATTCTAACTGAAATAAGTCACACAGAAAAAGAAACATCATAAGATATCAGTAATACACGGAATGGAAACTTGGCTACACAGGAACTGAATTACAGAACAGAACAGGGTCTCAAATTGAGAAAACCAACTTATTCTTGCTTAAGGGTAAAGGTGAGTTGGGGTGCTGCATAAAACCAGAGATTGAAAGGAGCACAGATAAAGTTCCTTAAGCCAAATATGGAATAGACAAGAGCTACTCCTTGCTCAACGAAATGGACTCAACACCCCATATTAAACGCCTAAGAATGTACCTGACTAGTAAGTGTCTTAAAACCTATGGATTGCTATGTCTCCGAAAGAGAATCAAGCATGTGTACAGGGGCATAAACGCAGCAGTGATAGGATTGGAGAGGTTCGGTGAGCAAATGAAGACCCTTTGAAGTCATATTGCATGGTACCCATTCCACGGGTTTCAACTACCCAGGTTTAAGGTATTCTTCCTTCAGCTAAAACATGCATGTGGAACCTAGAGTATGATCAACCATGTGATCGGGAGACGTGTTCAAATATGTCTCAGTTTTCCTCCCCTGGTACTCGGGTGCAACATTCCAGACGCTTTACTAACACTCTCCCCACTTGGAGAGTCAGTCCCTTTAACCTCCTGTTTGGCCCAGTTTGCAATTTCTGCGGAAGATGAACAGGAATAGCGAGAACCAATGAGAGGCTAGCTGGAGGTGTCTGGACGGGCAAATTTAACTCTCATTTCCCACCAGGAAGAGGAATTAACCAAAGGCTCAGCGTGCGGGGCCGGAACCAGATTAGGGCCTGAAGCCATCCTGCGGTGTTGCGGCCAGGTCACAAGAAAGCGAGTTGAAGAAAGGAGCTCAGGGGCACTGTAATTCACAAACCTGCAGAGTTATAAATGACAGCTATCGTCCAAAAATAGACTGAAGTAAGGCTGCCAAGAGGACTTGAAAGCAGGGCAGAATTGCAGGAAACCGATTTCAGAAGGTAGACTGGAATTGCATTGAAAGCATAGGAAAAGAGGCAGAACGTCCACAATGATGCACTTGGCCAAAAAGGGCGTATGCGTTTTTTCCTGAATATATTCAGGAAAAAACGCATACGCCCTTTTTGGCCAACCAAGCAAGCTTGCAAAGGAAATCGGCACTACAATGAAGTCTCACTTCCCCCCGGTCAAAAGGGCCATCTGAAAAAAGTGTAAAATCCAGAAAGGCAGGACAGGCCATGGAGAACTGGGAGCCTTGTTATGCTGATGGGCGGGATGTAAATTGCCAAGAGACACTCAGGAGAAGTGTATGGTGTTTCCTGAAACATCTAAAAAACAAAGCAACAGAACCTAGGGCACTTCCACTTATGGTCCTATAGCTTAGGGAAATTAAAATCAAAAAGACACAGCCACCCCAAAGTTTGGAACGGCTCTGTTTACAAGAACCTCGTTTACAGTACAAGTTCAACGTCGCAGAAAGTGAAAAATGGATAAAGAAGTTGTGGTATTTACTTACAAAGCAATATCACTCAGCAATGAAATCTGTGTCATCAGGCCCTTAGCAGCACAATGAGTGGATTCAGGTATGATGATTCTAACTGAAATAAGTCACACAGAAAAAGAAACATCATAAGATATCAGTAATACACGGAATGGAAACTTGGCTACACAGGAACTGAATTACAGAACAGAACAGGGTCTCAAATTTAGAAAACCAACTTATTCTTGCTTAAGGGTAAAGGTGAGTTGGGGTGCTGCATAAAACCAGAGATTGAAAGGAGCACAGATAAAGTTCCTTAAGCCAAATATGGAATAGACAAGAGCTACTCCTTGCTCAACGAAATGGACTCAACACCCCATATTAAACGCCTAAGAATGTACCTGACTAGTAAGTGTCTTAAAACCTATGGATTGCTATGTCTCCGAAAGAGAATCAAGCATGTGTACAGGGGCATAAACGCAGCAGTGATAGGATTGGAGAGGTTCGGTGAGCAAATGAAGACCCTTTGAAGTCATATTGCATGGTACCCATTCCACGGGTTTCAACTACCCAGGTTTAAGGTATTCTTCCTTCAGCTAAAACATGCATGTGGAACCTAGAGTATGATCAACCATGTGATCGGGAGACGTGTTCAAATATGTCTCAGTTTTCCTCCCCTGGTACTCGGGTGCAACATTCCAGACGCTTTACTAACACTCTCCCCACTTGGAGAGTCAGTCCCTTTAACCTCCTGTTTGGCCCAGTTTGCAATTTCTGCGGAAGATGAACAGGAATAGCGAGAACCAATGAGAGGCTAGCTGGAGGTGTCTGGACGGGCAAATTTAACTCTCATTTCCCACCAGGAAGAGGAATTAACCAAAGGCTCAGCGTGCCGGGCCAGAACCAGATTTAGGGCCTGAAGCCATCCTGCGGTGTTGCGGCCAGGTCACAAGAAATCGAGTTGAAGAAAGGAGCTCAGGGGCACTGTAATTCACAAACCTGCAGAGTTATAAATGACAGCTATCGTCCAAAAATAGACTGAAGTAAGACTGCCAAGAGGACTTGAAAGCGGGGCAGAATTGCAGGAAACCAATTTCAGAAGGTAGACTGGAATTGCATTGAAAGCATAGGAAAAGAGGCAGAACGTCCACAATGATGCACTTGGCCAAAAAGGGCGTATGCGTTTTTTCCTGAATATATTCAGGAAAAAACGCATACGCCCTTTTTGGCCAACCAAGCAAGCTTGCAAAGGAAATCTGCACTACAATGAAGTCTCACTTCCCCCCGGTCAAAAGGGCCATCTGAAAAAAGTGTAAAATCCAGAAAGGCAACAGGCCATTGAGAACTGGGAGCCTTGTTATACTGATGGGCGGGATGTAAATTGCCAACAGACACTTGGGAGAAGTGTATGGTGTTTCCTGAAACATCTAAAAAACAAAGCAACAGAGCCTAGGGCACTTCCACTTATGGTCCTATAGTTTAGGGAAATTAAAATCAAAAAGACACAGCCACCCCAAAGTTTGGAACGGCTCTGTTTACAAGAACCTCGTTTACAGTACAAGTTCAACATCGCAGAAAGTGAAAAATGGATAAAGAAGTTGTGGTATTCACTTACAAAGCAATATCACTCAGCAATGAAATCTATGTCATCAGGCCCTTAGCAGCACAATGAGTGGATTCAGGTATGATGATTCTAACTGAAATAAGTCACACAGAAAAAGAAACATCATAAGATATCAGTAATACACGGAATGGAAACTTGGCTACACAGGAACTGAATTACAGAACAGAACAGGGTCTCAAATTTAGAAAACCAACTTATTCTTGCTTAAGGGTAAAGGTGAGTTGGGGTGCTGCATAAAACCAGAGATTGAAAGGAGCACAGATAAAGTTCCTTAAGCCAAATATGGAATAGACAAGAGCTACTCCTTGCTCAATGAAATGGACTCAACACCCCATATTAAACGCCTAAGAATGTACCTGACTAGTAAGTGTCTTAAAACCTATGGATTGCTATCTCTCCGAAAGAGAATCAAGCATGTGTACAGGGGCATAAACGCAGCAGTGATAGGATTGGAGAGGTTCGGTGAGCAAATGAAGACCCTTTGAAGTCATATTGCATGGTACCCATTCCACGGGTTTCAACTACCCAGGTTTAAGGTATTCTTCCTTCAGCTAAAACATGCATGTGGAACCTAGAGTATGATCAACCATGTGATCGGGAGACGTGTTCAAATATGTCTCAGTTTTCCTCCCCTGGTACTCGGGTGCAACATTCCAGACGCTTTACTAACACTCTCCCCACTTGGAGAGTCAGTCCCTTTAACCTCCTGTTTGGCCCAGTTTGCAATTTCTGCGGAAGATGAACAGGAATAGCGAGAACCAATGAGAGGCTAGCTGGAGGTGTCTGGACGGGCAAATTTAACTCTCATTTCCCACCAGGAAGAGGAATTAACCAAAGGCTCAGCGTGCCGGGCCAGAACCAGATTTAGGGCCTGAAGCCATCCTGCGGTGTTGCGGCCAGGTCACAAGAAATCGAGTTGAAGAAAGGAGCTCAGGGGCACTGTAATTCACAAACCTGCAGAGTTATAAATGACAGCTATCGTCCAAAAATAGACTGAAGTAAGACTGCCAAGAGGACTTGAAAGCGGGGCAGAATTGCAGGAAACCAATTTCAGAAGGTAGACTGGAATTGCATTGAAAGCATAGGAAAAGAGGCAGAACGTCCACAATGATGCACTTGGCCAAAAAGGGCGTATGCGTTTTTTCCTGAATATATTCAGGAAAAAACGCATACGCCCTTTTTGGCCAACCAAGCAAGCTTGCAAAGGAAATCTGCACTACAATGAAGTCTCACTTCCCCCCGGTCAAAAGGGCCATCTGAAAAAAGTGTAAAATCCAGAAAGGCAACAGGCCATTGAGAACTGGGAGCCTTGTTATACTGATGGGCGGGATGTAAATTGCCAACAGACACTTGGGAGAAGTGTATGGTGTTTCCTGAAACATCTAAAAAACAAAGCAACAGAACCTAGGGCACTTCCACTTATGGTCCTATAGTTTAGGGAAATTAAAATCAAAAAGACACAGCCACCCCAAAGTTTGGAACGGCTCTGTTTACAAGAACCTCGTTTACAGTACAAGTTCAACATCGCAGAAAGTGAAAAATGGATAAAGAAGTTGTGGTATTCACTTACAAAGCAATATCACTCAGCAAT
Organism: Delphinus delphis; assembly: GCF_949987515.2. Classification (NCBI taxonomy): domain Eukaryota; kingdom Metazoa; phylum Chordata; class Mammalia; order Artiodactyla; family Delphinidae; genus Delphinus; species Delphinus delphis. Next base: position 315,581 of record NW_027192752.1, read on the forward strand.
GAAATCTATGTCATCAGGCCCTTAGCAGCACAATGAGTGGATTCAGGTATGATGATTCTAACTGAAATAAGTCACACAGAAAAAGAAACATCATAAGATATCAGTAATACACGGAATGGAAACTTGGCTACACAGGAACTGAATTACAGAACAGAACAGGGTCTCAAATTTAGAAAAACAACTTATGCTTGCTTAAGGGTAAAGGTGAGTTGGGGTGCTGCATAAAACCAGAGATTGAAATGAGCACAGATAAAGTTCCTTAAGCCAAATATGGAATAGACAAGAGCTACTCCTTGCTCAACGAAATGGACTCAACACCGCATATTAAACGCCTAAGAATGTACCTGACTAGTAAGTATCTTAAAACCTATGGATTGCTATGTCTCCGAAAGAGAATCAAGCATGTGTACAGGGGCATAAACGCAGCAGTGATAGGATTGGAGAGGTTCGGTGAGCAAATGAAGACCCTTTGAAGTCATATTGCATGGTACCCATTCCACGGGTCTCAACTCTCCAGGTTTAAGGTATTCTTCCTTCAGCTAAAACATGCATGTGGAACCCAAGTATGATCAACCATGTGAACGGGAGACGTGTTCAAATATGTCTCAGTTTTCCTCCCCTGGTACTCGGGTGCAACATTCCAGACGCTTTACTAACACTCTCCCCACTTGGAGAGTCAGCGCCTTTAACCTCCTGTTTGGCCCAGTTTGCAATTTCTGCAGAAGATGAACAGGAATAGCGAGAACCAATGAGAGGCTAGCTGGAGGTGTCTGGACGGGCAAATTTAACTCTCATTTCCCACCAGGAAGAGGAATTAACCAAAGGCTCAGCGTGCCGGGCCGGAACCAGATTAGGGCCTGAAGCCATCCTGCGGTGTTGCGGCCAGGTCACAAGAAAGCGAGTTGAAGAAAGGAGCTCAGGGGCACTGTAATTCACAAACCTGCAGAGTTATAAATGACAGCTATCGTCCAAAAATAGACTGAAGTAAGGCTGCCAAGAGGACTTGAAAGCGGGGCAGAATTGCTGGAAACCGATTTCAGGAGGTAGACTGGAATTGCATTGAAAGCATAGGAAAAGAGGCAGAACGTCCACAATGATGCACTTGGCCAAAAAGGGCGTATGCGTTTTTTCCTGAATATATTCAGGAAAAAACGCATACGCCCTTTTTGGCCAACCAAGCAAGCTTGCAAAGGAAATCTGCACTACAATGAAGTCTCACTTCCTCCCGGTCAAAAGGGCCATCTGAAAAAAGTGTAAAATCCAGAAAGGCAGGACAGGCCATGGAGAACTGGGAGCCTTGTTATGCTGATGGGCGGGATGTAAATTGCCAACAGACACTCGGGAGAAGTGTATGGTGTTTCCTGAAACATCTAAAAAACAAAGCAACAGAGCCTAGGGCACTGCCACTTATGGTCCTATAGCTTAGGGAAATTAAAATCAAAAAGACACAGCCACCCCAAAGTTTGGGACGCCTCTGTTTACAAGAACCTCGTTTACAGTACAAGTTCAACATCGCAGAAAGTGAAAAATGGATAAAGAAGTTGTGGTATTTACTTACAAAGCAATATCACTCAGCAATGAAATCTATGTCATCAGGCCCTTAGCATCACAATGAGTGGATTCAGGTATGATGATTCTAACTGAAATAAGTCACACAGAAAAAGAAACATCATAAGATATCAGTAATACACGGAATGTAAACTTGGCTACACAGGAACTGAATTACAGAACAGAACAGGGTCTCAAATTTAGAAAACCAACTTATGCTTGCTTAAGGGTAAAGGTGAGTTGGGGTGCTGCATAAAACCAGAGATTGAAATGAGCACAGATAAAGTTCCTTAAGTCAAATATGGAATAGACAAGAGCTACTCCTTGCTCAACGAAATGGACTCAACACCGCATATTAAACGCCTAAGAATGTACCTGACTAGTAAGTATCGTAAAACCTATGGATTGCTATGTCTCCGAAAGAGAATCAAGCATGTGTACAGGGGCATAAACGCAGCAGTGATAGGATTGGAGAGGTTCGGTGAGCAAATGAAGACCCTTTGAAGTCATATTGCATGGTACCCATTACACGGGTCTCAACTCTCCAGGTTTAAGGTATTCTTCCTTCAGCTAAAACATGCATGTGGAACCCAAGTATGATCAACCATGTGAACGGGAGACGTGTTCAAATATGTCTCAGTTTTCCTCCCCTGGTACTCGTGTGCAACATTCCAGACGCTTTACTAACACTCTCCCCACTTGGAGAGTCAGCGCCTTTAACCTCCTGTTTGGCCCAGTTTGCAATTTCTGCGGAAGATGAACAGGAATAGCGAGAACCAATGAGAGGCTAGCTGGAGGTGTCTGGACGGGCAAATTTAACTCTCATTTCCCACCAGGAAGAGGAAATAACCAAAGGCTCAGCGTGCCGTGCCGGAACCAGATTAGGGCCTGAAGCCATCCTGCGGTGTTGCGGCCAGGTCACAAGAAAGCAAGTTGAAGAAAGGAGCTCAGGGGCACTGTAATTCACAAACCTGCAGAGTTATAAATGACAGCTATCGTCCAAAAATAGACTGAAGTAAGGCTGCCAAGAGGACTTGAAAGCGGGGCAGAATTGCAGGAAACTGATTTCAGGAGGTAGACTGGAATTGCATTGAAAGCATAGGAAAAGAGGCAGAACGTCCACAATGATGCACTTGGCCAAAAAGGGCGTATGCGTTTTTTCCTGAATATATTCAGGAAAAAACGCATACGCCCTTTTTGGCCAACCAAGCAAGCTTGCAAAGGAAATCTGCACTACAATGAAGTCTCACTTACCCCCGGTCAAAAGGGCCATCTGAAAAAAGTGTAAAATCCAGAAAGGCAGGACAGGCCATGGAGAACTGGGAGCCTTGTTATGCTGATGGGCGGGATGTAAATTGCCAACAACCACTCGGGAGAAGTGTATGGTGTTTCCTGAAACATCTAAAAATCAAAGCAACAGAGCCTAGGGCACTGCCACTTATGGTCCTATAGCTTAGGGAAATTAAAATCAAAAAGACACAGCCACCCCAAAGTTTGGAACGGCTCTGTTTACAAGAACCTCGTTTACAGTACAAGTTCAACATCGCAGAAAGTGAAAAATGGATAAAGAAGTTGTGGTATTTACTTACAAAGCAATATCACTCAGCAATGAAATCTGTGTCATCAGGCACTTAGCAGCACAATGAGTGGATTCAGGTATGATGATTCTATCTGAAATAAGTCACACAGAAAAAGAAACATCATAAGATATCAGTAATACACGGAATGGAAACTTGGCTACACAGGAACTGAATTACAGAACAGAACAGGGTCTCAAATTTAGAAAACCAACTTATGCTTGCTTAAGGGTAAAGGTGAGTTGGGGTGCTGCATAAAACCAGAGATTGAAATGAGCACAGATAAAGTTCCTTAAGCCAAATATGGAATAGACAAGAGCTACTCCTTGCTCAACGAAATGGACTCAACACCGCATATTAAACGCCTAAGAATGTACCTGACTTGTAAGTATCTTAAAACTTATGGATTGCTATGTCTCCGAAAGAGAATCAAGCATGTGTACAGGGGCATAAACGCAGCAGTGATAGGATTGGAGAGGTTTGGTGAGCAAATGAAGACCCTTTGAAGTCATATTGCATGGTACCCATTCCACGGGTCTCAACTCTCCAGGTTTAAGGTATTCTTCCTTCAGCTAAAACATGCATGTGGAACCCAAGTATGATCAACCATGTGAACGGGAGACATGTTCAAATATGTCTCAGTTTTCCTCCCCTGGTACTCGGGTGCAACATTCCAGACGCTTTACTAACACTCTCCCCACTTGGAGAGTCAGCGCCTTTAACCTCCTGTTTGGCCCAGTTTGCAATTTCTGCGGAAGATGAACAGGAATAGCGAGAACCAATGAGAGGCTAGCTGAAGGTGTCTGGACGGGCAAATTTAACTCTCATTTCCCACCAGGAAGAGGAAATAACCAAAGGCTCAGCGTGCCGTGCCGGAACCAGATTAGGGCCTGAAGCCATCCTGCGGTGTTGCGGCCAGGTCACAAGAAAGCAAGTTGAAGAAAGGAGCTCAGGGGCACTGTAATTCACAAACCTGCAGAGTTATAAATGACAGCTATCGTCCAAAAATAGACTGAAGTAAGGCTGCCAAGAGGACTTGAAAGCGGGGCAGAATTGCAGGAAACCGATTTCAGGAGGTAGACTGGAATTGCATTGAAAGCATAGGAAAAGAGGCAGAACGTCCACAATGATGCACTTGGCCAAAACGGGCGTATGCGTTTTTTCCTGAATATATTCAGGAAAAAACGCATACGCCCTTTTTGGCCAACCAAGCAAGCTTGCAAAGGAAATCTGCACTACAATGAAGTCTCACTTACCCCCGGTCAAAAGGGCCATCTGAAAAAAGGGTAAAATCCAGAAAGGCAACAGGCCATGGAGAACTGGGAGCCTTGATATGCTGATGGGCGGGATGTAAATTGCCAACAGACACTTGGGAGAAGTGTATGGTGTTTCCTGAAACATCTAAAAAACAAAGCAACAGAGCCTAGGGCACTGCCACTTATGGTCCTATAGCTTAGGGAAATTAAAATCAAAAAGACACAGCCACCCCAAAGTTTGGAACGGCTCTGTTTACAAGAACCTCGTTTACAGTACAAGTTCAACATCGCAGAAAGTGAAAAATGGATAAAGAAGTTGTGGTATTCACTTACAAAGCAATATCACTCAGCAATGAAATCTATGTCATCAGGCCCTTAGCAGCACAATGAGTGGATTCAGGTATGATGATTCTAACTGAAATAAGTCACAAAGAAAAAGAAACATCATAAGATATCAGTAATACACGGAATGGAAACTTGGCTACACAGGAACTGAATTACAGAACAGAACAGGGTCTCAAATTTAGAAAAACAACTTATGCTTGCTTAAGGGTAAAGGTGAGTTGGGGTGCTGCATAAAACCAGAGATTGAAATGAGCACAGATAAAGTTCCTTAAGCCAAATATGGAATAGACAAGAGCTACTCCTTGCTCAACGAAATGGACTCAACACCGCATATTAAACGCCTAAGAATGTACCTGACTAGTAAGTATCTTAAAACCTATGGATTGCTATGTCTCCGAAAGAGAATCAAGCATGTGTACAGGGGCATAAACGCAGCAGTGATAGGATTGGAGAGGTTCGGTGAGCAAATGAAGACCCTTTGAAGTCATATTGCATGGTACCCATTCCACGGGTTTCAACTACCCAGGTTTAAGGTATTCTTCCTTCAGCTAAAACATGCATGTGGAACCTAGAGTATGATCAACCATGTGATCGGGAGACGTGTTCAAATATGTCTCAGTTTTCCTCCCCTGGTACTCGGGTGCAACATTCCAGACGCTTTACTAACACTCTCCCCACTTGGAGAGTCAGTCCCTTTAACCTCCTGTTTGGCCCAGTTTGCAATTTCTGCGGAAGATGAACAGGAATAGCGAGAACCAATGAGAGGCTAGCTGGAGGTGTCTGGACGGGCAAATTTAACTCTCATTTCCCACCAGGAAGAGGAATTAACCAAAGGCTCAGTATGCCAGGCCGGAACCAGATTAGGGCCTGAAGCCATCCTGCGGTGTTGCGGCCAGGTCACAGGAAAGCGAGTTGAAGAAAGGAGCTCAGGGGCACTGTAATTCACAAACCTGCAGAGTTATAAATGACAGCTATCGTCCAAAAATAGACTGAAGTAAGGCTGCCAAGAGGACTTGAAAGCGGGGCAGAATTGCAGGAAACCGATTTCAGGAGGTAGACTGGAATTGCATTGAAAGCATAGGAAAAGAGGCAGAACGTCCACAATGATGCACTTGGCCAAAAAGGGCGTATGCGTTTTTTCCTGAATATATTCAGGAAAAAACGCATACGCCCTTTTTGGCCAACCAAGCAAGCTTGCAAAGGAAATCTGCACTACAATGAAGTCTCACTTCCCCCCGGTCAAAAGGGCCATCTGAAAAAAGTGAAAAATCCAGAAAGGCAGGACAGGCCATGGAGAACTGGGAGCCTTGTTATGCTGATGGGCGGGATGTAAATTGCCAACAGACACTCGGGAGAAGTGTATGGTGTTTCCTGAAACATCTAAAAAACAAAGCAACAGAGCCTAGGGCACTTCCACTTATGGTCCTATAGCTTAGGGAAATTAAAATCAAAAAGACACAGCCACCCCAAAGTTTGGAACGGCTCTGTTTACAAGAACCTCGTTTACAGTACAAGTTCAACATCGCAGAAAGTGAAAAATGGATAAAGAAGTTGTGGTATTCACTTACAAAGCAATATCACTCAGCAATGAAATCTATGTCATCAGGCCCTTAGCAGTACAATGAGTGGATTCAGGTATGATGATTCTAACTGAAATAAGTCACACAGAAAAAGAAACATCATAAGATATCAGTAATACACGGAATGGAAACTTGGCTACACAGGAACTGAATTACAGAACAGAACAGGGTCTCAAATTTAGAAAAACAACTTATGCTTGCTTAAGGGTAAAGGTGAGTTGGGGTGCTGCATAAAACCAGAGATTGAAATGAGCACAGATAAAGTTCCTTAAGCCAAATATGGAATAGACAAGAGCTACTCCTTGCTCAACGAAGTGGACTCAACACCGCATATTAAACGCGTAAGAATGTACCTGACTTGTAAGTATCTTAAAACCTATGGATTGCTATGTCTCCGAAAGAGAATCAAGCATGTGTACAGGGGCATAAATGCAGCAGTGATAGGATTGGAGAGGTTCAGTGAGCAAATGAAGACCCTTTGAAGTCATATTGCATGGTACCCATTCCACGGGTTTCAACTACCCAGGTTTAAGGTATTCTTCCTTCAGCTAAAACATGCATGTGGAACCTAGAGTATGATCAACCATGTGATCGGGAGACGTGTTCAAATATGTCTCAGTTTTCCTCCCCTGGTACTCGGGTGCAACATTCCAGACGCTTTACTAACACTCTCCCCATTTGGAGAGTCAGTCCCTATAACCTCCTGTTTGGCCCAGTTTGCAATTTCTGCGGAAGATGAACAGGAATAGCGAGAACCAATGAGAGGCTAGCTTGAGGTGTCTGGACGGGCAAATTTAACTCTCATTTCCCACCAGGAAGAGGAATTAACCAAAGGCTCAGCATGCCGGGCCGGAACCAGATTAGGGCCTGAAGCCATCCTGTGGTGTTGCGGCCAGGTCACAAGAAAGCGAGTTGAAGAAAGGAGCTCAGGGGCACTGTAATTCACAAACCTGCAGAGTTATAAATGACAGCTATCGTCCAAAAATAGACTGAAGTAAGGCTGCCAAGAGGACTTGAAAGCGGGGCAGAATTGCAGGAAACCGATTTCAGGAGGTAGACTGGAATTGCATTGAAAGCATAGGAAAAGAGGCAGAACGTCCACAATGATGCACTTGGCCAAAAAGGGCGTATGTGTTTTTTCCTGAATATATTCAGGAAAAAACGCATACGCCCTTTTTGGCCAACCAAGCAAGCTTGCAAAGGAAATCTGCACTACAATGAAGTCTCACTTCCCCCCGGTCAAAAGGGCCATCTGAAAAAAGTGTAAAATCCAGAAAGGCAGGACAGACCATGGAGAACTGGGAGCCTTGTTATGCTGATGGGCGGGATGTAAATTGCCAACAACCACTCGGGAGAAGTGTATGGTGTTTCCTGAAACATCTAAAAAACAAAGCAACAGAACCTAGGGCACTTCCACTTATGGTCCTATAGCTTAGGGAAATTAAAATCAAAAAGACACAGCCACCCCAAAGTTTGGAACGGCTCTGTTTACAAGAACCTCGTTTACAGTACAAGTTCAACATCGCAGAAAGTGAAAAATGGATAAAGAAGTTGTGGTATTTACTTACAAAGCAATATCACTCAGCAATGAAATCTGTGTCATCAGGCCCTTAGCAGCACAATGAGTGGATTCAGGTATGATGATTCTAACTGAAGTAAGTCACACAGAAAAAGAAACATCATAAGATATCAGTAATACACGGAATGTAAACTTGGCTACACAGGAACAGAATTACAGAACAGAACAGGGTCTCAAATTTAGAAAACCAACTTATGCTTGCTTAAGGGGAAAGGTGAGTTGGGGTGCTGCATAAAACCAGAGATTGAAATGAGCACAGATAAAGTTCCTTAAGTCAAATATGGAATAGACAAGAGCTACTCCTTGCTCAACGAAATGGACTCAACACCGCCTATTAAACGCCTAAGAATGTACCTGACTAGTAAGTATCTTAAAACCTATGGATTGCTATGTCTCCGAAAGAGAATCAAGCATGTGTACAGGGGCATAAACGCAGCAGTGATAGGATTGGAGAGGTTCGGTGAGCAAATGAAGACCCTTTGAAGTCATATTGCACGGTACCCATTACACGGGTCTTAACTCTCCAGGTTTAAGGTATTCTTCCTTCAGCTAAAACATGCATGTGGAACCTAGAGTATGATCAACCATGTGATCGGGAGACGTGTTCAAATATGTCTCAGTTTTCCTCCCCTGGTACTCGGGTGCAACATTCCAGACGCTTTACTAACACTCTCCCCACTTGGAGAGTCAGTCCCTATAACCTCCTGTTTGGCCCAGTTTGCAATCTCTGCGGAAGATGAACAGGAATAGCGAGAACCAATGAGAGGCTAGCTTGAGGTGTCTGGACGGGCAAATTTAACTCTCATTTCCCACCAGGAAGAGGAATTAACCAAAGGCTCAGCATGCCGGGCCGGAACCAGATTAGGGCCTGAAGCCATCCTGTGGTGTTGCGGCCAGGTCACAAGAAAGCGAGTTGAAGAAAGGAGCTCAGGGGCACTGTAATTCACAAACCTGCAGAGTTATAAATGACAGCTATCGTCCAAAAATAGACTGAAGTAAGGCTGCCAAGAGGACTTGAAAGCGGGGCAGAATTGCAGGAAACCGATTTCAGGAGGTAGACTGGAATTGCATTGAAAGCATAGGAAAAGAGGCAGAACGTCCACAATGATGCACTTGGCCAAAAAGGGCGTATGTGTTTTTTCCTGAATATATTCAGGAAAAAACGCATACGCCCTTTTTGGCCAACCAAGCAAGCTTGCAAAGGAAATCTGCACTACAATGAAGTCTCACTTCCCCCCGGTCAAAAGGGCCATCTGAAAAAAGTGTAAAATCCAGAAAGGCAGGACAGACCATGGAGAACTGGGAGCCTTGTTATGCTGATGGGCGGGATGTAAATTGCCAACAACCACTCGGGAGAAGTGTATGGTGTTTCCTGAAACATCTAAAAAACAAAGCAACAGAACCTAGGGCACTTCCACTTATGGTCCTATAGCTTAGGGAAATTAAAATCAAAAAGACACAGCCACCCCAAAGTTTGGAACGGCTCTGTTTACAAGAACCTCGTTTACAGTACAAGTTCAACATCGCAGAAAGTGAAAAATGGATAAAGAAGTTGTGGTATTTACTTACAAAGCAATATCACTCAGCAATGAAATCTGTGTCATCAGGCCCTTAGCAGCACAATGAGTGGATTCAGGTATGATGATTCTAACTGAAGTAAGTCACACAGAAAAAGAAACATCATAAGATATCAGTAATACACGGAATGTAAACTTGGCTACACAGGAACAGAATTACAGAACAGAACAGGGTCTCAAATTTAGAAAACCAACTTATGCTTGCTTAAGGGGAAAGGTGAGTTGGGGTGCTGCATAAAACCAGAGATTGAAATGAGCACAGATAAAGTTCCTTAAGTCAAATATGGAATAGACAAGAGCTACTCCTTGCTCAACGAAATGGACTCAACACCGCCTATTAAACGCCTAAGAATGTACCTGACTAGTAAGTATCTTAAAACCTATGGATTGCTATGTCTCCGAAAGAGAATCAAGCATGTGTACAGGGGCATAAACGCAGCAGTGATAGGATTGGAGAGGTTCGGTGAGCAAATGAAGACCCTTTGAAGTCATATTGCACGGTACCCATTACACGGGTCTTAACTCTCCAGGTTTAAGGTATTCTTCCTTCAGCTAAAACATGCATGTGGAACCCAAGTATGATCAACCATGTGAACGGGAGACGTGTTCAAATATGTCTCAGTTTTCCTCCCCTGGTACTCGGGTGCAACATTCCAGACGCTTTACTAACACTCTCCCCACTTGGAGAGTCAGTCCCTTTAACCTCCTGTTTGGCCCAGTTTGCAATTTCTGCGGAAGATGAACAGGAATAGCGAGAACCAATGAGAGACTAACTGGAGGTGTCTGGACGGGCAAATTTAACTCTCATTTCCCACCAGGAAGAGGAATTAACCAAAGGCTCAGCGTGCCGTGCCGGAACCAGATTAGGGCCTGAAGCCATCCTGCGGTGTTGCGGCCAGGTCACAAGAAAGCGAGTTGAAGAAAGGAGCTCAGGGGCACTGAAATTCACAAACCTGCAGAGTTATAAATGACAGCTATCGTCCAAAAATAGACTGAAGTAAGGCTGCCAAGAGGACTTGAAAGCGGGGCAGAATTGCAGGAAACCGATTTCAGGAGGTAGACTGGAATTGCATTGAAAGCATAGGAAAAGAGGCAGAACGTCCACAATGATGCACTTGGCCAAAAAGGGCGTATGCGTTTTTTCCTGAATATATTCAGGAAAAAACGCATACGCCCTTTTTGGCCAACCAAGCAAGCTTGCAAAGGAAATGTGCACTACAATGAAGTCTCACTTCCCCCCGGTCAAAAGGGCCATCTGAAAAAAGTGTAAAATCCAGAAAGGCAGGACAGGCCATGGAGAACTGGGAGCCTTGTTATGCTGATGGGCGGGATGTAAATTGCCAACAGACACTCGGGAGAAGTGTATGGTGTTTCCTGAAACATCTAAAAAACAAAGCAACAGAGCCTAGGGCACTGCCACTTATGGTCCTATAGCTTAGGGAAATTAAAATCAAAAAGACACAGCCACCCCAAAGTTTGGAACGGCTCTGTTTACAAGAACCTCGTTTACAGTACAAGTTCAACATCGCAGAAAGTGAAAAATGGATAAAGAAGTTGTGGTATTCACTTACAAAGCAATATCACTCAGCAATGAAATCTATGTCATCAGGCCCTTAGCAGCACAATGAGTGGATTCAGGTATGATGATTCTAACTGAAATAAGTCACACAGAAAAAGAAACATCATAAGATATCAGTAATACACGGAATGGAAACTTGGCTACACAGGAACTGAATTACAGAACAGAACAGGGTCTCAAATTTAGAAAAACAACTTATGCTTGCTTAAGGGTAAAGGTGAGTTGGGGTGCTGCATAAAACCAGAGATTGAAATGAGCACAGATAAAGTTCCTTAAGCCAAATATGGAATAGACAAGAGCTACTCCTTGCTCAACGAAATGGACTCAACAACGCATATTAAACGCCTAAGAATGTACCTGACTTGTAAGTATCTTAAAACCTATGGATTGCTATGTCTCCGAAAGAGAATCAAGCATGTGTACAGGGGCATAAACGCAGCAGTGATAGGATTGGAGAGGTTCGGTGAGCAAATGAAGACCCTTTGAAGTCATATTGCATGGTACCCATTCCACGGGTTTCAACTACCCAGGTTTAAGGTATTCTTCCTTCAGCTAAAACATGCATGTGGAACCTAGAGTATGATCAACCATGTGATCGGGAGACGTGTTCAAATATGTCTCAGTTTTCCTCCCCTGGTACTCGGGTGCAACATTCCAGACGCTTTACTAACACTCTCCCCACTTGGAGAGTCAGTCCCTTTAACCTCCTGTTTGGCACAGTTTGCAATTTCTGCGGAAGATGAACAGGAATAGCGAGAACCAATGAGAGGCTAGCTGGAGGTGTCTGGACGGGCAAATTTAACTCTCATTTCCCACCAGGAAGAGGAAATAACCAAAGGCTCAGCGTGCCGTACCGGAACCAGATTAGGGCCTGAAGCCATCCTGCGGTGTTGCGGCCAGCTCAAAAGAAAGCGAGTTGAAGAAAGGAGCTCAGGGGCACTGTAATTCACAAACCTGCAGAGTTATAAATGACAGCTATCGTCCAAAAATAGACTGAAGTAAGGCTGCCAAGAGGACTTGAAAGCGGGGCAGAATTGCAGGAAACCGATTTCAGGAGGTAGACTGGAATTGCATTGAAAGCATAGGAAAAGAGGCAGAACGTCCACAATGATGCACTTGGCCAAAAAGGGCGTATGCGTTTTTTCCTGAATATATTCAGGAAAAAACGCATACGCCCTTTTTGGCCAACCAAGCAAGCTTGCAAAGGAAATCTGCACTACAATGAAGTCTCACTTCCCCCCGGTCAAAAGGGCCATCTGAAAAAAGTGTAAAATCCAGAAAGGCAGGACAGGCCATGGAGAACTGGGAGCCTTGTTATGCTGATGGGCGGGATGTAAATTGCCAACAGACACTCTGGAGAAGTGTATGGTGTTTCCTGAAACATCTAAAAAACAAAGCAACAGAGCCTAGGGCACTTCCACTTATGGTCCTATAGCTTAGAGAAATTAAAATCAAAAAGACACAGCCACCCCAAAGTTTGGAACGGCTCTGTTTACAAGAACCTCGTTTACAGTACAAGTTCAACATCGCAGAAAGTGAAAAATGGATAAAGAAGTTGTGGTATTTACTTACAAAGCAATATCACTCAGCAATGAAATCTGTGTCATCAGGCCCTTAGCAGCACAATGAGTGGATTCAGGTATGGTGATTCTAACTGAAATAAGTCACACAGAAAAAGAAACATTATAAGATATCAGTAATACACGGAATGTAAACTTGGCTACACAGGAACTGAATTACAGAACAGAACAGGGTCTCAAATTTAGAAAACCAACTTATTCTTGCTTAAGGGTAAAGGTGAGTTGGGGTGCTGCATAAAACCAGAGATTGAAATGAGCACAGATAAAGTTCCTTAAGCCAAATATGGAATAGACAAGAGCTACTCCTTGCTCAACGAAATGGACTCAACACCCCATATTAAACGCCTAAGAATGTACCTGACTAGTAAGTATCTTAAAACCTATGGATTGCTATGTCTCCGAAAGAGAATCAAGCATGTGTACAGGGGCATAAACGCAGCAGTGATAGGATTGGAGAGGTTCGGTGAGCAAATGAAGACCCTTTGAAGTCATATTGCATGGTACCCATTCCACGGGTTTCAACTACCCAGGTTTAAGGTATTCTTCCTTCAGCTAAAACATGCATGTGGAACCTAGAGTATGATCAACCATGTGATCGGGAGACGTGTTCAAATATGTCTCAGTTTTCCTCCCCTGGTACTCGGGTGCAACATTCCAGACGCTTTACTAACACTCTCCCCACTTGGAGAGTCAGTCCCTTTAACCTCCTGTTTGGCCCAGTTTGCAATTTCTGCGGAAGATGAACAGGAATAGCGAGAACCAATGAGAGGCTAGCTGGAGGTGTCTGGACGGGCAAATTTAACTCTCATTTCCCACCAGGAAGAGGAATTAACCAAAGGCTCAGCATGCCGGGCCGGAACCAGATTAGGGCCTGAAGCCATCCTGCGGTGTTGCGGCCAGGTCACAAGAAAGCGAGTTGAAGAAAGGAGCTCAGGGGCACTGTAATTCACAAACCTGCAGAGTTATAAATGACAGCTATCGTCCAAAAATAGACTGAAGTAAGGCTGCCAAGAGGACTTGAAAGCGGGGCAGAATTGCAGGAAACCGATTTCAGGAGGTAGACTGGAATTGCATTGAAAGCATAGGAAAAGAGGCAGAACGTCCACAATGATGCACTTGGCCAAAAAGGGCGTATGCGTTTTTTCCTGAATATATTCAGGAAAAAACGCATACGCCCTTTTTGGCCAACCAAGCAAGCTTGCAAAGGAAATCTGCACTACAATGAAGTCTCACTTACCCCCGGTCAAAAGGGCCATCTGAAAAAAGGGTAAAATCCAGAAAGGCAACAGGCCATGGAGAACTGGGAGCCTTGTTATGCTGATGGGCGGGATGTAAATTGCCAACAGACACTTGGGAGAAGTGTATGGTGTTTCCTGAAACATCTAAAAAACAAAGCAACAGAGCCTAGGGCACTTCCACTTATGGTCCTATAGCTTAGGGAAATTAAAATCAAAAAGACACAGCCACCCCAAAGTTTGGAACGGCTCTGTTTACAAGAACCTCGTTTACAGTACAAGTTCAACATCGCAGAAAGTAAAAAATGGATAAAGAAGTTGTGGTATTCACTTACAAAGCAATATCACTCAGCAATGAAATCTATGTCATCAGGCCCTTAGCAGTACAATGAGTGGATTCAGGTATGATGATTCTAACTGAAATAAGTCACACAGAAAAAGAAACATCATAAGATATCAGTAATACACGGAATGGAAACTTGGCTACACAGGAACTGAATTACAGAACAGAACAGGGTCTCAAATTTAGAAAAACAACTTATGCTTGCTTAAGGGTAAAGGTGAGTTGGGGTGCTGCATAAAACCAGAGATTGAAATGAGCACAGATAAAGTTCCTTAAGCCAAATATGGAATAGACAATAGCTACTCCTTGCTCAACGAAGTGGACTCAACACCGCATATTAAACGCGTAAGAATGTACCTGACTTGTAAGTATCTTAAAACCTATGGATTGCTATGTCTCCGAAAGAGAATCAAGCATGTGTACAGGGGCATAAACGCAGCAGTGATAGGATTGGAGAGGTTCGGTGAGCAAATGAAGACCCTTTGAAGTCATATTGCATGGTACCCATTCCACGGGTTTCAACTACCCAGGTTTAAGGTATTCTTCCTTCAGCTAAAACATGCATGTGGAACCTAGAGTATGATCAACCATGTGATCGGGAGACGTGTTCAAATATGTCTCAGTTTTCCTCCCCTGGTACTCGGGTTCAACATTCCAGACGCTTTACTAACACTCTCCCCACTTGGAGAGTCAGTCCCTTTAACCTCCTGTTTGGCCCAGTTTGCAATTTCTGCGGAAGATGAACAGGAATAGCGAGAACCAATGAGAGGCTAGCTTGAGGTGTCTGGACGGGCAAATTTAACTCTCATTTCCCACCAGGAAGAGGAATTAACCAAAGGCTCAGCATGCCGGGCCGGAACCAGATTAGGGCCTGAAGCCATCCTGTGGTGTTGCGGCCAGGTCACAAGAAAGCGAGTTGAAGAAAGGAGCTCAGGGGCACTGTAATTCACAAACCTGCAGAGTTATAAATGACAGCTATCGTCCAAAAATAGACTGAAGTAAGGCTGCCAAGAGGACTTGAAAGCGGGGCAGAATTGCAGGAAACCGATTTCAGGAGGTAGACTGGAATTGCATTGAAAGCATAGGAAAAGAGGCAGAACGTCCACAATGATGCACTTGGCCAAAAAGGGCGTATGCGTTTTTTCCTGAATATATTCAGTAAAAAACGCATACGCCCTTTTTGGCCAACCAAGCAAGCTTGCAAAGGAAATCTGCACTACAATGAAGTCTCACTTCCCCCCGGTCAAAAGGGCCATCTGAAAAAAGTGTAAAATCCAGAAAGGCAACAGGCCATTGAGAACTGGGAGCCTTGTTATGCTGATGGGCGGGATGTAAATTGCCAACAGACACTTGGGAGAAGTGTATGGTGTTTCCTGAAACATCTAAAGAACAAAGCAACAGAGCCTAGGGCACTTCCACTTATGGTCCTATAGCTTAGGGAAATTAAAATCAAAAAGACACAGCCACCCCAAAGTTTGGAACGGCTCTGTTTACAAGAACCTCGTTTACAGTACAAGTTCAACATCGCAGAAAGTGAAAAATGGATAAAGAAGTTGTGGTATTCACTTACAAAGCAATATCACTCAGCAATGAAATCTATGTCATCAGGCCCTTAGCAGCACAATGAGTGGATTCAGGTATGATGATTCTAACTGAAATAAGTCACACAGAAAAAGAAACATCATAAGATATCAGTAATACACGGAATGGAAACTTGGCTACACAGGAACTGAATTACAGAACAGAACAGGGTCTCAAATTTAGAAAACTAACTCATGCTTGCTTAAGGGTAAAGGTGAGTTGGGGTGCTGCATAAAACCAGAGATTGAAAGGAGCACAGATAAAGTTCCTTAAGCCAAATATGGAATAGACAAGAGCTACTCCTTGCTCAACGAAATGGACTCAACACCGCATATTAAACGCCTAAGAATGTACCTGACTAGTAAGTATCTTAAAACCTATGGATTGCTATGTCTCCGAAAGAGAATCAAGCATGTGTACAGGGGCATAAACGCAGCAGTGATAGGATTGGAGAGGTTCGGTGAGCAAATGAAGACCCTTTGAAGTCATATTGCATGGTTCCCATTACACGGGTCTCAACTCTCCAGATTTAAGGTATTCTTCCTTCAGCTAAAACATGCATGTGGAACCCAAGTATGATCAACCATGTGAACGGGAGACGTGTTCAAATATGTCTCAGTTTTCCTCCCCTGGTACTCGGGTGCAACATTCCAGACGCTTTACTAACACTCTCCCCACTTGGAGAGTCAGCGCCTTTAACCTCCTGTTTGGCACAGTTTGCAATTTCTGCGGAAGATGAACAGGAATAGCGAGAACCAATGAGAGGCTAGCTGGAGGTGTCTGGACGGGCAAATTTAACTCTCATTTCCCACCAGGAAGAGGAAATAACCAAAGGCTCAGCGTGCCGTACCGGAACCAGATTAGGGCCTGAAGCCATCCTGCGGTGTTGCGGCCAGGTCACAAGAAAGCGAGTTGAAGAAAGGAGCTCAGGGGCACTGTAATTCACAAACCTGCAGAGTTATAAATGACAGCTATCGTCCAAAAATAGACTGAAGTAAGGCTGCCAAGAGGACTTGAAAGCGGGGCAGAATTGCAGGAAACCGATTTCAGGAGGTAGACTGGAATTGCATTGAAAGCATAGGAAAAGAGGCAGAACGTCCACAATGATGCACTTGGCCAAAAAGGGCGTATGCGTTTTTTCCTGAATATATTCAGGAAAAAACGCATACGCCCTTTTTGGCCAACCAAGCAAGCTTGCAAAGGAAATCTGCACTACAATGAAGTCTCACTTCCCCCCGGTCAAAAGGGCCATCTGAAAAAAGTGTAAAATCCAGAAAGGCAGGACAGGCCATGGAGAACTGGGAGCCTTGTTATGCTGATGGGCGGGATGTAAATTGCCAACAGACACTCCGGAGAAGTGTATGGTGTTTCCTGAAACATCTAAAAAACAAAGCAACAGAGCCTAGGGCACTTCCACTTATGGTCCTATAGCTTAGAGAAATTAAAATCAAAAAGACACAGCCACCCCAAAGTTTGGAACGGCTCTGTTTACAAGAACCTCGTTTACAGTACAAGTTCAACATCGCAGAAAGTGAAAAATGGATAAAGAAGTTGTGGTATTTACTTACAAAGCAATATCACTCAGCAATGAAATCTGTGTCATCAGGCCCTTAGCAGCACAATGAGTGGATTCAGGTATGGTGATTCTAACTGAAATAAGTCACACAGAAAAAGAAACATTATAAGATATCAGTAATACACGGAATGTAAACTTGGCTACACAGGAACTGAATTACAGAACAGAACAGGGTCTCAAATTTAGAAAACCAACTTATTCTTGCTTAAGGGTAAAGGTGAGTTGGGGTGCTGCATAAAACCAGAGATTGAAATAAGCACAGATAAAGTTCCTTAAGCCAAATATGGAATAGACAAGAGCTACTCCTTGCTCAACGAAATGGACTCAACACCCCATATTAAACGCCTAAGAATGTACCTGACTAGTAAGTATCTTAAAACCTATGGATTGCTATGTCTCCGAAAGAGAATCAAGCATGTGTACAGGGGCATAAACGCAGCAGTGATAGGATTGGAGAGGTTCGGTGAGCAAATGAAGACCCTTTGAAGTCATATTGCATGGTACCCATTCCACGGGTTTCAACTACCCAGGTTTAAGGTATTCTTCCTTCAGCTAAAACATGCATGTGGAACCTAGAGTATGATCAACCATGTGATCGGGAGACGTGTTCAAATATGTCTCAGTTTTCCTCCCCTGGTACTCGGGTGCAACATTCCAGACGCTTTACTAACACTCTCCCCACTTGGAGAGTCAGTCCCTTTAACCTCCTGTTTGGCCCAGTTTGCAATTTCTGCGGAAGATGAACAGGAATAGCGAGAACCAATGAGAGGCTAGCTGGAGGTGTCTGGACGGGCAAATTTAACTCTCATTTCCCACCAGGAAGAGGAAATAACCAAAGGCTCAGCGTGCCGTACCGGAACCAGATTAGGGCCTGAAGCCATGCTGCGGTGTTGCGGCCAGCTCAAAAGAAAGCGAGTTGAAGAAAGGAGCTCAGGGGCACTGTAATTCACAAACCTGCAGAGTTATAAATGACAGCTATCGTCCAAAAATAGACTGAAGTAAGGCTGCCAAGAGGACTTGAAAGCGGGGCAGAATTGCAGGAAACCGATTTCAGGAGGTAGACTGGAATTGCATTGAAAGCATAGGAAAAGAGGCACAACGTCCACAATGATGCACTTGGCCAAAAAGTGCGTATGCGTTTTTTCCTGAATATATTCAGGAAAAAACGCATACGCCCTTTTTGGCCAACCAAGCAAGCTTGCAAAGGAAATCTGCACTACAATGAAGTCTCACTTCCCCCCGGTCAAAAGGGCCATCTGAAAAAAGTGTAAAATCCAGAAAGGCAACAGGCCATTGAGAACTGGGAGCCTTGTTATGCTGATGGGCGGGATGTAAATTGCCAACAGACACTCGGGAGAAGTGTATGGTGTTTCCTGAAACATCTAAAAAACAAAGCAACAGAGCCTAGGGCACTGCCACTTATGGTCCTATAGCTTAGGGAAATTAAAATCAAAAAGACACAGCCACCCCAAAGTTTGGGATGCCTCTGTTTACAAGAACCTCGTTTACAGTACAAGTTCAACATCGCAGAAAGTGAAAAATGGATAAAGAAGTTGTGGTATTGACTTACAAAGCAATATCACTCAGCAATGAAATCTATGTCATCAGGCCCTTAGCAGCACAATGAGTGGATTCAGGTATGATGATTCTAACTGAAATAAGTCACACAGAAAAAGAAACATCATAAGATATCAGTAATACATGGAATGGAAACTTGGCTACACAGGAACTGAATTACAGAACAGAACAGGGCCTCAAATTTAGAAAAACAACTTATGCTTGCTTAAGGGTAAAGGTGAGTTGGGGTGCTGCATAAAACCAGAGATTGAAATGAGCACAGATAAAGTTCCTTAAGTCAAATATGGAATAGACAAGAGCTACTCCTTGCTCAACGAAATGGACTCAACACCGCATATTAAACGCCTAAGAATGTACCTGACTTGTAAGTATCTTAAAACCTATGGATTGCTATGTCTCCGAAAGAGAATCAAGCATGTGTACAGGGGCATAAACGCAGCAGTGATAGGATTGGAGAGGTTCGGTGAGCAAATGAAGACCCTTTGAAGTCATATTGCATGGTACCCATTCCACGGGTTTCAACTACCCAGGTTTAAGGTATTCTTCCTTCAGCTAAAACATGCATGTGGAACCTAGAGTATGATCAACCATGTGATCGGGAGACGTGTTCAAATATGTCTCAGTTTTCCTCCCCTGGTACTCGGGTGCAACATTCCAGACGCTTTACTAACACTCTCCCCACTTGGAGAGTCAGCGCCTTTAACCTCCTGTTTGGCCCAGTTTGTAATTTCTGCGGAAGATGAATAGGAATAGCGAGAACCAATGAGAGGCTAGCTGGAGGTGTCTGGACGGGCAAATTTAACTCTCATTTCCCACCAGGAAGAGGAAATAACCAAAGGCTCAGCGTGCCGTACCGGAAGCAGATTAGGGCCTGAAGCCATCCTGCGGTGTTGCGGCCAGCTCAAAAGAAAGCGAGTTGAAGAAAGGAGCTCAGGGGCACTGTAATTCACAAACCTGCAGAGTTATAAATGACAGCTATCGTCCAAAAATAGACTGAAGTAAGGCTGCCAAGAGGACTTGAAAGCGGGGCAGAATTGCAGGAAACCGATTTCAGGAGGTAGACTGGAATTGCATTGAAAGCATAGGAAAAGAGGCAGAACGTCCACAATGATGCACTTGGCCAAAAAGGGCGTATGCGTTTTTTCCTGAATATATTCAGGAAAAAACGCATACGCCCTTTTTGGCCAACCAAGCAAGCTTGCAAAGGAAATCTGCACTACAATGAAGTCTCACTTCCCCCCGGTCAAAAGGGCCATCTGAAAAAAGTGTAAAATCCAGAAAGGCAACAGGCCATTGAGAACTGGGAGCCTTGTTATGCTGATGGGCGGGATGTAAATTGCCAACAGACACTCGGGAGAAGTGTATGGTGTTTCCTGAAACATCTAAAAAACAAAGCAACAGAGCCTAGGGCACTGCCACTTATGGTCCTATAGCTTAGGGAAATTAAAATCAAAAAGACACAGCCACCCCAAAGTTTGGGATGCCTCTGTTTACAAGAACCTCGTTTACAGTACAAGTTCAACATCGCAGAAAGTGAAAAATGGATAAAGAAGTTGTGGTATTGACTTACAAAGCAATATCACTCAGCAATGAAATCTATGTCATCAGGCCCTTAGCAGCACAATGAGTGGATTCAGGTATGATGATTCTAACTGAAATAAGTCACACAGAAAAAGAAACATCATAAGATATCAGTAATACATGGAATGGAAACTTGGCTACACAGGAACTGAATTACAGAACAGAACAGGGCCTCAAATTTAGAAAAACAACTTATGCTTGCTTAAGGGTAAAGGTGAGTTGGGGTGCTGCATAAAACCAGAGATTGAAATGAGCACAGATAAAGTTCCTTAAGTCAAATATGGAATAGACAAGAGCTACTCCTTGCTCAACGAAATGGACTCAACACCGCATATTAAACGCCTAAGAATGTACCTGACTTGTAAGTATCTTAAAACCTATGGATTGCTATGTCTCCGAAAGAGAATCAAGCATGTGTACAGGGGCATAAACGCAGCAGTGATAGGATTGGAGAGGTTCGGTGAGCAAATGAAGACCCTTTGAAGTCATATTGCATGGTACCCATTCCACGGGTTTCAACTACCCAGGTTTAAGGTATTCTTCCTTCAGCTAAAACATGCATGTGGAACCTAGAGTATGATCAACCATGTGATCGGGAGACGTGTTCAAATATGTCTCAGTTTTCCTCCCCTGGTACTCGGGTGCAACATTCCAGACGCTTTACTAACACTCTCCCCACTTGGAGAGTCAGCGCCTTTAACCTCCTGTTTGGCCCAGTTTGTAATTTCTGCGGAAGATGAATAGGAATAGCGAGAACCAATGAGAGGCTAGCTGGAGGTGTCTGGACGGGCAAATTTAACTCTCATTTCCCACCAGGAAGAGGAAATAACCAAAGGCTCAGCGTGCCGTACCGGAAGCAGATTAGGGCCTGAAGCCATCCTGCGGTGTTGCGGCCAGCTCAAAAGAAAGCGAGTTGAAGAAAGGAGCTCAGGGGCACTGTAATTCACAAACCTGCAGAGTTATAAATGACAGCTATCGTCCAAAAATAGACTGAAGTAAGGCTGCCAAGAGGACTTGAAAGCGGGGCAGAATTGCAGGAAACCGATTTCAGGAGGTAGACTGGAATTGCATTGAAAGCATAGGAAAAGAGGCAGAACGTCCACAATGATGCACTTGGCCAAAAAGGGCGTATGCGTTTTTTCCTGAATATATTCAGGAAAAAACGCATACGCCCTTTTTGGCCAACCAAGCAAGCTTGCAAAGGAAATCTGCACTACAATGAAGTCTCACTTCCCCCCGGTCAAAAGGGCCATCTGAATAAAGTGTAAAATCCAGAAAGGCAACAGGCCATTGAGAACTGGGAGCCTTGTTATGCTGATGGGCGGGATGTAAATTGCCAACAGACACTCGGGAGAAGTGTATGGTGTTTCCTGAAACATCTAAAAAACAAAGCAACAGAGCCTAGGGCACTGCCACTTATGGTCCTATAGCTTAGGGAAATTAAAATCAAAAAGACACAGCCACCCCAAAGTTTGGGATGCCTCTGTTTACAAGAACCTCGTTTACAGTACAAGTTCAACATCGCAGAAAGTGAAAAATGGATAAAGAAGTTGTGGTATTGACTTACAAAGCAATATCACTCAGCAATGAAATCTATGTCATCAGGCCCTTAGCAGCACAATGAGTGGATTCAGGTATGATGATTCTAACTGAAATAAGTCACACAGAAAAAGAAACATCATAAGATATCAGTAATACATGGAATGGAAACTTGGCTACACAGGAACTGAATTACAGAACAGAACAGGGCCTCAAATTTAGAAAAACAACTTATGCTTGCTTAAGGGTAAAGGTGAGTTGGGGTGCTGCATAAAACCAGAGATTGAAATGAGCACAGATAAAGTTCCTTAAGCCAAATATGGAATAGACAAGAGCTACTCCTTGCTCAACGAAATGGACTCAACACCGCATATTAAACGCCTAAGAATGTACCTGACTTGTAAGTATCTTAAAACCTATGGATTGCTATGTCTCCGAAAGAGAATCAAGCATGTGTACAGGGGCATAAACGCAGCAGTGATAGGATTGGAGAGGTTCGGTGAGCAAATGAAGACCCTTTGAAGTCATATTGCATGGTACCCATTCCACGGGTTTCAACTACCCAGGTTTAATGTATTCTTCCTTCAGCTAAAACATGCATGTGGAACCTAGAGTATGATCAACCATGTGATCGGGAGACGTGTTCAAATATGTCTCAGTTTTCCTCCCCTGGTACTCGGGTGCAACATTCCAGACGCTTTACTAACACTCTCCCCACTTGGAGAGTCAGCGCCTTTAACCTCCTGTTTGGCCCAGTTTGTAATTTCTGCGGAAGATGAATAGGAATAGCGAGAACCAATGAGAGGCTAGCTGGAGGTGCCTGGACGGGCAAATTTAACTCTCATTTCCCACCAGGAAGAGGAAATAACCAAAGGCTCAGCGTGCCGTACCGGAACCAGATTAGGGCCTGAAGCCATCCTGCGGTGTTGCGGCCAGCTCAAAAGAAAGCGAGTTGAAGAAAGGAGCTCAGGGGCACTGTAATTCACAAACCTGCAGAGTTATAAATGACAGCTATCGTCCAAAAATAGACTGAAGTAAGGCTGCCAAGAGGACTTGAAAGCGGGGCAGAATTGCAGGAAACCGATTTCAGGAGGTAGACTGGAATTGCATTGAAAGCATAGGAAAAGAGGCAGAACGTCCACAATGATGCACTTGGCCAAAAAGGGCGTATGCGTTTTTTCCTGAATATATTCAGGAAAAAACGCATACGCCCTTTTTGGCCAACCAAGCAAGCTTGCAAAGGAAATCTGCACTACAATGAAGTCTCACTTCCCCCCGGTCAAAAGGGCCATCTGAAAAAAGTGTAAAATCCAGAAAGGCAGGACAGGCCATGGAGAACTGGGAGCCTTGTTATGCTGATGGGCGGGATGTAAATTGCCAACAGACACTCGGGAGAAGTGTATGGTGTTTCCTGAAACATCTAAAACACAAAGCAACAGAGCCTAGGGCACTGCCACTTATGGTCCTATAGCTTAGGGAAATTAAAATCAAAAAGACACAGCCACCCCAAAGTTTGGGACGCCTCTGTTTACAAGAACCTCGTTTACAGTACAAGTTCAACATCGCAGAAAGTGAAAAATGGATAAAGAAGTTGTGGTATTTACTTACAAAGCAATATCACTCAGCAATGAAATCTGTGTCATCAGGCCCTTAGCAGCACAATGAGTGGATTCAGGTATGATGATTCTAACTGAAGTAAGTCACACAGAAAAAGAAACATCATAAGATATCAGTAATACACGGAATGTAAACTTGGCTACACAGGAACTGAATTACAGAACAGAACAGTGTCTCAAATTTAGAAAACCAACTCATGCTTGCTTAAGGGTAAAGGTGAGTTGGGGTGCTGCATAAAACCAGAGATTGAAATGAGCACAGATAAAGTTCCTTAAGCCAAATATGGAATAGACAAGAGCTACTCCTTGCTCAACAAATTGGACTCAACACCCCATATTAAACGCCTAAGAATGTACCTGACTAGTAAGTATCTTAAAACCTATGGATTGCTATGTCTCCGAAAGAGAATCAAGCATGTGTACAGGGGCATAAACGCAGCAGTGATAGGATTGGAGAGGTTCGGTGAGCAAATGAAGACCCTTTGAAGTCATATTGCATGGTACCCATTCCACGGGTCTTAACTCTCCAGGTTTAAGGTATTCTTCCTTCAGCTAAAACATGCATGTGGAACCCAAGTATGATCAACCATGTGAACGGGAGACGTGTTCAAATATGTCTCAGTTTTCCTCCCCTGGTACTCGGGTGCAACATTCCAGACGCTTTACTAACACTCTCCCCACTTGGAGAGTCAGCGTCTTTAACCTCCTGTTTGGCCCAGTTTGCAATTTCTGCGGAAGATGAACAGGAATAGCGAGAACCAATGAGAGGCTAGCTGGAGGTGTCTGGACGGGCAAATTTAACTCTCATTTCCCACCAGGAAGAGGAATTAACCAAAGGCTCAGCATGCCGGGCCGGAACCTGATTAGGGCCTGAAGCCATCCTGCGGTGTTGCGGCCAGGTCACAAGAAAGCGAGTTGAAGAAAGGAGCTCAGGGGCACTGTAATTCACAAACCTGCAGAGTTATAAATGACAGCTATCGTCCAAAAATAGACTGAAGTAAGGCTGCCAAGAGGACTTGAAAGCGGGGCAGAATTGCAGGAAACCGATTTCAGGAGGTAGACTGGAATTGCATTGAAAGCATAGGAAAAGAGGCAGAACGTCCACAATGATGCACTTGGCCAAAAAGGGCGTATGCGTTTTTTCCTGAATATATTCAGGAAAAAACGCATACGCCCTTTTTGGCCAACCAAGCAAGCTTGCAAAGGAAATCTGCACTACAATGAAGTCTCACTTCCCCCCGGTCAAAAGGGCCATCTGAAAAAAGTGTAAAATCCAGAAAGGCAACAGGCCATTGAGAACTGGGAGCCTTGTTATGCTGATGGGCGGGATGTAAATTGCCAACAGACACTTGGGAGAAGTGTATGGTGTTTCCTGAAACATCTAAAAAACAAAGCAACAGAGCCTAGGGCACTGCCACTTATGGTCCTATAGCTTAGGGAAATTAAAATCAAAAAGACACAGCCACCCCAAAGTTTGGAACGGCTCTGTTTACAAGAACCTCGTTTACAGTACAAGTTCAACATCGCAGAAAGTGAAAAATGGATAAAGAACTTGTGGTACTTACGTACAATGCAGTATCACTCAGCAATGAAATCTACGTTATCAGGCCCGTAGCAGCATAATGAGTAGATTCAGGTACGATGATTCTAACTGAAATAAGTCACACAGAAAAAGAAACATCATAAGATATCACTAATACACGGAATGTAAACTTGGCTACACAGGAACTGAATTCCAAAACAGAACAGGTTCTCAAATTTAGAAAACCAACTTATGCTTGCTTAAGGGTAAAGGTGAGTTGGGGTGCTGCATAAAACCAGAGATTGAAATGAGCACAGATAAAGTTCCTTAAGCCAAATATGGAATAGACAAGAGCTACTCCTTGCTCAACGAAATGGACTCAACACCGCATATTAAACGCCTAAGAATGTACCTGACTAGTAAGTATCTTAAAACCTATGGATTGCTATGTCTCCGAAAGAGAATCAAGCATGTGTACAAGGGCATAAACGCAGCAGTGATAGGATTGGAGAGGTTCGGTGAGCAAATGAAGACCCTTTGAAGTCATATTGCATGGTACCCATTACACGGGTCTCAACTCTCCAGGTTTAAGGTATTCTTCCTTCAGCTAAAACATGCATGTGGAACCCAAGTATGATCAACCATGTGAACGGGAGACCTGTTCAAATATGTCTCAGTTTTCCTCCCCTGGTACTCGGGTGCAACATTCCAGACGCTTTACTAACACTCTCCCCACTTGGAGAGTCAGCGTCTTTAACCTCCTGTTTGGCCCAGTTTGCAATTTCTGCGGAAGATGAACAGGAATAGCGAGAACCAATGAGAGGCTAGCTGGAGGTGTCTGGACGGGCAAATTTAACTCTCATTTCCCACCAGGAAGAGGAAATAACCAAAGGCTCAGCGTGCCGTACCGGAACCAGATTAGGGCCTGAAGCCATCCTGCGGTGTTGCGGCCAGCTCAAAAGAAAGCGAGTTGAAGAAAAGAGCTCAGGGGCACTGTAATGCACAAACCTGCAGAGTAATAAATGACAGCTATCGTCCAAAAATAGACTGAAGTAAGGCTGCCAAGAGGACTTGAAAGCGGGGCAGAATTGCAGGAAACCGATTTCAGGAGGTAGACTGGAATTGCATTGAAAGCATAGGAAAAGAGGCAGAACGTCCACAATGATGCACTTGGCCGAAAAGTGCGTATGCGTTTTTTCCTGAATATATTCAGGAAAAAACGCATACGCCCTTTTTGGCCAACCAAGCAAGCTTGCAAAGGAAATCTGCACTACAATGAAGTCTCACTTCCCCCCGGTCAAAAGGGCCATCTGAAAAAAGTGTAAAATCCAGAAAGGCAGGACAGGCCATGGAGAACTGGGAGCCTTGTTATGCTGATGGGCGGGATGTAAATTGCCAACAGACACTCGGGAGAAGTGTATGGTGTTTCCTGAAACATCTAAAAAACAAAGCAACAGAGCCTAGGGCACTGCCACTTATGGTCCTATAGCTTAGGGAAATTAAAATCAAAAAGACACAGCCACCCCAAAGTTTGGGACGGCTCTGTTTACAAGAACCTCGTTTACAGTACAAGTTCAACATCGCAGAAAGTGAAAAATGGATAAAGAAGTTGTGGTATTTACTTACAAAGCAATATCACTCAGCAATGAAATCTGTGTCATCAGGCCCTTAGCAGCACAATGAGTGGATTCAGGTATGATGATTCTAACTGAAATAAGTCACACAGAAAAAGAAACATCATAAGATATCAGTAATACACGGAATGTAAACTTGGCTACACAGGAACTGAATTACAGAACAGAACAGGGTCTCAAATTTAGAAAACCAACTCATGCTTGCTTAAGGGTAAAGGTGAGTTGGGGTGCTGCATAAAACCAGAGATTGAAATGAGCACAGATAAAGATCCTTAAGTCAAATATGGAATAGACAAGAGCTACTCCTTGCTCAACAAATTGGACTCAACACCCCATATTAAACGCCTAAGAATGTACCTGACTAGTAAGTATCTTAAAACCTATGGATTGCTATGTCTCCGAAAGAGAATCAAGCATGTGTACAGGGGCATAAACGCAGCAGTGATAGGATTGGAGAGGTTCGGTGAGCAAATGAAGACCCTTTGAAGTCATATTGCATGGTACCCATTACACGGGTCTTAACTCTCCAGGTTTAAGGTATTCTTCCTTCAGCTAAAACATGCATGTGGAACCCAAGTATGATCAACCATGTGAACGGGAGACGTGTTCAAATATGTCTCAGTTTTCCTCCCCTGGTACTCGGGTGCAACATTCCAGACGCTTTACTAACACTCTCCCCACTTGGAGAGTCAGTCCCTTTAACCTCCTGTTTGGCCCAGTTTGCAATTTCTGCGGAAGATGAACAGGAATAGCGAGAACCAATGAGAGGCTAGCTGGAGGGGTCTGGACGGGCAAATTTAACTCTCATTTCCCACCAGGAAGAGGAATTAACCAAAGGCTCAGCATGCCGGGCCGGAACCAGATTAGGGCCTGAAGCCATCCTGCGGTGTTGCGGCCAGGTCACAAGAAAGCGAGTTGAAGAAAGGAGCTCAGGGGCACTGTAATTCACAAACCTGCAGAGTTATAAATGACAGCTATCGTCCAAAAATAGACTGAAGTAAGGCTGCCAAGAGGACTTGAAAGCGGGGCAGAATTGCAGGAAACCGATTTCAGGAGGTAGACTGGAATTGCATTGAAAGCATAGGAAAAGAGGCAGAACGTCCACAATGATGCACTTGGCCAAAAAGGGCGTATGCGTTTTTTCCTGAATATATTCAGGAAAAAACGCATACGCCCTTTTTGGCCAACCAAGCAAGCTTGCAAAGGAAATCTGCACTACAATGAAGTCTCACTTCCCCCCGGTCAAAAGGGCCATCTGAAAAAAGTGTAAAATCCAGAAAGGCAGGACAGGCCATGGAGAACTGGGAGCCTTGTTATGCTGATGGGCGGGATGTAAATTGCCAACAGACACTCGGGAGAAGTGTATGGTGTTTCCTGAAACATCTAAAAAACAAAGCAACAGAACCTAGGGTACTTCCACTTATGGTCCTATAGTTTAGGGAAATTAAAATCAAAAAGACACAGCCACCCCAAAGTTTGGAATGGCTCTGTTTACAAGAACCTCGTTTACAGTACAAGTTCAACATCGCAGAAAGTGAAAAATGGATAAAGAAGTTGTGGTATTTACTTACAAAGCAATATCACTCAGCAATGAAATCTGTGTCATCAGGCCCTTAGCAGCACAATGAGTGGATTCAGGTATGATGATTCTAACTGAAATAAGTTACACAGAAAAAGAAACATCATAAGATATCAGTAATACACGGAATGTAAACTTGGCTACACAGGAACTGAATTACAGAACAGAACAGGGTCTCAAATTTAGAAAACCAACTTATTCTTGCTTAAAGGTAAAGGTGAGTTGGGGTGCTGCATAAAACCAGAGATTGAAATGAGCAGAGATAAAGATCCTTAAGCCAAATATGGAATAGACAAGAGCTACTCCTTGCTCAACGAAATGGACTCAACACCGCATATTAAACGCCTAAGAATGTACCTGACTAGTAAGTATCGTAAAACCTATGGATTGCTATGTCTCCAAAAGAGAATCAAGCATGTGTACAGGGGCATAAACGCAGCAGTGATAGGATTGGAGAGGTTCGGTGAGCAAATGAAGACCCTTTGAAGTCATATTGCATGGTACCCATTACACGGGTCTCAACTCTCCAGGTTTAAGGTATTCTTCCTTCAGCTAAAACATGCATGTGGAACCCAAGTATGATCAACCATGTGAACGGGAGACGTGTTCAAATATGTCTCAGTTTTCCTCCCCTGGTACTCGGGTGCAACATTCCAGACGCTTTACTAACACTCTCCCCACTTGGAGAGTCAGCGCCTTTAACCTCCTGTTTGGCCCAGTTTGCAATTTCTGCGGAAGATGAACAGGAATAGCGAGAACCAATGAGAGACTAGCTGGAGGTGTCTGGACGGGCAAATTTAACTCTCATTTCCCACCAGGAAGAGGAAATAACCAAAGGCTCAGCGTGCCGTACCGGAACCAGATTAGGGCCTGAAGCCATCCTGCGGTGTTGCGGCCAGCTCAAAAGAAAGCGAGTTGAAGACAGGAGCTCAGGGGCACTGTAATTCACAAACCTGCAGAGTTATAAATGACAGCTATCGTCCAAAAATAGACTGAAGTAAGGCTGCCAAGAGGACTTGAAAGCGGGGCAGAATTGCAGGAAACCGATTTCAGGAGGTAGACTGGAATTGCATTGAAAGCATAGGAAAAGAGGCAGAACGTCCACAATGATGCACTTGGCCGAAAAGTGCGTATGCGTTTTTTCCTGAATATATTCAGGAAAAAACGCATACGCCCTTTTTGGCCAACCAAGCAAGCT
The DNA here is from genome assembly GCF_949987515.2 of Delphinus delphis. NCBI lineage: Eukaryota > Metazoa > Chordata > Mammalia > Artiodactyla > Delphinidae > Delphinus > Delphinus delphis. Next base: position 345,184 of record NW_027192752.1, read on the forward strand.
TGCAAAGGAAATCTGCACTACAATGAAGTCTCACTTCCCCCCGGTCAAAAGGGCCATCTGAAAAAAGTGTAAAATCCAGAAAGGCAGGACAGGCCATGGAGAACTGGGAGCCTTGTTATGCTGATGGGCGAGATGTAAATTGCCAACAGACACTCGGGAGAAGTGTATGGTGTTTCCTGAAACATCTAAAAAACAAAGCAACAGAACCTAGGGCACTTCCACTTATGGTCCTATAGCTTAGGGAAATTAAAATCAAAAAGACACAGCCACCCCAAAGTTTGGAATGGCTCTGTTTACAAGAACCTCGTTTACAGTACAAGTTCAACATCGCAGAAAGTGAAAAATGGATAAAGAAGTTGTGGTATTTACTTACAAAGCAATATCACTCAGCAATGAAATCTGTGTCATCAGGCCCTTAGCAGCACAATGAGTGGATTCAGGTATGATGATTCTAACTGAAGTAAGTCACACAGAAAAAGAAACATCATAAGATATCAGTAATACACGGAATGTAAACTTGGCTACACAGGAACTGAATTACAGAACAGAACAGTGTCTCAAATTTAGAAAACCAACTCATGCTTGCTTAAGGGTAAAGGTGAGTTGGGGTGCTGCATAAAACCAGAGATTGAAATGAGCACAGATAAAGTTCCTTAAGCCAAATATGGAATAGACAAGAGCTACTCCTTGCTCAACAAATTGGACTCAACACCCCATATTAAACGCCTAAGAATGTACCTGACTAGTAAGTATCTTAAAACCTATGGATTGCTATGTCTCCGAAAGAGAATCAAGCATGTGTACAGGGGCATAAACGCAGCAGTGATAGGATTGGAGAGGTTCGGTGAGCAAATGAAGACCCTTTGAAGTCATATTGCATGGTACCCATTCCACGGGTCTTAACTCTCCAGGTTTAAGGTATTCTTCCTTCAGCTAAAACATGCATGTGGAACCCAAGTATGATCAACCATGTGAACGGGAGACGTGTTCAAATATGTCTCAGTTTTCCTCCCCTGGTACTCGGGTGCAACATTCCAGACGCTTTACTAACACTCTCCCCACTTGGAGAGTCAGCGTCTTTAACCTCCTGTTTGGCCCAGTTTGCAATTTCTGCGGAAGATGAACAGGAATAGCGAGAACCAATGAGAGGCTAGCTGGAGGTGTCTGGACGGGCAAATTTAACTCTCATTTCCCACCAGGAAGAGGAATTAACCAAAGGCTCAGCATGCCGGGCCGGAACCTGATTAGGGCCTGAAGCCATCCTGCGGTGTTGCGGCCAGGTCACAAGAAAGCGAGTTGAAGAAAGGAGCTCAGGGGCACTGTAATTCACAAACCTGCAGAGTTATAAATGACAGCTATCGTCCAAAAATAGACTGAAGTAAGGCTGCCAAGAGGACTTGAAAGCGGGGCAGAATTGCAGGAAACCGATTTCAGGAGGTAGACTGGAATTGCATTGAAAGCATAGGAAAAGAGGCAGAACGTCCACAATGATGCACTTGGCCAAAAAGGGCGTATGCGTTTTTTCCTGAATATATTCAGGAAAAAACGCATACGCCCTTTTTGGCCAACCAAGCAAGCTTGCAAAGGAAATCTGCACTACAATGAAGTCTCACTTCCCCCCGGTCAAAAGGGCCATCTGAAAAAAGTGTAAAATCCAGAAAGGCAACAGGCCATTGAGAACTGGGAGCCTTGTTATGCTGATGGGCGGGATGTAAATTGCCAACAGACACTTGGGAGAAGTGTATGGTGTTTCCTGAAACATCTAAAAAACAAAGCAACAGAGCCTAGGGCACTGCCACTTATGGTCCTATAGCTTAGGGAAATTAAAATCAAAAAGACACAGCCACCCCAAAGTTTGGAACGGCTCTGTTTACAAGAACCTCGTTTACAGTACAAGTTCAACATCGCAGAAAGTGAAAAATGGATAAAGAACTTGTGGTACTTACGTACAATGCAGTATCACTCAGCAATGAAATCTACGTTATCAGGCCCGTAGCAGCATAATGAGTAGATTCAGGTACGATGATTCTAACTGAAATAAGTCACACAGAAAAAGAAACATCATAAGATATCACTAATACACGGAATGTAAACTTGGCTACACAGGAACTGAATTCCAAAACAGAACAGGTTCTCAAATTTAGAAAACCAACTTATGCTTGCTTAAGGGTAAAGGTGAGTTGGGGTGCTGCATAAAACCAGAGATTGAAATGAGCACAGATAAAGTTCCTTAAGCCAAATATGGAATAGACAAGAGCTACTCCTTGCTCAACGAAATGGACTCAACACCGCATATTAAACGCCTAAGAATGTACCTGACTAGTAAGTATCTTAAAACCTATGGATTGCTATGTCTCCGAAAGAGAATCAAGCATGTGTACAAGGGCATAAACGCAGCAGTGATAGGATTGGAGAGGTTCGGTGAGCAAATGAAGACCCTTTGAAGTCATATTGCATGGTACCCATTACACGGGTCTCAACTCTCCAGGTTTAAGGTATTCTTCCTTCAGCTAAAACATGCATGTGGAACCCAAGTATGATCAACCATGTGAACGGGAGACCTGTTCAAATATGTCTCAGTTTTCCTCCCCTGGTACTCGGGTGCAACATTCCAGACGCTTTACTAACACTCTCCCCACTTGGAGAGTCAGCGTCTTTAACCTCCTGTTTGGCCCAGTTTGCAATTTCTGCGGAAGATGAACAGGAATAGCGAGAACCAATGAGAGGCTAGCTGGAGGTGTCTGGACGGGCAAATTTAACTCTCATTTCCCACCAGGAAGAGGAAATAACCAAAGGCTCAGCGTGCCGTACCGGAACCAGATTAGGGCCTGAAGCCATCCTGCGGTGTTGCGGCCAGCTCAAAAGAAAGCGAGTTGAAGAAAAGAGCTCAGGGGCACTGTAATGCACAAACCTGCAGAGTAATAAATGACAGCTATCGTCCAAAAATAGACTGAAGTAAGGCTGCCAAGAGGACTTGAAAGCGGGGCAGAATTGCAGGAAACCGATTTCAGGAGGTAGACTGGAATTGCATTGAAAGCATAGGAAAAGAGGCAGAACGTCCACAATGATGCACTTGGCCGAAAAGTGCGTATGCGTTTTTTCCTGAATATATTCAGGAAAAAACGCATACGCCCTTTTTGGCCAACCAAGCAAGCTTGCAAAGGAAATCTGCACTACAATGAAGTCTCACTTCCCCCCGGTCAAAAGGGCCATCTGAAAAAAGTGTAAAATCCAGAAAGGCAGGACAGGCCATGGAGAACTGGGAGCCTTGTTATGCTGATGGGCGGGATGTAAATTGCCAACAGACACTCGGGAGAAGTGTATGGTGTTTCCTGAAACATCTAAAAAACAAAGCAACAGAGCCTAGGGCACTGCCACTTATGGTCCTATAGCTTAGGGAAATTAAAATCAAAAAGACACAGCCACCCCAAAGTTTGGGACGGCTCTGTTTACAAGAACCTCGTTTACAGTACAAGTTCAACATCGCAGAAAGTGAAAAATGGATAAAGAAGTTGTGGTATTTACTTACAAAGCAATATCACTCAGCAATGAAATCTGTGTCATCAGGCCCTTAGCAGCACAATGAGTGGATTCAGGTATGATGATTCTAACTGAAATAAGTCACACAGAAAAAGAAACATCATAAGATATCAGTAATACACGGAATGTAAACTTGGCTACACAGGAACTGAATTACAGAACAGAACAGGGTCTCAAATTTAGAAAACCAACTCATGCTTGCTTAAGGGTAAAGGTGAGTTGGGGTGCTGCATAAAACCAGAGATTGAAATGAGCACAGATAAAGATCCTTAAGTCAAATATGGAATAGACAAGAGCTACTCCTTGCTCAACAAATTGGACTCAACACCCCATATTAAACGCCTAAGAATGTACCTGACTAGTAAGTATCTTAAAACCTATGGATTGCTATGTCTCCGAAAGAGAATCAAGCATGTGTACAGGGGCATAAACGCAGCAGTGATAGGATTGGAGAGGTTCGGTGAGCAAATGAAGACCCTTTGAAGTCATATTGCATGGTACCCATTACACGGGTCTTAACTCTCCAGGTTTAAGGTATTCTTCCTTCAGCTAAAACATGCATGTGGAACCCAAGTATGATCAACCATGTGAACGGGAGACGTGTTCAAATATGTCTCAGTTTTCCTCCCCTGGTACTCGGGTGCAACATTCCAGACGCTTTACTAACACTCTCCCCACTTGGAGAGTCAGTCCCTTTAACCTCCTGTTTGGCCCAGTTTGCAATTTCTGCGGAAGATGAACAGGAATAGCGAGAACCAATGAGAGGCTAGCTGGAGGGGTCTGGACGGGCAAATTTAACTCTCATTTCCCACCAGGAAGAGGAATTAACCAAAGGCTCAGCATGCCGGGCCGGAACCAGATTAGGGCCTGAAGCCATCCTGCGGTGTTGCGGCCAGGTCACAAGAAAGCGAGTTGAAGAAAGGAGCTCAGGGGCACTGTAATTCACAAACCTGCAGAGTTATAAATGACAGCTATCGTCCAAAAATAGACTGAAGTAAGGCTGCCAAGAGGACTTGAAAGCGGGGCAGAATTGCAGGAAACCGATTTCAGGAGGTAGACTGGAATTGCATTGAAAGCATAGGAAAAGAGGCAGAACGTCCACAATGATGCACTTGGCCAAAAAGGGCGTATGCGTTTTTTCCTGAATATATTCAGGAAAAAACGCATACGCCCTTTTTGGCCAACCAAGCAAGCTTGCAAAGGAAATCTGCACTACAATGAAGTCTCACTTCCCCCCGGTCAAAAGGGCCATCTGAAAAAAGTGTAAAATCCAGAAAGGCAGGACAGGCCATGGAGAACTGGGAGCCTTGTTATGCTGATGGGCGGGATGTAAATTGCCAACAGACACTCGGGAGAAGTGTATGGTGTTTCCTGAAACATCTAAAAAACAAAGCAACAGAACCTAGGGTACTTCCACTTATGGTCCTATAGTTTAGGGAAATTAAAATCAAAAAGACACAGCCACCCCAAAGTTTGGAATGGCTCTGTTTACAAGAACCTCGTTTACAGTACAAGTTCAACATCGCAGAAAGTGAAAAATGGATAAAGAAGTTGTGGTATTTACTTACAAAGCAATATCACTCAGCAATGAAATCTGTGTCATCAGGCCCTTAGCAGCACAATGAGTGGATTCAGGTATGATGATTCTAACTGAAATAAGTTACACAGAAAAAGAAACATCATAAGATATCAGTAATACACGGAATGTAAACTTGGCTACACAGGAACTGAATTACAGAACAGAACAGGGTCTCAAATTTAGAAAACCAACTTATTCTTGCTTAAAGGTAAAGGTGAGTTGGGGTGCTGCATAAAACCAGAGATTGAAATGAGCAGAGATAAAGATCCTTAAGCCAAATATGGAATAGACAAGAGCTACTCCTTGCTCAACGAAATGGACTCAACACCGCATATTAAACGCCTAAGAATGTACCTGACTAGTAAGTATCGTAAAACCTATGGATTGCTATGTCTCCAAAAGAGAATCAAGCATGTGTACAGGGGCATAAACGCAGCAGTGATAGGATTGGAGAGGTTCGGTGAGCAAATGAAGACCCTTTGAAGTCATATTGCATGGTACCCATTACACGGGTCTCAACTCTCCAGGTTTAAGGTATTCTTCCTTCAGCTAAAACATGCATGTGGAACCCAAGTATGATCAACCATGTGAACGGGAGACGTGTTCAAATATGTCTCAGTTTTCCTCCCCTGGTACTCGGGTGCAACATTCCAGACGCTTTACTAACACTCTCCCCACTTGGAGAGTCAGCGCCTTTAACCTCCTGTTTGGCCCAGTTTGCAATTTCTGCGGAAGATGAACAGGAATAGCGAGAACCAATGAGAGACTAGCTGGAGGTGTCTGGACGGGCAAATTTAACTCTCATTTCCCACCAGGAAGAGGAAATAACCAAAGGCTCAGCGTGCCGTACCGGAACCAGATTAGGGCCTGAAGCCATCCTGCGGTGTTGCGGCCAGCTCAAAAGAAAGCGAGTTGAAGACAGGAGCTCAGGGGCACTGTAATTCACAAACCTGCAGAGTTATAAATGACAGCTATCGTCCAAAAATAGACTGAAGTAAGGCTGCCAAGAGGACTTGAAAGCGGGGCAGAATTGCAGGAAACCGATTTCAGGAGGTAGACTGGAATTGCATTGAAAGCATAGGAAAAGAGGCAGAACGTCCACAATGATGCACTTGGCCGAAAAGTGCGTATGCGTTTTTTCCTGAATATATTCAGGAAAAAACGCATACGCCCTTTTTGGCCAACCAAGCAAGCTTGCAAAGGAAATCTGCACTACAATGAAGTCTCACTTCCCCCCGGTCAAAAGGGCCATCTGAAAAAAGTGTAAAATCCAGAAAGGCAGGACAGGCCATGGAGAACTGGGAGCCTTGTTATGCTGATGGGCGAGATGTAAATTGCCAACAGACACTCGGGAGAAGTGTATGGTGTTTCCTGAAACATCTAAAAAACAAAGCAACAGAACCTAGGGCACTTCCACTTATGGTCCTATAGCTTAGGGAAATTAAAATCAAAAAGACACAGCCACCCCAAAGTTTGGAATGGCTCTGTTTACAAGAACCTCGTTTACAGTACAAGTTCAACATCGCAGAAAGTGAAAAATGGATAAAGAAGTTGTGGTATTTACTTACAAAGCAATATCACTCAGCAATGAAATCTGTGTCATCAGGCCCTTAGCAGCACAATGAGTGGATTCAGGTATGATGATTCTAACTGAAATAAGTCACACAGAAAAAGAAACATCATAAGATATCAGTAATACACGGAATGTAAACTTGGCTACACAGGAACTGAATTACAGAACAGAACAGGGTCTCAAATTTAGAAAACCAACTTATTCTTGCTTAAAGGTAAAGGTGAGTTGGGGTGCTGCATAAAACCAGAGATTGAAATGAGCAGAGATAAAGATCCTTAAGCCAAATATGGAATAGACAAGAGCTACTCCTTGCTCAACGAAATGGACTCAACACCGCATATTAAACGCCTAAGAATGTACCTGACTAGTAAGTATCGTAAAACCTATGGATTGCTATGTCTCCAAAAGAGAATCAAGCATGTGTACAGGGGCATAAACGCAGCAGTGATAGGATTGGAGAGGTTCGGTGAGCAAATGAAGACCCTTTGAAGTCATATTGCATGGTACCCATTACACGGGTCTCAACTCTCCAGGTTTAAGGTATTCTTCCTTCAGCTAAAACATGCATGTGGAACCCAAGTATGATCAACCATGTGAACGGGAGACGTGTTCAAATATGTCTCAGTTTTCCTCCCCTGGTACTCGGGTGCAACATTCCAGACGCTTTACTAACACTCTCCCCACTTGGAGAGTCAGCGCCTTTAACCTCCTGTTTGGCCCAGTTTGCAATTTCTGCGGAAGATGAACAGGAATAGCGAGAACCAATGAGAGACTAGCTGGAGGTGTCTGGACGGGCAAATTTAACTCTCATTTCCCACCAGGAAGAGGAAATAACCAAAGGCTCAGCGTGCCGTACCGGAACCAGATTAGGGCCTGAAGCCATCCTGCGGTGTTGCGGCCAGCTCAAAAGAAAGCGAGTTGAAGACAGGAGCTCAGGGGCACTGTAATTCACAAACCTGCAGAGTTATAAATGACAGCTATCGTCCAAAAATAGACTGAAGTAAGGCTGCCAAGAGGACTTGAAAGCGGGGCAGAATTGCAGGAAACCGATTTCAGGAGGTAGACTGGAATTGCATTGAAAGCATAGGAAAAGAGGCAGAACGTCCACAATGATGCACTTGGCCGAAAAGTGCGTATGCGTTTTTTCCTGAATATATTCAGGAAAAAACGCATACGCCCTTTTTGGCCAACCAAGCAAGCTTGCAAAGGAAATCTGCACTACAATGAAGTCTCACTTCCCCCCGGTCAAAAGGGCCATCTGAAAAAAGTGTAAAATCCAGAAAGGCAGGACAGGCCATGGAGAACTGGGAGCCTTGTTATGCTGATGGGCGAGATGTAAATTGCCAACAGACACTCGGGAGAAGTGTATGGTGTTTCCTGAAACATCTAAAAAACATAGCAACAGAACCTAGGGCACTTCCACTTATGGTCCTATAGCTTAGGGAAATTAAAATCAAAAAGACACAGCCACCCCAAAGTTTGGAATGGCTCTGTTTACAAGAACCTCGTTTACAGTACAAGTTCAACATCGCAGAAAGTGAAAAATGGATAAAGAAGTTGTGGTATTTACTTACAAAGCAATATCACTCAGCAATGAAATCTGTGTCATCAGGCCCTTAGCAGCACAATGAGTGGATTCAGGTATGATGATTCTAACTGAAATAAGTCACACAGAAAAAGAAACATCATAAGATATCAGTAATACACGGAATGTAAACTTGGCTACACAGGAACTGAATTACAGAACAGAACAGGGTCTCAAATTTAGAAAACCAATTTATTCTTGCTTAAAGGTAAAGGTGAGTTGGGGTGCTGCATAAAACCAGAGATTGAAATGAGCACAGATAAAGTTCCTTAAGCCAAATATGGAATAGACAAGAGCTACTCCTTGCTCAACGATATGGACTCAACACCTCATATTAAACGCCTAAGAGTGTACCTGACTAGTAAGTATCTTAAAACCTATGGATTGCTATGTCTCCGAAAGAGAATCAAGCATGTGTACAGGGACATAAACGCAGCAGTGATAGGATTGGAGAGGTTCGGTGAGCAAATGAAGACCCTTTGAAGTCATATTGCATGGTACCCATTACACGGGTCTTAACTTTCCAGGTTTAAGATATTCTTCCTTCAGCTAAAACATGCATGTGGAACCCAAGTATGATCAACCATGTGAACGGGAGACGTGTTCAAATATGTCTCAGTTTTCCTCCCCTGGTACTCGGGTGCAACATTCCAGACGCTTTACTAACACTCTCCCCACTTGGAGAGTCAGTCCCTTTAACCTCCTGTTTGGCCCAGTTTGCAATTTCTGCGGAAGATGAACAGGAATAGCGAGAACCAATGAGAGACTAGCTGGAGGTGTCTGGACGGGCAAATTTAACTCTCATTTCCCACCAGGAAGAGGAAATAACCAAAGGCTCAGCAATCCAGGCCGGAACCAGATTAGGGCCTGAAGCCATCCTGCGGTGTTGCGGCCAGGTCACAAGAAAGCGAGTTGAAGAAAGGAGCTCAGGGGCACTGTAATTCACAAACCTGCAGAGTTATAAATGACAGCTATCGTCCAAAAATAGACTGAAGTAAGGCTGCCAAGAGGACTTGAAAGTGGGGCAGAATTGCAGGAAACCGATTTCAGGAGGTAGACTGGAATTGCATTGAAAGCATAGGAAAAGAGGCAGAACGTCCACAATGATGCACTTGGCCAAAAAGGGCGTATGTGTTTTTTCCTGAATATATTCAGGAAAAAACGCATACGCCCTTTTTGGCCAACCAAGCAAGCTTGCAAAGGAAATCTGCACTACAATGAAGTCTCACTTCCCCCCGGTCAAAAGGGCCATCTGAAAAAAGTGTAAAATCCAGAAAGGCAGGACAGGCCATGGAGAACTGGGAGCCATGTTATGCTGATGGGTGGGATGTAAATTGCCAACAGACACTCGGGAGAAGTGTATGGTGTTTCCTGAAACATCTAAAAAACAAAGCAACAGAGCCTAGGGCACTGCCACTTATGGTCCTATAGCTTAGGGAAATTAAAATCAAAAAGACACAGCCACCCCAAAGTTTGGGATGCCTCTGTTTACAAGAACCTCGTTTACAGTACAAGTTCAACATCGGAGAAAGTGAAAAATGGATAAAGAAGTTGTGGTATTTACTTACAAAGCAATATCACTCAGCAATGAAATCTATGTCATCAGGCCCTTAGCATCACAATGAGTGGATTCAGGTATGATGATTCTAACTGAAATAAGTCACACAGAAAAAGAAACATCATAAGATATCACTAATACACGAAATGTAAGCTTGGCTACAAAGGAACTGAATTACAGAACAGAACAGTGTCTCAAATTTAGAAAAACAACTTATGCTTGCTTAAGGGTAAAGGTGAGTTGGGGTGCTGCATAAAACCAGAGATTGAAATGAGCACAGATAAAGTTCCTTAAGTCAAATATGGAATAGACAAGAGCTACTCCTTGCTCAACGAAATGGACTCAACACCGCATATTAATCGCCTAAGAATGTACCTGACTAGTAATTATCGTAAAACCTATGGATTGCTATGTCTCCAAAAGAGAATCAAGCATGTGTACAGGGGCATAAACGCAGCAGTGATAGGATTGGAGAGGTTCGGTGAGCAAATGAAGACCCTTTGAAGTCATATTGCATGGTACCCATTCCACGGGTCTCAACTCTCCAGGTTTAAGGTATTCTTCCTTCAGCTAAAACATGCATGTGGAACCCAAGTATGATCAACCATGTGAACGGGAGACGTGTTCAAATATGTCTTAGTTTTCCTCCCCTGGTACTCGGGTGCAACATTCCAGACGCTTTACTAACACTCTCCCCACTTGGAGAGTCAGCGCCTTTAACCTCCTGTTTGGCCCAGTTTGCAATTTCTGCAGAAGATGAACAGGAATAGCGAGAACCAATGAGAGACTAGCTGGAGGTGTCTGGACGGGCAAATTTAACTCTCATTTCCCACCAGGAAGAGGAAATAACCAAAGGCTCAGCGTGCCGTACCGGAACCAGATTAGGGCCTGAAGCCATCCTGCGGTGTTGCGGTCAGGTCACAAGAAAGCGAGTTGAAGAAAGGAGCTCAGGGGCACTGTAATTCACTAACCTGCAGAGTTATAAATGACAGCTATCGTCCAAAAATATACTGAAGTAAGGCTGCCAAGAGGACTTGAAAGCGGGGCAGAATTGCAGGAAACCGATTTCAGGAGGCAGACTGGAATTGCATTGCAAGCATAGGAAAAGAGGCAGAACGTCCACAATGATGCACTTGGCCAAAAAGGGCGTATGCGTTTTTTCCTGAATATATTCAGGAAAAAACGCATACGCCCTTTTTGGCCAACCAAGCAAGCTTGCAAAGGAAATCTGCACTACAATGAAGTCTCACTTCCCCTCGGTTAAAAGGGCCATCTGAAAAAAGTGTAAAATCCAGAAAGGCAGGACAGGCCATGGAGAACTGGGAGCCTTGTTATGCTGATGGGCGGGATGTAAATTGCCAACAACCACTCAGGAGAAGTGTATGGTGTTTCCTGAAACATCTAAAAAACAAAGCAACAGAGCCTAGGGCACTGCCACTTATGGTCCTATAGCTTAGGGAAATTAAAATCAAAAAGACACAGCCACCCCAAAGTTTGGGACGGCTCTGTTTACAAGAACCTCGTTTACAGTACAAGTTCAACATCGCAGAAAGTGAAAAATGGATAAAGAAGTTGTGGTATTTACTTACAAAGCAATATCACTCAGCAATGAAATCTGTGTCATCAGGCCCTTAGCAGCACAATGAGTGGATTCAGGTATGATGATTCTAACTGAAATAAGTCACACAGAAAAAGAAACATCATAAGATATCAGTAATACACGGAATGTAAACTTGGCTACACAGGAACTGAATTACAGAACAGAACAGGGTCTCAAATTTAGAAAACCAACTTATTCTTGCTTAAAGGTAAAGGTGAGTTGGGGTGCTGCATAAAACCAGAGATTGAAATGAGCACAGATAAAGTTCCTTAAGCCAAATATGGAATAGACAAGAGCTACTCCTTGCTCAACGAAATGGACTCAACACCGCATATTAAACGCCTAAGAATGTACCTGACTAGTAATTATCGTAAAACCTATGGATTGCTATGTCTCCAAAAGAGAATCAAGCATGTGTACAGGGGCATAAACGCAGCAGTGATAGGATTGGAGAGGTTCGGTGAGCAAATGAAGACCCTTTGAGGTCATATTGCATGGTACCCATTCCACGGGTCTCAACTCTCCAGGTTTAAGGTATTCTTCCTTCAGCTAAAACATGCATGTGGAACCCAAGTATGATCAACCATGTGAACGGGAGACGTGTTCAAATATGTCTCAGGTTTCCTCCCCTGGTACTCGGGTGCAACATTCCAGACGCTTTACTAACACTCTCCCCACTTGGAGAGTCAGCGCCTTTAACCTCCTGTTTGGCCCAGTTTGCAATTTCTGCGGAAGATGAACAGAAATAGCGAGAACCAATGAGAGGCTAGCTGGAGGTGTCTGGACGGGCAAATTTAACTCTCATTTCCCACCAGGAAGAGGAAATAACCAAAGGCTCACCGTGCCATACCGGAACCAGATTAGGGCCTGAAGCCATCCTGCGGTGTTGCGGCCAGGTCACAAGAAAGCGAGTTGAAGAAAGGAGCTCAGGGGCACTGTAGTTCACTAACCTGCAGAGTTATAAATGACAGCTATCGTACAAAAATATACTGAAGTAAGGCTGCCAAGAGGACTTGAAAGCGGGGCAGAATTGCAAGAAACCGATTTCAGGAGGCAGACTGGAATTGCATTGAAAGCATAGGAAAAGAGGCAGAACGTCCACAATGATGCACTTGGCCAAAAAGGGCATATGCGTTTTTTCCTGAATATATTCAGGAAAAAACGCATATGCCCTTTTTGGCCAACCAAGCAAGCTTGCAAAGGAAATCTGCACTACAATGAAGTCTCACTTCCCCCCGGTCAAAAGGGCCATCTGAAAAAAGTGTAAAATCCAGAAAGGCAACAGGCCATTGAGAACTGGGAGCCTTGTTATGCTGATGGGCGGGATGTAAATTGCCAACAGACACTCGGGAGAAGTGTATGGTGTTTCCTGAAACATCTAAAAAACAAAGCAACAGAGCCTAGGGCACTTCCACTTATGGTCCTATAGCTTAGGGAAATTAAAATCAAAAAGACACAGCCACCCCAAAGTTTGGAACGGCTCTGTTTACAAGAACCACGTTTACAGTACAAGTTCAACATCGCAGAAAGTGAAAAATGAATAAAGAACTTGTGGTACTTACGTACAATGCAGTATCACTCAGCAATGAAATCTATGTCATCAGGCCCGTAGCAGCATAATGAGTAGATTCAGGTACGATGATTCTAACTGAAATAAGTCACACAGAAAAAGAAACATCATAAGATATCAGTAATACACGGAATGTAAACTTGGCTACACAGGAACTGAATTACAGAACAGAACAGGGTCTCAAATTTAGAAAAACAACTTATTCTTGCTTAAGGGTAAAGGTGAGTTGGGGTGCTGCATAAAACCAGAGATTGAAATGAGCACAGATAAAGATCCTTAAGCCAAATATGGAATAGACAACAGTTACTCCTTGCTCAATGAAATGGACTCAACACCCCATATTAAACGCCTAAGAATGTACCTGACTAGTAATTATCTTGAAACCTATGGATTGCTATGTCTCCGAAAGAGAATCAAGCATGTGTACAGGGGCATAAACGCAGCAGTGATAGGATTGGAGAGGTTCGGTGAGCAAATGAAGACCCTTTGAAGTCATATTGCATGGTACCCATTACACGGGTCTCAACTCTCCAGGTTTAAAGTATTCTTCCTTCAGCTAAGACATGCATGTGGAACCCAAGTATGATCAACCATGTGAACGGGAGACGTGTTCAAATATGTCTCAGTTTTCCTCCCCTGGTACTCGGGAGCAACATTCCAGACGCTTCACTAACACTCTCCCCACTTGGAGAGTCAGCGCCTTTAACCTCCTGTTTGGCCCAGTTTGCAATTTCTGCGGAAGATGAACAGGAATAGCGAGAACCAATGAGAGGCTAGCTGAAGGTGTCTGGACGGGCAAATTTAACTCTCATTTCCCACCAGGAAGAGGAAATAACCAAAGGCTCAGCGTGCCGTACCGGAACCAGATTAGGGCCTGAAGCCATCCTGCGGTGTTGCGGCCAGCTCAAAAGAAAGCGAGTTGAAGAAAGGAGCTCAGGGGCACTGTAATTCACAAACCTGCAGAGTTATAAATGACAGCTATCGTCCAAAAATAGACTGAAGTAAGGCTGCCAAGAGGACTTGAAAGCGGGGCAGAATTGCAGGAAACCGATTTCAGGAGGTAGACTGGAATTGCATTGAAAGCATAGGAAAAGAGGCAGAACGTCCACAATGATGCACTTGGCCAAAAAGGGCGTATGCGTTTTTTCCTGAATATATTCAGGAAAAAACGCATACGCCCTTTTTGGCCAACCAAGCAAGCTTGCAAAGGAAATCTGCACTACAATGAAGTCTCACTTCCCCCCGGTCAAAAGGGCCATCTGAAAAAAGTGTAAAATCCAGAAAGGCAGGACAGGCCATGGAGAACTGGGAGCCTTGTTATGCTGATGGGCGGGATGTAAATTGCCAACAACCACTCGGGAGAAGTGTATGGTGTTTCCTGAAACATCTAAAAAACAAAGCAACAGAACCTAGGGCACTTCCACTTATGGTCCTATAGCTTAGGGAAATTAAAATCAAAAAGACACAGCCACCCCAAAGTTTGGAACGGCTCTGTTTACAAGAACCTCGTTTACAGTACAAGTTCAACATCGCAGAAAGTGAAAAATGGATAAAGAAGTTGTGGTATTTACTTACAAAGCAATATCACTCAGCAATGAAATCTGTGTCATCAGGCCCTTAGCAGCACAATGAGTGGATTCAGGTATGATGATTCTAACTGAAGTAAGTCACACAGAAAAAGAAACATCATAAGATATCAGTAATACACGGAATGGAAACTTGGCTACACAGGAACTGAATTACAGAACAGAACAGGGTCTCAAATTTAGAAAAACAACTTATGCTTGCTTAAGGGTAAAGGTGAGTTGGGGTGCTGCATAAAACCAGAGATTGAAATGAGCACAGATAAAGTTCCTTAAGCCAAATATGGAATAGACAAGAGCTACTCCTTGCTCAACGAAATGGACTCAACACCGCATATTAAACGCCTAAGAATGTACCTGACTTGTAAGTATCTTAAAACCTAAGAATTGCTATGTCTCCGAAAGGGAATCAAGCATGTGTACAGGGGCATAAACGCAGCAGTGATAGGATTGGAGAGGTTCGGTGAGCAAATGAAGACCCTTTGAAGTCATATTGCATGGTACCCATTCCAAGGGTTTCAACTACCCAGGTTTAAGGTATTCTTCCTTCAGCTAAAACATGCATGTGGAACCTAGAGTATGATCAACCATGTGATCGGGAGACGTGTTCAAATATGTCTCAGTTTTCCTCCCCTGGTACTCGGGTGCAACATTCCAGACGCTTTACTAACACTCTCCCGACTTGGAGAGTCTGTCCCTTTAACCTCCTGTTTGGCCCAGTTTGCAATTTCTGCGGAAGATGAACAGGAATAGCGAGAACCAATGAGAGGCTAGCTGGAGGTGTCTGGACGGGCAAATTTAACTCTCATTTCCCACCAGGAAGAGGAATTAACCAAAGGCTCAGCATGCCGGGCCGGAACCAGATTAGGGCCTGAAGCCATCCTGCGGTGTTGCGGCCAGGTCACAAGAAAGCGAGTTGAAGAAAGGAGCTCAGGGGCACTGTAATTCACAAACCTGCAGAGTTATAAATGACAGCTATCGTCCAAAAATAGACTGAAGTAAGGCTGCCAAGAGGACTTGAAAGCGGGGCAGAATTGCAGGAAACCGATTTCAGGAGGTAGACTGGAATTGCATTGAAAGCATAGGAAAAGAGGCAGAACGTCCACAATGATGCACTTGGCCAAAAAGGGCGTATGCGTTTTTTCCTGAATATATTCAGGAAAAAACGCATACGCCCTTTTTGGCCAACCAAGCAAGCTTGCAAAGAAATCTGCACTACAATGAAGTCTCACTTCCCCCCAGTCAAAAGGGCCATCTCAAAAAAGTGTAAAATCCAGAAAGGCAGGACAGGCCATGGAGAACTGGGAGCCTTGTTATGCTGATGGGCGGGATGTAAATTGCCAACAACCACTCGGGAGAAGTGTATGGTGTTTCCTGAAACATCTAAAAAACAAAGCAACAGAACCTAGGGCACTTCCACTTATGGTCCTATAGCTTAGGGAAATTAAAATCAAAAAGACACAGCCACCCCAAAGTTTGGAACGGCTCTGTTTACAAGAACCTCGTTTACAGTACAAGTTCAACATCGCAGAAAGTGAAAAATGGATAAAGAAGTTGTGGTATTTACTTACAAAGCAATATCACTCAGCAATGAAATCTGTGTCATCAGGCCCTTAGCAGCACAATGAGTGGATTCAGGTATGATGATTCTAACTGAAGTAAGTCACACAGAAAAAGAAACATCATAAGATATCAGTAATACACGGAATGTAAACTTGGCTACACAGGAACTGAATTACAGAACAGAACAGGGTCTCAAATTTAGAAAACCAACTTATGCTTGCTTAAGGGTAAAGGTGAGTTGGGGTGCTGCATAAAACCAGAGATTGAAATGAGCACAGATAAAGTTCCTTAAGTCAAATATGGAATAGACAAGAGCTACTCCTTGCTCAACGAAATGGACTCAACACCGCATATTAAACGCCTAAGAATGCACCTGACTAGTAAGTATCTTAAAACCTATGGATTGCTATGTCTCCGAAAGAGAATCAAGCATGTGTACAGGGGCATAAACGCAGCAGTGATAGGATTGGAGAGGTTCGGTGAGCAAATGAAGACCCTTTGAAGTCATATTGCATGGTACCCATTACACGGGTCTCAACTCTCCAGGTTTAAGGTATTCTTCCTTCAGCTAAAACATGCATGTGGAACCCAAGTATGATCAACCATGTGAACGGGAGACGTGTTCAAATATGTCTCAGTTTTCCTCCCCTGGTACTCGGGTGCAACATTCCAGACGCTTTACTAACACTCTCCCCACTTGGAGAGTCAGCGCCTTTAACCTCCTGTTTGGCCCAGTTTGCAATTTCTGCGGAAGATGAACAGGAATAGCGAGAACCAATGAGAGGCTAGCTGGAGGTGTCTGGACGGGCAAATTTAACTCTCATTTCCCACCAGGAAGAGGAAATAACCAAAGGCTCAGCGTGCCGTGCCGGAACCAGATTAGGGCCTGAAGCCATCCTGCGGTGTTGCGGCCAGGTCACAAGAAAGCGAGTTGAAGAAACGAGCTCAGGGGCACTGTAATTCACAAACCTGCAGAGTTATAAATGACAGCTATCGTCCAAAAATAGACTGAAGTAAGGCTGCCAAGAGGACTTGAAAGCGGGGCAGAATTGCAGGAAACCGATTTCAGGAGGTAGACTGGAATTGCATTGAAAGCATAGGAAAAGAGGCAGAACGTCCACAATGATGCACTTGGCCAAAAGGGGCGTATGCGTTTTTTCCTGAATATATTCAGGAAAAAACGCATACGCACTTTTTGGCCAACCAAGCAAGCTTGCAAAAGAAATCTGCACTACAATGAAGTCTCACTTCCCCCCGGTCAAAAGGGCCATCTGAAAAAAGTGTAAAATCCAGAAAGGCAGGACAGGCCATGGAGAACTGGGAGCCTTGTTATGCTGATGGGCGGGATGTAAATTGCCAACAGACACTCGGGAGAAGTGTATGGTGTTTCTTGAAACATCTAAAAAACAAAGCAACAGAGCCTAGGGCACTGCCACTTATGGTCCTATAGCTTAGGGAAATTAAAATCAAAAAGACACAGCCACCCCAAAGTTTGGAACGGCTCTGTTTACAAGAGCCTCGTTTACAGTACAAGTTCAACATCGCAGAAAGTGAAAAATGGATAAAGAAGTTGTGGTATTTACTTACAAAGCAATATCACTCAGCAATGAAATCTGTGTCATCAGGCCCTTAGCAGCACAATGAGTGGATTCAGGTATGATGATTCTAACTGAAGTAAGTCACACAGAAAAAGAAACATCATAAGATATCAGTAATACACGGAATGGAAACTTGGCTACACAGGAACTGAATTACAGAACAGAACAGGGACTCAAATTTAGAAAAACAACTTATGCTTGCTTAAGGGTAAAGGTGAGTTGGGGTGCTGCATAAAACCAGAGATTGAAATGAGCACAGAAAAAGTTCCTTAAGCCAAATATGGAATAGACAAGAGCTACTCCTTGCTCAACGAAATGGACTCAACACCGCATATTAAACACCTAGGAATGTACCTGACTTGTAAATATCTTAAAACCTATGGATTGCTATGTCTCCAAAAGAGAATCAAGCATGTGTACAGGGGCATAAACGCAGCAGTGATAGGATTGGAGAGGTTCGGTGAGCAAATGAACACCCTTTGAAGTCATATTGCATGGTACCCATTCCACGGGTTTCAACTACCCAGGTTTAAGGTATTCTTCCTTCAGCTAAAACATGCATGTGGAACCTAGAGTATGATCAACCATGTGATCGGGAGACGTGTTCAAATATGTCTCAGTTTTCCTCCCCTGGTACTCGGGTGCAACATTCCAGACGCTTTACTAACACTCTCCCGACTTGGAGAGTCAGTCCCTTTAACCTCCTGTTTGGCCCAGTTTGCAATTTCTGCGGAAGATGAACAGGAATAGCGAGAACCAATGAGAGGCTAGCTGGAGGTGTCTGGACGGGCAAATTTAACTCTCATTTCCCACCAGGAAGAGGAAGTAACCAAAGGCTCAGCGTGCCGTACCGGAACCAGATTAGGGCCTGAAGCCATCCTGCGGTGTTGCGGCCAGCTCAAAAGAAAGCGAGTTGAAGAAAGGAGCTCAGGGGCACTGTAATTCACAAACCTGCCGAGTTATAAATGACAGCTATCGTCCAAAAATAGACTGAAGTAAGGCTGCCAAGAGGACTTGAAAGCGGGGCAGAAGTGCAGGAAACCGATTTCAGGAGGTAGACTGGAATTGCATTGAAAGCATAGGAAAAGAGGCAGAACGTCCACAATGATGCACTTGGCCAAAAAGGGCGTATGCGTTTTTTCCTGAATATATTCAGGAAAAAACGCATACGCCCTTTTTGGCCAACCAAGCAAGCTTGGAAAGGAAATCTGCACTACAATGAAGTCTCACTTCCCCCCGGTCAAAAGGGCCATCTGAAAAAAGTGTAAAATCCAGAAAGGCAGGACAGGCCATGGAGAACTGGGAGCCTTGTTATGCTGATGGGCGGGATGTAAATTGCCAACAACCACTCGGGAGAAGTGTATGGTGTTTCCTGAAACATCTGAAAAACAAAGCAACAGAACCTAGGGCACTTCCACTTATGGTCCTATAGCTTAGGGAAATTAAAATCAAAAAGACACAGCCACCCCAAAGTTTGGAACGGCTCTGTTTACAAGAACCTCGTTTACAGTACAAGTTCAACATCGCAGAAAGTGAAAAATGGATAAAGAAGTTGTGGTATTTACTTACAAAGCAATATCACTCAGCAATGAAATCTGTGTCATCAGGCCCTTAGCAGCACAATGAGTGGATTCAGGTATGATGATTCTAACTGAAGTAAGTCACACAGAAAAAGAAACATCATAAGATATCAGTAATACACGGAATGGAAACTTGGCTACACAGGAACTGAATTACAGAACAGAACAGGGTCTCAAATTTAGAAAAACAACTTATGCTTGCTTAAGGGTAAAGGTGAGTTGGGGTGCTGCATAAAACCAGAGATTGAAATGAGCACAGATAAAGTTCCTTAAGCCAAATATGGAATAGACAAGAGCTACTCCTTGCTCAACGAAATGGACTCAACACCGCATATTAAACGCCTAAGAATGTACCTGACTTGTAAGTATCTTAAAACCTAAGAATTGCTATGTCTCCGAAAGAGAATCAAGCATGTGTACAGGGGCATAAACGCAGCAGTGATAGGATTGGAGAGGTTCGGTGAGCAAATGAAGACCCTTTGAAGTCATATTGCATGGTACCCATTCCAAGGGTTTCAACTACCCAGGTTTAAGGTATTCTTCTTTCAGCTAAAACATGCATGTGGAACCTAGAGTATGATCAACCATGTGATCGGGAGACGTGTTCAAATATGTCTCAGTTTTCCTCCCCTGGTACTCGGGTGCAACATTCCAGACGCTTTACTAACACTCTCCCGACTTGGAGAGTCAGTCCCTTTAACCTCCTGTTTGGCCCAGTTTGCAATTTCTGCGGAAGATGAACAGGAATAGCGAGAACCAATGAGAGGCTAGCTGGAGGTGTCTGGACGGCCAAATTTAACTCTCATTTCCCACCAGGAAGAGGAATTAACTAAAGGCTCAGCATGCCAGGCCGGAACCAGATTAGGGCCTGAAGCCATCCTGCGGTGTTGCGGCCAGGTCACAAGAAAGCGAGTTGAAGAAAGGAGCTCAGGGGCACTGTAATTCACAAACCTGCAGAGTTATAAATGACAGCTATCGTCCAAAAATAGACTGAAGTAAGGCTGCCAAGAGGACTTGAAAGCGGGGCAGAATTGCAGGAAACCGATTTCAGGAGGTAGACTGGAATTGCATTGAAAGCATAGGAAAAGAGGCAGAACGTCCACAATGATGCACTTGGCCAAAAAGCGCGTATGCGTTTTTTCCTGAATATATTCAGGAAAAAACGCATACGCGCTTTTTGGCCAACCAAGCAAGCTTGCAAAGGAAATCTGCACTACAATGAAGTCTCACTTCCCCCCGGTCAAAAGGGCCATCTGAAAAAAGTGTAAAATCCAGAAAGGCAGGACAGGCCATGGAGAACTGGGAGCCTTGTTATGCTGATGGGCGGGATGTAAATTGCCAACAGACACTTGGGAGAAGTGTATGGTGTTTCCTGAAACATCTAAAAAACAAAGCAACAGAGCCTAGGGCACTGCCACTTATGGTCCTATAGCTTAGGGAAATTAAAATCAAAAAGACACAGCCACCCCAAAGTTTGGGACGCCTCCGTTTACAAGAACCTCGTTTACCGTACAAGTTCAATATCACAGAAAGTGAAAAATGGATAAAGAACTTGTGGTACTTACGTACAATGCAGTATCACTCAGCAATGAAATCTATGTCATCAGGCCCGTAGCAGCATAATGAGTAGATTCAGGTACGATGATTCTAACTGAAATAAGTCACACAGAAAAAGAAACATCATAAGATATCAGTAATACACGGAATGGAAACTTGGCTACACAGGAACTGAATTACAGAACAGAACAGGGTCTCAAATTTAGAAAAACAACTTATGCTTGCTTAAGGGTAAAGGTGAGTTGGGGTGCTGCATAAAACCAGAGATTGAAATGAGCACAGATAAAGTTCCTTAAGCCAAATATGGAATAGACAAGAGCTACTCCTTGCTCAACGAAATGGACTCAACACCGCATATTAAACGCCTAAGAATGTACCTGAATTGTAAGTATCTTAAAACCTAAGAATTGCTATGTCTCCAAAAGAGAATCAAGCATGTGTACAGGGGCATAAACGCAGCAGTGATAGGATTGGAGAGGTTCGGTGAGCAAATGAAGACCCTTTGAAGTCATATTGCATGGTACCCATTCCACGGGTTTCAACTACCCAGGTTTAAGGTATTCTTCCTTCAGCTAAAACATGCATGTGGAACCTAGAGTATGATCAACCATGTGATCGGGAGACGTGTTCAAATATGTCTCAGTTTTCCTCCCCTGGTACTCGGGTTCAACATTCCAGACGCTTTACTAACACTCTCCCCACTTGGAGAGTCAGTCCCTTTAACCTCCTGTTTGGCCCAGTTTGCAATTTCTGCGGAAGATGAACAGGAATAGCGAGAACCAATGAGAGGCTAGCTGGAGGTGTCTGGACGGGCAAATTTAACTCTCATTTCCCACCAGGAAGAGGAATTAACCAAAGGCTCAGCATGCCGGGCCGGAACCAGATTAGGGCCTGAAGCCATCCTGCAGTGTTGCGGCCAGGTCACAAGAAAGCGAGTTGAAGAAAGGAGCTCAGGGGCACTGTAATTCACAAACCTGCAGAGTTATAAATGACAGCTATCGTCCAAAAATAGACTGAAGTAAGGCTGCCAAGAGGACTTGAAAGCGGGGCAGAATTGCAGGAAACCGATTTCAGGAGGTAGACTGGAATTGCATTGAAAGCATAGGAAAAGAGGCAGAACGTCCACAATGATGCACTTGGCCAAAAAGGGCGTATGCGTTTTTTCCTGAATATATTCAGGAAAAAACGCATACGCCCTTTTTGGCCAACCAAGCAAGCTTGCAAAGGAAATCTGCACTACAATGAAGTCTCACTTCCCCCCGGTCAAAAGGGCCATCTGAAAAAAGTGTAAAATCCAGAAAGGCAGGATAGGCCATGGAGAACTGGGAGCCTTGTTATGCTGATGGGCGGGATGTAAATTGCCAACAACCACTCCGGAGAAGTGTATGGTGTTTCCTGAAACATCTAAAAAACAAAGCAACAGAACCTAGGGCACTTCCACTTATGGTCCTATAGCTTAGGGAAATTAAACTCAAAAAGACACAGCCACCCCAAAGTTTGGAACGGCTCTGTTTACAAGAACCTCGTTTACAGTACAAGTTCAACATCGCAGAAAGTGAAAAATGGATAAAGAAGTTGTGGTATTTACTTACAAAGCAATATCACTCAGCAATGAAATCTGTGTCATCAGGCCGTTAGCAGCACAATGAGTGGATTCAGGTATGATGATTCTAACTGAAGTAAGTCACACAGAAAAAGAAACATCATAAGATATCAGTAATACACGGAATGTAAACTTGGCTACACAGGAACTGAATTACAGAACAGAACAGGGTCTCAAATTTAGAAAACCAACTTATGCTTGCTTAAGGGTAAAGGTGAGTTGGGGTTCTGCATAAAACCAGAGATTGAAATGAGCACAGATAAAGTTCCTTAAGTCAAATATGGAATAGACAAGAGCTACTCCTTGCTCAATGAAATGGACTCAACACCGCATATTAAACGCCTAACAATGTACCTGACTAGTAAGTATCTTAAAACCTATGGATTGCTATGTCTCCGAAAGAGAATCAAGCATGTGTACAGGGGCATAAACGCAGCAGTGATAGGATTGGAGAGGTTCGGTGAGCAAATGAAGACCCTTTGAAGTCATACTGCATGGTACCCATTACACGGGTCTTAACTCTCCAGGTTTAAGGTATTCTTCCTTCAGCTAAAACATGCATGTGGAACCCAAGTATGATCAAACATGTGAACGGGAGACGTGTTCAAATATGTCTCAGTTTTCCTCCCCTGGTACTCGGGTGCAACATTCCAGACGCTTTACTAACACTCTCCCCACTTGGAGAGTCAGCGCCTTTAACCTCCTGTTTGGCCCAGTTTGCAATTTCTGCGGAAGATGAACAGGAATAGCGAGAACCAATGAGAGACTAGCTGGAGGTGTCTGGACGGGCAAATTTAACTCTCATTTCCCACCAGGAAGAGGAAATAACCAAAGGCTCAGCGTGCCGTGCCGGAACCAGATTAGGGCCTGAAGCCATCCTGCGGTGTTGCGGCCAGGTCACAAGAAAGCGAGTTGAAGAAAGGAGCTCAGGGGCACTGTAATTCACAAACCTGCAGAGTTATAAATGACAGCTATCGTCCAAAAATAGACTGAAGTAAGGCTGCCAAGAGGACTTGAAAGCGGGGCACAATTGCAGGAAACCGATTTCAGGAGGTAGACTGGAATTGCATTGAAAGCATAGGAAAAGAGGCAGAACGTCCACAATGATGCACTTGGCCAAAAAGGGCGTATGCGTTTTTTCCTGAATATATTCAGGAAAAAACGCATACGCCCTTTTTGGCCAACCAAGCAAGCTTGCAAAGGAAATCTGCACTACAATGAAGTCTCACTTCCCCCCGGTCAAAAGGGCCATCTGAAAAAAGTGTAAAATCCAGAAAGGCAGGACAGGCCATGGAGAACTGGGAGCCTTGTTATGCTGATGGGCGGGATGTAAATTGCCAACAGACACTTGGGAGAAGTGTATGGTGTTTCCTGAAACATCTAAAAAACAAAGCAACAGAGCCTAGGGCACTTCCACTTATGGTCCTATAGCTTAGGGAAATTAAAATCAAAAAGACACAGCCACCCCAAAGTTTGGAACGGCTCCATTTACAAGAACCTCGTTTACCGTACAAGTTCAATATCACAGAAAGTGAAAAATGGATAAAGAACTTGTGGTACTTACGTACAATGCAGTATCACTCAGCAATGAAATCTATGTCATCAGGCCCGTAGCAGCATAATGTGTGGATTCAGGTACGGTGATTCTAACTGAAATAAGTCACACAGAAAAAGAAACATCATAAGATATCAGTAATACACGGAATGTAAACTTGGCTACACAGGAACTGAATTACAGAACAGAACAGGGTCTCAAATTTAGAAAAACAACTTATGCTTGCTTAAGGGTAAAGGTGAGTTGGGGTGCTGCATAAAACCAGAGATTGAAATGAGCACAGATAAAGTTCCTTAAGCCAAATATGGAATAGACAAGAGCTACTCCTTGCTCAACGAAATGGACTCAACACCGCATATTAAACGCCTAAGAATGTACCTGACTTGTAAGTATCTTAAAACCTAAGAATTGCTATGTCTCCAAAAGAGAATCAAGCATGTGTACAGGGGCATAAACGCAGCAGTGATAGGATTGGAGAGGTTCGGTGAGCAAATGAAGACCCTTTGAAGTCATATTGCATGGTACCCATTCCACGGGTTTCAAATACCCAGGTTTAAGGTATTCTTCCTTCAGCTAAAACATGCATGTGGAACCTAGAGTATGATCAACCATGTGATCGGGAGACGTGTTCAAATATGTCTCAGTTTTCCTCCCCTGGTACTCGGGTGCAACATTCCAGACGCTTTACTAACACTCTCCCCACTTGGAGAGTCAGTCCCTTTAACCTCCTGTTTGGCCCAGTTTGCAATTTCTGCGGAAGATGAACAGGAATAGCGAGAACCAATGAGAGGCTAGCTGCAGGTGTCTGGACGGGCAAATTTAACTCTCATTTCCCACCAGGAAGAGGAATTAACCAAAGGCTCAGCATGCCGGGCCGGAACCAGATTAGGGCCTGAAGCCATCCTGCGGTGTTGCGGCCAGGTCACAAGAAAGCGAGTTGAAGAAAGGAGCTCAGGGGCACTGTAATTCACAAACCTGCAGAGTTATAAATGACAGCTATCGTCCAAAAATAGACTGAAGTAAGGCTGCCAAGAGGACTTGAAAGCGGGGCAGAATTGCAGGAAACCGATTTCAGGAGGTAGACTGGAATTGCATTGAAAGCATAGGAAAAGAGGCAGAACGTCCACAATGATGCACTTGGCCAAAAAGGGCGTATGCGTTTTTTCCTGAATATATTCAGGAAAAAACGCATACGCCCTTTTTGGCCAACCAAGCAAGCTTGCAAAGGAAATCTGCACTACAATGAAGTCTCACTTCCCCCCGGTCAAAAGGGCCATCTGAAAAAAGTGTAAAATCCAGAAAGGCAGGACAGGCCATGGAGAACTGGGAGCCTTGTTATGCTGATGGGCGGGATGTAAATTGCCAACAGACACTTGGGAGAAGTGTATGGTGTTTCCTGAAACATCTAAAAAACAAAGCAACAGAGCCTAGGGCACTGTCACTTATGGTCCTATAGCTTAGGGAAATTAAAATCAAAAAGACACAGCCACCCCAAAGTTTGGGACGCCTCTGTTTACAAGAGCCTCGTTTACAGTACAAGTTCAACATCGCAGAAAGTGAAAAATGGATAAAGAAGTTGTGGTATTTACTTACAAAGCAATATCACTCAGCAATGAAATCTATGTCATCAGGCCCTTAGCATCACAATGAGTGGATTCAGGTATGATGATTCTAACTGAACTAAGTCACACAGAAAAAGAAACATCATAAGATATCAGTAATACACGGAATGTAAACTTGGCTACACAGGAACTGAATTACAGAACAGAACAGGGTCTCAAATTTAGAAAACCAACTTATGCTTGCTTAAGGGTAAAGGTGAGTTGGGGTGCTGCATAAAACCAGAGATTGAAATGAGCACAGATAAAGTTCCTTAAGTCAAATATGGAATAGACAAGAGCTACTCCTTGCTCAACGAAATGGACTCAACACCGCATATTAAACGCCTAAGAATGTACCTGACTAGTAAGTATCTTAAAACCTATGGATTGCTATGTCTCCGAAAGAGAATCAAGCATGTGTACAGGGGCATAAACGCAGCAGTGATAGGATTGGAGAGGTTCGGTGAGCAAATGAAGACCCTTTGAAGTCATATTGCATGGTACCCATTACACGGGTCTCAACTCTCCAGGTTTAAGGTATTCTTCCTTCAGCTAAAACATGCATGTGGAACCCAAGTATGATCAACCATGTGATCGGGAGACGTGTTCAAATATGTCTCAGTTTTCCTCCCCTGGTACTCGGGTGTAACATTCCAGACGCTTTACTAACACTCTCCCCACTTGGAGAGTCAGCGCCTTTAACCTCCTGTTTGGCCCAGTTTGCAATTTCTGCGGAAGATGAACAGGAATAGCGAGAACCAATGAGAGGCTACCTGGAGGTGTCTGGACGGGCAAATTTAACTCTCATTTCCCACCAGGAAGAGGAAATAACCAAAGGCTCAGCGTGCCGTACCGGAACCAGATTAGGGCCTGAAGCCATCTTGCGGTGTTGCGGCCAGGTCACAAGAAAGCGAGTTGAAGAAAGGAGCTCAGGGGCACTGTAATTCACAAACCTGCAGAGTTATAAATGACAGCTATCGTCCAAAAATAGACTGAAGTAAGGCTGCCAAGAGGACTTGAAAGCGGGGCACAATTGCAGGAAACCGATTTCAGGAGGTAGACTGGAATTGCATTGAAAACATAGGAAAAGAGGCAGAACGTCCACAATGATGCACTTGGCCAAAAAGGGCGTATGCGTTTTTTCCTGAATATATTCAGGAAAAAACGCATACGCCCTTTTTGGCCAACCAAGCAAGCTTGCAAAAGAAATCTGCACTACAATGAAGTCTCACTTCCCCCCGGTCAAAAGGGCCATCTGAAAAAAGTGTAAAATCCAGAAAGGCAGGACAGGCCATGGAGAACTGGGAGCCTTGTTATGCTGATGGGCGGGATGTAAATTGCCAACAACCACTCGGGAGAAGTGTATGGTGTTTCCTGAAACATCTAAAAAACAAAGCAACAGAACCTAGGGCACTTCCACTTATGGTCCTATAGCTTAGGGAAATTAAAATCAAAAAGACACAGCCACCCCAAAGTTTGGAACGGCTCTGTTTACAAGAACCTCGTTTACAGTACAAGTTCAACATCGCAGAAAGTGAAAAATGGATAAAGAAGTTGTGGTATTTACTTACAAAGCAATATCACTCAGCAATGAATTCTGTGTCATCAGGCCCTTAGCAGCACAATGAGTGGATTCAGGTATGATGATTCTAACTGAAATAAGTCACACAGAAAAAGAAACATCATAAGATATCAGTAATACACGGAATGTAAACTTGGCTACACAGGAACTGAATTACAGAACAGAACAGGGTCTCAAATTTAGAAAAGCAACTTATTCTTTCTTAAAGGTAAAGGTGAGTTGGGGTGCTGCATAAAACCAGAGACTGAAATGAGCACAGATAAAGTTCCTTAAGCCAAATATGGAATAGACAAGAGCTACTCCTTGCTCAACGAAATGGACTCAACACCCCATATTAAACGCCTAAGAATGTACCTGACTAGTAAGTATCTTAAAACCTATGGATTGCTATGTCTCCGAAAGAGAATCAAGCATGTGTACAGGGGCATAAACGCAGCAGTGATAGGATTGGAGAGGTTCGGTGAGCAAATGAAGACCCTTTGAAGTCATATTGCATGGTACCCATTACACGGGTCTTAACTCTCCAGGTTTAAGGTATTCTTCCTTCAGCTAAAACATGCATGTGGAACCCAAGTATGATCAACCATGTGAACGGGAGACGTGTTCAAATATGTCTCAGTTTTCCTCCCCTGGTACTCGGGTGCAACATTCCAGACGCTTTACTAACACTCTCCCCACTTGGAGAGTCAGCGCCTTTAACCTCCTGTTTGGCCCAGTTTGCAATTTCTGCGGAAGATGAACAGGAATAGCGAGAACCAATGAGAGACTAGCTGGAGGTGTCTGGACGGGCAAATTTAACTCTCATTTCCCACCAGGAAGAGGAAATAACCAAAGGCTCAGCATGCCGTGCCGGAACCAGATTAGGGCCTGAAGCCATCCTGCGGTGTTGCGGCCAGGTCACAAGAAAGCGAGTTGAAGAAAGGAGCTCAGGGGCACTGTAATTCACAAACCTGCAGAGTTATAAATGACAGTTATCCTCCAAAAATAGACTGAAGTAAGGCTGCCAAGAGGACTTGAAAGCGGGGCAGAATTGCAGGAAACCGATTTCAGGAGGTAGACTGGAATTGCATTGAAAGCATAGGAAAAGAGGCAGAACGTCCACAATGATGCACTTGGCCAAAAAGGGCGTATGCGTTTTTTCCTGAATATATTCAGGAAAAAACGCATACGCCCTTTTTGGCCAACCAAGCAAGCTTGCAAAGGAAATCTGCACTACAATGAAGTCTCACTTCCCCCCGGTCAAAAGGGCCATCTGAAAAAAGTGTAAAATCCAGAAAGGCAGGACAGGCCATGGAGAACTGGGAGCCTTGTTATGCTGATGGGCGGGATGTAAATTGCCAACAACCACTCGGGAGAAGTGTATGGTGTTTCCTGAAACATCTAAAAAACAAAGCAACAGAACCTAGGGCACTTCCACTTATGGTCCTATAGCTTAGGGAAATTAAAATCAAAAAGACACAGCCACCCCAAAGTTTGGGACGGCTCTGTTTACAAGAACCTCGTTTACAGTACAAGTTGAACATCGCAGAAAGTGAAAAATGGAGAAAGAAGTTGTGGTATTTACTTACAAAGCAATAACACTCAGCAATGAAATCTGTGTCATCAGGCCCTTAGCAGCACAATGAGTGGATTCAGGTATGATGATTCTAACTGAAGTAAGTCACACAGAAAAAGAAACATAAGATATCAGTAATACATGGAATGTAAACTTGGCTACACAGGAACTGAATTACAGAACAGAACAGGGTCTCAAATTTTGAAAAGCAACTTATGCTTGCTTAAGGGTAAAGGTGAGTTGGGGTGCTGCATAAAACCAGAGATTGAAATGAGCACAGATAAAGTTCCTTAAGTCAAATATGGAATAGACAAGAGCTACTCCTTGCTCAACGAAATGGACTCAACACCGCATATTAAACGCCTAAGAATGTACCTGACTAGTAAGTATCTTAAAACCTATGGATTGCTATGTCTCCGAAAGAGAATCAAGCATGTGTACAGGGGCATAAACGCAGCAGTGATAGGATTGGAGAGGTTCGGTGAGCAAATGAAGACCCTTTGAAGTCATATTGCACGGTACCCATTACACGGGTCTCAACTCTCCAGGTTTAAGGTATTCTTCCTTCAGCTAAAACATGCATGTGGAACCCAAGTATGATCAACCATGTGAACGGGAGACGTGTTCAAATATGTCTCAGTTTTCCTCCCCTGGTACTCGGGTGCAACATTCCAGACGCTTTACTAACACTCTCCCCACTTGGAGAGTCAGCGCCTTTAACCTCCTGTTTGGCCCAGTTTGTAATTTCTGCGGAAGATGAACAGGAATAGCGAGAACCAATGAGAGATTAGCTGGAGGTGTCTGGACGGGCAAATTTAACTCTCATTTCCCACTAGGAAGAGGAAATAACCAAAGGCTCAGCGTGCCGTGCCGGAACCAGATAAGGGCCTGAAGCCATCCTGCGGTGTTGCGGCCAGGTCACAAGAAAGCGAGTTGAAGAAAGGAGCTCAGGGGCACTGAAATTCACAAACCTGCAGAGTTATAAATGACAGCTATCGTCCAAAAATAGACTGAAGTAAGGCTGCCAAGAGGACTTGAAAGCGGGGCAGAATTGCAGGAAACCGATTTCAGGAGGTAGACTGGAATTGCATTGAAA
This sequence comes from Delphinus delphis, assembly GCF_949987515.2. NCBI lineage: Eukaryota > Metazoa > Chordata > Mammalia > Artiodactyla > Delphinidae > Delphinus > Delphinus delphis. The sequence continues at coordinate 375,062 of NW_027192752.1, forward strand.
GCATAGGAAAAGAGGCAGAACGTCCACAATGATGCACTTGGCCAAAAAGGGCGTATGCGTTTTTTCCTGAATATATTCAGGAAAAAACGCATACGCCCTTTTTGGCCAACCAAGCAAGCTTGCAAAGGAAATCTGCACTACAATGAAGTCTCACTTTCCCCCGGTCAAAAGGGCCATCTGAAAAAAGTGTAAAATCCAGAAAGGCAGGACAGGCCATGGAGAACTGGGAGCCTTGTTATGCTGATGGGCGGGATGTAAATTGCCAACAGACACTTGGGAGAAGTGTATGGTGTTTCCTGAAACATCTAAAAAACAAAGCAACAGAGCCTAGGGCACTTCCACTTATGGTCCTATAGCTTAGGGAAATTAAAATCAAAAAGACACAGCCACCCCAAAGTTTGGAATGGCTCTGTTTACAAGAACCTCGTTTACAGTACAAGTTCAACATCGCAGAAAGTGAAAAATGGATAAAGAAGTTGTGGTATTCACTTACAAAGCAATATCACTCAGCAATGAATTCTATGTCATCAGGCCCTTAGCATCGCAATGACTGGATTCAGGTATGATGATTCTAACTGAAATAAGTCACACAGAAAAAGAAACATCATAAGATATCACTAATACACGGAATGTAAACTTGGCTACACAGGAACTGAATTACAGAACAGAACAGGGTCTCAAATTTAGAAAACCAACTTATGCTTGCTTAAGGGGAAAGGTGAGTTGGGGTGCTGCATAAAACCAGAGATTGAAATGAGCACAGATAAAGTTCCTTAAGCCAAATATGGAATAGACAAGAGCTACTCCTTGCTCAACGAAATGGACTCAACACCCCATATTAAACCCCTAAGAATGTACCTGACTAGTAAGTATCTTAAAACCTATGGATTGCTATGTCTCCAAAAGAGAATCAAGCGTGTGTACAGGGGAATAAACACAGCAGTGATAGGATTGGAGAGGTTCGGTGAGCAAATGAAGACCCTTTGAAGTTATATTGCATGGTACCCATTACACGGGTCTCAACTCTCCAGGTTTAAGGTATTCTTCCTTCAGCTAAAACATGCATGTGGAACCCAGAGTATGATCAACCATGTGAACGGGAGACGTGTTCAAATATGTCTCAGTTTTCCTCCCCTGGTACTCGGGTGCAACATTCCAGACGCTTTACTAACACTCTCCCCACTTGGAGCGTCAGCGCCTTTAACCTCCTGTTTGGCCCAGTTTGCAATTTCTGCGGAAGATGAACAGGAATAGCGAGAACCAATGAGAGGCTAGCTGGAGGTGTCTGGACGGGCAAATTTAACTCTCATTTCCCACCAGGAAGAGGAAATAACCAAAGGCTCAGCGTGCCGTACCGGAACCAGATTAGGGGCTGAAGCCATCCTGCGGTGTTGCGGCCAGCTCAAAAGAAAGCGAGTTGAACAAAGGAGCTCAGGGGCACTGTAATTCACAAACCTGCAGAGTTATAAATGACAGCTATCGTCCAAAAATAGACTGAAGTAAGGCTGCCAAGAGGACTTGAAAGTGGGGCAGAATTGCAGGAAACCGATTTCAGGAGGTAGACTGGAATTGCATTGAAAGCATAGGAAAAGAGGGAGAACGTCCACAATGATGCACTTGGCCAAAAAGGGCGTATGCGTTTTTTCCTGAATATATTCAGGAAAAAACGCATACGCCCTTTTTGGCCAACCAAGCAAGCTTGCAAAGGAAATCTGCACTACAATGAAGTCTCACTTCCCCCCGGTCAAAAGGGCCATCTGAAAAAAGTGTAAAATCCAGAAAGGCAGGACAGGCCATGGAGAACTGGGAGCCTTGTTATGCTGATGGGCGGGATGTAAATTGCCAACAACCACTCGGGAGAAGTGTATGGTGTTTCCTGAAACATCTAAAAAACAAAGCAACAGAGCCTAGGGCACTTCCAATTATGGTCCTATACCTTAGGGAAATTAAAATCAAAAAGACACAGCCACCCCAAAGTTTGGAACGGCTCTGTTTACAAGAACCTCGTTTACAGTACAAGTTCAACATCGCAGAAAGTGAAAAATGGATAAAGAACTTGTGGTACTTACGTACAATGCAGTAACACTCAGCAATGAAATCTATGCCATCAGGCCCGTAGCAGCATAATGAGTAGATTCAGGTACGATGAATCTAACTGAAATAAGTCACACAGAAAAAGAAACATCATAAGATATCAGTAATACACGGAATGGAAACTTGGCTACACAGGAACTGAATTACAGAACAGAACAGGGTCTCAAATTTAGAAAACCAACTTATGCTTGCTTAAGGGGAAAGGTGAGTTGGGGTGCTGCATAAAACCAGAGATTGAAATGAGCACAGATAAAGTTCCTTAAGCCAAATATGGAATAGACAAGAGCTACTCCTTGCTCAACGAAATGGACTCAACACCGCATATTAAACGCCTAAGAATGTACCTGACTAGTAAGTATCTTAAAACCTATGGATTGCTATGTCTCCAAAAGAGAATCAAGCATGTGTACAGGGGCATAAACGCAGCAGTGATAGGATTGGAGAGGTTCGGTGAGCAAATGAAGACCCTTTGAAGTCATATTGCATGGTACCCATTACACGGGTCTTAACTCTCCAGGTTTAAGGTATTCTTCCTTCAGCTAAAACATGCATGTGGAACCCAAGTATGATCAACCATGTGAACGGGAGACGTGTTCAAATATGTCTCAGTTTTCCTCCCCTGGTACTCGGGTGCAACATTCCAGACGCTTTACTAACACTCTCCCCACTTGGAGAGTCAGCGCCTTTAACCTCCTGTTTGGCCCAGTTTGCAATTTCTGCGGAAGATGAACAGGAATAGCGAGAACCAATGAGAGATTAGCTGGAGGTGTCTGGACGGGCAAATTTAACTCTCATTTCCCACCAGGAAGAGGAAATAACCAAAGGCTCAGCGTGCCGTGCCGGAACCAGATTAGGGCCTGAAGCCATCCTGCGGTGTTGCGGCCAGGTCACAAGAAAGCGAGTTGAAGAAAGGAGCTCAGGGGCACTGAAATTCACAAACCTGCAGAGTTATAAATGACAGCTATCGTCCAAAAATAGACTAAAGTAAGGCTGCCAAGAGGACTTGAAAGCGGGGCAGAATTGCAGGAAACCGATTTCAGGAGGTAGACTGGAATTGCATTGAAAGCATAGGAAAAGAGGCAGAACGTCCACAATGATGCACTTGGCCAAAAAGGGCGTATGCGTTTTTTCCTGAATATATTCAGGAAAAAACGCATACGCCCTTTTTGGCCAACCAAGCAAGCTTGCAAAGGAAATCTGCACTACAATGAAGTCTCACTTTCCCCCGGTCAAAAGGGCCATCTGAAAAAAGTGTAAAATCCAGAAAGGCAGGACAGGCCATGGAGAACTGGGAGCCTTGTTATGCTGATGGGCGGGATGTAAATTGCCAACAGACACTTGGGAGAAGTGTATGGTGTTTCCTGAAACATCTAAAAAACAAAGCAACAGAGCCTAGGGCACTTCCACTTATGGTCCTATAGCTTAGGGAAATTAAAATCAAAAAGACACAGCCACCCCAAAGTTTGGAATGGCTCTGTTTACAAGAACCTCGTTTACAGTACAAGTTCAACATCGCAGAAAGTGAAAAATGGATAAAGAAGTTGTGGTATTCACTTACAAAGCAATATCACTCAGCAATGAATTCTATGTCATCAGGCCCTTAGCATCGCAATGACTGGATTCAGGTATGATGATTCTAACTGAAATAAGTCACACAGAAAAAGAAACATCATAAGATATCACTAATACACGGAATGGAAACTTGGCTACACAGGAACTGAATTACAGAACAGAACAGGGTCTCAAATTTAGAAAAACAACTTATGCTTGCTTAAGGGGAAAGGTGAGTTGGGGTGCTGCATAAAACCAGAGATTGAAATGAGCACAGATAAAGTTCCTTAAGTCAAATATGGAATAGACAAGAGCTACTCCTTGCTCAACGAAATGGACTCAAAACCCCATATTAAACCCCTAAGAATGTACCTGACTAGTAAGTATCTTAAAACCTATGGATTGCTATGTCTCCAAAAGAGAATCAAGCGTGTGTACAGGGGAATAAACACAGCAGTGATAGGATTGGAGAGGTTCGGTGAGCAAATGAAGACCCTTTGAAGTCATATTGCATGGTACCCATTCCACGGGTTTCAACTACCCAGGTTTTAGGTATTCTTCCTTCAGCTAAAATATGCATGTGGAACCCAGAGTATGGTCAACCATGTGATCGGGAGACGTGTTCAAATATGTCTCAGTTTTCCTCCCCTGGTACTCGGGTGCAACATTCCAGACCCTTTACTAACACTCTCCCCACTTGGAGAGTCAGCGCCTTTAACCTCCTGTTTGGCACAGTTTGCAATTTCTGCGGAAGATGAACAGGAATAGCGAGAACCAATGAGAGGCTAGCTGGAGGTGTCTGGACGGGCAAATTTAACTCTCATTTCCCACCAGGAAGAGGAAATAACCAAAGGCTCAGCGTGCCGTACCGGAACCAGATTAGGGCCTGAAGCCATCCTGCGGTGTTGCGGCCAGCTCAAAAGAAAGCGAGTTGAAGAAAGGAGCTCAGGGGCACTGTAATTCACAAACCTGCAGAGTTATAAATGACAGCTATCGTCCAAAAATAGACTGAAGTAAGGCTGCCAAGAGGACTTGAAAGCGGGGCAGAATTGCAGGAAACCGATTTCAGAAGGTAGACTGGAATTGCATTGAAAGCATAGGAAAAGAGGCAGAACGTCCACAATGATGCACTTGGCCAAAAAGGGCGTATGCGTTTTTTCCTGAATATATTCAGGAAAAAACGCATACGCCCTTTTTGGCCAACCAAGCAAGCTTGCAAAGGAAATCTGCACTACAATGAAGTCTCACTTCCCCCCGGTCAAAAGGGCCATCTGAAAAAAGTGTAAAATACAGAAAGGCAGGACAGGCCATGGAGAACTGGGAGCCTTGTTATGCTGATGGGCGGGATGTAAATTGCCAACAACCACTCGGGAGAAGTGTATGGTGTTTCCTGAAACATCTAAAAAACAAAGCAACAGAACCTAGGGCACTTCCACTTATGGTCCTATAGCTTAGGGAAATTAAAATCAAAAAGACACAGCCACCCCAAAGTTTGGAACGGCTCTGTTTACAAGAACCTCGTTTACAGTACAAGTTCAACATCACAGAAAGTGAAAAATGGATAAAGAAGTTGTGGTATTTACTTACAAAGCAATATCACTCAGCAAGGAAAAATGTGTCATCAGGCCCTTAGCAGCACAATGAGTGGATTCAGGTATGATGATTCTAACTGAAATAAGTCACACAGAAAAAGAAACATCATAAGATATCAGTAATACACGGAATGTAAACTTGGCTACACAGGAACTGAATTACAGAACAGAACAGGGTCTCAAATTTAGAAAACCAACTTATGCTTGCTTAAGGGTAAAGGTGAGTTGGGGTGCTGCATAAAACCAGAGATTGAAATGAGCACAGATAAAGTTCCTTAAGCCAAATATGGAATAGACAAGAGCTACTCCTTGCTCAACGAAATGGACTCAACACCGCATATTTAACGCCTAAGAATGTACCTGACTAGTAAGTATCGTAAAACCTATGGATTGCTATGTCTCCGAAAGAGAATCAAGCATGTGTACAGGGGCATAAACGCAGCAGTGATAGGATTGGAGAGGTTCGGTGAGCAAATGAAGACCCTTTGAAGTCATATTGCATGGTTCCCATTACACGGGTCTCAACTCTCCAGATTTAAGGTATTCTTCCTTCAGCTAAAACATGCATGTGGAACCCAAGTATGATCAACCATGTGAACGGGAGACGTGTTCAAATATGTCTCAGTTTTCCTCCCCTGGTACTCGGGTGCAACATTCCAGACGCTTTACTAACACTCTCCCCACTTGGAGAGTCAGCGCCTTTAACCTCCTGTTTGGCACAGTTTGCAATTTCTGCGGAAGATGAACAGGAATAGCGAGAACCAATGAGAGGCTAGCTGGAGGTGTCTGGACGGGCAAATTTAACTCTCATTTCCCACCAGGAAGAGGAAATAACCAAAGGCTCAGCGTGCCGTACCGGAACCAGATTAGGGCCTGAAGCCATCCTGCGGTGTTGCGGCCAGCTCAAAAGAAAGCGAGTTGAAGAAAGGAGCTCAGGGGCACTGTAATTCACAAACCTGCAGAGTTATAAATGACAGCTATCGTCCAAAAATAGACTGAAGTAAGGCTGCCAAGAGGACTTGAAAGCGGGGCAGAATTGCAGGAAACCGATTTCAGGAGGTAGACTGGAATTGCATTGAAAGCATAGGAAAAGAGGCAGAACGTCCACAATGATGCACTTGGCCAAAAAGGGCGTATGCGTTTTTTCCTGAATATATTCAGGAAAAAACGCATACGCCCTTTTTGGCCAACCAAGCAAGCTTGCAAAGGAAATCTGCACTACAATGAAGTCTCACTTCCCCCCGGTCAAAAGGGCCATCTGAAAAAAGTGTAAAATCCAGAAAGGCAGGACAGGCCATGGAGAACTGGGAGCCTTGTTATGCTGATGGGCGGGATGTAAATTGCCAACAGACACTCCGGAGAAGTGTATGGTGTTTCCTGAAACATCTAAAAAACAAAGCAACAGAGCCTAGGGCACTTCCACTTATGGTCCTATAGCTTAGAGAAATTAAAATCAAAAAGACACAGCCACCCCAAAGTTTGGAACGGCTCTGTTTACAAGAACCTCGTTTACAGTACAAGTTCAACATCGCAGAAAGTGAAAAATGGATAAAGAAGTTGTGGTATTTACTTACAAAGCAATATCACTCAGCAATGAAATCTGTGTCATCAGGCCCTTAGCAGCACAATGAGTGGATTCAGGTATGGTGATTCTAACTGAAATAAGTCACACAGAAAAAGAAACATTATAAGATATCAGTAATACACGGAATGTAAACTTGGCTACACAGGAACTGAATTACAGAACAGAACAGGGTCTCAAATTTAGAAAACCAACTTATTCTTGCTTAAGGGTAAAGGTGAGTTGGGGTGCTGCATAAAACCAGAGATTGAAATGAGCACAGATAAAGTTCCTTAAGCCAAATATGGAATAGACAAGAGCTACTCCTTGCTCAACGAAATGGACTCAACACCCCATATTAAACGCCTAAGAATGTACCTGACTAGTAAGTATCTTAAAACCTATGGATTGCTATGTCTCCGAAAGAGAATCAAGCATGTGTACAGGGGCATAAACGCAGCTGTGATAGGATTGGAGAGGTTCGGTGAGCAAATGAAGACCCTTTGAAGTCATATTGCATGGTACCCATTCCACGGGTTTCAACTACCCAGGTTTAAGGTATTCTTCCTTCAGCTAAAACATGCATGTGGAACCTAGAGTATGATCAACCATGTGATCGGGAGACGTGTTCAAATATGTCTCAGTTTTCCTCCCCTGGTACTCGGGTGCAACATTCCAGACGCTTTACTAACACTCTTCCCACTTGGAGAGTCAGTCCCTTTAACCTCCTGTTTGGCCCAGTTTGCAATTTCTGCGGAAGATGAACAGGAATAGCGAGAACCAATGAGAGGCTAGCTGGAGGTGTCTGGACGGGCAAATTTAACTCTCATTTCCCACCAGGAAGAGGAATTAACCAAAGGCTCAGCATGCCGTACCGGAACCAGATTAGGGCCTGAAGCCATCCTGCGGTGTTGCGGCCAGGTCACAAGAAAGCGAGTTGAAGAAAGGAGCTCAGGGGCACTGTAATTCACAAACCTGCAGAGTTATAAATGACAGCTATCGTCCAAAAATAGACTGAAGTAAGGCTGCCAAGAGGACTTGAAAGCGGGGCAGAATTGCAGGAAACCGATTTCAGGAGGTAGACTGGAATTGCATTGAAAGCATAGGAAAAGAGGCAGAACGTCCACAATGATGCACTTGGCCAAAAAGGGCGTATGCGTTTTTTCCTGAATATATTCAGGAAAAAACGCATACGCCCTTTTTGGCCAACCAAGCAAGCTTGCAAAGGAAATCTGCACTACAATGAAGTCTCACTTCCCCCAGGTCAAAAGGGCCATCTGAAAAAAGTGTAAAATCCAGAAAGGCAGGACAGGCCATGGAGAACTGGGAGCCTTGTTATGCTGATGGGCGGGATGTAAATTGCCAACAACAACTCGGGAGAAGTGTATGGTGTTTCCTGAAACATCTAAAAAACAAAGCAACAGAACCTAGGGCATTTCCACTTATGGTCCTATAGCTTAGGGAAATTAAAATCAAAAAGACACAGCCACCCCAAAGTTTGGAACGGCTCTGTTTACAAGAACCTCGTATACAGTACAAGTTCAACATCGCAGAAAGTGAAAAATGGATAAAGAAGTTGTGGTATTTACTTACAAAACAATATCACTCAGCAATGAAATCTGTGTCATCACGCTCTTAGCAGCACAATGAGTGGATTCAGGTATGATGATTCTAACTGAAATAAGTCACACAGAAAAAGAAACATCATAAGATATCAGTAATACACGGAATGTAAACTTGGCTACACAGGAACTGAATTACAGAACAGAACAGGGTCTCAAATTTAGAAAAACAACTTATGCTTGCTTAAGGGTAAAGGTGAGTTGGGGTGCTGCATAAAACCAGAGATTGAAATGAGCACAGATAAAGTTCCTTAAGTCAAATATGGAATAGACAAGAGCTACTCCTTGCTCAACGAAATGGACTCAACACCGCATATTAAACGCCTAAGAATGTACCTGACTAGTAAGTACCTTAAAACCTATGGATTGCTATGTCTCCAAAAGAGAATCAAGCATGTGTACAGGGGCATAAACGCAGCAGTGATAGGATTGGAGAGGTTCGGTGAGCAAATGAAGACCCTTTGATGTCATATTGCATGGTTCCCATTCCACGGGTCTTAACTCTCCAGGTTTAAGGTATTCTTCCTTCAGCTAAAACATGCATGTGGAACCCAATTATGATCAACCATGTGAACGGGAGACGTGTTCAAATATGTCTCAGTTTTCCTCCCCTGGTACTCGGGTGCAACATTCCAGACGCTTTACTAACACTCTCCCCACTTGGAGAGTCAGCGCCTTTAACCTCCTGTTTGGCCCAGTTTGCAATTTCTGCGGAAGATGAACAGGAATAGCGAGAACCAATGAGAGGCTAGCTGGAGGTGTCTGGACGGGCAAATTTAACTCTCATTTCCCACCAGGAAGAGGAAATAACCAAAGGCTCAGCGTGCCGTACCGGAACCAGATTAGGGCCTGAAGCCATCCTGCGGTGTTGCAGCCAGCTCAAAAGAAAGCGAGTTGAAGAAAGGAGCTCAGGGGCACTGTAATTCACAAACCTGCAGAGTTATAAATGACAGCTATCGTCCAAAAATAGACTGAAGTAAGGCTGCCAAGAGGACTTGAAAGCGGGGCAGAATTGCAGGAAACCGATTTCAGGAGGTAGACTGGAATTGCATTGAAAGCATAGGAAAAGAGGCAGAACGTCCACAATGATGCACTTGGCCAAAAAGGGCGTATGCGTTTTTTCCTGAATATATTCAGGAAAAAACGCATACGCCCTTTTTGGCCAACCAAGCAAGCTTGCAAAGGAAATCTGCACTACAATGAAGTCTCACTTCCCCCCGGCCAAAAGGGCCATCTGAAAAAAGTGTAAAATCCAGAAAGGCAACAGGCCATTGAGAACTGGGAGCCTTGTTATGCTGATGGGCGGGATGTAAATTGCCAACAGACACTTGGGAGAAGTGTATGGTGTTTCGTGAAACATCTAAAAAACAAAGCAACAGAGCCTAGGGCACTTCCACTTATGGTCCTATAGCTTAGGGAAATTAAAATCAAAAAGACACAGCCACCCCAAAGTTTGGAACGGCTCTGTTTACAAGAACCTCGTTTACAGTACAAGTTCAACATCGCAGAAAGTGAAAAATGGATAAAGAAGTTGTGGTATTTACTTACAAAGCAATATCACTCAGCAATGAAATCTGTGTCATCACGACCTTAGCAGCACAATGAGTGGATTCAGGTATGATGATTCTAACTGAAATAAGTCACACAGAAAAAGAAACATCATAAGATATCAGTAATACACGGAATGTAAACTTGACTACACAGGAAATGAATTACAGAACAGAACAGGGTCTCAAATTTAGAAAACCAACTTATGCTTGCTTAAGGGTAAAGGTGAGTTGGGGTGCTGCATAAAACCAGAGATTGAAATGAGCACAGATAAAGTTCCTTAAGTCAAATATGGAATAGACAAGAGCTACTCCTTGCTCAACGAAATGGACTCAACACCGCATATTAAACGCCTAAGAATGTACCTGACTAGTAAGTATCTTAAAACCTATGGATTGCTATATCTCCGAAAGAGAATCAAGCATGTGTACAGGGGCATAAACGCAGCAGTGATAGGATTGGAGAGGTTCGGTGAGCAAATGAAGACCCTTTGAAGTCATATTGCATGGTACCCATTACACGGGTCTCAACTCTCCAGGTTTAAGGTATTCTTCCTTCAGCTAAAACATGCATGTGGAACCCAAGTATGATCAACCATGTGAACGGGAGACGTGTTCAAATATGTCTCAGTTTTCCTCCCCTGGTACTCGGGTGCAACATTCCAGACGCTTTTCTAACCCTCTCCCCACTTGGAGAGTAAGCGCCTTTAACCTCCTGTTTGGCCCAGTTTGCAATTTCTGCGGAAGATGAACAAGAATAGCGAGAACCAATGAGAGGCTAGCTGGAGGTGTCTGGACGGGCAAATTTAACTCTCATTTCCCACCAGGAAGAGGAATTAACCAAAGGCTCAGCATGCCGGGCCGGAACCAGATTAGGGCCTGAAGCCATCCTGCGGTGTTGCGGCCAGGTCACAAGAAGGCGAGTTGAAGAAAGGAGCTCACGGGCACTGTAATTCACAAACCTGCAGAGTTATAAATGACAGCTATCGTCCAAAAATAGACTGAAGTAAGGCTGCCAAGAGGACTTGAAAGCGGGGCAGAATTGCAGGAAACCGATTTCAGGAGGTAGACTGGAATTGCATTGAAAGCATAGGAAAAGAGGCAGAACGTCCACAATGATGCACTTGGCCAAAAAGGGCGTATGCGTTTTTTCCTGAATATATTCAGGAAAAAACGCATACGCCCTTTTTGGCCAACCAAGCAAGCTTGCAAAGGAAATCTGCACTACAATGAAGTCTCACTTCCCCCCGGTCAAAAGGGCCATCTGTAAAAAGTGTAAAATCCAGAAAGGCAACAGGCCATTGAGAACTGGGAGCCTTGTTATGCTGATGGGCGGGATGTAAATTGCCAACAACCACTCGGGAGAAGTGTATGGTGTTTCCTGAAACATCTAAAAAACAAAGCAACAGAACCTAGGGCACTTCCACTTATTGTCCTATAGCTTAGGGAAATTAAAATCAAAAAGACACAGCCACCTCAAAGTTTGGAACGGCTCTGTTTACAAGAACCTCGTTTATAGTACAAGTTCAACATCGCAGAAAGTGAAAAATGGAGAAAGAAGTTGTGGTATTTACTTACAAAGCAATATCACTCAGCAATGAAATCTGTGTCATCACGACCTTAGCAGCACAATGAGTGGATTCAGGTATGATGATTCTAACTGAAATAAGTCACACAGAAAAAGAAACATCATAAGATATCAGTAATACACGGAATGTAAACTTGGCTACACAGGAACTGAATTACAGAACAGAACAGGGTCTCAAATTTAGAAAACCAACTTATGCTTGCTTAAGGGTAAAGGTGAGTTGGGGTGCTGCATAAAACCAGAGATTGAAATGAGCACAGATAAAGTTCCTTAAGTCAAATATGGAATAGACAAGAGCTACTCCTTGCTCAACGAAATGGACTCAACACCGCATATTAAACGCCTAAGAATGTACCTGACTAGTAAGTATCTTAAAACCTATGGATTGCTATGTCTCCGAAAGAGAATCAAGCATGTGTACAAGGGCATAAACGCAGCAGTGATAGGATTGGAGAGGTTCGGTGAGCAAATGAAGACCCTTTGAAGTCATATTGCATGGTACCCATTACACGGGTCTCAACTCTCCAGGTTTAAAGTATTCTTCCTTCAGCTAAAACATGCATGTGGAACCCAAGTATGAACAACCATGTGAACGGGAGACGTGTTCAAATATGTCTCAGTTTTCCTCCCCTGGTACTCGGGTGCAACATTCCAGACGCTTTACTAACACTCTCCCCACTTGGAGAGTCAGCGTCTTTAACCTCCTGTTTGGCCCAGTTTGCAATTTCTGCGGAAGATGAACAGGAATAGCGAGAACCAATGAGAGGCTAGCTGGAGGTGTCTGGACGGGCAAATTTAACTCTCATTTCCCACCAGGAAGAGGAAATAACCAAAGGCTCAGCGTGCCGTACCGGAACCAGATTAGGGCCTGAAGCCATCCTGCGGTGTTGCGGCCAGCTCAAAAGAAAGCGAGTTGAAGAAAAGAGCTCAGGGGCACTGTAATGCACAAACCTGCAGAGTTATAAATGACAGCTATCGTCCAAAAATAGACTGAAGTAAGGCTGCCAAGAGGACTTGAAAGCGGGGCAGAATTGCAGGAAACCGATTTCAGGAGGTAGACTGGAATTGCATTGAAAGCATAGGAAAAGAGGCAGAACGTCCACAATGATGCACTTGGCCGAAAAGTGCGTATGCGTTTTTTCCTGAATATATTCAGGAAAAAACGCATACGCCCTTTTTGGCCAACCAAGCAAGCTTGCAAAGGAAATCTGCACTACAATGAAGTCTCACTTCCCCCCGGTCAAAAGGGCCATCTGAAAAAAGTGTAAAATCCAGAAAGGCAGGACAGGCCATGGAGAACTGGGAGCCTTGTTATGCTGATGGGCGGGATGTAAATTGCCAACAGACACTCGGGAGAAGTGTATGGTGTTTCCTGAAACATCTAAAAAACAAAGCAACAGAACCTAGGGCACTTCCACTTATGGTCCTATAGCTTAGGGAAATTAAAATCAAAAAGACACAGCCACCCCAAAGTTTGGAACGGCTCTGTTTACAAGAACCTCGTTTACAGTACAAGTTCAACATCGCAGAAAGTGAAAAATGGATAAAGAAGTTGTGGTATTTACTTACAAAGCAATATCACTCAGCAATGAAATCTGCGTCATCAGGCCCTTAGCAGCACAATGAGTGGATTCAGGTATGATGATTCTAACTGAAATAAGTCACACAGAAAAAGAAACATCATAAGATATCAGTAATACACGGAATGTAAACTTGGCTACACAGGAACTGAATTACAGAACAGAACAGGGTCTCAAATTTAGAAAACCAACTTATTCTTCTTAAAGGTAAAGGTGAGTTGGGGTGCTGCATAAAACCAGAGATTGAAATGAGCACAGATAAAGTTCCTTAAGCCAAATATGGAATAGACAAGAGCTACTCCTTGCTCAACGAAATGGACTCAACACCCCATATTAAACGCCTAAGAATGTACCTGACTAGTAAGTATCTTAAAACCTATGGATAGCTATGTCTCCGAAAGAGAATCAAGCATGTGTACAGGGGCATAAACGCAGCAGTGATAGAATTGGAGAGGTTCGGTGAGCAAATGAAGACCCTTTGAAGTCATATTGCATGGTACCCATTACACGGGTCTTAACTTTCCAGGTTTAAGATATTCTTCCTTCAGCTAAAACATGCATGTGGAACCCAAGTATGATCAACCATGTGAACGGGAGACGTGTTCAAATATGTCTCAGTTTTCCTCCCCTGGTACTCGGGTGCAATATTCCAGACGTTTTACTAACACTCTCCCGACTTGGAGAGTCAGTCCCTTTAACCTCCTGTTTGGCCCAGTTTGCAATTTCTGCGGAAGATGAACAGGAATAGCGAGAACCAATGAGAGACTAGCTGGAGGTGTCTGGACGGGCAAATTTAACTCTCATTTCCCACCAGGAAGAGGAAATAACCAAAGGCTCAGCGTGCAGTGCCGGAACCAGATTAGGGCCTGAAGCCATCCTGCAGTGTTGCGGCCAGGTCACAAGAAAGCGAGTTGAAGAAAGGAGCTCAGGGGCACTGTAATTCACAAACCTGCAGAGTTATAAATGACAGCTATCGTCCAAAAATAGACTGAAGTAAGGCTGCCAAGAGGACTTGAAAGCGGGGCAGAATTGCAGGAAACCAATTTCAGGAGGTAGACTGGAATTGCATTGAAAGCATAGGAAAAGAGGCAGAACGTCCACAATGATGCACTTGGCCAAAAAGGGCGTATGCGTTTTTTCCTGAATATATTCAGGAAAAAACGCATACGCACTTTTTGGCCAACCAAGCAAGCTTGCAAAGGAAATCTGCACTACAATGAAGTCTCACTTCCCCCCGGTCAAAAGGGCCATCTGAAAAAAGTGTAAAATCCAGAAAGGCAGGACAGGCCATGGAGAACTGGGAGCCTTGTTATGCTGATGGGCGGGATGTAAATTGCCAACAGACACTCGGGAGAAGTGTATGGTGTTTCCTGAAACATCTAAAAAACAAAGCAACAGAGCCTAGGGCACTGCCACTTATGGTCCTATAGCTTAGGGAAATTAAAATCAAAAAGACACAGCCACCCCAAAGTTTGGGATGCCTCTGTTTACAAGAACCTCGTTTACAGTACAAGTTCAACATCGCAGAAAGTGAAAAATGGATAAAGAAGTTGTGGTATTTACTTACAAAGCAATATCACTCAGCAATGAAATCTATGTCATCAGGCACTTAGCATCACAATGAGTGGATTCAGGTATGATGATTCTAACTGAAATAAGTCACACAGAAAAAGAAACATCATAAGATATCAGTAATACACGGAATGTAAACTTGGCTACACAGGAACTGAATTACAGAACAGAACAGGGTCTCAAATTTAGAAAACCAACTCATGCTTGCTTAAGGGTAAAGGTGAGTTGGGGTGCTGCATAAAACCAGAGATTGAAATGAGCACAGATAAAGTTCCTTAAGTCAAATATGGAATAGACAAGAGCTACTCCTTGCTCAACAAATTGGACTCAACACCCCATATTAAACGCTTAAGAATGTACCTGACTAGTAAGTATCTTAAAACCTATGGATTGCTATGTCTCCGAAAGAGAATCAAGCATGTGTACAAGGGCATAAACGCAGCAGTGATAGGATTGGAGAGGTTCGGTGAGCAAATGAAGACCCTTTGAAGTTATATTGCATGGTACCCATTACACGGGTCTTAACTCTCCAGGTTTAAGGTATTCTTCCTTCAGCTAAAACATGCATGTGGAACCCAAGTATGATCAACCATGTGAACGGGAGACGTGTTCAAATATGTCTCAGTTTTCCTCCCCTGGTACTCGGGTGCAACATTCCAGACGCTTTACTAACACTCTCCCCACTTGGAGAGTCAGTCCCTTTAACCTCCTGTTTGGCCCAGTTTGCAATTTCTGCGGAAGATGAACAGGAATAGCGAGAACCAATGAGAGGCTAGCTGGAGGTGTCTGGACGGGCAAATTTAACTCTCATTTCCCACCAGGAAGAGGAATTAACCAAAGGCTCAGCATGCCGGGCCGGAACCAGATTAGGGCCTGAAGCCATCCTGCGGTGTTGCGGCCAGGTCACAAGAAAGCGAGTTGAAGAAAGGAGCTCAGGGGCACTGTAATTCACAAACCTGCAGAGTTATAAATGACAGCTATCGTCCAAAAATAGACTGAAGTAAGGCTGCCAAGAGGACTTGAAAGCGGGGCAGAATTGCAGGAAACCGATTTCAGGAGGTAGACTGGAATTGCATTGAAAGCATAGGAAAAGAGGCAGAACGTCCACAATGATGCACTTGGCCAAAAAGGGCGTATGCGTTTTTTCCTGAATATATTCAAGAAAAAACGCATACGCCCTATTTGGCCAACCAAGCAAGCTTGCAAAGGAAATCTGCACTACAATGAAGTCTCACTTCCCCCCGGTCAAAAGGGCCATCTGAAAAAAGTGTAAAAACCAGAAAGGCAACAGGCCATTGAGAACTGGGAGCCTTGTTATGCTGATGGGCGGGATGTAAATTGCCAACAGACACTCGGGAGAAGTGTATGGTGTTTCCTGAAACATCTAAAAAACAAAGCAACAGAGCCTAGGGCACTGTCACTTATGGTCCTATAGCTTAGGGAAATTAAAATCAAAAAGACACAGCCACCCCAAAGTTTGGGACGCCTCTGTTTACAAGAGCCTCGTTTACAGTACAAGTTCAACATCGCAGAAAGTGAAAAATGGATAAAGAAGTTGTGGTATTTACTTACAAAGCAATATCACTCAGCAATGAAATCTATGTCATCAGGCCCTTAGCATCACAATGAGTGGATTCAGGTATGATGATTCTAACTGAAATAAGTCACACAGAAAAAGAAACATCATAAGGTATCAGTAATACACGGAATGTAAACTTGGCTACACAGGAACTGAATTACAGAACAGAACAGGGTCTCAAATTTAGAAAACCAACTTATGCTTGCTTAAGGGTAAAGGTGAGTTGGGGTGCTGCATAAAACCAGAGATTGAAATGAGCACAGATAAATTTCCTTAAGTCAAATATGGAATAGACAAGAGCTACTCCTTGCTCAACGAAATGGACTCAACACCGCATATTAAACGCCTAAGAATGTACCTGACTAGTAAGTATCTTAAAACCTATGGATTGCTATGTCTCCGAAAGAGAATCAAGCATGTGTACAGGGGCATAAACGCAGCAGTGATAGGATTGGAGAGGTTCGGTGAGCAAATGAAGACCCTTTGAAGTCATATTGCATGGTACCCATTACACGGGTCTTAACTCTCCAGGTTTAAGGTATTCTTCCTTCAGCTAAAACATGCATGTGGAACCTAGAGTATGATCAACCATGTGATCGGGAGACGTGTTCAAATATGTCTCAGTTTTCGTACCCTGGTACTCGGGTGCAACATTCCAGTCGATTTACTAACACTCTCCCGACTTGGAGAGTCAGTCCCTTTCACCTCCTGTTTGGCCCAGTTTGCAATTTCTGCGGAAGATGAACAGGAATAGTGAGAACCAACGGAGACTAGCTGGAGGTGTCTGGACGGGCAAATTTAACTCTCATTTCCTACCAGGAAGAGGAATTAACCAAAGGCTCAGCGTGCCATGCCAGAACCAGATTAGGGCCTGAAGCCATCCTGCGGTGTTGCGGCCAGGTCACAAGAAAGCGAGTTGAAGAAAGGAGCTCAGGGGCACTGTAATTCACAAACCTGCAGAGTTATAAATGACAGCTATCGTCCAAAAATAGACAGAAGTAAGGCTGCCAAGAGGACTTGAAAGCGGGGCAGAATTGCAGGAAACCGATTTCAGGAGGTAGACTGGAATTGCATTGAAAGCATAGGAAAAGAGGCAGAACGTCCACAATGATGCACTTGGCCAAAAAGGGCGTATGCGTTTTTTCCTGAATATATTCAGGAAAAAACGCATACGCCCTTTTTGGCCAACCAAGCAAGCTTGCAAAGGAAATCTGCACTACAATGAAGTCTCACTTCCCCCCGGTCAAAAGGGCCATCTGAAAAAAGTGTAAAATCCAGAAAGGCAGGACAGGCCATGGAGAACTGGGAGCCTTGTTATGCTGATGGGCGGGATGTAAATTGCCAACAACCACTCGGGAGAAGTGTATGGTGTTTCCTGAAACATCTAAAAAACAAAGCAACAGAACCTAGGGCACTTCCACTTATGGTCCTATAGCTTAGGGAAATTAAAATCAAAAAGACACAGCCACCCCAAAGTTTGGAACGGCTCTGTTTACAAGAACCTCGTTTACAGTACAAGTTCAACATCGCAGAAAGTGAAAAATGGATAAAGAAGTTGTGGTATTTACTTACAAAGCAATATCACTCAGCAATGAAATCTGTGTCATCAGGCCCTTAGCAGCACAATGAGTGGATTCAGGTATGATGATTCTAACTGAAGTAAGTCACACAGAAAAAGAAACATCATAAGATATCAGTAATACACGGAATGTAAACTTGGCTACACAGGAACTGAATTACAGAACAGAACAGGGTCTCAAATTTAGAAAACCAACTTATGCTTGCTTAAGGGGAAAGGTGAGTTGGGGTGCTGCATAAAACCAGAGATTGAAATGAGCACAGATAAAGTTCCTTAAGTCAAATATGGAATAGACAAGAGCTACTCCTTGCTCAACGAAATGGACTCAACACCGCATATTAAACGCCTAAGAATGTACCTGACTAGTAAGTATCTTAAAACCTATGGATTGCTATGTCTCCGAAAGAGAATCAAGCATGTGTACAGGGGCATAAACGCAGCAGTGATAGGATTGGAGAGGTTCGGTGAGCAAATGAAGACCCTTTGAAGTCATATTGCATGGTACCCATTACACAGGTCTTAACTCTCCAGGTTTAAGGTATTCTTCCTTCAGCTAAAACATGCATGTGGAACCCAAGTATGATCAACCATGTGAACGGGAGACGTGTTCAAATATGTCTCAGTTTTCCTCCCCTGGTACTCGGGTGCAACATTCCAGACGCTTTACTAACACTCTCCCCACTTGGAGAGTCAGCGCCTTTAACCTCCTGTTTGGCCCAGTTTGCAATTTCTGCGGAAGATGAACAGGAATAGCGAGAACCAATGAGAGATTAGCTGGAGGTGTCTGGACGGGCAAATTTAACTCTCATTTCCCACCAGGAAGAGGAAATAACCAAAGGCTCAGCGTGCCGTGCCGGAACCAGATTAGGGCCTGAAGCCATCCTGCGGTGTTGCGGCCAGGTCACAAGAAAGCGAGTTGAAGAAAGGAGCTCAGGGGCACTGAAATTCACAAACCTGCAGAGTTATAAATGACAGCTATCGTCCAAAAATAGACTGAAGTAAGGCTGCCAAGAGGACTTGAAAGCGGGGCAGAATTGCAGGAAACCGATTTCAGGAGGTAGACTGGAATTGCATTGAAAGCATAGGAAAAGAGGCAGAACGTCCACAATGATGCACTTGGCCAAAAAGGGCGTATGCGTTTTTTCCTGAATATATTCAAGAAAAAACGCATACGCCCTTTTTGGCCAACCAAGCAAGCTTGCAAAGGAAATCTGCACTACAATGAAGTCTCACTTTCCCCCGGTCAAAAGGGCCATCTGAAAAAAGTGTAAAATCCAGAAAGGCAGGACAGGCCATGGAGAACTGGGAGCCTTGTTATGCTGATGGGCGGGATGTAAATTGCCAACAGACACTTGGGAGAAGTGTATGGTGTTTCCTGAAACATCTAAAAAACAAAGCAACAGAGCCTAGGGCACTTCCACTTATGGTCCTATAGCTTAGGGAAATTAAAATCAAAAAGACACAGCCACCCCAAAGTTTGGAATGGCTCTGTTTACAAGAACCTCGTTTACAGTACAAGTTCAACATCGCAGAAAGTGAAAAATGGATAAAGAAGTTGTGGGATTCACTTACAAAGCAATATCACTCAGCAATGAATTCTATGTCATCAGGCCCTTAGCATCGCAATGACTGGATTCAGGTATGATGATTCTAACTGAAATAAGTCACACAGAAAAAGAAACATCATAAGATATCACTAATACACGGAATGTAAACTTGCGTACACAGGAACTGAATTACAGAACAGAACAGGGTCTCAAATTTAGAAAACCAACCTATGCTTGCTTAAGGGGAAAGGTGAGTTGGGGTGCTGCATAAAACCAGAGATTGAAATGAGCACAGATAAAGTTCCTTAAGCCAAATATGGAATAGACAAGAGCTACTCCTTGCTCAACGAAATGGACTCAAAACCCCATATTAAACCCCTAAGAATGTACCTGACTAGTAAGTATCTTAAAACCTATGGATTGCTATGTCTCCAAAAGAGAATCAAGCGTGTGTACAGGGGAATAAACACAGCAGTGATAGGATTGGAGAGGTTCGGTGAGCAAATGAAGACCCTTTGAAGTTATATTGCATGGTACCATTACACGGGTCTCAACTCTCCAGGTTTAAGGTATTCTTCCTTCAGCTAAAACATGCATGTGGAACCCAGAGTATGATCAACCATGTGAACGGGAGACGTGTTCAAATATGTCTCAGTTTTCCTCCCCTGGTACTCGGGTGCAACATTCCAGACGCTTTACTAACACTCTCCCCACTTGGAGCGTCAGCGCCTTTAACCTCCTGTTTGGCCCAGTTTGCAATTTCTGCGGAAGATGAACAGGAATAGCGAGAACCAATGAGAGGCTAGCTGGAGGTGTCTGGACGGGCAAATTTAACTCTCATTTCCCACCAGGAAGAGGAAATAACCAAAGGCTCAGCGTGCCGTACCGGAACCAGATTAGGGCCTGAAGCCATCCTGCGGTGTTGCGGCCAGCTCAAAAGAAAGCGAGTTGAACAAAGGAGCTCAGGGGCACTGTAATTCACAAACCTGCAGAGTTATAAATGACAGCTATCGTCCAAAAATAGACTGAAGTAAGGCTGCCAAGAGGACTTGAAAGTGGGGCAGAATTGCAGGAAACCGATTTCAGGAGGTAGACTGGAATTGCATTGAAAGCATAGGAAAAGAGGCAGAACGTCCACAATGATGCACTTGGCCAAAAAGGGTGTATGCGTTTTTTCCTGAATATATTCAGGAAAAAACGCATACGCCCTTTTTGGCCAACCAAGCAAGCTTGCAAAGGAAATCTGCACTACAATGAAGTCTCACTTCCCCCCGGTCAAAAGGGCCATCTGAAAAAAGTGTAAAATCCAGAAAGGCAGGACAGGCCATGGAGAACTGGGAGCCTTGTTATGCTGATGGGCGGGATGTAAATTGCCAACAGACACTTGGGAGAAGTGTATGGTGTTTCCTGAAACATCTAAAAAACAAAGCAACAGAGCCTAGGCCACTTCCACTTATGGTCCTATAGCTTAGGGAAATTAAAATCAAAAAGACACAGCCACCCCAATGTTTGGAACGGCTCTGTTTACAAGAACCTCGTTTACAGTACAAGTTCAACATCGCAGAAAGTGAAAAATGGATAAAGAAGTTGTGGTATTTACTTACAAAGCAATATCACTCAGCAATGAAATCTATGTCATCAGGCCCTTAGCATCACAATGAGTGGATTCAGGTATGATGATTCTAACTGAAGTAAGTCACACAGAAAAAGAAACATCATAAGATATCAGTAATACACGGAATGTAAACTTGGCTACACAGGAACTGAATTACAGAACAGAACAGGGACTCAAATTTAGAAAAACAACTTATGCTTGCTTAAGGGTAAAGGTGAGTTGGGGTGCTGCATAAAACCAGAGATTCAAATGAGCACAGATAAAGTTCCTTAAGCCAAATATGGAATAGACAAGAGCTACTCCTTGCTCAACGAAATGGACTCAACACCGCATATTAAACGCCTAAGAATGTACCTGACTTGTAAATATCTTAAAACCTATGGATTGCTATGTCTCCAAAAGAGAATCAAGCATGTGTACAGGGGCATAAACGCAGCAGTGATAGGATTGGAGAGGTTCGGTGAGCAAATGAAGACCCTTTGAAGTCATATTGCATGGTACCCATTCCACGGGTTTCAACTACCCAGGTTTAAGGTATTCTTCCTTCAGCTAAAACATGCATGTGGAACCTAGAGTATGATCAACCATGTGATCGGGAGACGTGTTCAAATATGTCTCAGTTTTCGTACCCTGGTACTCGGGTGCAACATTCCAGTCGATTTACTAACACTCTCCCGACTTGGAGAGTCAGTCCCTTTCACCTCCTGTTTGGCCCAGTTTGCAATTTCTGCGGAAGATGAACAGGAATAGTGAGAACCAACGGAGACTAGCTGGAGGTGTCTGGACGGGCAAATTTAACTCTCATTTCCTACCAGGAAGAGGAATTAACCAAAGGCTCAGCGTGCCATGCCAGAACCAGATTAGGGCCTGAAGCCATCCTGCGGTGTTGCGGCCAGGTCACAAGAAAGCGAGTTGAAGAAAGGAGCTCAGGGGCACTGTAATTCACAAACCTGCAGAGTTATAAATGACAGCTATCCTCCAAAAATAGACTGAAGTAAGGCTGCCAAGAGGACTTGAAAGCGGGGCAGAATTGCAGGAAACCGATTTCAGGAGGTAGACTGGAATTGCATTGAAAGCATAGGAAAAGAGGCAGAACGTCCACAATGATGCACTTGGCCAAAAAGGGCGTATGCGTTTTTTCCTGAATATATTCAGGAAAAAACGCATACGCCCTTTTTGGCCAACCAAGCAAGCTTGCAAAGGAAATCTGCACTACAATGAAGTCTCACTTCCCCCCGGTCAAAAGGGCCATCTGAAAAAAGTGTAAAATCCAGAAAGGCAGGACAGGCCATGGAGAACTGGGAGCCTTGTTATGCTGATGGGCGGGATGTAAATTGCCAACAACCACTCGGGAGAAGTGTATGGTGTTTCCTGAAACATCTAAAAAACAAAGCAACAGAACCTAGGGCACTTCCACTTATGGTCCTATAGCTTAGGGAAATTAAAATCAAAAAGACACAGCCACCCCAAAGTTTGGAACGGCTCTGTTTACAAGAACCTCGTTTACAGTACAAGTTCAACATCGCAGAAAGTGAAAAATGGATAAAGAAGTTGTGGTATTTACTTACAAAGCAATATCACTCAGCAATGAAATCTGTGTCATCAGGCCCTTAGCAGCACAATGAGTGGATTCAGGTATGATGATTCTAACTGAAGTAAGTCACACAGAAAAAGAAACATCATAAGATATCAGTAATACACGGAATGTAAACTTGGCTACACAGGAACTGAATTACAGAACAGAACAGGGTCTCAAATTTAGAAAACCAACTTATGCTTGCTTAAGGGGAAAGGTGAGTTGGGGTGCTGCATAAAACCAGAGATTGAAATGAGCACAGATAAAGTTCCTTAAGTCAAATATGGAATAGACAAGAGCTACTCCTTGCTCAACGAAATGGACTCAACACCGCATATTAAACGCCTAAGAATGTACCTGACTAGTAAGTATCTTAAAACCTATGGATTGCTATGTCTCCGAAAGAGAATCAAGCATGTGTACAGGGGCATAAACGCAGCAGTGATAGGATTGGAGAGGTTCGGTGAGCAAATGAAGACCCTTTGAAGTCATATTGCATGGTACCCATTACACAGGTCTTAACTCTCCAGGTTTAAGGTATTCTTCCTTCAGCTAAAACATGCATGTGGAACCCAAGTATGATCAACCATGTGAACGGGAGACGTGTTCAAATATGTCTCAGTTTTCCTCCCCTGGTACTCGGGTGCAACATTCCAGACGCTTTACTAACACTCTCCCCACTTGGAGAGTCAGCGCCTTTAACCTCCTGTTTGGCCCAGTTTGCAATTTCTGCGGAAGATGAACAGGAATAGCGAGAACCAATGAGAGATTAGCTGGAGGTGTCTGGACGGGCAAATTTAACTCTCATTTCCCACCAGGAAGAGGAAATAACCAAAGGCTCAGCGTGCCGTGCCGGAACCAGATTAGGGCCTGAAGCCATCCTGCGGTGTTGCGGCCAGGTCACAAGAAAGCGAGTTGAAGAAAGGAGCTCAGGGGCACTGAAATTCACAAACCTGCAGAGTTATAAATGACAGCTATCGTCCAAAAATAGACTGAAGTAAGGCTGCCAAGAGGACTTGAAAGCGGGGCAGAATTGCAGGAAACCGATTGCAGGAGGTAGACTGGAATTGCATTGAAAGCATAGGAAAAGAGGCAGAACGTCCACAATGATGCACTTGGCCAAAAAGGGCGTATGCGTTTTTTCCTGAATATATTCAAGAAAAAACGCATACGCCCTTTTTGGCCAACCAAGCAAGCTTGCAAAGGAAATCTGCACTACAATGAAGTCTCACTTTCCCCCGGTCAAAAGGGCCATCTGAAAAAAGTGTAAAATCCAGAAAGGCAGGACAGGCCATGGAGAACTGGGAGCCTTGTTATGCTGATGGGCGGGATGTAAATTGCCAACAGACACTTGGGAGAAGTGTATGGTGTTTCCTGAAACATCTAAAAAACAAAGCAACAGAGCCTAGGGCACTTCCACTTATGGTCCTATAGCTTAGGGAAATTAAAATCAAAAAGACACAGCCACCCCAAAGTTTGGAATGGCTCTGTTTACAAGAACCTCGTTTACAGTACAAGTTCAACATCGCAGAAAGTGAAAAATGGATAAAGAAGTTGTGGGATTCACTTACAAAGCAATATCACTCAGCAATGAATTCTATGTCATCAGGCCCTTAGCATCGCAATGACTGGATTCAGGTATGATGATTCTAACTGAAATAAGTCACACAGAAAAAGAAACATCATAAGATATCACTAATACACGGAATGTAAACTTGCGTACACAGGAACTGAATTACAGAACAGAACAGGGTCTCAAATTTAGAAAACCAACCTATGCTTGCTTAAGGGGAAAGGTGAGTTGGGGTGCTGCATAAAACCAGAGATTGAAATGAGCACAGATAAAGTTCCTTAAGCCAAATATGGAATAGACAAGAGCTACTCCTTGCTCAACGAAATGGACTCAAAACCCCATATTAAACCCCTAAGAATGTACCTGACTAGTAAGTATCTTAAAACCTATGGATTGCTATGTCTCCAAAAGAGAATCAAGCGTGTGTACAGGGGAATAAACACAGCAGTGATAGGATTGGAGAGGTTCGGTGAGCAAATGAAGACCCTTTGAAGTTATATTGCATGGTACCATTACACGGGTCTCAACTCTCCAGGTTTAAGGTATTCTTCCTTCAGCTAAAACATGCATGTGGAACCCAGAGTATGATCAACCATGTGAACGGGAGACGTGTTCAAATATGTCTCAGTTTTCCTCCCCTGGTACTCGGGTGCAACATTCCAGACGCTTTACTAACACTCTCCCCACTTGGAGCGTCAGCGCCTTTAACCTCCTGTTTGGCCCAGTTTGCAATTTCTGCGGAAGATGAACAGGAATAGCGAGAACCAATGAGAGGCTAGCTGGAGGTGTCTGGACGGGCAAATTTAACTCTCATTTCCCACCAGGAAGAGGAAATAACCAAAGGCTCAGCGTGCCGTACCGGAACCAGATTAGGGCCTGAAGCCATCCTGCGGTGTTGCGGCCAGCTCAAAAGAAAGCGAGTTGAACAAAGGAGCTCAGGGGCACTGTAATTCACAAACCTGCAGAGTTATAAATGACAGCTATCGTCCAAAAATAGACTGAAGTAAGGCTGCCAAGAGGACTTGAAAGTGGGGCAGAATTGCAGGAAACCGATTTCAGGAGGTAGACTGGAATTGCATTGAAAGCATAGGAAAAGAGGCAGAACGTCCACAATGATGCACTTGGCCAAAAAGGGCGTATGCGTTTTTTCCTGAATATATTCAGGAAAAAACGCATACGCCCTTTTTGGCCAACCAAGCAAGCTTGCAAAGGAAATCTGCACTACAATGAAGTCTCACTTCCCCCCGGTCAAAAGGGCCATCTGAAAAAAGTGTAAAATCCAGAAAGGCAGGACAGGCCATGGAGAACTGGGAGCCTTGTTATGCTGATGGGCGGGATGTAAATTGCCAACAGACACTTGGGAGAAGTGTATGGTGTTTCCTGAAACATCTAAAAAACAAAGCAACAGAGCCTAGGCCACTTCCACTTATGGTCCTATAGCTTAGGGAAATTAAAATCAAAAAGACACAGCCACCCCAATGTTTGGAACGGCTCTGTTTACAAGAACCTCGTTTACAGTACAAGTTCAACATCGCAGAAAGTGAAAAATGGATAAAGAAGTTGTGGTATTTACTTACAAAGCAATATCACTCAGCAATGAAATCTATGTCATCAGGCCCTTAGCATCACAATGAGTGGATTCAGGTATGATGATTCTAACTGAAGTAAGTCACACAGAAAAAGAAACATCATAAGATATCAGTAATACACGGAATGTAAACTTGGCTACACAGGAACTGAATTACAGAACAGAACAGGGACTCAAATTTAGAAAAACAACTTATGCTTGCTTAAGGGTAAAGGTGAGTTGGGGTGCTGCATAAAACCAGAGATTGAAATGAGCACAGATAAAGTTCCTTAAGCCAAATATGGAATAGACAAGAGCTACTCCTTGCTCAACGAAATGGACTCAACACCGCATATTAAACGCCTAAGAATGTACCTGACTTGTAAATATCTTAAAACCTATGGATTGCTATGTCTCCAAAAGAGAATCAAGCATGTGTACAGGGGCATAAACGCAGCAGTGATAGGATTGGAGAGGTTCGGTGAGCAAATGAAGACCCTTTGAAGTCATATTGCATGGTACCCATTCCACGGGTTTCAACTACCCAGGTTTAAGGTATTCTTCCTTCAGCTAAAACATGCATGTGGAACCTAGAGTATGATCAACCATGTGATCGGGAGACGTGTTCAAATATGTCTCAGTTTTCGTACCCTGGTACTCGGGTGCAACATTCCAGTCGATTTACTAACACTCTCCCGACTTGGAGAGTCAGTCCCTTTCACCTCCTGTTTGGCCCAGTTTGCAATTTCTGCGGAAGATGAACAGGAATAGTGAGAACCAACGGAGACTAGCTGGAGGTGTCTGGACGGCCAAATTTAACTCTCATTTCCTACCAGGAAGAGGAATTAACCAAAGGCTCAGCGTGCCATGCCAGAACCAGATTAGGGCCTGAAGCCATCCTGCGGTGTTGCGGCCAGGTCACAAGAAAGCGAGTTGAAGAAAGGAGCTCAGGGGCACTGTAATTCACAAACCTGCAGAGTTATAAATGACAGCTATCCTCCAAAAATAGACTGAAGTAAGGCTGCCAAGAGGACTTGAAAGTGGGGCAGAATTGCAGGAAACCGATTTCAGGAGGTAGACTGGAATTGCATTGAAAGCATAGGAAAAGAGGCAGAACGTCCACAATGATGCACTTGGCCAAAAAGGGCGTATGCGTTTTTTCCTGAATATATTCAGGAAAAAACGCATACGCCCTTTTTGGCCAACCAAGCAAGCTTGCAAAGGAAATCTGCACTACAATGAAGTCTCACTTCCCCCCGGTCAAAAGGGCCATCTGAAAAAAGTGTAAAATCCAGAAAGGCAGGACAGGCCATGGAGAACTGGGAGCCTTGTTATGCTGATGGGCGGGATGTAAATTGCCAACAACCACTCCGGAGAAGTGTATGGTGTTTCCTGAAACATCTAAAAAACAAAGCAACAGAACCTAGGGCACATCCACTTATGGTCCTATAGCTTAGGGAAATTAAAATCAAAAAGACACAGCCACCCCAAAGTTTGGAACGGCTCTGTTTACAAGAACCTCGTTTACAGTACAAGTTCAACATCGCAGAAAGTGAAAAATGGATAAAGAAGTTGTGGTATTTACTTACAAAGCAATATCACTCAGCAATGAAATCTGTGTCATCAGGCCCTTAGCAGCACAATGAGTGGATTCAGGTATGATGATTCTAACTGAAGTAAGTCACACAGAAAAAGAAACATCATAAGATATCAGTAATACACGGAATGTAAACTTGGCTACACAGGAACTGAATTACAGAACAGAACAGGGTCTCAAATTTAGAAAACCAACTTATGCTTGCTTAAGGGGAAAGGTGAGTTGGGGTGCTGCATAAAACCAGAGATTGAAATGAGCACAGATAAAGTTCCTTAAGTCAAATATGGAATAGACAAGAGCTACTCCTTGCTCAACGAAATGGACTCAACACCGCATATTAAACGCCTAAGAATGTACCTGACTAGTAAGTATCTTAAAACCTATGGATTGCTATGTCTCCGAAAGAGAATCAAGCATGTGTACAGGGGCATAAACGCAGCAGTGATAGGATTGGAGAGGTTCGGTGAGCAAATGAAGACCCTTTGAAGTCATATTGCATGGTACCCATTACACAGGTCTTAACTCTCCAGGTTTAAGGTATTCTTCCTTCAGCTAAAACATGCATGTGGAACCCAAGTATGATCAACCATGTGAACGGGAGACGTGTTCAAATATGTCTCAGTTTTCCTCCCCTGGTACTCGGGTGCAACATTCCAGACGCTTTACTAACACTCTCCCCACTTGGAGAGTCAGCGCCTTTAACCTCCTGTTTGGCCCAGTTTGCAATTTCTGCGGAAGATGAACAGGAATAGCGAGAACCAATGAGAGATTAGCTGGAGGTGTCTGGACGGGCAAATTTAACTCTCATTTCCCACCAGGAAGAGGAAATAACCAAAGGCTCAGCGTGCCGTGCCGGAACCAGATTAGGGCCTGAAGCCATCCTGCGGTGTTGCGGCCAGGTCACAAGAAAGCGAGTTGAAGAAAGGAGCTCAGGGGCACTGAAATTCACAAACCTGCAGAGTTATAAATGACAGCTATCGTCCAAAAATAGACTGAAGTAAGGCTGCCAAGAGGACTTGAAAGCGGGGCAGAATTGCAGGAAACCGATTTCAGGAGGTAGACTGGAATTGCATTGAAAGCATAGGAAAAGAGGCAGAACGTCCACAATGATGCACTTGGCCAAAAAGGGCGTATGCGTTTTTTCCTGAATATATTCAAGAAAAAACGCATACGCCCTTTTTGGCCAACCAAGCAAGCTTGCAAAGGAAATCTGCACTACAATGAAGTCTCACTTTCCCCCGGTCAAAAGGGCCATCTGAAAAAAGTGTAAAATCCAGAAAGGCAGGACAGGCCATGGAGAACTGGGAGCCTTGTTATGCTGATGGGCGGGATGTAAATTGCCAACAGACACTTGGGAGAAGTGTATGGTGTTTCCTGAAACATCTAAAAAACAAAGCAACAGAGCCTAGGGCACTTCCACTTATGGTCCTATAGCTTAGGGAAATTAAAATCAAAAAGACACAGCCACCCCAAAGTTTGGAATGGCTCTGTTTACAAGAACCTCGTTTACAGTACAAGTTCAACATCGCAGAAAGTGAAAAATGGATAAAGAAGTTGTGGGATTCACTTACAAAGCAATATCACTCAGCAATGAATTCTATGTCATCAGGCCCTTAGCATCGCAATGACTGGATTCAGGTATGATGATTCTAACTGAAATAAGTCACACAGAAAAAGAAACATCATAAGATATCACTAATACACGGAATGTAAACTTGCGTACACAGGAACTGAATTACAGAACAGAACAGGGTCTCAAATTTAGAAAACCAACCTATGCTTGCTTAAGGGGAAAGGTGAGTTGGGGTGCTGCATAAAACCAGAGATTGAAATGAGCACAGATAAAGTTCCTTAAGCCAAATATGGAATAGACAAGAGCTACTCCTTGCTCAACGAAATGGACTCAAAACCCCATATTAAACCCCTAAGAATGTACCTGACTAGTAAGTATCTTAAAACCTATGGATTGCTATGTCTCCAAAAGAGAATCAAGCGTGTGTACAGGGGAATAAACACAGCAGTGATAGGATTGGAGAGGTTCGGTGAGCAAATGAAGACCCTTTGAAGTTATATTGCATGGTACCATTACACGGGTCTCAACTCTCCAGGTTTAAGGTATTCTTCCTTCAGCTAAAACATGCATGTGGAACCCAGAGTATGATCAACCATGTGAACGGGAGACGTGTTCAAATATGTCTCAGTTTTCCTCCCCTGGTACTCGGGTGCAACATTCCAGACGCTTTACTAACACTCTCCCCACTTGGAGCGTCAGCGCCTTTAACCTCCTGTTTGGCCCAGTTTGCAATTTCTGCGGAAGATGAACAGGAATAGCGAGAACCAATGAGAGGCTAGCTGGAGGTGTCTGGACGGGCAAATTTAACTCTCATTTCCCACCAGGAAGAGGAAATAACCAAAGGCTCAGCGTGCCGTACCGGAACCAGATTAGGGCCTGAAGCCATCCAGCGGTGTTGCGGCCAGCTCAAAAGAAAGCGAGTTGAACAAAGGAGCTCAGGGGCACTGTAATTCACAAACCTGCAGAGTTATAAATGACAGCTATCGTCCAAAAATAGACTGAAGTAAGGCTGCCAAGAGGACTTGAAAGTGGGGCAGAATTGCAGGAAACCGATTTCAGGAGGTAGACTGGAATTGCATTGAAAGCATAGGAAAAGAGGCAGAACGTCCACAATGATGCACTTGGCCAAAAAGGGCGTATGCGTTTTTTCCTGAATATATTCAGGAAAAAACGCATACGCCCTTTTTGGCCAACCAAGCAAGCTTGCAAAGGAAATCTGCACTACAATGAAGTCTCACTTCCCCCCGGTCAAAAGGGCCATCTGAAAAAAGTGTAAAATCCAGAAAGGCAGGACAGGCCATGGAGAACTGGGAGCCTTGTTATGCTGATGGGCGGGATGTAAATTGCCAACAGACACTTGGGAGAAGTGTATGGTGTTTCCTGAAACATCTAAAAAACAAAGCAACAGAGCCTAGGCCACTTCCACTTATGGTCCTATAGCTTAGGGAAATTAAAATCAAAAAGACACAGCCACCCCAATGTTTGGAACGGCTCTGTTTACAAGAACCTCGTTTACAGTACAAGTTCAACATCGCAGAAAGTGAAAAATGGATAAAGAAGTTGTGGTATTTACTTACAAAGCAATATCACTCAGCAATGAAATCTATGTCATCAGGCCCTTAGCATCACAATGAGTGGATTCAGGTATGATGATTCTAACTGAAGTAAGTCACACAGAAAAAGAAACATCATCAGATATCAGTAATACACGGAATGTAAACTTGGCTACACAGGAACTGAATTACAGAACAGAACAGGGACTCAAATTTAGAAAAACAACTTATGCTTGCTTAATGGTAAAGGTGAGTTGGGGTGCTGCATAAAACCAGAGATTGAAATGAGCACAGATAAAGTTCCTTAAGCCAAATATGGAATAGACAAGAGCTACTCCTTGCTCAACGAAATGGACTCAACACCGCATATTAAACGCCTAAGAATGTACCTGACTTGTAAATATCTTAAAACCTATGGATTGCTATGTCTCCAAAAGAGAATCAAGCATGTGTACAGGGGCATAAACGCAGCAGTGATAGGATTGGAGAGGTTCGGTGAGCAAATGAAGACCCTTTGAAGTCATATTGCATGGTACCCATTCCACGGGTTTCAACTACCCAGGTTTAAGGTATTCTTCCTTCAGCTAAAACATGCATGTGGAACCTAGAGTATGATCAACCATGTGATCGGGAGACGTGTTCAAATATGTCTCAGTTTTCGTACCCTGGTACTCGGGTGCAACATTCCAGTCGATTTACTAACACTCTCCCGACTTGGAGAGTCAGTCCCTTTCACCTCCTGTTTGGCCCAGTTTGCAATTTCTGCGGAAGATGAACAGGAATAGTGAGAACCAACGGAGACTAGCTGGAGGTGTCTGGACGGGCAAATTTAACTCTCATTTCCTACCAGGAAGAGGAATTAACCAAAGGCTCAGCGTGCCATGCCAGAACCAGATTAGGGCCTGAAGCCATCCTGCGGTGTTGCGGCCAGGTCACAAGAAAGCGAGTTGAAGAAAGGAGCTCAGGGGCACTGTAATTCACAAACCTGCAGAGTTATAAATGACAGCTATCGTCCAAAAATAGACAGAAGTAAGGCTGCCAAGAGGACTTGAAAGCGGGGCAGAATTGCAGGAAACCGATTTCAGGAGGTAGACTGGAATTGCATTGAAAGCATAGGAAAAGAGGCAGAACGTCCACAATGATGCACTTGGCCAAAAAGGGCGTATGCGTTTTTTCCTGAATATATTCAGGAAAAAACGCATACGCCCTTTTTGGCCAACCAAGCAAGCTTGCAAAGGAAATCTGCACTACAATGAAGTCTCACTTCCCCCCGGTCAAAAGGGCCATCTGAAAAAAGTGTAAAATCCAGAAAGGCAGGACAGGCCATGGAGAACTGGGAGCCTTGTTATGCTGATGGGCGGGATGTAAATTGCCAACAACCACTCGGGAGAAGTGTATGGTGTTTCCTGAAACATCTAAAAAACAAAGCAACAGAACCTAGGGCACTTCCACTTATGGTCCTATAGCTTAGGGAAATTAAAATCAAAAAGACACAGCCACCCCAAAGTTTGGAACGGCTCTGTTTACAAGAACCTCGTTTACAGTACAAGTTCAACATCGCAGAAAGTGAAAAATGGATAAAGAAGTTGTGGTATTTACTTACAAAGCAATATCACTCAGCAATGAATTCTGTGTCATCAGGCCGTTAGCAGCACAATGAGTGGATTCAGGTATGATGATTCTAACTGAAATAAGTCACACAGAAAAAGAAACATCATAAGATATCAGTAATACACGGAATGTAAACTTGGCTACACAGGAACTGAATTACAGAACAGAACAGGGTCTCAAATTTAGAAAAGCAACTTACTCTTTCTTAAAGGTAAAGGTGAGTTGGGGTGCTGCATAAAACCAGAGATTGAAATGAGCACAGATAAAGTTCCTTAAGCCAAATATGGAATAGACAAGAGCTACTCCTTGCTCAACGAAATGGACTCAACACCCCATATTAAACGCCTAAGAATGTACCTGACTAGTAAGTATCTTAAAACCTATGGATTGCTATGTCTCCGAAAGAGAATCAAGCATGTGTACAGGGGCATAAACGCAGCAGTGATAGGATTGGAGAGGTTCGGTGAGCAAATGAAGACCCTTTGAAGTCATATTGCATGGTACCCATTACACGGGTCTTAACTCTCCAGGTTTAAGGTATTCTTCCTTCAGCTAAAACATGCATGTGGAACCCAGAGTATGATCAACCATGTGAACGGGAGACGTGTTCAAATATGTCTCAGTTTTCCTCCCCTGGTACTCGGGTGCAACATTCCAGACGCTTTACTAACACTCTCCCCACTTGGAGAGTCAGCGCCTTTAACCTCCTGTTTGGCCCAGTTTGCAATTTCTGCGGAAGATGAACAGGAATAGCGAGAACCAATGAGAGACTAGCTGGAGGTGTCTGGACGGGCAAATTTAACTCTCATTTCCCACCAGGAAGAGGAAATAACCAAAGGCTCAGCGTGCCGTGCCGGAACCAGATTAGGGCCTGAAGCCATCCTGCGGTGTTGCGGCCAGGTCACAAGAAAGCGAGTTGAAGAAAGGAGCTCAGGGGCACTGTAATTCACAAACCTGCAGAGTTATAAATGACAGTTATCGTCCAAAAATAGACTGAAGTAAGGCTGCCAAGAGGACTTGAAAGCGGGGCAGAATTGCAGGAAACCGATTTCAGGAGGTAGACTGGAATTGCATTGAAAGCATAGGAAAAGAGGCAGAACGTCCACAATGATGCACTTGGCCAAAAAGTGCGTATGCGTTTTTTCCTGAATATATTCAGGAAAAAACGCATACGCCCTTTTTGGCCAACCAAGCAAGCTTGCAAAGGAAATCTGCACTACAATGAAGTCTCACTTCCCCCCGGTCAAAAGGGCCATCTGAAAAAAGTGTAAAATCCAGAAAGGCAGGACAGGCCATGGAGAACTGGGAGCCTTGTTATGCTGATGGGCGGGATGTAAATTGCCAACAACCACTCGGGAGAAGTGTATGGTGTTTCCTGAAACATCTAAAAAACAAAGCAACAGAACCTAGGGCACTTCCACTTATGGTCCTATAGCTTAGGGAAATTAAAATCAAAAAGACACAGCCACCCCAAAGTTTGGGACGCCTCTGTTTACAAGAACCTCGTTTACAGTACAAGTTGAACATCGCAGAAAGTGAAAAATGGAGAAAGAAGTTGTGGTATTTACTTACAAAGCAATATCACTCAGCAATGAAATCTGTGTCATCAGGCCCTTAGCAGCACAATGAGTGGATTCAGGTATGATGATTCTAACTGAAATAAGTCACACAGAAAAAGAAACATCATAAGATATCAGTAATACACGGAATGTAAACTTGGCTACACAGGAACTGAATTACAGAACAGAACAGGGTCTCAAATTTAGAAAAGCAACTTACTCTTTCTTAAAGGTAAAGGTGAGTTGGGGTGCTGCATAAAACCAGAGATTGAAATGAGCACAGATAAAGTTCCTTAAGCCAAATATGGAATAGACAAGAGCTACTCCTTGCTCAACGAAATGGACTCAACACCCCATATTAAACGCCTAAGAATGTACCTGACTAGTAAGTATCTTAAAACCTATGGATTGCTATGTCTCCGAAAGAGAATCAAGCATGTGTACAGGGGCATAAACGCAGCAGTGATAGGATTGGAGAGGTTCGGTGAGCAAATGAAGACCCTTTGAAGTCATATTGCATGGTACCCATTACACGGGTCTTAACTCTCCAGGTTTAAGGTATTCTTCCTTCAGCTAAAACATGCATGTGGAACCCAGAGTATGATCAACCATGTGAACGGGAGACGTGTTCAAATATGTCTCAGTTTTCCTCCCCTGGTACTCGGGTGCAACATTCCAGACGCTTTACTAACACTCTCCCCACTTGGAGAGTCAGCGCCTTTAACCTCCTGTTTGGCCCAGTTTGCAATTTCTGCGGAAGATGAACAGGAATAGCGAGAACCAATGAGAGACTAGCTGGAGGTGTCTGGACGGGCAAATTTAACTCTCATTTCCCACCAGGAAGAGGAAATAACCAAAGGCTCAGCGTGCCGTGCCGGAACCAGATTAGGGCCTGAAGCCATCCTGCGGTGTTGCGGCCAGGTCACAAGAAAGCGAGTTGAAGAAAGGAGCTCAGGGGCACTGTAATTCACAAACCTGCAGAGTTATAAATGACAGTTATCGTCCAAAAATAGACTGAAGTAAGGCTGCCAAGAGGACTTGAAAGCGGGGCAGAATTGCAGGAAACCGATTTCAGGAGGTAGACTGGAATTGCATTGAAAGCATAGGAAAAGAGGCAGAACGTCCACAATGATGCACTTGGCCAAAAAGTGCGTATGCGTTTTTTCCTGAATATATTCAGGAAAAAACGCATACGCCCTTTTTGGCCAACCAAGCAAGCTTGCAAAGGAAATCTGCACTACAATGAAGTCTCACTTCCCCCCGGTCAAAAGGGCCATCTGAAAAAAGTGTAAAATCCAGAAAGGCAGGACAGGCCATGGAGAACTGGGAGCCTTGTTATGCTGATGGGCGGGATGTAAATTGCCAACAACCACTCGGGAGAAGTGTATGGTGTTTCCTGAAACATCTAAAAAACAAAGCAACAGAACCTAGGGCACTTCCACTTATGGTCCTATAGCTTAGGGAAATTAAAATCAAAAAGACACAGCCACCCCAAAGTTTGGGACGCCTCTGTTTACAAGAACCTCGTTTACAGTACAAGTTGAACATCGCAGAAAGTGAAAAATGGAGAAAGAAGTTGTGGTATTTACTTACAAAGCAATATCACTCAGCAATGAAATCTGTGTCATCAGGCCCTTAGCAGCACAATGAGTGGATTCAGGTATGATGATTCTAACTGAAGTAAGTCACACAGAAAAAGAAACATAAGATATCAGTAATACATGGAATGTAAACTTGGCTACACAGGAACTGAATTACAGAACAGAACAGGGTCTCAAATTTTGAAAAGCAACTTATGCTTGCTTAAGGGGAAAGGTGAGTTGGGGTGCTGCATAAAACCAGAGATTGAAATGAGCACAGATAAAGTTCCTTAAGTCAAATATGGAATAGACAAGAGCTACTCCTTGCTCAACGAAATGGACTCAACACCGCATATTAAACGCCTAAGAATGTACCTGACTAGTAAGTATCTTAAAACGTATGGATTGCTATGTCTCCGAAAGAGAATCAAGCATGTGTACAGGGGCATAAACGCAGCAGTGATAGGATTGGAGAGGTTCGGTGAGCAAATGAAGACCCTTTGAAGTCATATTGCATGGTACCCATTACACGGGTCTTAACTCTCCAGGTTTAAGGTATTCTTCCTTCAGCTAAAACATGCATGTGGAACCCAAGTATGATCAACCATGTGAACGGGAGACGTGTTCAAATATGTCTCAGTTTTCCTCCCCTGGTACTCGGGTGCAACATTCCAGACGCTTTACTAACACTCTCCCCACTTGGAGAGTCAGCGCCTTTAACCTCCTGTTTGGCCCAGTTTGCAATTTCTGCGGAAGATGAACAGGAATAGCGAGAACCAATGAGAGGCTAGCTGGAGGTGTCTGGACGGGCAAATTTAACTCTCATTTCCCACCAGGAAGAGGAAATAACCAAAGGCTCAGCGTGCCGTGCCGGAACCAGATTAGGGTCTGAAGCCATCCTGCGGTGTTGCGGCCAGGTCACAAGAAAGCAAGTTGAAGAAAGGAGCTCAGGGGCACTGTAATTCACAAACCTGCAGAGTTATAAATGACAGCTATCGTCCAAAAATAGACTGAAGTAAGGCTGCCAAGAGGACTTGAAAGCGGGGCAGAATTGCAGGAAACCGATTTCAGGAGGTAGACTGGAATTGCATTGAAAGCATAGGAAAAGAGGCAGAACGTCCACAATGATGCACTTGGCCAAAGGGCGTATGCGTTTTTTCCTGAATATATTCAGGAAAAAACGCATACGCCCTTTTTGGCCAACCAAGCAAGCTTGCAAAGGAAATCTGCACTACAATGAAGTCTCACTTCCCCCCGGTCAAAAGGGCCATCTCAAAAAAGTGTAAAATCCAGAAAGGCAGGACAGGCCATGGAGAACTGGGAGCCTTGTTATGCTGATGGGCGGGATGTAAATTGCCAACAACCACTCGGGAGAAGTGTATGGTGTTTCCTGAAACATCTAAAAAACAAAGCAACAGAGCCTAGGCCACTTCCACTTATGGTCCTATAGCTTAGGGAAATTAAAATCAAAAAGACACAGCCACCCCAATGTTTGGAACGGCTCTGTTTACAAGAACCTCGTTTACAGTACAAGTTCAACATCGCAGAAAGTGAAAAATGGATAAAGAAGTTGTGGTATTTACTTACAAAGCAATATCACTCAGCAATGAAATCTATGTCATCAGGCCCTTAGCATCACAATGAGTGGATTCAGGTATGATGATTCTAACTGAAGTAAGTCACACAGAAAAAGAAACATCATAAGATATCAGTAATACACGGAATGTAAACTTGGCTACACAGGAACTGAATTACAGAACAGAACAGGGACTCAAATTTAGAAAAACAACTTATGCTTGCTTAAGGGTAAAGGTGAGTTGGGGTGCTGCATAAAACCAGAGATTGAAAT
The DNA here is from genome assembly GCF_949987515.2 of Delphinus delphis. Lineage (NCBI taxonomy): Eukaryota > Metazoa > Chordata > Mammalia > Artiodactyla > Delphinidae > Delphinus > Delphinus delphis. The sequence continues at coordinate 412,127 of NW_027192752.1, forward strand.
GAGCACAGATAAAGTTCCTTAAGCCAAATATGGAATAGACAAGAGCTACTCCTTGCTCAACGAAATGGACTCAACACCGCATATTAAACGCCTAAGAATGTACCTGACTTGTAAATATCTTAAAACCTATGGATTGCTATGTCTCCAAAAGAGAATCAAGCATGTGTACAGGGGCATAAACGCAGCAGTGATAGGATTGGAGAGGTTCGGTGAGCAAATGAAGACCCTTTGAAGTCATATTGCATGGTACCCATTCCACGGGTTTCAACTACCCAGGTTTAAGGTATTCTTCCTTCAGCTAAAACATGCATGTGGAACCTAGAGTATGATCAACCATGTGATCGGGAGACGTGTTCAAATATGTCTCAGTTTTCGTACCCTGGTACTCGGGTGCAACATTCCAGTCGATTTACTAACACTCTCCCGACTTGGAGAGTCAGTCCCTTTCACCTCCTGTTTGGCCCAGTTTGCAATTTCTGCGGAAGATGAACAGGAATAGTGAGAACCAACGGAGAGTAGCTGGAGGTGTCTGGACGGGCAAATTTAACTCTCATTTCCTACCAGGAAGAGGAATTAACCAAAGGCTCAGCGTGCCGTGCCGGAACCAGATTAGGGCCTGAAGCCATCCTGCGGTGTTGCGGCCAGGTCACAAGAAAGCGAGTTGAAGAAAGGAGCTCAGGGGCACTGTAATTCACAAACCTGCAGAGTTATAAATGACAGTTATCGTCCAAAAATAGACTGAAGTAAGGCTGCCAAGAGGACTTGAAAGCGGGGCAGAATTGCAGGAAACCGATTTCAGGAGGTAGACTGGAATTGCATTGAAAGCATAGGAAAAGAGGCAGAACGTCCACAATGATGCACTTGGCCAAAAAGTGCGTATGCGTTTTTTCCTGAATATATTCAGGAAAAAACGCATACGCCCTTTTTGGCCAACCAAGCAAGCTTGCAAAGGAAATCTGCACTACAATGAAGTCTCACTTCCCCCCGGTCAAAAGGGCCATCTGAAAAAAGTGTAAAATCCAGAAAGGCAGGACAGGCCATGGAGAACTGGGAGCCTTGTTATGCTGATGGGCGGGATGTAAATTGCCAACAACCACTCGGGAGAAGTGTATGGTGTTTCCTGAAACATCTAAAAAACAAAGCAACAGAACCTAGGGCACTTCCACTTATGGTCCTATAGCTTAGGGAAATTAAAATCAAAAAGACACAGCCACCCCAAAGTTTGGGACGCCTCTGTTTACAAGAACCTCGTTTACAGTACAAGTTGAACATCGCAGAAAGTGAAAAATGGAGAAAGAAGTTGTGGTATTTACTTACAAAGCAATATCACTCAGCAATGAAATCTGTGTCATCAGGCCCTTAGCAGCACAATGAGTGGATTCAGGTATGATGATTCTAACTGAAGTAAGTCACACAGAAAAAGAAACATAAGATATCAGTAATACATGGAATGTAAACTTGGCTACACAGGAACTGAATTACAGAACAGAACAGGGTCTCAAATTTTGAAAAGCAACTTATGCTTGCTTAAGGGGAAAGGTGAGTTGGGGTGCTGCATAAAACCAGAGATTGAAATGAGCACAGATAAAGTTCCTTAAGTCAAATATGGAATAGACAAGAGCTACTCCTTGCTCAACGAAATGGACTCAACACCGCATATTAAACGCCTAAGAATGTACCTGACTAGTAAGTATCTTAAAACGTATGGATTGCTATGTCTCGGAAAGAGAATCAAGCATGTGTACAGGGGCATAAACGCAGCAGTGATAGGATTGGAGAGGTTCGGTGAGCAAATGAAGACCCTTTGAAGTCATATTGCATGGTACCCATTACACGGGTCTTAACTCTCCAGGTTTAAGGTATTCTTCCTTCAGCTAAAACATGCATGTGGAACCCAAGTATGATCAACCATGTGAACGGGAGACGTGTTCAAATATGTCTCAGTTTTCCTCCCCTGGTACTCGGGTGCAACATTCCAGACGCTTTACTAACACTCTCCCCACTTGGAGAGTCAGCGCCTTTAACCTCCTGTTTGGCCCAGTTTGCAATTTCTGCGGAAGATGAACAGGAATAGCGAGAACCAATGAGAGGCTAGCTGGAGGTGTCTGGACGGGCAAATTTAACTCTCATTTCCCACCAGGAAGAGGAAATAACCAAAGGCTCAGCGTGCCGTGCCGGAACCAGATTAGGGTCTGAAGCCATCCTGCGGTGTTGCGGCCAGGTCACAAGAAAGCAAGTTGAAGAAAGGAGCTCAGGGGCACTGTAATTCACAAACCTGCAGAGTTATAAATGACAGCTATCGTCCAAAAATAGACTGAAGTAAGGCTGCCAAGAGGACTTGAAAGCGGGGCAGAATTGCAGGAAACCGATTTCAGGAGGTAGACTGGAATTGCATTGAAAGCATAGGAAAAGAGGCAGAACGTCCACAATGATGCACTTGGCCAAAGGGCGTATGCGTTTTTTCCTGAATATATTCAGGAAAAAACGCATACGCCCTTTTTGGCCAACCAAGCAAGCTTGCAAAGGAAATCTGCACTACAATGAAGTCTCACTTCCCCCCGGTCAAAAGGGCCATCTCAAAAAAGTGTAAAATCCAGAAAGGCAGGACAGGCCATGGAGAACTGGGAGCCTTGTTATGCTGATGGGCGGGATGTAAATTGCCAACAACCACTCGGGAGAAGTGTATGGTGTTTCCTGAAACATCTAAAAAACAAAGCAACAGAACCTAGGGCACTTCCACTTATGGTCCTATAGCTTAGGGAAATTAAAATCAAAAAGACACAGCCACCCCAAAGTTTGGGACGCCTCTGTTTACAAGAACCTCGTTTACAGTACAAGTTCAACATCACAGAAAGTGAAAAATGGATAAAGAAGTTGTGGTATTTACTTACAAAGCAATATCACTCAGCAATGAAATCTGTGTCATCAGGCCCTTAGCAGCACAATGAGTGGATTCAGGTATGATGATTCTAACTGAAGTAAGTCACACAGAAAAAGAAACATCATAAGATATCAGTAATACACGGAATGTAAACTTGGCTACACAGGAACTGAATTACAGAACAGAACAGGGACTCAAATTTAGAAAAACAACTTATGCTTGCTTAAGGGTAAAGGTGAGTTGGGGTGCTGCATAAAACCAGAGATTGAAATGAGCACAGATAAAGTTCCTTAAGCCAAATATGGAATAGACAAGAGCTACTCCTTGCTCAACGAAATGGACTCAACACCGCATATTAAACGCCTAAGAATGTACCTGACTTGTAAATATCTTAAAACCTATGGATTGCTATGTCTCCAAAAGAGAATCAAGCATGTGTACAGGGGCATAAACGCAGCAGTGATAGGATTGGAGAGGTTCGGTGAGCAAATGAAGACCCTTTGAAGTCATATTGCATGGTACCCATTCCACGGGTTTCAACTACCCAGGTTTAAGGTATTCTTCCTTCAGCTAAAACATGCATGTGGAACCTAGAGTATGATCAACCATGTGATCGGGAGACGTGTTCAAATATGTCTCAGTTTTCGTACCCTGGTACTCGGGTGCAACATTCCAGTCGATTTACTAACACTCTCCCGACTTGGAGAGTCAGTCCCTTTCACCTCCTGTTTGGCCCAGTTTGCAATTTCTGCGGAAGATGAACAGGAATAGTGAGAACCAACGGAGACTAGCTGGAGGTGTCTGGACGGGCAAATTTAACTCTCATTTCCTACCAGGAAGAGGAATTAACCAAAGGCTCAGCGTGCCATGCCAGAACCAGATTAGGGCCTGAAGCCATCCTGCGGTGTTGCGGCCAGGTCACAAGAAAGCGAGTTGAAGAAAGGAGCTCAGGGGCACTGTAATTCACAAACCTGCAGAGTTATAAATGACAGCTATCGTCCAAAAATAGACAGAAGTAAGGCTGCCAAGAGGACTTGAAAGCGGGGCAGAATTGCAGGAAACCGATTTCAGGAGGTAGACTGGAATTGCATTGAAAGCATAGGAAAAGAGGCAGAACGTCCACAATGATGCACTTGGCCAAAAAGGGCGTATGCGTTTTTTCCTGAATATATTCAGGAAAAAACGCATACGCCCTTTTTGGCCAACCAAGCAAGCTTGCAAAGGAAATCTGCACTACAATGAAGTCTCACTTCCCCCCGGTCAAAAGGGCCATCTGAAAAAAGTGTAAAATCCAGAAAGGCAGGACAGGCCATGGAGAACTGGGAGCCTTGTTATGCTGATGGGCGGGATGTAAATTGCCAACAACCACTCGGGAGAAGTGTATGGTGTTTCCTGAAACATCTAAAAAACAAAGCAACAGAACCTAGGGCACTTCCACTTATGGTCCTATAGCTTAGGGAAATTAAAATCAAAAAGACACAGCCACCCCAAAGTTTGGAACGGCTCTGTTTACAAGAACCTCGTTTACAGTACAAGTTCAACATCGCAGAAAGTGAAAAATGGATAAAGAAGTTGTGGTATTTACTTACAAAGCAATATCACTCAGCAATGAAATCTGTGTCATCAGGCCCTTAGCAGCACAATGAGTGGATTCAGGTATGATGATTCTAACTGAAGTAAGTCACACAGAAAAAGAAACATCATAAGATATCAGTAATACACGGAATGTAAACTTGGCTACACAGGAACTGAATTACAGAACAGAACAGGGTCTCAAATTTAGAAAACCAACTTATGCTTGCTTAAGGGGAAAGGTGAGTTGGGGTGCTGCATAAAACCAGAGATTGAAATGAGCACAGATAAAGTTCCTTAAGTCAAATATGGAATAGACAAGAGCTACTCCTTGCTCAACGAAATGGACTCAACACCGCATATTAAACGCCTAAGAATGTACCTGACTAGTAAGTATCTTAAAACCTATGGATTGCTATGTCTCCGAAAGAGAATCAAGCATGTGTACAGGGGCATAAACGCAGCAGTGATAGGATTGGAGAGGTTCGGTGAGCAAATGAAGACCCTTTGAAGTCATATTGCATGGTACCCATTACACAGGTCTTAACTCTCCAGGTTTAAGGTATTCTTCCTTCAGCTAAAACATGCATGTGGAACCCAAGTATGATCAACCATGTGAACGGGAGACGTGTTCAAATATGTCTCAGTTTTCCTCCCCTGGTACTCGGGTGCAACATTCCAGACGCTTTACTAACACTCTCCCCACTTGGAGAGTCAGCGCCTTTAACCTCCTGTTTGGCCCAGTTTGCAATTTCTGCGGAAGATGAACAGGAATAGCGAGAACCAATGAGAGATTAGCTGGAGGTGTCTGGACGGGCAAATTTAACTCTCATTTCCCACCAGGAAGAGGAAATAACCAAAGGCTCAGCGTGCCGTGCCGGAACCAGATTAGGGCCTGAAGCCATCCTGCGGTGTTGCGGCCAGCTCAAAAGAAAGCGAGTTGAACAAAGGAGCTCAGGGGCACTGTAATTCACAAACCTGCAGAGTTATAAATGACAGCTATCGTCCAAAAATAGACTGAAGTAAGGCTGCCAAGAGGACTTGAAAGTGGGGCAGAATTGCAGGAAACCGATTTCAGGAGGTAGACTGGAATTGCATTGAAAGCATAGGAAAAGAGGCAGAACGTCCACAATGATGCACTTGGCCAAAAAGGGCGTATGCGTTTTTTCCTGAATATATTCAGGAAAAAACGCATACGCCCTTTTTGGCCAACCAAGCAAGCTTGCAAAGGAAATCTGCACTACAATGAAGTCTCACTTCCCCCCGGTCAAAAGGGCCATCTGAAAAAAGTGTAAAATCCAGAAAGGCAGGACAGGCCATGGAGAACTGGGAGCCTTGTTATGCTGATGGGCGGGATGTAAATTGCCAACAGACACTTGGGAGAAGTGTATGGTGTTTCCTGAAACATCTAAAAAACAAAGCAACAGAGCCTAGGCCACTTCCACTTATGGTCCTATAGCTTAGGGAAATTAAAATCAAAAAGACACAGCCACCCCAATGTTTGGAACGGCTCTGTTTACAAGAACCTCGTTTACAGTACAAGTTCAACATCGCAGAAAGTGAAAAATGGATAAAGAAGTTGTGGTATTTACTTACAAAGCAATATCACTCAGCAATGAAATCTATGTCATCAGGCCCTTAGCATCACAATGAGTGGATTCAGGTATGATGATTCTAACTGAAATAAGTCACACAGAAAAAGAAACATCATAAGATATCAGTAATACACGGAATGTAAACTTGGCTACACAGGAACTGAATTCCAAAACAGAACAGGGTCTCAAATTTAGAAAACCAACTTATGCTTGCTTAAGGGTAAAGGTGAGTTGGGGTGCTGCATAAAACCAGAGATTGAAATGAGCACAGATAAAGTTCCTTAAGCCAAATATGGAATAGACAAGAGCTACTCCTTGCTCAACGAAATGGACTCAACACCCCATATTAAACGCCTAAGAATGTTCCTGACTAGTAAGTATCTTAAAACCTATGGATTGCTATGTCTCCAAAAGAGAATCAAGCATGTGTACAGGGGCATAAACGCAGCAGTGATAGGATTGGAGAGATTCGGTGAGCAAATGAAGACCCTTTGAAGTCATATTGCATGGTACCCATTCCACGGGTTTCAACTACCCAGGTTTAAGGTATTCTTCCTTCAGCTAAAACATGCATGTGGAACCTAGAGTATGATCAACCATGTGATCGGGAGACGTGTTCAAATATGTCTCAGTTTTCGTACCCTGGTACTCGGGTGCAACATTCCAGACGCTTTACTAACACTCTCCCGACTTGGAGAGTCAGTCCCTTTAACCTCCTGTTTGGCCCAGTTTGCAATTTCTGCGGAAGATGAACAGGAATAGCGAGAACCAATGAGAGGCTAGCTGGAGGTGTCTGCACGGGCAAATTTAACTCTCATTTCCCACCAGGAAGAGGAAATAACCAAAGGCTCAGCGTGCCGTACCGGAACCAGATTAGGGCCTGAAGCCATCCTGCGGTGTTGCGGCCAGCTCAAAAGAAAGCGAGTTGAACAAAGGAGCTCAGGGGCACTGTAATTCACAAACCTGCAGAGTTATAAATGACAGCTATCGTCCAAAAATGGACTGAAGTAAGGCTGCCAAGAGGACTTGAAAGCGGAGCAGAATTGCAGGAAACCGATTTCAGGAGGTAGACTGGAATTGCATTGAAAGCATAGGAAAAGAGGCAGAACGTCCACAATGATGCACTTGGCCAAAAAGGGCGTATGCGTTTTTTCCTGAATATATTCAGGAAAAAACGCATACGCCCTTTTTGGCCAACCAAGCAAGCTTGCAAAGGAAATCTGCACTACAATGAAGTCTCACTTCCCCCCGGTCAAAAGGGCCATCTGAAAAAAGTGTAAAATCCAGAAAGGCAGGACAGGCCATGGAGAACTGGGAGCCTTGTTATGCTGATGGGCGGGATGTAAATTGCCAACAACCACTCGGAAGAAGTGTATGGTGTTTCCTGAAACATCTAAAAAACAAAGCAACAGAACCTAGGGCACTTCCACTTATGGTCCTATAGCTTAGGGAAATTAAAATCAAAAAGACACAGCCACCCCAAAGTTTGGAATGGCTCTGTTTACAAGAACCTCGTTTACAGTACAAGTTCAACATCACAGAAAGTGAAAAATGGATAAAGAAGTTGTGGTATTCACTTACAAAGCAATATCACTCAGCAATGAAATCTATGTCATCAGGCCCTTAGCATCGCAATGAGTGGATTCAGGTATGATGATTCTAACTGAAGTAAGTCACACAGAAAAAGAAACATCATAAGATATCAGTAATACACGGAATGTAAACTTGGCTACACAGGAACTGAATTACAGAACAGAACAGGGTCTCAAATTTAGAAAACCAACTTATGCTTGCTTAAGGGTAAAGGTGAGTTGGGGTGCTGCATAAAACCAGAGATTGAAATGAGCACAGATAAAGTTTCTTAAGTCAAATATGGAATAGACAAGAGCTACTCCTTGCTCAACGAATTGGACTCAACACCGCATATTAAACGCCTAAGAATGTACCTGACTAGTAAGTATCTTAAAAACCTATGGATTGCTATGTCTCCGAAAGAGAATCAAGCATGTGTACAGGGGCATAAACGCAGCAGTGATAGGATTGGAGAGGTTCGGTGAGCAAATGAAGACCCTTTGAAGTCATATTGCATGGTACCCATTCCATGGGTCTCAACTCTCCAGGTTTAAGGTATTCTTCCTTCAGCTAAAACATGCATGTGGAACCCAAGTATGATCAACCATGTGAACGGGAGACGTGTTCAAATATGTCTCAGTTTTCCTCCCCTGGTACTCGGGTGCAACATTCCAGACGCTTTACTAACACTCTCCCGACTTGGAGAGTCAGCGCCTTTAACCTCCTGATTGGCCCAGTTTGCAATTTGTGCGGAAGATGAACAGGAATAGCGAGAACCAATGAGAGGCTAGCTGGAGGTGTCTGGACGGGCAAATTTAACTCTCATTTCCCACCAGGAAGAGGAATTAACCAAAGGCTCAGCGTGCCGTGCCGGAACCAGATTAGGTCCTGAAGCCATCCTGGGGTGTTGCGGCCAGGTCACAAGAAAGCGAGTTGAAGAAAGGAGCTCAGGGGCACTGTAATTCACAAACCTGCAGAGTTATAAATGACAGCTATCGTCCAAAAATAGACTGAAGTAAGGCTGCCAAGAGGACTTGAAAGCGGGGCAGAATTGCAGGAAACCGATTTCAGGAGGTAGACTGGAATTGCATTGAAAGCATAGGAAAAGAGGCAGAACGTCCACAATGATGCACTTGGCCAAAAAGGGCGTATGCGTTTTTTCCTGAATATATTCAGGAAAAAACGCATACGCCCTTTTTGGCCAACCAAGCAAGCTTGCAAAGGAAATCTGCACTACAATGAAGTCTCACTTCCCCCCGGTCAAAAGGGCCATCTGAAAAAAGTGTAAAATCCAGAAAGGCAGGACAGGCCATGGATAACTGGGAGCCTTGTTATGCTGATGGGCGGGATGTAAATTGCCAACAACCACTCGGGAGAAGTGTATGGTGTTTCCTGAAACATCTAAAAAACAAAGCAACAGAACCTAGGGCACTTCCACTTATGGTCCTATAGCTTAGGGAAATTAAAATCAAAAAGACACAGCCACCCCAAAGTTTGGAACGGCTCTGTTTACAAGAACCTCGTTTACAGTACAAGTTCAACATCGCAGAAAGTGAAAAATGGATAAAGAAGTTGTGGTATGTACTTACAAAGCAATATCACTCAGCAATGAAATCTGTGTCATCAGGCCCTTAGCAGCACAATGAGTGGATTCAGGTATGATGATTCTAACTGAAGTAAGTCACACAGAAAAAGAAACATCATAAGATATCAGTAATACACGGAATGTAAACTTGGCTACACAGGAACTGAATTACAGAACAGAACAGGGTCTCAAATTTAGAAAACCAACTTATGCTTGCTTAAGGGTAAAGGTGAGTTGGGGTGCTGCATAAAACCAGAGATTGAAATGAGCACAGATAAAGTTCCTTAAGTCAAATATGGAATAGACAAGAGCTACTCCTTGCTCAACGAAATGGACTCAACACCGCATATTAAACGCGTAAGAATGTACCTGACTAGTAAGTATCTTAAAAACCTATGGATTGCTATGTCTCCGAAAGAGAATCAAGCATGTGTACAGGGGCATAAACGCAGCAGTGATAGGATTGGAGAGGTTCGGTGAGCAAATGAAGACCCTTTGAAGTCATATTGCATGGTACCCATTACACGGGTCTTAACTCTCCAGGTTTAAGGTATTCTTCCTTCAGCTAAAACATGCATGTGGAACCCAAGTATGATCAACCATGTGATCGGGAGACGTGTTCAAATATGTCTCAGTTTTCCTCCCCTGGTACTCGGGTGCAACATTCCAGACGCTTTACTAACACTCTCCCGACTTGGAGAGTCAGCGCCTTTAACCTCCTGTTTGGCCCAGTTTGCAATTTGTGCGGAAGATGAACAGGAATAGCGAGAACCAATGAGAGGCTAGCTGGAGGTGTCTGGACGGGCAAATTTAACTCTCATTTCCCACCAGGAAGAGGAATTAACCAAAGGCTCAGCGTGCCGTGCCGGAACCAGATTAGGTCCTGAAGCCATCCTGGGGTGTTGCGGCCAGGTCACAAGAAAGCGAGTTGAAGAAAGGAGCTCAGGGGCACTGTAATTCACAAACCTGCAGAGTTATAAATGACAGCTATCGTCCAAAAATAGACTGAAGTAAGGCTGCCAAGAGGACTTGAAAGCGGGGCAGAATTGCAGGAAACCGATTTCAGGAGGTAGACTGGAATTGCATTGAAAGCATAGGAAAAGAGGCAGAACGTCCACAATGATGCACTTGGCCAAAAAGGGCGTATGCGTTTTTTCCTGAATATATTCAGGAAAAAACGCATACGCCCTTTTTGGCCAACCAAGCAAGCTTGCAAAGGAAATCTGCACTACAATGAAGTCTCACTTCCCCCCGGTCAAAAGGGCCATCTGAAAAAAGTGTAAAATCCAGAAAGGCAGGACAGGCCATGGAGAACTGGGAGCCTTGTTATGCTGATGGGCGGGATGTAAATTGCCAACAACCACTCGGGAGAAGTGTATGGTGTTTCCTGAAACATCTAAAAAACAAAGCAACAGAACCTAGGGCACTTCCACTTATGGTCCTATAGCTTAGGGAAATTAAAATCAAAAAGACACAGCCACCCCAAAGTTTGGAACGGCTCTGTTTACAAGAACCTCGTTTACAGTACAAGTTCAACATCGCAGAAAGTGAAAAATGGATAAAGAAGTTGTGGTATTTACTTACAAAGCAATATCACTCAGCAATGAAATCTGTGTCATCAGGCCCTTAGCAGCACAATGAGTGGATTCAGGTATGATGATTCTAACTGAAGTAAGTCACACAGAAAAAGAAACATCATAAGATATCAGTAATACACGGAATGTAAACTTGGCTACACAGGAACTGAATTACAGAACAGAACAGGGTCTCAAATTTAGAAAACCAACTTATGCTTGCTTAAGGGTAAAGGTGAGTTGGGGTGCTGCATAAAACCAGAGATTGAAATGAGCACAGATAAAGTTCCTTAAGTCAAATATGGAATAGACAAGAGCTACTCCTTGCTCAACGAAATGGACTCAACACCGCATATTAAACGCGTAAGAATGTACCTGACTAGTAAGTATCTTAAAAACCTATAGATTGCTATGTCTCCGAAAGAGAATCAAGCATGTGTACAGGGGCATAAACGCAGCAGTGATAGGATTGGAGAGGTTCGGTGAGCAAATGAAGACCCTTTGAAGTCATATTGCATGGTACCCATTACACGGGTCCTAACTCTCCAGGTTTAAGGTATTCTTCCTTCAGCTAAAACATGCATGTGGAACCCAAGTATGATCAACCATGTGAACGGGAGACGTGTTCAAATATGTCTCAGTTTTCCTCCCCTGGTACTCGGGTGCAACATTCCAGACGCTTTACTAACACTCTCCCCACTTGGAGAGTCAGCGCCTTTAACCTCCTGTTTGGCCCAGTTTGCAATTTCTGCGGAAGATGAACAGGAATAGCGAGAACCAATGAGAGGCTAGCTGGAGGTGTCTGGACGGGCAAATTTAACTCTCATTTCCCACCAGGAAGAGGAAATAACCAAAGGCTCAGCGTGCCGTGCCGGAACCAGATTAGGGCCTGAAGCCATCCTGCGGTGTCGCGGACAGGTCACAAGAAAGCGAGTTGAAGAAAGGAGCTCAGGGGCACTGTAATTCACAAACCTGCAGAGTTATAAATGACAGCTATCGTCCAAAAATAGACTGAAGTAAGGCTGCCAAGAGGACTTGAATGCGGGGCAGAATGGCACGAAACCGATTTCAGGAGGTAGACTGGAATTGCATTGAAAGCATAGGAAAAGAGGCAGAACGTCCACAATGATGCACTTGGCCAAAAAGGGCGTATGCGTTTTTTCCTGAATATATTCAGGAAAAAACGCATATGCCCTTTTTGGCCAACCAAGCAAGCTTGCAAAGGAAATCTGCACTACAATGAAGTCTCACTTTCCCCCGGTCAAAAGGGCCATCTGAAAAAAGTGTAAAATCCAGAAAGGCAACAGGCCATTGAGAACTGGGAGCCTTGTTATGCTGATGGGCGGGATGTAAATTGCCAACAGACACTTGGGAGAAGTGTATGGTGTTTCCTGAAACATCTAAAAAACAAAGCAACAGAGCCTAGGGCACTTCCACTTATGGTCCTATAGCTTAGGGAAATTAAAATCAAAAAGACACAGCCACCCCAAAGTTTGGAACGGCTCTGTTTACAAGAACCTCGTTTACAGTACAAGTTCAACATCGCAGAAAGTGAAAAATGGATAAAGAAGTTGTGGTATTCACTTACAAAGCAATATCACTCAGCAATGAAATCTATGTCATCAGGCCCTTAGCATCGCAATGAGTGGATTCAGGTATGATGATTCTAACTGAAATAAGTCACACAGAAAAAGAAACATCATAAGATATCACTAATACATGGAATGTAAACTTGCCTACACAGGAACTGAATTACAGAACAGAACAGGGTCTCAAATTTAGAAAACCAACTTATGCTTGCTTAAGGGGAAAGGTGAGTTGGGGTGCTGCATAAAACCAGAGATTGAAATGAGCACAGATAAATTTCCTTAAGCCAAATATGGAATAGACAAGAGCTACTCCTTGCTCAACGAAATGGACTCAACACCCCATATTAAACGCCTAAGAATGTTCCTGACTAGTAAGTATCTTAAAACCTATGGATTGCTATGTCTCCAAAAGAGAATCAAGCATGTGTACAGGGGCATAAACGCAGCAGTGATAGGATTGGAGAGGTTCGGTGAGCAAATGAAGACCCTTTGAAGTCATATTGCATGGTACCCATTCCACGGGTTTCAACTACCCAGGTTTAAGGTATTCTTCCTTCAGCTAAAACATGCATGTGGAACCTAGAGTATGATCAACCATGTGATCGGGAGACGTGTTCAAATATGTCTCAGTTTTCGTACCCTGGTACTTGGGTGCAACATTCCAGACGCTTTACTAACACTCTCCCGACTTGGAGAGTCAGTCCCTTTAACCTCCTGTTTGGCCCAGTTTGCAATTTCTGCGGAAGATGAACAGGAATAGCGAGAACCAATGAGAGGCTAGCTGGAGGTGTCTGGACGGGCAAATTTAACTCTCATTTCCCACCAGGAAGAGGAAATAACCAAAGGCTCAGCGTGCCGTGCCGGAACCAGATTAGGGCCTGAAGCCATCCTGCGGTGTTGCGTCCAGCTCAAAAGAAAGCGAGTTGAACAAAGGAGCTCAGGGGCACTGTAATTCACAAACCTGCAGAGTTATAAATTACAGCTATCGTCCAAAAATAGACTGAAGTAAGGCTGCCAAGAGGACTTGAAAGCGGGGCAGAATTGCAGGAAACCGATTTCAGGAGGTAGACTGGAATTGCATTGAAAGCATAGGAAAAGAGGCAGAACGTCCACAATGATGCACTTGGCCAAAAAGGGCGTATGCGTTTTTTCCTGAATATATTCAGGAAAAAACGCATACGCCCTTTTTGGCCAACCAAGCAAGCTTGCAAAGGAAATCTGCACTACAATGAAGTCTCACTTCTCCCCGGTCAAAAGGGCCATCTGAAAAAAGTGTAAAATCCAGAAAGGCAGGACAGGCCATGGAGAACTGGGAGCCTTGTTATGCTGATGGGCGGGATGTAAATTGCCAACAACCACTCGGGAGAAGTGTATGGTGTTTCCTGAAACATCTAAAAAACAAAGCAACAGAACCTAGGGCACTTCCACTTATGGTCCTATAGCTTAGGGAAATTAAAATCAAAAAGACACAGCCACCCCAAAGTTTGGAACGGCTCTGTTTACAAGAACCTCGTTTACAGTACAAGTTCAACATCGCAGAAAGTGAAAAATGGAGAAAGAAGTTGTGGTATTTACTTACAAAGCAATATCACTCAGCAATGAAATCTGTGTCATCAGGCCCTTAGCAGCACAATGAGTGGATTCAGGTATGATGATTCTAACTGAAGTAAGTCACACAGAAAAAGAAACATCATAAGATATCAGTAATACACGGAATGTAAACTTGGCTACACAGGAACTGAATTACAGAACAGAACAGGGTCTCAAATTTAGAAAACCAACTTATGCTTGCTTAAGGGTAAAGGTGAGTTGGGGTGCTGCATAAAACCAGAGATTGAAATGAGCACAGATAAAGTTCCTTAAGTCAAATATGGAATAGACAAGAGCTACTCCTTGCTCAACGAAATGGACTCAACACCGCATATTAAACGCCTAAGAATGTACCTGACTAGTAAGTATCTTAAAAACCTATGGATTGCTATGTCTCCGAAAGAGAATCAAGCATGTGTACAGGGGCATAAACGCAGCAGTGATAGGATTGGAGAGGTTCGGTGAGCAAATGAAGACCCTTTGAAGTCATATTGCATGGTACCCATTACACGGGTCTTAACTCTCCAGGTTTAAGGTATTCTTCCTTCAGCTAAAACATGCATGTGGAACCCAAGTATGATCAACCATGTGAACGGGAGACGTGTTCAAATATGTCTCAGTTTTCCTCCCCTGGTACTCGGGTGCAACATTCCAGACGCTTTACTAACACTCTCCCCACTTGGAGAGTCAGCGCCTTTAACCTCCTGTTTGGCCCAGTTTGCAATTTCTGCGGAAGATGAACAGGAATAGCGAGAACCAATGAGAGGCTAGCTGGAGGTGTCTGGACGGGCAAATTTAACTCTCATTTCCCACCAGGAAGAGGAAATAACCAAAGGCTCAGCGTGCCGTGCCGGAACCAGATTAGGGCCTGAAGCCATCCTGCGGTGTTGCGGACAGGTCACAAGAAAGCGAGTTGAAGAAAGGAGCTCAGGGGCACTGTAATTCACAAACCTGCAGAGTTATAAATGACAGCTATCGTCCAAAAATAGACTGAAGTAAGGCTGCCAAGAGGACTTGAATGCGGGGCAGAATGGCACGAAACCGATTTCAGGAGGTAGACTGGAATTGCATTGAAAGCATAGGAAAAGAGGCAGAACGTCCACAATGATGCACTTGGCCAAAAAGGGCGTATGCGTTTTTTCCTGAATATATTCAGGAAAAAACGCATACGCCCTTTTTGGCCAACCAAGCAAGCTTGCAAAGGAAATCTGCACTACAATGAAGTCTCACTTTCCCCCGGTCAAAAGGGCCATCTGAAAAAAGTGTAAAATCCAGAAAGGCAACAGGCCATTGAGAACTGGGAGCCTTGTTATGCTGATGGGCGGGATGTAAATTGCCAACAGACACTTGGGAGAAGTGTATGGTGTTTCCTGAAACATCTAAAAAACAAAGCAACAGAGCCTAGGGCACTTCCACTTATGGTCCTATAGCTTAGGGAAATTAAAATCAAAAAGACACAGCCACCCCAAAGTTTGGAACGGCTCTGTTTACAAGAACCTCGTTTACAGTACAAGTTCAACATCGCAGAAAGTGAAAAATGGATAAAGAAGTTGTGGTATTCACTTACAAAGCAATATCACTCAGCAATGAAATCTATGTCATCAGGCCCTTAGCATCGCAATGAGTGGATTCAGGTATGATGATTCTAACTGAAATAAGTCACACAGAAAAAGAAACATCATAAGATATCACTAATACATGGAATGTAAACTTGCCTACACAGGAACTGAATTACAGAACAGAACAGGGTCTCAAATTTAGAAAACCAACTTATGCTTGCTTAAGGGGAAAGGTGAGTTGGGGTGCTGCATAAAACCAGAGATTGAAATGAGCACAGATAAATTTCCTTAAGCCAAATATGGAATAGACAAGAGCTACTCCTTGCTCAACGAAATGGACTCAACACCCCATATTAAACGCCTAAGAATGTTCCTGACTAGTAAGTATCTTAAAACCTATGGATTGCTATGTCTCCAAAAGAGAATCAAGCATGTGTACAGGGGCATAAACGCAGCAGTGATAGGATTGGAGAGGTTCGGTGAGCAAATGAAGACCCTTTGAAGTCATATTGCATGGTACCCATTCCACGGGTTTCAACTACCCAGGTTTAAGGTATTCTTCCTTCAGCTAAAACATGCATGTGGAACCTAGAGTATGATCAACCATGTGATCGGGAGACGTGTTCAAATATGTCTCAGTTTTCGTACCCTGGTACTTGGGTGCAACATTCCAGACGCTTTACTAACACTCTCCCGACTTGGAGAGTCAGTCCCTTTAACCTCCTGTTTGGCCCAGTTTGCAATTTCTGCGGAAGATGAACAGGAATAGCGAGAACCAATGAGAGGCTAGCTGGAGGTGTCTGGACGGGCAAATTTAACTCTCATTTCCCACCAGGAGGAGGAAATAACCAAAGGCTCAGCCTGCCGTGCCAGAACCAGATTAGGGCCAGAAGCCATCCTACGGTGTTGCAGCCAGGTCACAAGAAAGCGAGTTGAAGAAAGGAGCTCAGGGGCACTGTAATTCAAAAACCTGCAGAGTTATAAATGACAGCTATCGTCCAAAAATAGACTGAAGTAAGGCTGCCAAGAGGACTTGAAAGCGGGGCAGAATTGCAGGAAACCGATTTCAGGAGGTAGACTGGAATTGCATTGAAAGCATAGGAAAAGAGGCAGAACGTCCACAATGATGCACTTGGCCAAAAAGGGCGTATGCGTTTTTTCCTGAATATATTCAGGAAAAAACGCATACGCCCTTTTTGGCCAACCAAGCAAGCTTGCAAAGGAAATCTGCACTACAATGAAGTCTCACTTCCCCCCGGTCAAAAGGGCCATCTGAAAAAAGTGTAAAATCCAGAAAGGCAGGAAAGGCCATGGAGAACTGGGAGCCTTGTTATGCTGATGGGTGGGATGTAAATTGCCAACAACCACTCGGGAGAAGTGTATGGTGTTTCCTGAAACATCTAAAAAACAAAGCAACAGAGCCTAGGGCACTTCCACTTATGGTCCTATAGCTTAGGGAAATTAAAATCAAAAAGACACAGCCACCCCAAAGTTTGGAACGGCTCTGTTTACAAGAACCTCGTTTACAGTACAAGTTCAACATCGCAGAAAGTGAAAAATGGATAAAGAACTTGTGGTACTTACGTACAATGCAGTATCACTCAGCAATGAAATCTATGTCATCAGGCCCATAGCAGCATAATGAGTAGATTCAGGTACGATGATTCTAACTGAAATAAGTCACACAGAAAAAGAAACATCATAAGATATCAGTAATACACGGAATGTAAACTTGGCTACACAGGAACTGAATTCCAAAACAGAACAGGGTCTCAAATTTAGAAAACCAACTTATGCTTGCTTAAGGGTAAAGGTGAGTTGGGTTGCTGCATAAAACCAGAGATTGAAATGAGCACAGATAAAGTTCCTTAAGCCAAATATGGAATAGACAAGAGCTACTCCTTGCTCAACGAAATGGACTCAACACCGCATATTAAACGCCTAAGAATGTACCTGACTAGTAAGTATCTTAAAACCTATGGATTGCTATGTCTCCAAAAGAGAATCAAGCATGTGTACAGGGGCATAAACACAGCAGTGATAGGATTGGAGAGGTTCGGTGAGCAAATGAAGACCCTTTGAAGTCATATTGCATGGTACCCATTACACGGGTTTCAACTACCCAGGTTTTAGGTATTCTTCCTTCAGCTAAAACATGCATGTGGAACCCAAGTATGATCAACCATGTGAACGGGAGACGTGTTCAAATATGTCTCAGTTTTCCTCCCCTGGTACTCGGGTGCAACATTCCAGACGCTTTACTAACACTCTCCCCACTTGGAGAGTCAGCGCCTTTAACCTCCTGTTTGGCCCAGTTTGCAATTTCTGCGGAAGATGAACAGGAATAGCGAGAACCAATGAGAGGCTAGCTGGAGGTGTCTGGACGGGCAAATTTAACTCTAATTTCCCACCAGGAAGAGGAAATAACCAAAGGCTCAGCGTGCCGTGCCGGAACCAGATTAGGGCCTGAAGCCATCCTGCGGTGTTGCGGCCAGGTCACAAGAAAGCGAGTTGAAGAAAGGAGCTCAGGGGCACTGTAATTCACAAACCTGCAGAGTTATAAATGACAGCTATCGTCCAAAAATAGACTGAAGTAAGGCTGCCAAGAGGACTTGAAAGCGGGGCAGAATTGCAGGAAACCGATTTCAGGAGGTAGACTGGAATTGCATTGAAAGCATAGGAAAAGAGGCAGAACGTCCACAATGATGCACTTGGCCAAAAAGGGCGTATGTGTTTTTTCCTGAATATATTCAGGAAAAAACGCATACGCCCTTTTTGGCCAACCAAGCAAGCTTGCAAAGGAAATCTGCACTACAATGAAGTCTCACTTCCGCCCGGTCAAAAGGGCCATCTGAAAAAAGTGTAAAATCCAGAAAGGCAGGACAGGCCATGGAGAACTGGGAGCCTTGTTATGCTGATGGGCGGGATGTAAATTGCCAACAACCACTCGGGAGAAGTGTATGGTGTTTCCTGAAACATCTAAAAAACAAAGCAACAGAACCTAGGGCACTTCCACTTATGGTCCTATAGCTTAGGGAAATTAAAATCAAAAAGACACAGCCACCCCAAAGTTTGGAATGGCTCTGTTTACAAGAACCTCGTTTACAGTACAAGTTCAACATCGCAGAAAGTGAAAAATGGATAAAGAAGTTGTGGTATTTACTTACAAAGCAATATCACTCAGCAATGAAATCTGTGTCATCAGGCCCTTAGCAGCACAATGAGTGGATTCAGGTATGATGATTCTAACTGAAGTAAGTCACACAGAAAAAGAAACATCATAAGATATCAGTAATACACGGAATGTAAACTTGGCTACACAGGAACTGAATTACAGAACAGAACAGGGACTCAAATTTAGAAAACCAACTTATGCTTGCTTAAGGGTAAAGGTGAGTTGGGGTGCTGCATAAAACCAGAGATTGAAATGAGCACAGATAAAGTTCCTTAAGTCAAATATGGAATAGACAAGAGCTACTCCTTGCTCAATGAAATGGACTCAACACCGCATATTAAACGCCTAAGAATGTACCTGACTTGTAAGTATCTTAAAACCTATGGATTGCTATGTCTCCGAAAGAGAATCAAGCATGTGTACAGGGGCATAAACGCAGCAGTGATAGGATTGGAGAGGTTCGGTGAGCAAATGAAGACCCTTTGAAGTCATATTGCATGGTACCCATTACACGGGTCTCAACTCTCCAGGTTTAAGGTATTCTTCCTTCAGCTAAAACATGCATGTGGAACCCAGAGTATGATCAACCATGTGAACGGGAGACGTGTTCAAATATGTCTCAGTTTTCCTCCCCTGGTACTCGGGTGCAACATTCCAGATGCTTTACTAACACTCTCCCGACTTGGAGAGTCAGTCCCTTTAACCTCCTGTTTGGCCCAGTTTGCAATTTCTGCGGAAGATGAACAGGAATAGCGAGAACCAATGAGAGGCTAGCTGGAGGTGTCTGGACGGGCAAATTTAACTCTCATTTCCCACCAGGAAGAGGAATTAACCAAAGGCTCAGCAATCCAGGCCGGAACCAGATTAGGGCCTGAAGCCATCCTGCGGTGTTGCGGCCAGGTCACAAGAAAGCGAGTTGAAGAAAGGAGCTCAGGGGCACTGTAATTCACAAACCTGCAGAGTTATAAATGACAGCTATTGTCCAAAAATAGACTGAAGTAAGGCTGCCAAGAGGACTTGAAAGCGGGGCAGAATTGCAGGAAACCGATTTCAGGAGGTAGACTGGAATTGCATTGAAAGCATAGGAAAAGAGGCAGAACGTCCACAATGATGCACTTGGCCAAAAAGGGCGTATGCGTTTTTTCCTGAATATATTCAGGAAAAAACGCATACGCCCTTTTTGGCCAACCAAGCAAGCTTGCAAAGGAAATCTGCACTACAATGAAGTCTCACTTTCCCCCGGTCAAAAGGGCCATCTGAAAAAAGTGTAAAATCCAGAAAGGCAACAGGCCATTGAGAACTGGGAGCCTTGTTATGCTGATGGGCGGGATGTAAATTGCCAACAGACACTTGGGAGAAGTGTATGGTGTTTCCTGAAACATCTAAAAAACAAAGCAACAGAGCCTAGGGCACTTCCACTTATGGTCCTATAGCTTAGGGAAATTAAAATCAAAAAGACACAGCCACCCCAAAGTTTGGAACGGCTCTGTTTACAAGAACCTCGTTTACAGTACAAGTTCAACATCGCAGAAAGTGAAAAATGGATAAAGAAGTTGTGGTATTCACTTACAAAGCAATATCACTCAGCAATGAAATCTGTGTCATCAGGCCCTTAGCAGCACAATGAGTGGATTCAGGTATGATGATTCTAACTGAAATAAGTCACACAGAAAAAGAAACATCATAAGATATCAGTAATACACGGAATGTAAACTTGGCTACACAGGAACTGAATTCCAAAACAGAACAGGGTCTCAAATTTAGAAAACCAACTTATGCTTGCTTAAGGGTAAAGGTGAGTTGGGTTGCTGCATAAAACCAGAGATTGAAATGAGCACAGGTAAAGTTCCTTAAGCCAAATATGGAATAGACAAGAGCTACTCCTTGCTCAACGAAATGGACTCAACACCGCATATTAAACGCCTAAGAATGTACCTGACTAGTAAGTATCTTAAAACCTATGGATTGCTATGTCTCCAAAAGAGAATCAAGCATGTGTACAGGGGCATAAACGCAGCAGTGATAGGATTGGAGAGGTTCGGTGAGCAAATGAAGACCCTTTGAAGTCATATTGCATGGTACCCATTCCACGGGTTTCAACTACCCAGGTTTTAGGTATTCTTCCTTCAGCTAAAACATGCATGTGGAACCCAAGTATGATCAACCATGTTAACGGGAGACGTGTTCAAATATGTCTCAGTTTTCCTCCCCTGGTACTCGGGTGCAACATTCCAGATGCTTTACTAACACTCTCCCCACTTGGAGAGTCAGCGCCTTTAACCTCCTGTTTGGCCCAGTTTGCAATTTCTGCGGAAGATGAACAGGAATAGCGAGAACCAATGAGAGGCTAGCTGGAGGTGTCTGGACGGGCAAATTTAACTCTCATTTCCCACCAGGAAGAGGAAATAACCAAAGGCTCAGCGTGCCGTACCGGAACCAGATTAGGGCCTGAAGCCATCCTGCGGTGTTGCGGCCAGCTCAAAAGAAAGCGAGTTGAACAAAGGAGCTCAGGGGCACTGTAATTCACAAACCTGCAGAGTTATAAATGACAGCTATCGTCCAAAAATAGACTGAAGTAAGGCTGCCAAGAGGACTTGAAAGCGGGGCAGAATTGCAGGAAACCGATTTCAGGAGGTAGACTGGAATCACATTGAAAGCATAGGAAAAGAGGCAGAACGTCCACAATGATGCACTTGGCCAAAAAGGGCGTATGCGTTTTTTCCTGAATATATTCAGGAAAAAACGCATACGCCCTTTTTGGCCAACCAAGCAAGCTTGCAAAGGAAATCTGCACTACAATGAAGTCTCACTTCCCCCCGGTCAAAAGGGCCATCTGAAAAAAGTGTAAAATCCGGAAAGGCAGGACAGGCCATGGAGAACTGGGAGCCTTGTTATGCTGATGGGCGGGATGTAAATTGCCAACAACCACTCGGGAGAAGTGTATGGTGTTTCCTGAAACATCTAAAAAACAAAGCAACAGAACCTAGGGCACTTCCACTTATGGTCCTATAGCTTAGGGAAATTAAAATCAAAAAGACACAGCCACCCCAAAGTTTGGAACGGCTCTGTTTACAAGAACCTCGTTTACAGTACAAGTTCAACATCGCAGAAAGTGAAAAATGGAGAAAGAAGTTGTGGTATTTACTTACAAAGCAATATCACTCAGCAATGAAATCTGTGTCATCAGGCCCTTAGCAGCACAATGAGTGGATTCAGGTATGATGATTCTAACTGAAGTAAGTCACACAGAAAAAGAAACATCATAAGATATCAGTAATACACGGAATGTAAACTTGGCTACACAGGAACTGAATTACAGAACAGAACAGGGTCTCAAATTTAGAAAACCAACTTATGCTTGCTTAAGGGGAAAGGTGAGTTGGGGTGCTGCATAAAACCAGAGATTGAAATGAGCACAGATAAAGTTCCTTAAGTCAAATATGGAATAGACAAGAGCTACTCCTTGCTCAACGAAATGGACTCAACACCGCATATTAAACGCCTAAGAATGTACCTGACTAGTAAGTATCTTAAAAACCTATGGATTGCTATGTCTCCGAAAGAGAATCAAGCATGTGTACAGGGGCATAAACGCAGCAGTGATAGGATTGGAGAGGTTCGGTGAGCAATTGAAGACCCTTTGAAGTCATATTGCATGGTACCCATTACACGGGTCTTAACTCTCCAGGTTTAAGGTATTCTTCCTTCAGCTAAAACATGCATGTGGAACCCAAGTATGATCAACCATGTGAACGGGAGACGTGTTCAAATATGTCTCAGTTTTCCTCCCCTGGTACTCGGGTGCAACATTCCAGACGCTTTACTAACACTCTCCCCACTTGGAGAGTCAGCGCCTTTAACCTCCTGTTTGGCCCAGTTTGCAATTTCTGCGGAAGATGAACAGGAATAGCGAGAACCAATGAGAGGCTAGCTGGAGGTGTCTGGACGGGCAAATTTAACTCTCATTTCCCACCAGGAAGAGGAAATAACCAAAGGCTCAGCGTGCCGTGCCGGAACCAGATTAGGGCCTGAAGCCATCCTGCGGTGTTGCGGCCAGGTCACAAGAAAGCGAGTTGAAGAAAGGAGCTCAGGGGCACTGTAATTCACAAACCTGCAGAGTTATAAATGACAGCTATCGTCCAAAAATAGACTGAAGTAAGGCTGCCAAGAGGACTTGAAAGCGGGGCAGAATTGCAGGAAACCGATTTCAGGAGGTAGACTGGAATTGCATTGAAAGCATAGGAAAAGAGGCAGAACGTCCACAATGACGCACTTGGTCAAAAAGGGCGTATGCGTTTTTTCCTGAATATATTCAGGAAAAAACGCATACGCCCTTTTTGGCCAACCAAGCAAGCTTGCAAAGGAAATCTGCACTACAATGAAGTCTCACTTCCCCCCGGTCAAAAGGGCCATCTGAAAAAAGTGTAAAATCCAGAAAGGCAGGACAGGCCATGGACAACTGGGAGCCTTGTTATGCTGATGGGCGGGATGTAAATTGCCAACAACCACTCGGGAGAAGTGTATGGTGTTTCCTGAAACATCTAAAAAACAAAGCAACAGAACCTAGGGCACTTCCACTTATGGTCCTATAGCTTAGGGAAATTAAAATCAAAAAGACACAGCCACCCCAAAGTTTGAAACGGCTCTGTTTACAGGAACCTCGTTTACAGTACAAGTTCAACATCGCAGAAAGTGAAAAATGGATAAAGAAGTTGTGGTATTTACTTACAAAGCAATATCACTCAGCAATGAAATCTGTGTCATCAGGCCCTTAGCAGCACAATGAGTGGATTCAGGTATGATGATTCTAACTGAAGTAAGTCACACAGAAAAAGAAACATCATAAGATATCAGTAATACACGGAATGTAAACTTGGCTACACAGGAACTGAATTACAGAACAGAACAGGGACTCAAATTTAGAAAAACAACTTATGCTTGCTTAAGGGTAAAGGTGAGTTGGGGTGCTGCATAAAACCAGAGATTGAAATGAGCACAGATAAAGTTCCTTAAGTCAAATATGGAATAGACAAGAGCTACTCCTTGCTCAACGAAATGGACTCAACACCGCATATTAAACGCCTAAGAATGTACCTGACTAGTAAGTATCTTAAAACCTATGGATTGCTATGTCTCCGAAAGAGAATCAAGCATGTGTACAGGGGCATAAACGCAGCAGTGATAGGATTGGAGAGGTTTGGTGAGCAAATGAAGACCCTTTGAAGTCATATTGCATGGTATCCATTCCACGGGTTTCAACTACCCAGGTTTTAGGTATTCTTCCTTCAGCTAAAACATGCATGTGGAACCCAAGTATGATCAACCATGTGAACGGGAGACGTGTTCAAATATGTCTCAGTTTTCCTCCCCTGGTACTCGGGTGCAACATTCCAGACGCTTTACTAACACTCTCCCCACTTGGAGAGTCAGCGCCTTTAACCTCCTGTTTGGCCCAGTTTGCAATTTCTGCGGAAGATGAACAGGAATAGCGAGAACCAATGAGAGGCTAGCTGGAGGTGTCTGGACGGGCAAATTTAACTCTCATTTCCCACCAGGAAGAGGAAATAACCAAAGGCTCAGCATGCCGTACCGGAACCAGATTAGGGCCTGAAGCCATCCTGCGGTGTTGCGGCCAGCTCAAAAGAAAGCGAGTTGAACAAAGGAGCTTAGGGGCACTGTAATTCACAAACCTGCAGAGTTATAAATGACAGCTATCGTCCAAAAATATACTGAAGTAAGGCTGCCAAGAGGACTTGAAAGCGGGGCAGAATTGCAGGAAACCGATTTCAGGAGGTAGACTGGAATTGCATTGAAAGCATAGGAAAAGAGGCAGAACGTCCACAATGATGCACTTGGCCAAAAAGGGCGTATGCGTTTTTTCCTGAATATATTCAGGAAAAAACGCATACGCCCTTTTTGGCCAACCAAGCAAGCTTGCAAAGGAAATCTGCACTACAATGAAGTCTCACTTCCCCCCGGTCAAAAGGGCCATCTGAAAAAAGTGTAAAATCCAGAAAGGCAGGACAGGCCATGGAGAACTGGGAGCCTTGTTATGCTGATGGGCGGGATGTAAATTGCCAACAACCACTCGGGAGAAGTGTATGGTGTTTCCTGAAACATCTAAAAAACAAAGCAACAGAGCCTAGGGCACTGCCACTTATGGTCCTACAGCTTAGGGATATTAAAATCAAAAAGACACAGCCACCCCAAAGTTTGGGACGCCTCTGTTTACAAGAACCTCGTTTACAGTACAAGTTCAACATCGCAGAAAGTGAAAAATGGATAAAGAAGTTGTGGTATTTACTTACAAAGCAATATCACTCAGCAATGAAATCTGTGTCATCAGGCCCTTAGCAGCACAATGAGTGGATTCAGGTATGATGATTCTAACTGAAGTAAGTCACACAGAAAAAGAAACATCATAAGATATCAGTAATACACGGAATGTAAACTTGGCTACACAGGAACTGAATTACAGAACAGAACAGGGTCTCAAATTTAGAAAACCAACTTATGCTTGCTTAAGGGTAAAGGTGAGTTGGGGTGCTGCATAAAACCAGAGATTGAAATGAGCACAGATAAAGTTCCTTAAGTCAAATATGGAATAGACAAGAGCTACTCCTTGCTCAACGAAATGGACTCAACATCGCATATTAAACGCCTAAGAATGTACCTGACTAGTAAGTATCTTAAAACCTATGGATTGCTATGTCTCCGAAAGAGAATCAAGCATGTGTACAGGGGCATAAACGCAGCAGTGATAGGATTGGAGAGGTTCGGTGAGCAAATGAAGACCCTTTGAAGTCATATTGCATGGTACCCATTCCACGGGTCTTAACTCTCCAGGTTTAAGGTATTCTTCCTTCAGCTAAAACATGCATGTGGAACCCAAGTATGATCAACCATGTGAACGGGAGACGTGTTCAAATATGTCTCAGTTTTCCTCCCCTGGTATTCGGGTGCAACATTCCAGATGCTTTACTAACACTCTCCCCACTTGGAGAGTCAGCGCCTTTAACCTCCTGTTTGGCCCAGTTTGCAATTTCTGCGGAAGATGAACAGGAATAGCGAGAACCAATGAGAGACTAGCTGGAGGTGTCTGGACGGGCAAATTTAACTCTCATTTCCCACCAGGAAGAGGAATTAACCAAAGGCTCAGCATGCCGGGCCGGAAGCAGATTAGGGCCTGAAGCCATCCTGCGGTGTTGCGGCCAGGTCACAAGAAAGCGAGTTG
Organism: Delphinus delphis; assembly: GCF_949987515.2. NCBI lineage: Eukaryota > Metazoa > Chordata > Mammalia > Artiodactyla > Delphinidae > Delphinus > Delphinus delphis. The sequence continues at coordinate 438,053 of NW_027192752.1, forward strand.
AAGAAAGGAGCTCAGGGGCACTGTAATTCACAAACCTGCAGAGTTATAAATGACAGCTATCGTCCAAAAATAGACTGAAGTAAGGCTGCCAAGAGGACTTGAAAGCGGGGCAGAATTGCAGGAAACCGATTTCAGGAGGTAGACTGGAATTGCATTGAAAGCATAGGAAAAGAGGCAGAACGTCCACAATGATGCACTTGGCCAAAAAGGGCGTATGCATTTTTTCCTGAATATATTCAGGAAAAAACGCATACGCCCTTTTTGGCCAACCAAGCAAGCTTGCAAAGGAAATCTGCACTACAATGAAGTCTCACTTCCCCCCGGTCAAAAGGGCCATCTGAAAAAAGTGTAAAATCCAGAAAGGCAGGACAGACCAAGGACAACTGGGAGCCTTGTTATGCTGATGGGCGGGATGTAAATTGCCAACAGACACTCGGGAGAAGTGTATGGTGTTTCCTGAAACATCTAAAAAACAAAGCAACAGAGCCTAGGGCACTGCCACTTATGGTCCTATAGCTTAGGGAAATTAAAATCAAAAAGACACAGCCACCCCAAAGTTTGGGACGCCTCTGTTTACAAGAACCTCGTTTACAGTACAAGTTCAACATCGCAGAAAGTGAAAAATGGATAAAGAAGTTGTGGTATTTACTTACAAAGCAATATCACTCAGCAATGAAATCTGTGTCATCAGGCCCTTAGCATCACAATGAGTGGATTCAGGTATGATGATTCTAACTGAAATAAGTCACACAGAAAAAGAAACATCATAAGATATCAGTAATACACGGAATGTAAACTTGGCTACACAGGAACTGAATTACAGAACAGAACAGGGTCTCAAATTTAGAAAACCAACTTATGCTTGCTTAAGGGTAAAGGTGAGTTGGGGTGCTGCATAAAACCAGAGATTGAAATGAGCACAGATAAAGTTCCTTAAGTCAAATATGGAATAGACAAGAGCTACTCCTTGCTCAACGAAATGGACTCAACACCGCATATTAAACGCCTAAGAATGTACATGACTAGTAAGTATCTTAAAACCTATGGATTGCTATGTCTCCGAAAGAGAATCAAGCATGTGTACAGGGGCATAAACGCAGCAGTGATAGGATTGGAGAGGTTCGGTGAGCAAATGAAGACCCTTTGAAGTCATATTGCATGGTACCCATTACACGGGTCTGAACTCTCCAGGTTTAAGGTATTCTTCCTTCAGCTAAAACATGCATGTGGAACCCAGAGTATGATCAACCATGTGAACGTGAGACGTGTTCAAATATGTCTCAGTTTTCCTCCCCTGGTACTCGGGTGCAACATTCCAGACGCTTTACTAACACTCTCCCCACTTGGAGAGTCAGTCCCTTTAACCTCCTGTTTGGCCCAGTTTGCAATTTCTGCGGAAGATGAACAGGAATAGTGAGAACCAATGAGAGGCTAGCTGGAGGTGTCTGGACGGGCAAATTTAACTCTCATTTCCCACCAGGAAGAGGAATTAACCAAAGGCTCAGCATGCCGGGCCGGAAGCAGATTAGGGCCTGAAGCCATCCTGCGGTGTTGCGGCCAGGTCACAAGAAAGCGAGTTGAAGAAAGGAGCTCAGGGGCACTGTAATTCACAAACCTGCAGAGTTATAAATGACAGCTATCGTCCAAAAATAGACTGAAGTAAGGCTGCCAAGAGGACTTGAAAGCGGGGCAGAATTGCAGGAAACCGATTTCAGGAGGTAGACTGGAATTGCATTGAAAGCATAGGAAAAGAGGCAGAACGTCCACAATGATGCACTTGGCCAAAAACGGCGTATGCGTTTTTTCCTGAATATATTCAGGAAAAAACGCATACGCCCTTTTTGGCCAACCAAGCAAGCTTGCAAAGGAAATCTGCACTACAATGAAGTCTCACTTCCCCTCGGTCAAAAGGGCCATCTGAAAAAAGTGTAAAATCCAGAAAGGCAACAGGCCATTGAGAACTGGGAGCCTTGTTATGCTGATGGGCGGGATGTAAATTGCCAACAGACACGTGGGAGAAGTGTATGGTGTTTCCTGAAACATCTAAAAAACAAAGCAACAGAGCCTACGGCACTTCCACTTATGGTCCTATAGCTTAGGGAAATTAAAATCAAAAAGACACAGCCACCCCAAAGTTTGGAACGGCTCTGTTTACAAGAACCTCGTTTACAGTACAAGTTCAACATCGCAGAAAGTGAAAAATGGATAAAGAACTTGTGGTACTTACGTACAATGCAGTATCACTCAGCAATGAAATCTATGTCATCAGGCCCGTAGCAGCATAATGAGTAGATTCAGGTACGATGATTCTAACTGAAATAAGTCACACAGAAAAAGAAACATCATAAGATATCACTAATACACGGAATGTAAACTTGGCTACACAGAAACTGAATTCCAAAACAGAACAGGTTCTCAAATTTAGAAAACCAACTTATGCTTGCTTAAGGGGAAAGGTGAGTTGGGTTGCTGCATAAAACCAGAGATTGAAATGAGCACAGATAAAGTTCCTTAAGCCAAATATGGAATAGACAAGAGCTACTCCTTGCTCAATGAAATGGACTCAACACCGCATATTAAACGCCTAAGAATGTACCTGACTAGTAAGTATCTTAAAACCTATGGATTGCTATGTCTCCGAAAGAGAATCAAGCAAGTGTACAGGGGCATAAACGCAGCAGTGATAGGATTGGAGAGGTTCGGTGAGCAAATGAAGACCCTTTGAAGTCATATTGCATGGTACCCATTCCACGGGTCTTAACTCTCCAGGTTTAAGGTATTCTTCCTTCAGCTAAAACATGCATGTGGAACCCAAGTATGATCAACCATGTGAACGGGAGACGTGTTCAAATATGTCTCAGTTTTCCTCCCCTGGTACTCGGGTGCAACATTCCAGACGCTTTACTAACACTCTCCCCACTTGGAGAGTCAGCGCCTTTAACCTCCTGTTTGGCCCAGTTTGCAATTTCTGCGGAAGATGAACAGGAATAGCGAGAACCAATGAGAGACTAGCTGGAGGTGTCTGGACGGGCAAATTTAACTCTCATTTCCCACCAGGAAGAGGAAATAACCAAAGGCTCAGCGTGCCGTACCGGAACCAGATTAGGGCCTGAAGCCATCCTGCGGTGTTGCGGCCAGGTCACAAGAAAGCGAGTTGAAGAAAGGAGCTCAGGGGCACTGTAATTCACAAACCTGCAGAGTTATAAATGACAGCTATCGTCCAAAAATAGACTGAAGTAAGGCTGCCAAGAGGACTTGAAAGCGGGGCAGAATTGCAGGAAACCGATTTCAGGAGGTAGACTGGAATTGCATTGAAAGCATAGGAAAAGAGACAGAACTTCCACAATGATGCACTTGGCCAAAAAGGGCGTATGCGTTTTTTCCTGAATATATTCAGGAAAAAACGCATACGCCCTTTTTGGCCAAACAAGCAAGCTTGCAAAGGAAATCTGCACTACAATGAAGTCTCACTTCCCCCCGGTCAAAAGGGCCATCTGAAAAAAGTGTAAAATCCAGAAAGGCAGGACAGGCCATGGAGAACTGGGAGCCTTGTGATGCTGATGGGCGGGATGTAAATTGCCAACAACCACTCGGGAGAAGTGTATGGTGTTTCCTGAAACATCTAAAAAACAAAGCAACAGAGCCTAGGGCACTTCCACTTATGGTCCTACAGTTTAGGGAAATTAAAATCAAAAAGACACAGCCACCCCAAAGTTTGGGATGCCTCTGTTTACAAGAACCTCGTTTACAGTACAAGTTCAACATCGCAGAAAGTGAAAAATGGATAAAGAAGTTGTGGTATTTACTTACAAAGCAATATCACTCAGCAATGAAATCTGTGTCATCAGGCCCTTAGCAGCACAATGAGTGGATTCAGGTATGATGATTCTAACTGAAGTAAGTCACACAGAAAAAGAAACATCATAAGATATCAGTAATACACGGAATGTAAACTTGGCTACACAGGAACTGAATTACAGAACAGAACAGGGTCTCAAATTTAGAAAACCAACTTATGTTTGCTTAAGGGTAAAGGTGAGTTGGGGTGCTGCATAAAACCAGAGATTGAAATGAGCACACATAAAGTTCCTTAAGGCAAATACGGAATAGACAAGAGCTACTCCTTGCTCAACGAAATGGACTCAACACCGCATATTAAACGCCTAAGAATGTACCTGACTAGTAAGTATCTTAAAACCTATGGATTGCTATGTCTCCAAAAGAGAATCAAGCATGTGTACAGGGGCATAAACGCAGCAGTCATAGGATTGGAGAGGTTCGGTGAGCAAATGAAGACCCTTTGAAGTCATATTGCATGGTACCCATTACACGGGTCTTAACTCTCCAGGTTTAAGGTATTCTTCCTTCAGCTAAAACATGCATGTGGAACCCAAGTATGATCAACCATGTGAACGGGAGACGTGTTCACATATGTCTCAGTTTTCCTCCCCTGGTATTCGGGTGCAACATTCCAGACGCTTTACTAACACTCTCCCCACTTGGAGAGTCAGCGCCTTTAACCTCCTGTTTGGCCCAGTTTGCAATTTCTGCGGAAGATGAACAGGAATAGCGAGAACCAATGAGAGGCTAGCTGGAGGTGTCTGGACGGGCAAATTTAACTCTCATTTCCCACCAGGAAGAGGAAATAACCAAAGGCTCAGCGTGCCGTGCCGGAACCAGATTAGGGCCTGAAGCCATCCTGCGGTGTTGCGGCCAGGTCACAAGAAAGCGAGTTGAAGAAAGGAGCTCAGGGGCACTGTAATTCACAAACCTGCAGAGTTATAAATGACAGCTATCGTCCAAAAATAGACTGAAGTAAGGCTGCCAAGAGGACTTGAAAGCGGGGCAGAATTGCAGGAAACCGATTTCAGGAGGTAGACTGGAATTGCATTGAAAGCATAGGAAAAGAGGCAGAACGTCCACAATGATGCACTTGGCCAAAAAGGGCGTATGCGTTTTTTCCTGAATATATTCAGGAAAAAACGCATACGCCCTTTTTGGCCAACCAAGCAAGGTTGCAAAGGAAATCTGCACTACAATGAAGTCTCACTTCCCCCCGGTCAAAAGGGCCATCTGAAAAAAGTGTAAAATCCAGAAAGGCAGGACAGGCCATGGACAACTGGGAGCCTTGTTATGCTGATGGGCGGGATGTAAATTGCCAACAACCAATCGGGAGAAGTGTATGGTGTTTCCTGAAACATCTAAAAAACAAAGCAACAGAACCTAGGGCACTTCCACTTATGGTCCTATAGCTTAGGGAAATTAAAATCAAAAAGACACAGCCACCCCAAAGTTTGGAACGGCTCTGTTTACAAGAACCTCGTTTACAGTACAAGTTCAACATCGCAGAAAGTGAAAAATGGATAAAGAAGTTGTGGTATTTACTTACAAAGCAATATCACTCAGCAATGAAATCTGTGTCATCAGGCCCTTAGCAGCACAATGAGTTGATTCAGGTATGATGATTCTAACTGAAGTAAGTCACACAGAAAAAGAAACATCATAAGATATCAGTAATACACGGAATGTAAACTTGGCTACACAGGAACTGAATTACAGAACAGAACAGGGTCTCAAATTTAGAAAACCAACTTATGCTTGCTTAAGGGTAAAGGTGAGTTGGGGTGCTGCATAAAACCAGAGATTGAAATGAGCACAGATAAAGTTCCTTAAGTCAAATATGGAATAGACAAGAGCTACTCCTTGCTCAACGAAATGGACTCAACACCGCATATTAAACGCCTAAGAATGTACCTGACTAGTAAGTATCTTAAAACCTATGGATTGCTATGTCTCCGAAAGAGAATCAAGCATGTGTACAGGGGCATAAACGCAGCAGTGATAGGATTGGAGAGGTTCGGTGAGCAAATGAAGACCCTTTGAAGTCATATTGCATGGTACCCATTCCACGGGTCTCAACTCTCCAGGTTTAAGGTATTCTTCCTTCAGCTAAAACATGCATGTGGAACCCAGAGTATGATCAACCATGTGAACGTGAGACGTGTTCAAATATGTCTCAGTTTTCCTCCCCTGGTACTCGGGTGCAACATTCCAGACGCTTTACTAACACTCTCCCCACTTGGAGAGTCAGCGCCTTTAACCTCCTGTTTGGCCCAGTTTGCAATTTCTGCGGAAGATGAACAGGAATAGTGAGAACCAATGAGAGGCTAGCTGGAGGTGTCTGGACGGGCAAATTTAACTCTCATTTCCCACCAGGAAGAGGAATTAACCAAAGGCTCAGCATGCCGGGCCGGAAGCAGATTAGGGCCTGAAGCCATCCTGCGGTGTTGCGGCCAGGTCACAAGAAAGCGAGTTGAAGAAAGGAGCTCAGGGGCACTGTAATTCACAAACCTGCAGAGTTATAAATGACAGCTATCGTCCAAAAATAGACTGAAGTAAGGCTGCCAAGAGGACTTGAAAGCGGGGCAGAATTGCAGGAAACCGATTTCAGGAGGTAGACTGGAATTGCATTGAAAGCATAGGAAAAGAGGCAGAACGTCCACAATGATGCACTTGGCCAAAAACGGCGTATGCGTTTTTTCCTGAATATATTCAGGAAAAAACGCATACGCCCTTTTTGGCCAACCAAGCAAGCTTGCAAAGGAAATCTGCACTACAATGAAGTCTCACTTCCCCCCGGTCAAAAGGGCCATCTGAAAAAGTGTAAAATCCAGAAAGGCAACAGGCCATTGAGAACTGGGAGCCTTGTTATGCTGATGGGCGGGATGTAAATTGCCAACAGACACGTGGGAGAAGTGTATGGTGTTTCCTGAAACATCTAAAAAACAAAGCAACAGAGCCTACGGCACTTCCACTTATGGTCCTATAGCTTAGGGAAATTAAAATCAAAAAGACACAGCCACCCCAAAGTTTGGAACGGCTCTGTTTACAAGAACCTCGTTTACAGTACAAGTTCAACATCGCAGAAAGTGAAAAATGGATAAAGAACTTGTGGTACTTACGTACAATGCAGTATCACTCAGCAATGAAATCTATGTCATCAGGCCCGTAGCAGCATAATGAGTAGATTCAGGTACGATGATTCTAACTGAAATAAGTCACACAGAAAAAGAAACATCATAAGATATCACTAATACACGGAATGTAAACTTGGCTACACAGAAACTGAATTCCAAAACAGAACAGGTTCTCAAATTTAGAAAACCAACTTATGCTTGCTTAAGGGGAAAGGTGAGTTGGGTTGCTGCATAAAACCAGAGATTGAAATGAGCACAGATAAAGTTCCTTAAGCCAAATATGGAATAGACAAGAGCTACTCCTTGCTCAATGAAATGGACTCAACACCGCATATTAAACGCCTAAGAATGTACCTGACTAGTAAGTATCTTAAAACCTATGGATTGCTATGTCTCCGAAAGAGAATCAAGCAAGTGTACAGGGGCATAAACGCAGCAGTGATAGGATTGGAGAGGTTCGGTGAGCAAATGAAGACCCTTTGAAGTCATATTGCATGGTACCCATTACACGGTTCTTAACTCTCCAGGTTTAAGGTATTCTTCCTTCAGCTAAAACATGCATGTGGAACCCAAGTATGATCAACCATGTGAACGGGAGACGTGTTCAAATATGTCTCAGTTTTCCTCCCCTGGTACTCGGGTGCAACATTCCAGACGCTTTACTAACACTCTCCCCACTTGGAGAGTCAGCGCCTTTAACCTCCTGTTTGGCCCAGTTTGCAATTTCTGCGGAAGATGAACAGGAATAGCGAGAACCAATGAGAGACTAGCTGGAGGTGTCTGGACGGGCAAATTTAACTCTCATTTCCCACCAGGAAGAGGAAATAACCAAAGGCTCAGCGTGCCGTACCGGAACCAGATTAGGGCCTGAAGCCATCCTGCGGTGTTGCGGCCAGGTCACAAGAAAGCGAGTTGAAGAAAGGAGCTCAGGGGCACTGTAATTCACAAACCTGCAGAGTTATAAATGACAGCTATCGTCCAAAAATAGACTGAAGTAAGGCTGCCAAGAGGACTTGAAAGCGGGGCAGAATTGCAGGAAACCGATTTCAGGAGGTAGACTGGAATTGCATTGAAAGCATAGGAAAAGAGACAGAACTTCCACAATGATGCACTTGGCCAAAAAGGGCGTATGCGTTTTTTCCTGAATATATTCAGGAAAAAACGCATACGCCCTTTTTGGCCAAACAAGCAAGCTTGCAAAGGAAATCTGCACTACAATGAAGTCTCACTTCCCCCCGGTCAAAAGGGCCATCTGAAAAAAGTGTAAAATCCAGAAAGGCAGGACAGGCCATGGAGAACTGGGAGCCTTGTGATGCTGATGGGCGGGATGTAAATTGCCAACAACCACTCGGGAGAAGTGTATGGTGTTTCCTGAAACATCTAAAAAACAAAGCAACAGAGCCTAGGGCACTTCCACTTATGGTCCTACAGTTTAGGGAAATTAAAATCAAAAAGACACAGCCACCCCAAAGTTTGGGATGCCTCTGTTTACAAGAACCTCGTTTACAGTACAAGTTCAACATCGCAGAAAGTGAAAAATGGATAAAGAAGTTGTGGTATTTACTTACAAAGCAATATCACTCAGCAATGAAATCTGTGTCATCAGGCCCTTAGCAGCACAATGAGTGGATTCAGGTATGATGATTCTAACTGAAGTAAGTCACACAGAAAAAGAAACATCATAAGATATCAGTAATACACGGAATGTAAACTTGGCTACACAGGAACTGAATTACAGAACAGAACAGGGTCTCAAATTTAGAAAACCAACTTATGTTTGCTTAAGGGTAAAGGTGAGTTGGGGTGCTGCATAAAACCAGAGATTGAAATGAGCACACATAAAGTTCCTTAAGGCAAATACGGAATAGACAAGAGCTACTCCTTGCTCAACGAAATGGACTCAACACCGCATATTAAACGCCTAAGAATGTACCTGACTAGTAAGTATCTTAAAACCTATGGATTGCTATGTCTCCAAAAGAGAATCAAGCATGTGTACAGGGGCATAAACGCAGCAGTCATAGGATTGGAGAGGTTCGGTGAGCAAATGAAGACCCTTTGAAGTCATATTGCATGGTACCCATTACACGGGTCTTAACTCTCCAGGTTTAAGGTATTCTTCCTTCAGCTAAAACATGCATGTGGAACCCAAGTATGATCAACCATGTGAACGGGAGACGTGTTCACATATGTCTCAGTTTTCCTCCCCTGGTATTCGGGTGCAACATTCCAGACGCTTTACTAACACTCTCCCCACTTGGAGAGTCAGCGCCTTTAACCTCCTGTTTGGCCCAGTTTGCAATTTCTGCGGAAGATGAACAGGAATAGCGAGAACCAATGAGAGGCTAGCTGGAGGTGTCTGGACGGGCAAATTTAACTCTCATTTCCCACCAGGAAGAGGAAATAACCAAAGGCTCAGCGTGCCGTGCCGGAACCAGATTAGGGCCTGAAGCCATCCTGCGGTGTTGCGGCCAGGTCACAAGAAAGCGAGTTGAAGAAAGGAGCTCAGGGGCACTGTAATTCACAAACCTGCAGAGTTATAAATGACAGCTATCGTCCAAAAATAGACTGAAGTAAGGCTGCCAAGAGGACTTGAAAGCGGGGCAGAATTGCAGGAAACCGATTTCAGGAGGTAGACTGGAATTGCATTGAAAGCATAGGAAAAGAGGCAGAACGTCCACAATGATGCACTTGGCCAAAAAGGGCGTATGCGTTTTTTCCTGAATATATTCAGGAAAAAACGCATACGCCCTTTTTGGCCAACCAAGCAAGGTTGCAAAGGAAATCTGCACTACAATGAAGTCTCACTTCCCCCCGGTCAAAAGGGCCATCTGAAAAAAGTGTAAAATCCAGAAAGGCAGGACAGGCCATGGACAACTGGGAGCCTTGTTATGCTGATGGGCGGGATGTAAATTGCCAACAACCAATCGGGAGAAGTGTATGGTGTTTCCTGAAACATCTAAAAAACAAAGCAACAGAACCTAGGGCACTTCCACTTATGGTCCTATAGCTTAGGGAAATTAAAATCAAAAAGACACAGCCACCCCAAAGTTTGGAACGGCTCTGTTTACAAGAACCTCGTTTACAGTACAAGTTCAACATCGCAGAAAGTGAAAAATGGATAAAGAAGTTGTGGTATTTACTTACAAAGCAATATCACTCAGCAATGAAATCTGTGTCATCAGGCCCTTAGCAGCACAATGAGTTGATTCAGGTATGATGATTCTAACTGAAGTAAGTCACACAGAAAAAGAAACATCATAAGATATCAGTAATACACGGAATGTAAACTTGGCTACACAGGAACTGAATTACAGAACAGAACAGGGTCTCAAATTTAGAAAACCAACTTATGCTTGCTTAAGGGGAAAGGTGAGTTGGGGTGCTGCATAAAACCAGAGATTGAAATGAGCACAGATAAAGTTCCTTAAGTCAAATATGGAATAGACAAGAGCTACTCCTTGCTCAACGAAATGGACTCAACACCGCATATTAAACGCCTAAGAATGTACCTGACTAGTAAGTATCTTAAAACCTATGGATTGCTATGTCTCCGAAAGAGAATCAAGCATGTGTACAGGGGCATAAACGCAGCAGTGATAGGATTGGAGAGGTTCGGTGAGCAAATGAAGACCCTTTGAAGTCATATTGCATGGTACCCATTACACGGGTCTGAACTCTCCAGGTTTAAGGTATTCTTCCTTCAGCTAAAACATGCATGTGGAACCCAGAGTATGATCAACCATGTGAACGTGAGACGTGTTCAAATATGTCTCAGTTTTCCTCCCCTGGTACTCGGGTGCAACATTCCAGACGCTTTACTAACACTCTCCCCACTTGGAGAGTCAGTCCCTTTAACCTCCTGTTTGGCCCAGTTTGCAATTTCTGCGGAAGATGAACAGGAATAGTGAGAACCAATGAGAGGCTAGCTGGAGGTGTCTGGACGGGCAAATTTAACTCTCATTTCCCACCAGGAAGAGGAATTAACCAAAGGCTCAGCATGCCGGGCCGGAAGCAGATTAGGGCCTGAAGCCATCCTGCGGTGTTGCGGCCAGGTCACAAGAAAGCGAGTTGAAGAAAGGAGCTCAGGGGCACTGTAATTCACAAACCTGCAGAGTTATAAATGACAGCTATCGTCCAAAAATAGACTGAAGTAAGGCTGCCAAGAGGACTTGAAAGCGGGGCAGAATTGCAGGAAACCGATTTCAGGAGGTAGACTGGAATTGCATTGAAAGCATAGGAAAAGAGGCAGAACGTCCACAATGATGCACTTGGCCAAAAACGGCGTATGCGTTTTTTCCTGAATATATTCAGGAAAAAACGCATACGCCCTTTTTGGCCAACCAAGCAAGCTTGCAAAGGAAATCTGCACTACAATGAAGTCTCACTTCCCCCCGGTCAAAAGGGCCATCTGAAAAAGTGTAAAATCCAGAAAGGCAACAGGCCATTGAGAACTGGGAGCCTTGTTATGCTGATGGGCGGGATGTAAATTGCCAACAGACACGTGGGAGAAGTGTATGGTGTTTCCTGAAACATCTAAAAAACAAAGCAACAGAGCCTAGGGCACTTCCACTTATGGTCCTATAGCTTAGGGAAATTAAAATCAAAAAGACACAGCCACCCCAAAGTTTGGAACGGCTCTGTTTACAAGAACCTCGTTTACAGTACAAGTTCAACATCGCAGAAAGTGAAAAATGGATAAAGAACTTGTGGTACTTACGTACAATGCAGTATCACTCAGCAATGAAATCTATGTCATCAGGCCCGTAGCAGCATAATGAGTAGATTCAGGTACGATGATTCTAACTGAAATAAGTCACACAGAAAAAGAAACATCATAAGATATCACTAATACACGGAATGTAAACTTGGCTACACAGAAACTGAATTCCAAAACAGAACAGGTTCTCAAATTTAGAAAACCAACTTATGCTTGCTTAAGGGGAAAGGTGAGTTGGGTTGCTGCATAAAACCAGAGATTGAAATGAGCACAGATAAAGTTCCTTAAGCCAAATATGGAATAGACAAGAGCTACTCCTTGCTCAATGAAATGGACTCAACACCGCATATTAAACGCCTAAGAATGTACCTGACTAGTAAGTATCTTAAAACCTATGGATTGCTATGTCTCCGAAAGAGAATCAAGCAAGTGTACAGGGGCATAAACGCAGCAGTGATAGGATTGGAGAGGTTCGGTGAGCAAATGAAGACCCTTTGAAGTCATATTGCATGGTACCCATTACACGGTTCTTAACTCTCCAGGTTTAAGGTATTCTTCCTTCAGCTAAAACATGCATGTGGAACCCAAGTATGATCAACCATGTGAACGGGAGACGTGTTCAAATATGTCTCAGTTTTCCTCCCCTGGTACTCGGGTGCAACATTCCAGACGCTTTACTAACACTCTCCCCACTTGGAGAGTCAGCGCCTTTAACCTCCTGTTTGGCCCAGTTTGCAATTTCTGCGGAAGATGAACAGGAATAGCGAGAACCAATGAGAGACTAGCTGGAGGTGTCTGGACGGGCAAATTTAACTCTCATTTCCCACCAGGAAGAGGAAATAACCAAAGGCTCAGCGTGCCGTACCGGAACCAGATTAGGGCCTGAAGCCATCCTGCGGTGTTGCGGCCAGGTCACAAGAAAGAGAGTTGAAGAAAGGAGCTCAGGGGCACTGTAATTCACAAACCTGCAGAGTTATAAATGACAGCTATCGTCCAAAAATAGACTGAAGTAAGGCTGCCAAGAGGACTTGAAAGCGGGGCAGAATTGCAGGAAACCGATTTCAGGAGGTAGACTGGAATTGCATTGAAAGCATAGGAAAAGAGACAGAACGTCCACAATGATGCACTTGGCCAAAAAGGGCGTATGCGTTTTTTCCTGAATATATTCAGGAAAAAACGCATACGCCCTTTTTGGCCAAACAAGCAAGCTTGCAAAGGAAATCTGCAATACAATGAAGTCTCACTTCCCCCCGGTCAAAAGGGCCATCTGAAAAAAGTGTAAAATCCAGAAAGGCAGGACAGGCCATGGAGAACTGGGAGCCTTGTGATGCTGATGGGCGGGATGTAAATTGCCAACAACCACTCGGGAGAAGTGTATGGTGTTTCCTGAAACATCTAAAAAACAAAGCAACAGAGCCTAGGGCACTTCCACTTATGGTCCTACAGTTTAGGGAAATTAAAATCAAAAAGACACAGCCACCCCAAAGTTTGGGATGCCTCTGTTTACAAGAACCTCGTTTACAGTACAAGTTCAACATCGCAGAAAGTGAAAAATGGATAAAGAAGTTGTGGTATTTACTTACAAAGCAATATCACTCAGCAATGAAATCTGTGTCATCAGGCCCTTAGCAGCACAATGAGTGGATTCAGGTATGATGATTCTAACTGAAGTAAGTCACACAGAAAAAGAAACATCATAAGATATCAGTAATACACGGAATGTAAACTTGGCTACACAGGAACTGAATTACAGAACAGAACAGGGTCTCAAATTTAGAAAACCAACTTATGCTTGCTTAAGGGTAAAGGTGAGTTGGGGTGCTGCATAAAACCAGAGATTGAAATGAGCACACATAAAGTTCCTTAAGGCAAATACGGAATAGACAAGAGCTACTCCTTGCTCAACGAAATGGACTCAACACCGCATATTAAACGCCTAAGAATGTACCTGACTAGTAAGTATCTTAAAACCTATGGATTGCTATGTCTCCAAAAGAGAATCAAGCATGTGTACAGGGGCATAAACGCAGCAGTGATAGGATTGGAGAGGTTCGGTGAGCAAATGAAGACCCTTTGAAGTCATATTGCATGGTACCCATTACACGGGTCTTAACTCTCCAGGTTTAAGGTATTCTTCCTTCAGCTAAAACATGCATGTGGAACCCAAGTATGATCAACCATGTGAACGGGAGACGTGTTCAAATATGTCTCAGTTTTCCTCCCCTGGTATTCGGGTGCAACATTCCAGACGCTTTACTAACACTCTCCCCACTTGGAGAGTCAGCGCCTTTAACCTCCTGTTTGGCCCAGTTTGCAATTTCTGCGGAAGATGAACAGGAATAGCGAGAACCAATGAGAGACTAGCTGGAGGTGTCTGGACGGGCAAATTTAACTCTCATTTCCCACCAGGAAGAGGAAATAACCAAAGGCTCAGCATGCCGTGCCGGAACCAGATTAGGGCCTGAAGCCATCCTGCGGTGTTGCGGCCAGGTCACAAGAAAGCGAGTTGAAGAAAGGAGCTCAGGGGCACTGTAATTCACAAACCTGCAGAGTTATAAATGACAGCTATCGTCCAAAAATAGACTGAAGTAAGGCTGCCAAGAGGACTTGAAAGCGGGGCAGAATTGCAGGAAACCGATTTCAGGAGGTAGACTGGAATTGCATTGAAAGCATAGGAAAAGAGGCAGAACGTCCACAATGATGCACTTGGCCAAAAAGGGCGTATGCGTTTTTTCCTGAATATATTCAGGAAAAAACGCATACGCCCTTTTTGGCCAACCAAGCAAGCTTGCAAAGGAAATCTGCACTACAATGAAGTCTCACTTCCCCTCGGTCAAAAGGGCCATCTGAAAAAAGTGTAAAATCCAGAAAGGCAACAGGCCATTGAGAACTGGGAGCCTTGTTATGCTGATGGGCGGGATGTAAATTGCCAACAGACACGTGGGAGAAGTGTATGGTGTTTCCTGAAACATCTAAAAAACAAAGCAACAGAGCCTACGGCACTTCCACTTATGGTCCTATAGCTTAGGGAAATTAAAATCAAAAAGACACAGCCACCCCAAAGTTTGGAACGGCTCTGTTTACAAGAACCTCGTTTACAGTACAAGTTCAACATCGCAGAAAGTGAAAAATGGATAAAGAACTTGTGGTACTTACGTACAATGCAGTATCACTCAGCAATGAAATCTATGTCATCAGGCCCGTAGCAGCATAATGAGTAGATTCAGGTACGATGATTCTAACTGAAATAAGTCACACAGAAAAAGAAACATCATAAGATATCACTAATACACGGAATGTAAACTTGGCTACACAGGAACTGAATTCCAAAACAGAACAGGTTCTCAAATTTAGAAAACCAACTTATGCTTGCTTAAGGGGAAAGGTGAGTTGGGTTGCTGCATAAAACCAGAGATTGAAATGAGCACAGATAAAGTTCCTTAAGCCAAATATGGAATAGAGAAGAGCTACTCCTTGCTCAATGAAATGGACTCAACACCGCATATTAAACGCCTAAGAATGTACCTGACTAGTAAGTATCTTAAAACCTATGGATTGCTATGTCTCCGAAAGAGAATCAAGCAAGTGTACAGGGGCATAAACGCAGCAGTGATAGGATTGGAGAGGTTCGGTGAGCAAATGAAGACCCTTTGAAGTCATATTGCATGGTACCCATTCCACGGGTTTCAACTACCCAGGTTTTAGGTATTCTTCCTTCAGCTAAAACATGCATGTGGAACCCAGAGTATGATCAACCATGTGATCGGGAGACGTGTTCAAATATGTCTCAGTTTTCATACCCTGGTACTCGGGTGCAACATTCCAGACGCTTTACTAACACTCTCCCCACTTGGAGAGTCAGCGCCTTTAACCTCCTGTTTGGCCCAGTTTGCAATTTCTGCGGAAGATGAACAGGAATAGCGAGAACCAATGAGAGACTAGCTGGAGGTGTCTGGACGGGCAAATTTAACTCTCATTTCCCACCAGGAAGAGGAAATAACCAAAGGCTCAGCATGCCGTGCCGGAACCAGATTAGGGCCTGAAGCCATCCTGCGGTGTTGCGGCCAGGTCACAAGAAAGCGAGTTGAAGAAAGGAGCTCAGGGGCACTGTAATTCACAAACCTGCAGAGTTATAAATGACAGCTATCGTCCAAAAATAGACTGAAGTAAGGCTGCCAAGAGGACTTGAAAGCGGGGCAGAATTGCAGGAAACCGATTTCAGGAGGTAGACTGGAATTGCATTGAAAGCATAGGAAAAGAGGCAGAACGTCCACAATGATGCACTTGGCCAAAAAGGGCATATGCGTTTTTTCCTGAATATATTCAGGAAAAAACGCATACGCCCTTTTTGGCCAACCAAGCAAGCTTGCAAAGGAAATCTGCACTACAATGAAGTCTCACTTCCCCTCGGTCAAAAGGGCCATCTGAAAAAAGTGTAAAATCCAGAAAGGCAACAGGCCATTGAGAACTGGGAGCCTTGTTATGCTGATGGGCGGGATGTAAATTGCCAACAGACACGTGGGAGAAGTGTATGGTGTTTCCTGAAACATCTAAAAAACAAAGCAACAGAGCCTACGGCACTTCCACTTATGGTCCTATAGCTTAGGGAAATTAAAATCAAAAAGACACAGCCACCCCAAAGTTTGGAACGGCTCTGTTTACAAGAACCTCGTTTACAGTACAAGTTCAACATCGCAGAAAGTGAAAAATGGATAAAGAACTTGTGGTACTTACGTACAATGCAGTATCACTCAGCAATGAAATCTATGTCATCAGGCCCGTAGCAGCATAATGAGTAGATTCAGGTACGATGATTCTAACTGAAATAAGTCACACAGAAAAAGAAACATCATAAGATATCACTAATACACGGAATGTAAACTTGGCTACACAGGAACTGAATTCCAAAACAGAACAGGTTCTCAAATTTAGAAAACCAACTTATGCTTGCTTAAGGGGAAAGGTGAGTTGGGTTGCTGCATAAAACCAGAGATTGAAATGAGCACAGATAAAGTTCCTTAAGCCAAATATGGAATAGAGAAGAGCTACTCCTTGCTCAATGAAATGGACTCAACACCGCATATTAAACGCCTAAGAATGTACCTGACTAGTAAGTATCTTAAAACCTATGGATTGCTATGTCTCCGAAAGAGAATCAAGCAAGTGTACAGGGGCATAAACGCAGCAGTGATAGGATTGGAGAGGTTCGGTGAGCAAATGAAGACCCTTTGAAGTCATATTGCATGGTACCCATTCCACGGGTTTCAACTACCCAGGTTTTAGGTATTCTTCCTTCAGCTAAAACATGCATGTGGAACCCAGAGTATGATCAACCATGTGATCGGGAGACGTGTTCAAATATGTCTCAGTTTTCATACCCTGGTACTCGGGTGGAACATTCCAGACGCTTTACTAACTCTCTCCCCACTTAGAGAGTCAGTGCCCTTAACCTCCTGTTTGGCACAGTTTGCAATTTCTGCGGAAGATGAACAGGAATAGCGAGAACCAATGAGAGGCTAGCTGGAGGTGTCTGGACGGGCAAATTTAACTCTCATTTCCCAACAGGAAGAGGAAATAACGAAAGGCTCAGCGTGCCGTACCGGAACCAGATTAGGGCCTGAAGCCATCCTGCGGTGTTGCGGCCAGCTCAAAAGAAAGCGAGTTGAAGAAAGGAGCTCAGGGGCACTGTAATTCACAAACCTGCAGAGTTATAATTGACAGCTATCGTCCAAAAATAAACTGAAGTAAGGCTGCCAAGAGGACTTGAAAGCGGGGCAGAATTGCAGGAAACCGATTTCAGGAGGTAGACGGGAATTGCATTGAAAGCATAGGAAAAGAGGCAGAACGTCCACAATGATGCACTTGGCCAAAAAGGGCGTATGCGTTTTTTCCTGAATATATTCAGGAAAAAACGCATACGCCCTTTTTGGCCAACCAAGCAAGCTTGCAAAGGAAATCTGCACTACAATGAAGTCTCACTTCCCCCCGGTCAAAAGGGCGATCTGAAAAAAGTGTAAAATCCAGAAAGGCAGGACAGGCCATGGAGAACTGGGAGCCTTGTTATGCTGATGGGCGGGATGTAAATTGCCAACAACCACTCGGGAGAAGTGTATGGTGTTTCCTGAAACATCTAAAAAACAAAGCAACAGAACCTAGGGCACTTCCACTTATGGTCCTATAGCTTAGGGAAATTAAAATCAAAAAGACACAGCCACCCCAAAGTTTGGAACGGCTCTGTTTACAAGAACCTCGTTTACAGTACAAGTTCAACATCGCAGAAAGTGAAAAATGGATAAAGAAGTTGTGGTATTTACTTACAAAGCAATATCACTCAGCAATGAAATCTGTGTCATCAGGCCCTTAGCATCACAATGAGTGGATTCAGGTATGATGATTCTAACTGAAATAAGTCACACAGAAAAAGAAACATCATAAGATATCAGTAATACACGGAATGTAAGCTTGGCTACACAGGAACTGAATTACAGAACAGAATAGCGTCTCAAATTTAGAAAACCAACTTATGCTTGCTTAAGGGTAAAGGTGAGTTGGGGTGCTGCATAAAACCAGAGATTGAAATGAGCACAGATAAAGTTCCTTAAGTCAAATATGGAATAGACAAGAGCTACTCCTTGCTCAACGAAATGGACTCAACACCGCATATTAAACGCCTAAGAATGTACATGACTAGTAAGTATCTTAAAACCTATGGATTGCTATGTCTCCGAAAGAGAATCAAGCATGTGTACAGGGGCATAAACGGAGCAGTGATAGGATTGGAGAGGTTCGGTGAGCAAATGAAGACCCTTTGAAGTCATATTGCATGGTACCCATTCCACGGGTCTCAACTCTCCAGGTTTAAGGTATTCTTCCTTCAGCTAAAACATGCATGTGGAACCCAGAGTATGATCAACCATGTGAACGGGAGACGTGTTCAAATATGTCTCAGTTTTCCTCCCCTCGTACTCGGGTGCAACATTCCAGACGCTTTACTAACACTCTCCCCACTTGGAGAGTCAGTCCCTTTAACCTCCTGTTTGGCCCAGTTTGCAATTTCTGCGGAAGATGAACAGGAATAGTGAGAACCAATGAGAGGCTAGCTGGAGGTGTCTGGACGGGCAAATTTAACTCTCATTTCCCACCAGGTAGAGGAATTAACCAAAGGCTCAGCATGCCGGGCCGGAACCAGATTAGGGCCTGAAGCCATCCTGCGGTGTTGCGGCCAGGTCACAAGAAAGCGAGTTGAAGAAAGGAGCTCAGGGGCACTGTAATTCACAAACCTGCAGAGTTATAAATGACAGCTATCGTCCAAAAATAGACTGAAGTAAGGCTGCCAAGAGGACTTGAAAGCGGGGCAGAATTGCAGGAAACCGATTTCAGGAGGTAGACTGGAATTGCATTGAAAGCATAGGAAAAGAGGCAGAACGTCCACAATGATGCACTTGGCCAAAAAGGGCGTATGCGTTTTTTCCTGAATATATTCAGGAAAAAACGCATACGCCCTTTTTGGCCAACCAAGCAAGCTTGCAAAGGAAATCTGCACTACAATGAAGTCTCACTTCCCCTCGGTCAAAAGGGCCATCTGAAAAAAGTGTAAAATCCAGAAAGGCAACAGGCCATTGAGAACTGGGAGCCTTGTTATGCTGATGGGTGGGATGTAAATTGCCAACAGACACGTGGGAGAAGTGTATGGTGTTTCCTGAAACATCTAAAAAACAAAGCAACAGAGCCTACGGCACTTCCACTTATGGTCCTATAGCTTAGGGAAATTAAAATCAAAAAGACACAGCCACCCCAAAGTTTGGAACGGCTCTGTTTACAAGAACCTCGTTTACAGTACAAGTTCAACATCGCAGAAAGTGAAAAATGGATAAAGAACTTGTGGTACTTACGTACAATGCAGTATCACTCAGCAATGAAATCTATGTCATCAGGCCCGTAGCAGCATAATGAGTAGATTCAGGTACGATGATTCTAACTGAAATAAGTCACACAGAAAAAGAAACATCATAAGATATCACTAATACACGGAATGTAAACTTGGCTACACAGGAACTGAATTCCAAAACAGAACAGGTTCTCAAATTTAGAAAACCAACTTATGCTTGCTTAAGGGGAAAGGTGAGTTGGGTTGCTGCATAAAACCAGAGATTGAAATGAGCACAGATAAAGTTCCTTAAGCCAAATATGGAATAGACAAGAGCTACTCCTTGCTCAATGAAATGGACTCAACACCGCATATTAAACGCCTAAGAATGTACCTGACTAGTAAGTATCTTAAAACCTATGGATTGCTATGTCTCCGAAAGAGAATCAAGCAAGTGTACAGGGGCATAAACGCAGCAGTGATAGGATTGGAGAGGTTCGGTGAGCAAATGAAGACCCTTTGAAGTCATATTGCATGGTACCCATTCCACGGGTTTCAACTACCCACGTTTTAGGTATTCTTCCTTCAGCTAAAACATGCATGTGGAACCCAGAGTATGATCAACCATGTGATCGGGAGACGTGTTCAAATATGTCTCAGTTTTCCTCCCCTGGTACTCGGGTGCAACATTCCACTCGCTTTACTAACACTCTCCCCACTTGGTGAGTCAGCGCCTTTAACCTCCTGTTTGGCACAGTTTGCAATTTCTGCGGAAGATGAACAGGAATAGCGAGAACCAATGAGAGGCTAGCTGGAGGTGTCTGGACGGGCAAATTTAACTCTCATTTCCCACCAGGAGGAGGAAATAACCAAAGGCTCAGCGTGCCGTGCCAGAACCAGATTAGGGCCTGAAGCCATCCTGCGGTGTTGCGGCCAGGTCACAAGAAAGCGAGTTGAAGAAAGGAGCTCAGGGGCACTGTAATTCACAAATCTGCAGAGCTATAAATGACAGCTATCGTCCAAAAATAGACTGAAGTAAGGCTGCCAAGAGGACTTGAAAGCGGGGCAGAATTGCAGGAAACCGATTTCAGGAGGTAGACTGAAATTGCATTGAAAGCATAGGAAAAGAGGCAGAACGTCCACAATGATGCACTTGGCCAAAAAGGGCGTATGCGTTTTTTCCTGAATATATTCAGGAAAAAACGCATACGCCCTTTTTGGCCAACCAAGCAAGCTTGCAAAGGAAATCTGCACTACTATGAAGTCTCACTTCCCCCCGGTCAAAAGGGCCATCTGAAAAAAGTGTAAAATCCAGAAAGGCAGGACAGGCCATGGAGAACTGGGAGCCTTGTTATGCTGATGGGCGGGATGTAAATTGCCAACAGACACTCGGGAGAAGTGTATGGTGTTTCCTGAAACATCTAAAAAACAAAGCAACAGAGCCTAGGGCACTGCCACTTATGGTCCTATAGCTTAGGGAAATTAAAATCAAAAAGACACAGCCACCCCAAAGTTTGGGACGCCTCTGTTTACAAGAACCTCGTTTACAGTACAAGTTCAACATCGCAGAAAGTGAAAAATGGATAAAGAAGTTGTGGTATTTACTTACAAAGCAATATCACTCAGCAATGAAATCTACGTCATCAGGCCCTTAGCATCACAATGAGTGGATTCAGGTATGATGATTCTAACTGAAATAAGTCACACAGAAAAAGAAACATCATAAGATATCAGTAATACACGGAATGTAAGCTTGGCTACACAGGAACTGAATTACAGAACAGAACAGCGTCTCAAATTTAGAAAACCAACTTATGCTTGCTTAAGGATAAAGGTGAGTTGGGGTGCTGCATAAAACCAGAGATTGAAATGAGCACAGATAAAGTTCCTTAAGTCAAATATGGAATAGACAAGAGCTACTCCTTGCTCAACGAAATGGACTCAACACCGCATATTAAACGCCTAAGAATGTACCTGACTAGTAAGTATCGTAAAACCTATGGATTGCTATGTCTCCAAAAGAGAATCAAGCATGTGTACAGGGGCATGAACGCAGCAGTGATAGGATTGGAGAGGTTCGGTGAGCAAATGAAGACCCTTTGAAGTCATACTGCATGGTACCCATTCCAGGGGTTTCAACTACCCAGGTTTTAGGTATTCTTCCTTCAGCTAAAACATGCATGTGGAACCCAGAGTATGATCAACCATGTGATCGGGAGACGTGTTCAAATATGTCTCAGTTTTCCTCCCCTGGTACTCGGGTGCAACATTCCACTCGCTTTACTAACACTCTCCCCACTTGGAGAGTCAGCGCCTTTAACCTCCTGTTTGGCCCAGTTTGCAATTTCTGCGGAAGATGAACAGGAATAGCGAGAACCAATGAGAGACTAGCTGGAGGTGTCTGGACGGGCAAATTTAACTCTCATTTCCCACCAGGAAGAGGAAATAACCAAAGGCTCAGCATGCCGTACCAGAACCAGATTAGGGCCTGAAGCCATCCTGCGGTGTTGCGGCCAGCTCAAAAGAAAGCGAGTTGAAGAAAGGAGCTCAGGGGCACTGTAATTCACAAACCTGCAGAGTTATAAATGACAGCTATCGTCCAAAAATAGACTGAAGTAAGGCTGCCAAGAGGACTTGAAAGCGGGGCAGAATTGCAGGAAACCGATTTCAGGAGGTAGACTGGAATTGCATTGAAAGCATAGGAAAAGAGGCAGAACGTCCATAATGATGCACTTGGCCAAAAAGGGCGTATGCGTTTTTTCCTGAATATATTCAGGAAAAAACGCATACGCCCTTTTTGGCCAACCAAGCAAGCTTGCAAAGGAAATCTGCACTACAATGAAGTCTCACTTCCCCCCGGTCAAAAGGGCCATCTGAAAAAAAGTGTAAAATCCAGAAAGGCAACAGGCCATGGAGAACTGGGAGCCTTGTTATGCTGATGGGCGGGATGTAAATTGCCAACAGACACTCGGGAGAAGTGTATGGTGTTTCCTGAAACATCTAAAAAACAAAGCAACAGAGCCTAGGGCACTTCCACTTATGGTCCTATAGCTTAGGGAAATTAAAATCAAAAAGACACAGCCACCCCAAAGTTTGGAACGGCTCTGTTTACAAGAACCTCGTTTACAGTACAAGTTCAACATCGCAGAAAGTTAAAAATGGATAAAGAACATGTGGTACTTACGTACAATGCAGTATCACTCAGCAATGAAATCTATGTCATCAGGCCCATAGCAGCATAATGAGTGGATTCAGGTACGATGATTCTAACTGAAATAAGTCACACAGAAAAAGAAACATCATAAGATATCACTAATACACGGAATGTAAACTTGGCTACACAGGAACTGAATTCCAAAACAGAACAGGTTCTCAAATTTAGAAAACCAACTTATGCTTGCTTAAGGGGAAAGGTGAGTTGGGGTGCTGCATAAAACCAGAGATTGAAATGAGCACAGATAAAGTTCCTTAAGCCAAATATGGAATAGACAAGAGCTACTCCTTGCTCAACGAAATGGACTCAACACCGCATATTAAACGCCTAAGAATGTACCTGACTTGTAAGTATCTTAAAACCTATGGATTGCTATGTCTCCGAAAGAGAATCAAGCATGTGTACAGGGGCATAAATGCAGCAGTGATAGGATTGGAGAGGTTCGGTGAGCAAATGAAGACCCTTTGAAGTCATATTGCATGGTACCCATTCCACGGGTTTCAACTACCCAGGTTTTAGGTATTCTTCCTTCAGCTAAAACATGCATGTGGAACCCAGAGTATGATCAACCATGTGATCGGGAGACGTGTTCAAATATGTCTCAGTTTTCCTCCCCTGGTACTCGGGTGCAACATTCCAGACGCTTTACTAACACTCTCCCCACTTGGAGAGTCAGCGCCTTTAACCTCCTGTTTGGCCCAGTTTGCAATTTCTGCGGAAGATGAACAGGAATAGCGAGAACCAATGAGAGGCTAGCTGGAGGTGTCTGGACGGGCAAATTTAACTCTCATTTCCCACCAGGAAGAGGAAATAACCAAAGGCTCAGCGTGCCGTACCAGAACAAGATTAGGGCCTGAAGCCTTCCTGCGGTGTTGCGGCCAGGTCACAAGAAAGCGAGCTAAAGAAAGGAGCTCAGGGGCACTGTAATTCACAAACCTGCAGAGTTATAAATGACAGCTATCGTCCAAATATAGACTGAAGTAAGGCTGCCAAGAGGACTTGAAAGCGGGGCAGAATTGCAGGAAACCGATTTCAGGAGGTAGACTGGAATTGCATTGAAAGCATAGGAAAAGAGGCAGAACGTCCACAATGATGCACTTGGCCAAAAAGGGCATATGCGTTTTTTCCTGAATATATTCAGGAAAAAACGCATACGACCTTTTTGGCCAACCAAGCAAGCTTGCAAAGGAAATCTGCACTACAATGAAGTCTCACTTCCCCCCGGTCAAAAGGGCCATCTGAAAAAAGTGTAAAATCCAGAAAGGCAGGACAGGCCATGGAGAACTGGGAGCCTTGTTATGCTGATGGGCGGGATGTAAATTGCCAACAGACACTCGGGAGAAGTGTATGGTGTTTCCTGAAACATCTAAAAAACAAAGCAACAGAGCCTAGGGCACTGCCACTTATGGTCCTATAGCTTAGGGAAATTAAAATCAAAAAGACACAGCCACCCCAAAGTTTGGGACGCCTCTGTTTACAAGAACCTCGTTTACAGTACAATTTCAACATCGCAGAAAGTGAAAAATGGATAAAGAAGTTGTGGTATTTACTTACAAAGCAATATCACTCAGCAATGAAATCTATGTCATCAGGCCCTTAGCATCACAATGAGTGGATTCAGGTATGATGATTCTAACTGAAATAAGTCACACAGAAAAAGAAACATCATAAGATATCAGTAATACACGGAATGTAAACTTGGCTACACAGGAACTGAATTACAGAACAGAACAGGGTCTCAAATTTAGAAAACCAACTTATGCTTGCTTAAGGGGAAAGGTGAGTTGGGGTGCTGCATAAAACCAGAGATTGAAATGAGCACAGATAAAGTTCCTTAAGTCAAATATGGAATAGACAAGAGCTACTCCTTGCTCAACGAAATGGACTCAACACCGCATATTAAACGCCTAAGAATGTACCTGACTAGTAAGTATCGTAAAACCTATGGATTGCTATGTCTCCGAAAGAGAATCAAGCATGTGTACAGGGGCATAAATGCAGCAGTGATAGGACTGGAGAGGTTCGGTGAGCAAATGAAGACCCTTTGAAGTCATATTGCATGGTACCCATTCCACGGGTCTCAACTCTCCAGGTTTAAGGTATTCTTCCTTCAGCTAAAACATGCATGTGGAACCCAAGTATGATCAACCATGTGAACGGGAGACGTGTTCAAATATGTCTCAGTTTTCCTCCCCTGGTACTCGGGTGCAACATTCCAGACGCTTTACTAACACTCTCCCCACTTGGAGAGTCAGCGCCTTTAACCTCCTGTTTGGCCCAGTTTGCAATTTCTGCGGAAGATGAACAGGAATAGCGAGAACCAATGAGAGACTAGCTGGAGGTGTCTGGACGGGCAAATTTAACTCTCATTTCCCACCAGGAAGAGGAAATAACCAAAGGCTCAGCGTGCCGTACCGGAACCAGATTAGGGCCTGAAGCCATCCTGCGGTGTTGCGGCCAGCTCAAAAGAAAGCGAGTAGAAGAAAGGAGCTCAGGGGCACTATAATTCACAAACCTGCAGAGTTATAAATGACAGCTATCGTCCAAAAATAGACTGAAGTAAGGCTGCCAAGAGGACATGAAAGCGGGGCAGAATTGCAGGAAACCGATTTCAGGAGGTAGACTGGAATTGCATTGAAAGCATAGGAAAAGAGGCACAACGTCCACAATGATGCACTTGGCCAAAAAGGGTGTATGCGTTTTTTCCTGAATATATTCAGGAAAAGACGCATACGCCCTTTTTGGCCAACCAAGCAAGCTTGCAAAGGAAATCTACACTACAATGAAGTCTCACTTCCCCCCGGTCAAAAGGGCCATCTGAAAAAAGTGTAAAATCCAGAAAGGCAGGACAGGCCATGGAGAACTGGCAGCCTTGTTATGCTGATGGGCGGGATGTTAATTGCCAACAACCACTCGGGAGAAGTGTATGGTGTTTCCTGAAACATCTAAAAAACAAAGCAACAGAGCCTACGGCACTTCCACTTATGGTCCTATAGCTTAGGGAAATTAAAATCAAAAAGACACAGCCACCCCAAAGTTTGGAACGGCTCTGTTTACAAGAACCTCGTTTACAGTACAAGTTCAACATCGCAGAAAGTGAAAAATGGATAAAGAACTTGAGGTACGTACGTACAATGCAGTATCACTCAGCAATGAAATCTATGTCATCAGGCCCGTAGCAGCATAATGAGTAGATTCAGGTATGATGATTCTAACTGAAATAAGTCACACAGAAAAAGAAACATCATAAGATATCACTAATACACGGAATGTAAACTTGGCTACACAGGAACTGAATTCCAAAACAGAACAGGTTCTCAAATTTAGAAAACCAACTTATGCTTGCTTAAGGGGAAAGGTGAGTTGGGGTGCTGCATAAAACCAGAGATTGAAATGAGCACAGATAAAGTTCCTTAAGCCAAATATGGAATAGACAAGAGCTACTCCTTGCTCAACGAAATGGAATCAACACCGCATATTAAACGCCTAAGAATGTACCTGACTGGTAAGTATCTTAAAACCTATGGATTGCTATGTCTCCGAAAGAGAATCAAGCATGTGTACAGGGGCATAAACGCAGCAGTGATAGGATTGGAGAGGTTCGGTGAGCAAATGAAGACCCTTTGAAGTCATACTGCATGGTACCCATTCCAGGGGTTTCAACTACCCAGGTTTTAGGTATTCTTCCTTCAGCTAAAACATGCATGTGGAACCCAGAGTATGATCAACCATGTGATCGGGAGACGTGTTCAAATATGTCTCAGTTTTCCTCCCCTGGTACTCGGGTGCAACATTCCACTCGCTTTACTAACACTCTCCCCACTTGGAGAGTCAGCGCCTTTAACCTCCTGTTTGGCCCAGTTTGCAATTTCTGCGGAAGATGAACAGGAATAGCGAGAACCAATGAGAGGCTAGCTGGAGGTGTCTGGACGGGCAAATTTAACTCTCATTTCCCACCAGGAAGAGGAAATAACCAAAGGCTCAGCATGCCGTACCAGAACCAGATTAGGGCCTGAAGCCATCCTGCGGTGTTGCGGCCAGCTCAAAAGAAAGCGAGTTGAAGAAAGGAGCTCAGGGGCACTGTAATTCACAAACCTGCAGAGTTATAAATGACAGCTATCGTCCAAAAATAGACTGAAGTAAGGCTGCCAAGAGGACTTGAAAGCGGGGCAGAATTGCAGGAAACCGATTTCAGGAGGTAGACTGGAATTGCATTGAAAGCATAGGAAAAGAGGCAGAACGTCCATAATGATGCACTTGGCCAAAAAGGGCGTATGCGTTTTTTCCTGAATATATTCAGGAAAAAACGCATACGCCCTTTTTGGCCAACCAAGCAAGCTTGCAAAGGAAATCTGCACTACAATGAAGTCTCACTTCCCCCCGGTCAAAAGGGCCATCTGAAAAAAAGTGTAAAATCCAGAAAG
This sequence comes from Delphinus delphis, assembly GCF_949987515.2. Lineage (NCBI taxonomy): Eukaryota > Metazoa > Chordata > Mammalia > Artiodactyla > Delphinidae > Delphinus > Delphinus delphis. The sequence goes on from NW_027192752.1 coordinate 465,255, forward strand.
GCAACAGGCCATGGAGAACTGGGAGCCTTGTTATGCTGATGGGCGGGATGTAAATTGCCAACAGACACTCGGGAGAAGTGTATGGTGTTTCCTGAAACATCTAAAAAACAAAGCAACAGAGCCTAGGGCACTGCCACTTATGGTCCTAGCTTAGGGAAATTAAAATCAAAAAGACACAGCCACCCCAAAGTTTGGGACGCCTCTGTTTACAAGAACCTCGTTTACAGTACAATTTCAACATCGCAGAAAGTGAAAAATGGATAAAGAAGTTGTGGTATTTACTTACAAAGCAATATCACTCAGCAATGAAATCTATGTCATCAGGCCCTTAGCATCACAATGAGTGGATTCAGGTATGATGATTCTAACTGAAATAAGTCACACAGAAAAAGAAACATCATAAGATATCAGTAATACACGGAATGTAAACTTGGCTACACAGGAACTGAATTACAGAACAGAACAGGGTCTCAAATTTAGAAAACCAACTTATGCTTGCTTAAGGGGAAAGGTGAGTTGGGGTGCTGCATAAAACCAGAGATTGAAATGAGCACAGATAAAGTTCCTTAAGTCAAATATGGAATAGACAAGAGCTACTCCTTGCTCAACGAAATGGACTCAACACCGCATATTAAACGCCTAAGAATGTACCTGACTAGTAAGTATCGTAAAACCTATGGATTGCTATGTCTCCGAAAGAGAATCAAGCATGTGTACAGGGGCATAAATGCAGCAGTGATAGGATTGGAGAGGTTCGGTGAGCAAATGAAGACCCTTTGAAGTCATATTGCATGGTACCCATTACACGGGTCTCAACTCTCCAGGTTTAAGGTATTCTTCCTTCAGCTAAAACATGCATGTGGAACCCAAGTATGATCAACCATGTGAACGGGAGACGTGTTCAAATATGTCTCAGTTTTCCTCCCCTGGTACTCGGGTGCAACATTCCAGACGCTTTACTAACACTCTCCCCACTTGGAGAGTCAGCGCCTTTAACCTCCTGTTTGGCCCAGTTTGCAATTTCTGCGGAAGATGAACAGGAATAGCGAGAACCAATGAGAGACTAGCTGGAGGTGTCTGGACGGGCAAATTTAACTCTCATTTCCAACCAGGAAGAGGAAATAACCAAAGGCTCAGCGTGCCGTACCGGAACCAGATTAGGGCCTGAAGCCATCCTGCGGTGTTGCGGCCAGCTCAAAAGAAAGCGAGTAGAAGAAAGGAGCTCAGGGGCACTATAATTCACAAACCTGCAGAGTTATAAATGACAGCTATCGTCCAAAAATAGACTGAAGTAAGGCTGCCAAGAGGACATGAAAGCGGGGCAGAATTGCAGGAAACCGATTTCAGGAGGTAGACTGGAATTGCATTGAAAGCATAGGAAAAGAGGCACAACGTCCACAATGATGCACTTGGCCAAAAAGGGTGTATGCGTTTTTTCCTGAATATATTCAGGAAAAGACGCATACGCCCTTTTTGGCCAACCAAGCAAGCTTGCAAAGGAAATCTACACTACAATGAAGTCTCACTTCCCCCCGGTCAAAAGGGCCATCTGAAAAAAGTGTAAAATCCAGAAAGGCAGGACAGGCCATGGAGAACTGGCAACCTTGTTATGCTGATGGGCGGGATGTTAATTGCCAACAACCACTCGGGAGAAGTGTATGGTGTTTCCTGAAACATCTAAAAAACAAAGCAACAGAACCTAGGGCACTTCCACTTATGGTCCTATAGCTTAGGGAAATTAAAATCAAAAAGACACAGCCACCCCAAAGTTTGGAACGGCTCTGTTTACAAGAACCTCGTTTACAGTACAAGTTCAACATCGCAGAAAGTGAAAAATGGATAAACAAGTTGTGGTATTTACTTACAAAACAATATCACTCAGCAATGAAATCTGTGTCATCAGGCCCTTAGCAGCACAATGAGTGGGTTCAGGTATGATGATTCTAACTGAAATAAGTCACACAGAAAAAGAAACATCATAAGATATCAGTAATACACGGAATGTAAACTTGGCTACACAGGAACTGAATTACAGAACAGAACAGGGTCTCAAATTTAGAAAACCAACTTATTCTTGCTTAAGGGTAAAGGTGAGTTGGGGTGCTGCATAAAACCAGAGATTGAAATGAGCACAGATAAAGTTCCTTAAGCCAAATATGGAATAGACAAGAGCTATTCCTTGCTCAACGAAATGGACTCAACACCCCATATTAAACGCCTAAGAATGTACCTGACTAGTAAGTATCTTAAAACCTATGGATTGCTAAGTCTCCGAAAGAGAATCAAGCATGTGTACAGGGCCATAAACGCAGCAGTGCTAGGATTGGAGAGGTTCGGTGATCAAATGAAGACCCTTTGAAGTCATATTGCATGGTACCCATTCCATGGGTTTCAACTACCCAGGTTTAAGGTATTCTTCCTTCAGCTAAAACATGCATGTGGAACCTAGAGTATGATCAACCATGTGATCGGGAGACGTGTTCAAATATGTCTCAGTTTTCCTCCCCTGGTACTCGGGTGCAACATTCCAGACGCTTTACTAACACTCTCCCCACTTGGAGAGTCAGTCCCTTTAACCTCCTGTTTGGCCCAGTTTGCAATTTCTGCGGAAGATGAACAGGAATAGCGAGAACCAATGAGAGGCTAGCTGGAGGTGTCTGGACGGGCAAATTTAACTCTCATTTCCCACCAGGAAGAGGAATTAACCAAAGGCTCAGCATGCCGGACCGGAACCAGATTAGTGCCTGAAGCCATCCTATGGTGTTGCGGCCAGGTCACAAGAAAGCGAGTTGAAGAAAGGAGCTCAGGGGCACTGTAATTCACAAACCTGCAGAGTTATAAATGACAGCTATCGTCCAAAAATAGACTGAAGTAAGGCTGCCAAGAGGACTTGAAAGCGGGGCAGAATTGCAGGAAACCGATTTCAGGAGGTAGACTGGAATTGCATTGAAAGCATAGGAAAAGAGGCAGAACGTCCACAATGATGCACTTGGCCAAAAAGGGCATATGCGTTTTTTCCTGAATATATTCAGGAAAAAACGCATACGCCCTTTTTGGCCAACCAAGCAAGCTTGCAAAGTAAATCTGCACTACAATGAAGTCTCACTTCCCCCCGGTCAAAAGGGCCATCTGAAAAAAGTGTAAAATCCAGAAAGGCAGGACAGGCCATGGAGAACTGGGAGCCTTGTTATGCTGATGGGCGGGATGTAAATTGCCAACAGACACTCGGGAGAAGTGTATGGTGTTTCCTGAAACATCTAAAAAACAAAGCAACAGAGCCTAGGGCACTGCCACTTATGGTCCTATAGCTTAGGGAAATTAAAATCAAAAAGACACAGCCACCCCAAAGTTTGGGACGCCTCTGTTTACAAGAACCTCGTTTACAGTACAATTTCAACATCGCAGAAAGTGAAAAATGGATAAAGAAGTTGTGGTATTTACTTACAAAGCAATATCACTCAGCAATGAAATCTATGTCATCAGGCCCTTAGCATCACAATGAGTGGATTCAGGTATGATGATTCTAACTGAAATAAGTCACACAGAAAAAGAAACATCATAAGATATCAGTAATACACGGAATGTAAACTTGGCTACACAGGAACTGAATTACAGAACAGAACAGGGTCTCAAATTTAGAAAACCAACTTATGCTTGCTTAAGGGGAAAGGTGAGTTGGGGTGCTGCATAAAACCAGAGATTGAAATGAGCACAGATAAAGTTCCTTAAGTCAAATATGGAATAGACAAGAGCTACTCCTTGCTCAACGAAATGGACTCAACACCGCATATTAAACGCCTAAGAATGTACCTGACTAGTAAGTATCGTAAAACCTATGGATTGCTATGTCTCCGAAAGAGAATCAAGCATGTGTACAGGGGCATAAATGCAGCAGTGATAGGATTGGAGAGGTTCGGTGAGCAAATGAAGACCCTTTGAAGTCATATTGCATGGTACCCATTCCACGGGTCTCAACTCTCCAGGTTTAAGGTATTCTTCCTTCAGCTAAAACATGCATGTGGAACCCAAGTATGATCAACCATGTGAACGGGAGACGTGTTCAAATATGTCTCAGTTTTCCTCCCCTGGTACTCGGGTGCAACATTCCAGACGCTTTACTAACACTCTCCCCACTTGGAGAGTCAGCGCCTTTAACCTCCTGTTTGGCCCAGTTTGCAATTTCTGCGGAAGATGAACAGGAATAGCGAGAACCAATGAGAGACTAGCTGGAGGTGTCTGGACGGGCAAATTTAACTCTCATTTCCCACCAGGAAGAGGAAATAACCAAAGGCTCAGCGTGCCGTACCGGAACCAGATTAGGGCCTGAAGCCATCCTGCGGTGTTGCGGCCAGCTCAAAAGAAAGCGAGTAGAAGAAAGGAGCTCAGGGGCACTATAATTCACAAACCTGCAGAGTTATAAATGACAGCTATCGTCCAAAAATAGACTGAAGTAAGGCTGCCAAGAGGACATGAAAGCGGGGCAGAATTGCAGGAAACCGATTTCAGGAGGTAGACTGGAATTGCATTGAAAGCATAGGAAAAGAGGCACAACGTCCACAATGATGCACTTGGCCAAAAAGGGTGTATGCGTTTTTTCCTGAATATATTCAGGAAAAGACGCATACGCCCTTTTTGGCCAACCAAGCAAGCTTGCAAAGGAAATCTACACTACAATGAAGTCTCACTTCCCCCCGGTCAAAAGGGCCATCTGAAAAAAGTGTAAAATCCAGAAAGGCAGGACAGGCCATGGAGAACTGGCAGCCTTGTTATGCTGATGGGCGGGATGTTAATTGCCAACAACCACTCGGGAGAAGTGTATGGTGTTTCCTGAAACATCTAAAAAACAAAGCAACAGAACCTAGGGCACTTCCACTTATGGTCCTATAGCTTAGGGAAATTAAAATCAAAAAGACACAGCCACCCCAAAGTTTGGAACGGCTCTGTTTACAAGAACCTCGTTTACAGTACAAGTTCAACATCGCAGAAAGTGAAAAATGGATAAACAAGTTGTGGTATTTACTTACAAAACAATATCACTCAGCAATGAAATCTGTGTCATCAGGCCCTTAGCAGCACAATGAGTGGGTTCAGGTATGATGATTCTAACTGAAATAAGTCACACAGAAAAAGAAACATCATAAGATATCAGTAATACACGGAATGTAAACTTGGCTACACAGGAACTGAATTACAGAACAGAACAGGGTCTCAAATTTAGAAAACCAACTTATTCTTGCTTAAGGGTAAAGGTGAGTTGGGGTGCTGCATAAAACCAGAGATTGAAATGAGCACAGATAAAGTTCCTTAAGCCAAATATGGAATAGACAAGAGCTACTCCTTGCTCAACGAAATGGACTCAACACCCCATATTAAACGCCTAAGAATGTACCTGACTAGTAAGTATCTTAAAACCTATGGATTGCTAAGTCTCCGAAAGAGAATCAAGCATGTGTACAGGGGCATAAACGCAGCAGTGCTAGGATTGGAGAGGTTCGGTGATCAAATGAAGACCCTTTGAAGTCATATTGCATGGTACCCATTCCATGGGTTTCAACTACCCAGGTTTAAGGTATTCTTCCTTCAGCTAAAACATGCATGTGGAACCTAGAGTATGATCAACCATGTGATCGGGAGACGTGTTCAAATATGTCTCAGTTTTCCTCCCCTGGTACTCGGGTGCAACATTCCAGACGCTTTACTAACACTCTCCCCACTTGGAGAGTCAGTCCCTTTAACCTCCTGTTTGGCCCAGTTTGCAATTTCTGCGGAAGATGAACTGGAATAGCGAGAACCAACGAGAGGCTAGCTGGAGGTGTCTGGACGGGCAAATTTAACTCTCATTTCCCACCAGGAAGAGGAATTAACCAAAGGCTCAGCATGCCGGACCGGAACCAGATTAGTGCCTGAAGCCATCCTGCGGTGTTGCGGCCAGGTCACAAGAAAGCGAGTTGAAGAAAGGAGCTCAGGGGCACTGTAATTCACAAACCTGCAGAGTTATAAATGACAGCTATCGTCCAAAAATAGACTGAAGTAAGGCTGCCAAGAGGACTTGAAAGCGGGGCAGAATTGCAGGAAACCGATTTCAGGAGGTAGACTGGAATTGCATTGAAAGCATAGGAAAAGAGGCAGAACGTCCACAATGATGCACTTGGCCAAAAAGGGCGTATGCGTTTTTTCCTGAATATAATCAGGAAAAAACGCATACGCCCTTTTTGGCCAACCAAGCAAGCTTGCAAAGGAAATCTGCACTACAATGAAGTCTCACTTCCCCCCGGTCAAAAGGGTCATCTGAAAAAAGTGTAAAATCCAGAAAGGCAAGACAGGCCATGGAGAACTGGCAGCCTTGTTATGCTGATGGGCGGGATGTAAATTGCCAACAACCACTCGGGAGAAGTGTATGGTGTTTCCTGAAACATCTAAAAAACAAAGCAACAGAACCTAGGGCACTTCCACTTATGGTCCTATAGCTTAGGGAAATTAAAATCAAAAAGACACAGCCACCCCAAAGTTTGGAACGGCTCTGTTTACAAGAACCTCGTTTACAGTACAAGTTCAACATCGCAGAAAGTGAAAAATGGATAAAGAAGTTGTGGTATTTACTTACAAAGCAATATCACTCAGCAATGAAATCTGTGTCATCAGGCCCTTAGCAGCACAATGAGTGGATTCAGGTATGATGATTCTAACTGAAATAAGTCACACAGAAAAAGAAACATCATAAGATATCAGTAATACACGGAATGTAAACTTGGCTACACAGGAACTGAATTACAGAACAGAACAGGGTCTCAAATTTAGAAAACCAACTTATGCTTGCTTAAGGGTAAAGGTGAGTTGGGGTGCTGCATAAAACCAGAGATTGAAATGAGCACAGATAAAGTTCCTTAAGCCAAATATGGAATAGACAAGAGCTACTCCTTGCTCAACGAAATGGACTCAACACCCCATATTAAACGCCTAAGAATGTACCTGACTAGTAAGTATCTTAAAACCTATGGATTGCTATGTCTCCGAAAGAGAATCAAGCATGTGTACAGGGGCATAAACGCAGCAGTGCTAGGATTGGAGAGGTTCGGTGAGCAAATGAAGACCCTTTGAAGTCATATTGCATGGTACCCATTCCACGGGTTTCAACTACCCAGGTTTAAGGTATTCTTCCTTCAGCTAAAACATGCATGTGGAACCTAGAGTATGATCAACCATGTGATCGGGAGACGTGTTCAAATATGTCTCAGTTTTCCTCCCCTGGTACTCGGGTGCAACATTCCAGACGCTTTACTAACACTCTCCCCACTTGGAGAGTCAGTCCCTTTAACCTCCTGTTTGGCCCAGTTTGCAATTTCTGCGGAAGATGAACAGGAATAGCGAGAACCAATGAGAGGCTAGCTGGAGGTGTCTGGACGGGCAAATTTAACTCTCATTTCCCACCAGGAAGAGGAATTAACCAAAGGCTCAGCATGCCGGGCCGGAACCAGATTAGGGCCTGAAGCCATCCTGCGGTGTTGCGGCCAGCTCAAAAGAAAGCGAGTTGAAGAAAGGAGCTCAGGGGCACTGTAATTCACAAACCTGCAGAGTTATAAATGACAGCTATCGTCCAAAAATAGACTGAAGTAAGGCTGCCAAGAGGACTTGAAAGCGGGGCAGAATTGCAGGAAACCGATTTCAGGAGGTAGACTGGAATTGCATTGAAAGCATAGGAAAAGAGGCAGAACGTCCACAATGATGCACTTGGCCAAAAAGGGCGTATGCATTTTTTCCTGAATATATTCAGGAAAAAACGCATACGCCCTTTTTGGCCAACCAAGCAAGCTTGCAAAGGAAATCTGCACTACAATGAAGTCTCACTTCCCCCCGGTCAAAAGGGCCATCTGAAAAAAGTGTAAAATCCAGAAAGGCAACAGGCCATTGAGAACTGGGAGCCTTGTTATGCTGATGGGCGGGATGTAAATTGCCAACAGACACTCGGGAGAAGTGTATGGTGTTTCCTGAAACATCTAAAAAACAAAGCAACAGAACCTAGGGCACTTCCACTTATGGTCCTATAGCTTAGGGAAATTAAAATCAAAAAGACACAGCCACCCCAAAGTTTGGAACGGCTCTGTTTACAAGAACCTCGTTTACAGTACAAGTTCAACATCGCAGAAAGTGAAAAATGGATAAAGAAGTTGTGGTATTCACTTACAAAGCAATATCACTCAGCAATGAAATCTATGTCATCAGGCACTTAGCAGCACAATGAGTGGATTCAGGTATGATGATTCTAACTGAAATAAGTCATACAGAAAAAGAAACATCATAAGATATCAGTAATACACGGAATGTAAACTTGGCTACACAGGAACTGAATTACAGAACAGAACAGGGTCTCAAATTTAGAAAAACAACTTATGCTTGCTTAAGGGTAAAGGTGAGTTGGGGTGCTGCATAAAACCAGAGATTGAAATGAGCACAGATAAAGTTCCTTAAGCCAAATATGGAATAGACAAGAGCTACTCCTTGCTCAACGAAATGGACTCAACACCGCATATTAAACGCCTAAGAATGTACCTGACTAGTAAGTATCGTAAAACCTATGGATTGCTATGTCTCCAAAAGAGAATCAAGCATGTGTACAGGGGCATAAATGCAGCAGTGATAGGATTGGAGAGATTCGGTGAGCAAATGAAGACCCTTTGAAGTCATATTGCATGGTACCCATTCCACGGGTTTCAACTACCCAGGTTTAAGGTATTCTTCCTTCAGCTAAAACATGCATGTGGAACCTAGAGTATGATCAACCATGTGATCGGGAGACGTGTTCAAATATGTCTCAGTTTTCCTCCCCTGGTACTCGGGTGCAACATTCCAGACGCTTTACTAACACTCTCCCCACTTGGAGAGTCAGTCCCTTTAACCTCCTGTTTGGCCCAGTTTGCAATTTCTGCGGAAGATGAACAGGAATAGCGAGAACCAATGAGAGGCTAGCTGGAGGTGTCTGGACGGGCAAATTTAACTCTCATTTCCCACCAGGAAGAGGAATTAACCAAAGGCTCAGCATGCCGGGCCGGAACCAGATTAGGGCCTGAAGCCATCCTGCGGTGTTGCGGCCAGCTCACAAGAAAGCGAGTTGAAGAAAGGAGCTCAGGGGCACTGTAATTCACAAACCTGCAGAGTTATAAATGACAGCTATCGTCCAAAAATAGACTGAAGTAAGGCTGCCAAGAGGACTTGAAAGCGGGGCAGAATTGCAGGAAACCGATTTCAGGAGGTAGACTGGAATTGCATTGAAAGCATAGGAAAAGAGGCAGAACGTCCACAATGATGCACTTGGCCAAAAAGGGCGTATGTGTTTTTTCCTGAATATATTCAGGAAAAAACGCATACGCCCTTTTTGGCCAACCAAGCAAGCTTGCAAAGGAAATCTGCACTACAATGTAGTCTCACTTCCCCCCGGTCAAAAGAGCCATCTGAAAAAAGTGTAAAATCCAGAAAGGCAGGACAGGCCATGAAGAACTGGGAGCCTTGTTATGCTGATGGGCGGGATGTAAATTGCCAACAGACACTCGGGAGAAGTGTATGGTGTTTCCTGAAACATCTAAAAAACAAAGCAACAGAGCCTAGGGCACTGCCACTTATGGTCCTACAGCTTAGGGAAATTAAAATCAAAAAGACACAGCCACCCCAAAGTTTGGGACGCCTCTGTTTACAAGAACCTCGTTTACAGTACAAGTTCAACATCGCAGAAAGTGAAAAATGCATAAAGAAGTTGTGATATTTACTTACAAAGCAATATCACTCAGCAATGAAATCTATGTTATCAGGCCCTTAGCATCACAATGAGTGGATTCAGGTATGATGATTCTAACTGAAGTAAGTCACACAGAAAAAGAAACATCATAAGATATCAGTAATACACGGAATGTAAACTTGGCTACACAGGAACTGAATTACAGAACAGAACAGGGTCTCAAATTTAGAAAACCAACTTATGCTTGCTTAAGGGTAAAGGTGAGTTGGGGTGCTGCATAAAACCAGAGATTGAAATGAGCACAGATAAAGTTCCTTAGGCCAAATATGGAATAGACAAGAGCTACTCCTTGCTCAACGAAATGGACTCAACACCGCATATTAAACGCCTAAGAATGTACCTGACTAGTAAGTATCGTAAAACCTATGGATTGCTATGTCTCCGAAAGAGAATCAAGCATGTGTACAGGGGCATAAACGCAGCAGTGATAGGATTGGAGAGGTTCGGTGAGCAAATGAAGACCCTTTGAAGTCATATTGCATGGTACCCATTACACGGGTCTCAACTCTCCAGGTTTAAGGTATTCTTCCTTCAGCTAAAACATGCATGTGGAACCCAAGTATGATCAACCATGTGAACGGGAGACGTGTTCAAATATGTCTCAGTTTTCCTCCCCTGGTACTCGGGTGCAACATTCCAGACGCTTTACTAACACTCTCCCCACTTGGAGAGTCAGCGCCTTTAACCTCCTGTTTGGCCCAGTTTGCAATTTCTGCGGAAGATGAACAGGAATAGTGAGAACCAATGAGAGGCTAGCTGGAGGTGTCTGGACGGGCAAATTTAACTCTCATTTCCCACCAGGAAGAGGAAATAACCAAAGGCTCAGCGTGCCGTACCGGAACCAGATTAGGGCCTGAAGCCATCCTGCGGTGTTGCGGCCAGCTCAAAAGAAAGCGAGTTGAAGAAAGGAGCTCAGGGGCACTGTAATTCACAAACCTGCAGAGTTATAAATGACAGCTATCGTCCAAAAATAGACTGAAGTAAGGCTGCCAAGAGGACTTGAAAGCGGGGCAGAATTGCAGGAAACCGATTTCAGGAGGTAGACTGGAATTGCATTGAAAGCATAGGAAAAGAGGCAGAACGTCCACAATGATGCACTTGGCCAAAAAGGGCGTATGCGTTTTTTCCTGAATATATTCAGGAAAAAACGCATACGCCCTTTTTGGCCAACCAAGCAGGCTTGCAAAGGAAATCTGCACTACAATGAAGTTTCACTTCCCCCCGGTCAAAAGGGCCATCTGAAAAAAGTGTAAAATCCAGAAAGGCAGGACAGGCCATGGAGAACTGGGAGCCTTGTTATGCTGATGGGCGGGATGTAAATTGCCAACAGACACTCGGGAGAAGTGTATGGTGTTTCCTGAAACATCTAAAAAACAATGCAACAGAGCCTAGGGCACTTCCACTTATGGTCCTATAGCTTAGGGAAATTAAAATCAAAAAGACACAGCCACCCCAAAGTTTGGGACGCCTCCGTTTACAAGAACCTCGTTTACCGTACAAGTTCAATATCACAGAAAGTGAAAAATGGATAAAGAACTTGTGGTATTTACTTACAAAGCAATATCACTCAGCAATGAAATCTATGTCATCAGGCCCGTAGCAGCATAATGAGTGGATTCAGGTATGATGATTCTAACTGAAATAAGTCACACAGAAAAAGAAACATCATAAGATATCAGTAATACACGGAATGTAAACTTGGCTACACAGGAACTGAATTACAGAACAGAACAGGGTCTCAAATTTAGAAAAACAACTTATGCTTGCTTAAGGGTAAAGGTGAGTTGGGGTGCTGCATAAAACCAGAGATTGAAATGAGCACAGATAAAGTTCCTTAAGCCAAATATGGAATAGACAAGAGCTACTCCTTGCTCAACGAAATGGACTCAACACCACATATTAAACGCCTAAGAATGTACCTGACTTGTAAGTATCGTAAAACCTATGGATTGCTATGTCTCCAAAAGAGAATCAAGAATGTGTACAGGGGCATAAACGCAGCAGTGATAGGATTGGAGAGGTTCGGTGAGCAAATGAAGACCCTTTGAAGTCATATTGCATGGTACCCATTCCACGGGTTTCAACTACCCAGGTTTAAGGTATTCTTCCTTCAGCTAAAACATGCATGTGGAACCTAGAGTATGATCAACCATGTGATCGGGAGACGTGTTCAAATATGTCTCAGTTTTCCTCCCCTGGTACTCGGGTGCAACATTCCAGACGCTTTACTAACACTCTCCCCACTTGGAGAGTCAGTCCCTTTAACCTCCTGTTTGGCCCAGTTTGCAATTTCTGCGGAAGATGAACAGGAATAGCGAGAACCAATGAGAGGCTAGCTGGAGGTGTCTGGACGGGCAAATTTAACTCTCATTTCCCACCAGGAAGAGGAATTAACCAAAGGCTCAGCATGCCGGGCCGGAAGCAGATTGGGGCCTGAAGCCATCCTGCGGTGTTGCGGCCAGCTCACAAGAAAGCGAGTTGAAGAAAGGAGCTCAGGGGCACTGTAATTCACAAACCTGCAGAGTTATAAATGACAGCTATCGTCCAAAAATAGACTGAAGTAAGGCTGCCAAGAGGACTTGAAAGCGGGGCAGAATTGCAGGAAACCGATTTCAGGAGGTAGACTGGAATTGCATTGAAAGCATAGGAAAAGAGGCAGAACGTCCACAATGATGCACTTGGCCAAAAAGGGTGTATGCGTTTTTTCCTGAATATATTCAGGAAAAAACGCATACGCCCTTTTTGGCCAACCAAGCAAGCTTGCAAAGGAAATCTACACTACAATGAAGTCTCACTTCCCCCCGGTCAAAAGAGCCATCTGAAAAAAGTGTAAAATCCAGAAAGGCAGGACAGGCCATGAAGAACTGGGAGCCTTGTTATGCTGATGGGCGGGATGTAAATTGCCAACAGACACTCGGGAGAAGTGTATGGTGTTTCCTGAAACATCTAAAAAACAAAGCAACAGAGCCTAGGGCACTGCCACTTATGGTCCTACAGCTTAGGGAAATTAAAATCAAAAAGACACAGCCACCCCAAAGTTTGGGACGCCTCTGTTTACAAGAACCTCGTTTACAGTACAAGTTCAACATCGCAGAAAGTGAAAAATGCATAAAGAAATTGTGGTATTTACTTACAAAGCAATATCACTCAGCAATGAAATCTATGTCATCAGGCCCTTAGCATCACAATGAGTGGATTCAGGTATGATGATTCTAACTGAAGTAAGTCACACAGAAAAAGAAACATCATAAGATATCAGTAATACACGGAATGTAAACTTGGCTACACAGGAACTGAATTACAGAACAGAACAGGGTCTCAAATTTAGAAAACCAACTTATGCTTGCTTAAGGGTAAAGGTGAGTTGGGGTGCTGCATAAAACCAGAGATTGAAATGAGCACAGATAAAGTTCCTTAGGCCAAATATGGAATAGACAAGAGCTACTCCTTGCTCAACGAAATGGACTCAACACCGCATATTAAACGCCTAAGAATGTACCTGACTAGTAAGTATCGTAAAACCTATGGATTGCTATGTCTCCGAAAGAGAATCAAGCATGTGTACAGGGGCATAAACGCAGCAGTGATAGGATTGGAGAGGTTCGGTGAGCAAATGAAGACCCTTTGAAGTCATATTGCATGGTACCCATTACACGGGTCTCAACTCTCCAGGTTTAAGGTATTCTTCCTTCAGCTAAAACATGCATGTGGAACCCAAGTATGATCAACCATGTGAACGGGAGACGTGTTCAAATATGTCTCAGTTTTCCTCCCCTGGTACTCGGGTGCAACATTCCAGACGCTTTACTAACACTCTCCCCACTTGGAGAGTCAGCGCCTTTAACCTCCTGTTTGGCCCAGTTTGCAATTTCTGCGGAAGATGAACAGGAATAGCGAGAACCAATGAGAGGCTAGCTGGAGGTGTCTGGACGGGCAAATTTAACTCTCATTTCCCACCAGGAAGAGGAAATAACCAAAGGCTCAGCGTGCCGTACCGGAACCAGATTAGGGCCTGAAGCCATCCTGCGGTGTTGCGGCCAGCTCAAAAGAAAGCGAGTTGAACAAAGGAGCTCAGGGGCACTGTAATTCACAAACCTGCAGAGTTATAAATGACAGCTATCGTCCAAAAATAGACTGAAGTAAGGCTGCCAAGAGGACTTGAAAGCGGGGCAGAATTGCAGGAAACCGATTTCAGGAGGTAGACTGGAATTGCATTGAAAGCATAGGAAAAGAGGCAGAACGTCCACAATGATGCACTTGGCCAAAAAGGGCGTATGCGTTTTTTCCTGAATATATTCAGGAAAAAACGCATACGCCCTTTTTGGCCAACCAAGCAGGCTTGCAAAGGAAATCTGCACTACAATGAAGTTTCACTTCCCCCCGGTCAAAAGGGCCATCTGAAAAAAGTGTAAAATCCAGAAAGGCAGGACAGGCCATGGAGAACTGGGAGCCTTGTTATGCTGATGGGCGGGATGTAAATTGCCAACAGACACTCGGGAGAAGTGTATGGTGTTTCCTGAAACATCTAAAAAACAATGCAACAGAGCCTAGGGCACTTCCACTTATGGTCCTATAGCTTAGGGAAATTAAAATCAAAAAGACACAGCCACCCCAAAGTTTGGGACGCCTCCGTTTACAAGAACCTCGTTTACCATACAAGTTCAATATCACAGAATGTGAAAAATGGATAAAGAACTTGTGGTATTTACTTACAAAGCAATATCACTCAGCAATGAAATCTATGTCATCAGGCCCGTAGCAGCATAATGAGTGGATTCAGGTATGATGATTCTAACTGAAATAAGTCACACAGAAAAAGAAACATCATAAGATATCAGTAATACACGGAATGTAAACTTGGCTACACAGGAACTGAATTACAGAACAGAACAGGGTCTCAAATTTAGAAAAACAACTTATGCTTGCTTAAGGGTAAAGGTGAGTTGGGGTGCTGCATAAAACCAGAGATTGAAATGAGCACAGATAAAGTTCCTTAAGCCAAATATGGAATAGACAAGAGCTACTCCTTGCTCAACGAAATGGACTCAACACCACATATTAAACGCCTAAGAATGTACCTGACTTGTAAGTATCGTAAAACCTATGGATTGCTATGTCTCCAAAAGAGAATCAAGAATGTGTACAGGGGCATAAACGCAGCAGTGATAGGATTGGAGAGGTTCGGTGAGCAAATGAAGACCCTTTGAAGTCATATTGCATGGTACCCATTCCACGGGTTTCAACTACCCAGGTTTAAGGTATTCTTCCTTCAGCTAAAACATGCATGTGGAACCTAGAGTATGATCAACCATGTGATCGGGAGACGTGTTCAAATATGTCTCAGTTTTCCTCCCCTGGTACTCGGGTGCAACATTCCAGACGCTTTACTAACACTCTCCCCACTTGGAGAGTCAGTCCCTTTAACCTCCTGTTTGGCCCAGTTTGCAATTTCTGCGGAAGATGAACAGGAATAGCGAGAACCAATGAGAGGCTAGCTGGAGGTGTCTGGACGGGCAAATTTAACTCTCATTTCCCACCAGGAAGAGGAATTAACCAAAGGCTCAGCATGCCGGGCCGGAAGCAGATTGGGGCCTGAAGCCATCCTGCGGTGTTGCGGCCAGCTCACAAGAAAGCGAGTTGAAGAAAGGAGCTCAGGGGCACTGTAATTCACAAACCTGCAGAGTTATAAATGACAGCTATCGTCCAAAAATAGACTGAAGTAAGGCTGCCAAGAGGACTTGAAAGCGGGGCAGAATTGCAGGAAACCGATTTCAGGAGGTAGACTGGAATTGCATTGAAAGCATAGGAAAAGAGGCAGAACGTCCACAATGATGCACTTGGCCAAAAAGGGCGTATGCGTTTTTTCCTGAATATATTCAGGAAAAAACGCATACGCCCTTTTTGGCCAACCAAGCAAGCTTGCAAAGGAAATCTGCACTACAATGAAGTCTCACTTCCCCCCGGTCAAAAGAGCCATCTGAAAAAAGTGTAAAATCCAGAAAGGCAGGACAGGCCATGGAGAACTGGGAGCCTTGTTATGCTGATGGGCGGGATGTAAATTGCCAACAGACACTCGGGAGAAGTGTATGGTGTTTCCTGAAACATCTAAAAAACAAAGCAACAGAGCCTAGGGCACTGCCACTTATGGTCCTACAGCTTAGGGAAATTAAAATCAAAAAGACACAGCCACCCCAAAGTTTGGGACGCCTCTGTTTACAAGAACCTCGTTTACAGTACAAGTTCAACATCGCAGAAAGTGAAAAATGCATAAAGAAATTGTGGTATTTACTTACAAAGCAATATCACTCAGCAATGAAATCTATGTCATCAGGCCCTTAGCATCACAATGAGTGGATTCAGGTATGATGATTCTAACTGAAGTAAGTCACACAGAAAAAGAAACATCATAAGATATCAGTAATACACGGAATGTAAACTTGGCTACACAGGAACTGAATTACAGAACAGAACAGGGTCTCAAATTTAGAAAACCAACTTATGCTTGCTTAAGGGTAAAGGTGAGTTGGGGTGCTGCATAAAACCAGAGATTGAAATGAGCACAGATAAAGTTCCTTAGGCCAAATATGGAATAGACAAGAGCTACTCCTTGCTCAACGAAATGGACTCAACACCGCATATTAAACGCCTAAGAATGTACCTGACTAGTAAGTATCGTAAAACCTATGGATTGCTATGTCTCCGAAAGAGAATCAAGCATGTGTACAGGGGCATAAACGCAGCAGTGATAGGATTGGAGAGGTTCGGTGAGCAAATGAAGACCCTTTGAAGTCATATTGCATGGTACCCATTACACGGGTCTCAACTCTCCAGGTTTAAGGTATTCTTCCTTCAGCTAAAACATGCATGTGGAACCCAAGTATGATCAACCATGTGAACGGGAGACGTGTTCAAATATGTCTCAGTTTTCCTCCCCTGGTACTCGGGTGCAACATTCCAGACGCTTTACTAACACTCTCCCCACTTGGAGAGTCAGCGCCTTTAACCTCCTGTTTGGCCCAGTTTGCAATTTCTGCGGAAGATGAACAGGAATAGCGAGAACCAATGAGAGGCTAGCTGGAGGTGTCTGGACGGGCAAATTTAACTCTCATTTCCCACCAGGAAGAGGAAATAACCAAAGGCTCAGCGTGCCGTACCGGAACCAGATTAGGGCCTGAAGCCATCCTGCGGTGTTGCGGCCAGCTCAAAAGAAAGCGAGTTGAACAAAGGAGCTCAGGGGCACTGTAATTCACAAACCTGCAGAGTTATAAATGACAGCTATCGTCCAAAAATAGACTGAAGTAAGGCTGCCAAGAGGACTTGAAAGCGGGGCAGAATTGCAGGAAACCGATTTCAGGAGGTAGACTGGAATTGCATTGAAAGCATAGGAAAAGAGGCAGAACGTCCACAATGATGCACTTGGCCAAAAAGGGCGTATGCGTTTTTTCCTGAATATATTCAGGAAAAAACGCATACGCCCTTTTTGGCCAACCAAGCAAGCTTGCAAAGGAAATCTGCACTACAATGAAGTCTCACTTACCCCCGGTCAAAAGGGCCATCTGAAAAAAGTGTAAAATCCAGAAAGGCAGGACAGGCCATGGAGAACTGGCAGCCTTGTTATGCTGATGGGCGGGATGTAAATTGCCAACAACCACTCGGGAGAAGTGTATGGTGTTTCCTGAAACATCTAAAAAACAAAGCAACAGAACCTAGGGCACTTCCACTTATGGTCCTATAGCTTAGGGAAATTAAAATCAAAAAGACACAGCCACCCCAAAGTTTGGAACGGCTCTGTTTACAAGAACCTCGTTTACAGTACAAGTTCAACATCGCAGAAAGTGAAAAATGGATAAAGAAATTGTGGTATTTACTTACAAACAATATCACTCAGCAATGAAATCTATGTCATCAGGCCCTTAGCATCACAATGAGTGGATTCAGGTATGATGATTCTAACTGAAGTAAGTCACACAGAAAAAGAAACATCATAAGATATCAGTAATACACGGAATGTAAACTTGGCTACACAGGAACTGAATTACAGAACAGAACAGGGTCTCAAATTTAGAAAACCAACTTATGCTTGCTTAAGGGTAAAGGTGAGTTGGGGTGCTGCATAAAACCAGAGATTGAAATGAGCACAGATAAAGTTCCTTAGGCCAAATATGGAATAGACAAGAGCTACTCCTTGCTCAACGAAATGGACTCAACACCCCATATTAAACGCCTAAGAATGTACCTGACTAGTAAGTATCGTAAAACCTATGGATTGCTATGTCTCCGAAAGAGAATCAAGCATGTGTACAGGGGCATAAACGCAGCAGTGATAGGATTGGAGAGGTTCGGTGAGCAAATGAAGACCCTTTGAAGTCATATTGCATGGTACCCATTCCACGGGTCTCAACTCTCCAGGTTTAAGGTATTCTTCCTTCAGCTAAAACATGCATGTGGAACCCAAGTATGATCAACCATGTGAACGGGAGACGTGTTCAAATATGTCTCAGTTTTCCTCCCCTGGTACTCGGGTGCAACATTCCAGACGCTTTACTAACACTCTCCCCACTTGGAGAGTCAGCGCCTTTAACCTCCTGTTTGGCCCAGTTTGCAATTTCTGCGGAAGATGAACAGGAATAGCGAGAACCAATGAGAGGCTAGCTGGAGGTGTCTGGACGGGCAAATTTAACTCTCATTTCCCACCAGGAAGAGGAAATAACCAAAGGCTCAGCGTGCCGTACCGGAACCAGATTAGGGCCTGAAGCCATCCTGCGGTGTTGCGGCCAGCTCAAAAGAAAGCGAGTTGAACAAAGGAGCTCAGGGGCACTGTAATTCACAAACCTGCAGAGTTATAAATGACAGCTATCGTCCAAAAATAGACTGAAGTAAGGCTGCCAAGAGGACTTGAAAGCGGGGCAGAATTGCAGGAAACCGATTTCAGGAGGTAGACTGGAATTGCATTGAAAGCATAGGAAAAGAGGCAGAACGTCCACAATGATGCACTTGGCCAAAAAGGGCGTATGCGTTTTTTCCTGAATATATTCAGGAAAAATCGCATACGCCCTTTTTGGCCAACCAAGCAAGCTTGCAAAGGAAATCTGCACTACAATGAAGTCTCACTTCCCCCCAGTCAAAAGGGCCATCTGAAAAAAGTGTAAAATCCAGAAAGGCAGGACAGGCCATGGAGAACTGGCAGCCTTGTTATGCTGATGGGCGGGATGTAAATTGCCAACAACCACTCGGGAGAAGTGTATGGTGTTTCCTGAAACATCTAAAAAACAAAGCAACAGAACCTAGGGCACTTCCACTTATGGTCCTATAGCTTAGGGAAATTAAAATCAAAAAGACACAGCCACCCCAAAGTTTGGAACGGCTCTGTTTACAAGAACCTCGTTTACAGTACAAGTTCAACATCGCAGAAAGTGAAAAATGGATAAAGAAGTTGTGGTATTTACTTACAAAGCAATATCACTCAGCAATGAAATCTGTGTCATCAGGCCCTTAGCAGCACAATGAGTGGATTCAGGTATGATGATTCTAACTGAAATAAGTCACACAGAAAAAGAAACATCATAAGATATCAGTAATACACGGAATGTAAACTTGGCTACACAGGAACTGAATTACAGAACAGAACAGGGTCTCAAATTTAGAAAACCAACTTATGCTTGCTTAAGGGTAAAGGTGAGTTGGGGTGCTGCATAAAACCAGAGATTGAAATGAGCACAGATAAAGTTCCTTAAGCCAAATATGGAATAGACAAGAGCTACTCCTTGCTCAACGAAATGGACTCAACACCCCATATTAAACGCCTAAGAATGTACCTGACTAGTAAGTATCTTAAAACCTATGGATTGCTATGTCTCCGAAAGAGAATCAAGCATGTGTACAGGGGCATAAACGCAGCAGTGCTAGGATTGGAGAGGTTCGGTGAGCAAATGAAGACCCTTTGAAGTCATATTGCATGGTACCCATTCCACGGGTTTCAACTACCCAGGTTTAAGGTATTCTTCCTTCAGCTAAAACATGCATGTGGAACCTAGAGTATGATCAACCATGTGATCGGGAGACGTGTTCAAATATGTCTCAGTTTTCCTCCCCTGGTACTCGGGTGCAACATTCCAGACGCTTTACTAACACTCTCCCCACTTGGAGAGTCAGTCCCTTTAACCTCCTGTTTGGCCCAGTTTGCAATTTCTGCGGAAGATGAACAGGAATAGCGAGAACCAATGAGAGGCTAGCTGGAGGTGTCTGGACGGGCAAATTTAACTCTCATTTCCCACCAGGAAGAGGAATTAACCAAAGGCTCAGCATGCCGGGCCGGAACCAGATTAGGGCCTGAAGCCATCCTGCGGTGTTGCGGCCAGCTCACAAGAAAGCGAGTTGAAGAAAGGAGCTCAGGGGCACTGTAATTCACAAACCTGCAGAGTTATAAATGACAGCTATCGTCCAAAAATAGACTGAAGTAAGGCTGCCAAGAGGACTTGAAAGCGGGGCAGAATTGCAGGAAACCGATTTCAGGAGGTAGACTGGAATTGCATTGAAAGCATAGGAAAAGAGGCAGAACGTCCACAATGATGCACTTGGCCAAAAAGGGCGTATGCATTTTTTCCTGAATATATTCAGGAAAAAACGCATACGCCCTTTTTGGCCAACCAAGCAAGCTTGCAAAGGAAATCTGCACTACAATGAAGTCTCACTTCCCCCCGGTCAAAAGGGCCATCTGAAAAAAGTGTAAAATCCAGAAAGGCAACAGGCCATTGAGAACTGGGAGCCTTGTTATGCTGATGGGCGGGATGTAAATTGCCAACAGACACTCGGGAGAAGTGTATGGTGTTTCCTGAAACATCTAAAAAACAAAGCAACAGAGCCTAGGGCACTTCCACTTATGGTCCTATAGCTTAGGGAAATTAAAATCAAAAAGACACAGCCACCCCAAAGTTTGGAACGGCTCTGTTTACAAGAACCTCGTTTACAGTACAAGTTCAACATCGCAGAATGTGAAAAATGGATAAAGAAGTTGTGGTATTCACTTACAAAGCAATATCACTCAGCAATGAAATCTATGTCATCAGGCACTTAGCAGCACAATGAGTGGATTCAGGTATGATGATTCTAACTGAAATAAGTCATACAGAAAAAGAAACATCATAAGATATCAGTAATACACGGAATGTAAACTTGGCTACACAGGAACTGAATTACAGAACAGAACAGGGTCTCAAATTTAGAAAAACAACTTATGCTTGCTTAAGGGTAAAGGTGAGTTGGGGTGCTGCATAAAACCAGAGATTGAAATGAGCACAGATAAAGTTCCTTAAGCCAAATATGGAATAGACAAGAGCTACTCCTTGCTCAACGAAATGGACTCAACACCGCATATTAAACGCCTAAGAATGTACCTGACTAGTAAGTATCGTAAAACCTATGGATTG
Source organism: Delphinus delphis (assembly GCF_949987515.2). Classification (NCBI taxonomy): domain Eukaryota; kingdom Metazoa; phylum Chordata; class Mammalia; order Artiodactyla; family Delphinidae; genus Delphinus; species Delphinus delphis. The sequence goes on from NW_027192752.1 coordinate 486,468, forward strand.
CTATGTCTCCAAAAGAGAATCAAGCATGTGTACAGGGGCATAAATGCAGCAGTGATAGGATTGGAGAGATTCGGTGAGCAAATGAAGACCCTTTGAAGTCATATTGCATGGTACCCATTCCACGGGTTTCAACTACCCAGGTTTAAGGTATTCTTCCTTCAGCTAAAACATGCATGTGGAACCTAGAGTATGATCAACCATGTGATCGGGAGACGTGTTCAAATATGTCTCAGTTTTCCTCCCCTGGTACTCGGGTGCAACATTCCAGACGCTTTACTAACACTCTCCCCACTTGGAGAGTCAGTCCCTTTAACCTCCTGTTTGGCCCAGTTTGCAATTTCTGCGGAAGATGAACAGGAATAGCGAGAACCAATGAGAGGCTAGCTGGAGGTGTCTGGACGGGCAAATTTAACTCTCATTTCCCACCAGGAAGAGGAATTAACCAAAGGCTCAGCATGCCGGGCCGGAACCAGATTAGGGCCTGAAGCCATCCTGCGGTGTTGCGGCCAGCTCACAAGAAAGCGAGTTGAAGAAAGGAGCTCAGGGGCACTGTAATTCACAAACCTGCAGAGTTATAAATGACAGCTATCGTCCAAAAATAGACTGAAGTAAGGCTGCCAAGAGGACTTGAAAGCGGGGCAGAATTGCAGGAAACCGATTTCAGGAGGTAGACTGGAATTGCATTGAAAGCATAGGAAAAGAGGCAGAACGTCCACAATGATGCACTTGGCCAAAAAGGGCGTATGTGTTTTTTCCTGAATATATTCAGGAAAAAACGCATACGCCCTTTTTGGCCAACCAAGCAAGCTTGCAAAGGAAATCTGCACTACAATGTAGTCTCACTTCCCCCCGGTCAAAAGAGCCATCTGAAAAAAGTGTAAAATCCAGAAAGGCAGGACAGGCCATGAAGAACTGGGAGCCTTGTTATGCTGATGGGCGGGATGTAAATTGCCAACAGACACTCGGGAGAAGTGTATGGTGTTTCCTGAAACATCTAAAAAACAAAGCAACAGAGCCTAGGGCACTGCCACTTATGGTCCTACAGCTTAGGGAAGTTAAAATCAAAAAGACACAGCCACCCCAAAGTTTGGGACGCCTCTGTTTACAAGAACCTCGTTTACAGTACAAGTTCAACATCGCAGAAAGTGAAAAATGCATAAAGAAGTTGTGATATTTACTTACAAAGCAATATCACTCAGCAATGAAATCTATGTTATCAGGCCCTTAGCATCACAATGAGTGGATTCAGGTATGATGATTCTAACTGAAGTAAGTCACACAGAAAAAGAAACATCATAAGATATCAGTAATACACGGAATGTAAACTTGGCTACACAGGAACTGAATTACAGAACAGAACAGGGTCTCAAATTTAGAAAACCAACTTATGCTTGCTTAAGGGTAAAGGTGAGTTGGGGTGCTGCATAAAACCAGAGATTGAAATGAGCACAGATAAAGTTCCTTAGGCCAAATATGGAATAGACAAGAGCTACTCCTTGCTCAACGAAATGGACTCAACACCGCATATTAAACGCCTAAGAATGTACCTGACTAGTAAGTATCGTAAAACCTATGGATTGCTATGTCTCCGAAAGAGAATCAAGCATGTGTACAGGGCCATAAACGCAGCAGTGATAGGATTGGAGAGGTTCGGTGAGCAAATGAAGACCCTTTGAAGTCATATTGCATGGTACCCATTACACGGGTCTCAACTCTCCAGGTTTAAGGTATTCTTCCTTCAGCTAAAACATGCATGTGGAACCCAAGTATGATCAACCATGTGAACGGGAGACGTGTTCAAATATGTCTCAGTTTTCCTCCCCTGGTACTCGGGTGCAACATTCCAGACGCTTTACTAACACTCTCCCCACTTGGAGAGTCAGCGCCTTTAACCTCCTGTTTGGCCCAGTTTGCAATTTCTGCGGAAGATGAACAGGAATAGTGAGAACCAATGAGAGGCTAGCTGGAGGTGTCTGGACGGGCAAATTTAACTCTCATTTCCCACCAGGAAGAGGAAATAACCAAAGGCTCAGCGTGCCGTACCGGAACCAGATTAGGGCCTGAAGCCATCCTGCGGTGTTGCGGCCAGCTCAAAAGAAAGCGAGTTGAAGAAAGGAGCTCAGGGGCACTGTAATTCACAAACCTGCAGAGTTATAAATGACAGCTATCGTCCAAAAATAGACTGAAGTAAGGCTGCCAAGAGGACTTGAAAGCGGGGCAGAATTGCAGGAAACCGATTTCAGGAGGTAGACTGGAATTGCATTGAAAGCATAGGAAAAGAGGCAGAACGTCCACAATGATGCACTTGGCCAAAAAGGGCGTATGCGTTTTTTCCTGAATATATTCAGGAAAAAACGCATACGCCCTTTTTGGCCAACCAAGCAGGCTTGCAAAGGAAATCTGCACTACAATGAAGTTTCACTTCCCCCCGGTCAAAAGGGCCATCTGAAAAAAGTGTAAAATCCAGAAAGGCAGGACAGGCCATGGAGAACTGGGAGCCTTGTTATGCTGATGGGCGGGATGTAAATTGCCAACAGACACTCGGGAGAAGTGTATGGTGTTTCCTGAAACATCTAAAAAACAATGCAACAGAGCCTAGGGCACTTCCACTTATGGTCCTATAGCTTAGGGAAATTAAAATCAAAAAGACACAGCCACCCCAAAGTTTGGGACGCCTCCGTTTACAAGAACCTCGTTTACCATACAAGTTCAATATCACAGAATGTGAAAAATGGATAAAGAACTTGTGGTATTTACTTACAAAGCAATATCACTCAGCAATGAAATCTATGTCATCAGGCCCGTAGCAGCATAATGAGTGGATTCAGGTATGATGATTCTAACTGAAATAAGTCACACAGAAAAAGAAACATCATAAGATATCAGTAATACACGGAATGTAAACTTGGCTACACAGGAACTGAATTACAGAACAGAACAGGGTCTCAAATTTAGAAAAACAACTTATGCTTGCTTAAGGGTAAAGGTGAGTTGGGGTGCTGCATAAAACCAGAGATTGAAATGAGCACAGATAAAGTTCCTTAAGCCAAATATGGAATAGACAAGAGCTACTCCTTGCTCAACGAAATGGACTCAACACCGCATATTAAACGCCTAAGAATGTACCTGACTTGTAAGTATCGTAAAACCTATGGATTGCTATGTCTCCAAAAGAGAATCAAGCATCTGTACAGGGGCATAAACGCAGCAGTGCTAGGATTGGAGAGGTTCGGTGAGCAAATGAAGACCCTTTGAAGTCATATTGCATGGTACCCATTCCACGGGTTTCAACTACCCAGGTTTAAGGTATTCTTCCTTCAGCTAAAACATGCATGTGGAACCTAGAGTATGATCAACCATGTGATCGGGAGACGTGTTCAAATATGTCTCAGTTTTCCTCCCCTGGTACTCGGGTGCAACATTCCAGACGCTTTACTAACACTCTCCCCACTTGGAGAGTCAGTCCCTTTAACCTCCTGTTTGGCCCAGTTTGCAATTTCTGCGGAAGATGAACAGGAATAGCGAGAACCAATGAGAGGCTAGCTGGAGGTGTCTGGACGGGCAAATTTAACTCTCATTTCCCACCAGGAAGAGGAATTAACCAAAGGCTCAGCATGCCGGGCCGGAACCAGATTAGGGCCTGAAGCCATCCTGCGGTGTTGCGGCCAGCTCACAAGAAAGCGAGTTGAAGAAAGGAGCTCAGGGGCACTGTAATTCACAAACCTGCAGAGTTATAAATGACAGCTATCGTCCAAAAATAGACTGAAGTAAGGCTGCCAAGAGGACTTGAAAGCGGGGCAGAATTGCAGGAAACCGATTTCAGGAGGTAGACTGGAATTGCATTGAAAGCATAGGAAAAGAGGCAGAACGTCCACAATGATGCACTTGGCCAAAAAGGGCGTATGCGTTTTTTCCTGAATATATTCAGGAAAAAACGCATACGCCCTTTTTGGCCAACCAAGCAAGCTTGCAAAGGAAATCTGCACTACAATGAAGTTTCACTTCCCCCCGGTCAAAAGGGCCATCTGAAAAAAGTGTAAAATCCAGAAAGGCAGGACAGGCCATGGAGAACTGGGAGCCTTGTTATGCTGATGGGCGGGATATAAATTGCCAACAGACACTCGGGAGAAGTGTATGGTGTTTCCTGAAACATCTAAAAAACAATGCAACAGAGCCTAGGGCACTGCCACTTATGGTCCTATAGCTTAGGGAAATTAAAATCAAAAAGACACAGCCACCCCAAAGTTTGGGACGCCTCCGTTTACAAGAACCTCGTTTACCGTACAAGTTCAATATCACAGAAAGTGAAAAATGGATAAAGAACTTGTGGTATTTACTTACAAAGCAATATCACTCAGCAATGAAATCTATGTCATCAGGCCCGTAGCAGCATAATGAGTGGATTCAGGTATGATGATTCTAACTGAAATAAGTCACACAGAAAAAGAAACATCATAAGATATCAGTAATACACGGAATGTAAACTTGGCTACACAGGAACTGAATTACAGAACAGAACAGGGTCTCAAATTTAGAAAAACAACTTATGCTTGCTTAAGGGTAAAGGTGAGTTGGGGTGCTGCATAAAACCAGAGATTGAAATGAGCACAGATAAAGTTCCTTAAGCCAAATATGGAATAGACAAGAGCTACTCCTTGCTCAACGAAATGGACTCAACACCACATATTAAACGCCTAAGAATGTACCTGACTTGTAAGTATCGTAAAACCTATGGATTGCTATGTCTCCAAAAGAGAATCAAGAATGTGTACAGGGGCATAAACGCAGCAGTGATAGGATTGGAGAGGTTCGGTGAGCAAATGAAGACCCTTTGAAGTCATATTGCATGGTACCCATTCCACGGGTTTCAACTACCCAGGTTTAAGGTATTCTTCCTTCAGCTAAAACATGCATGTGGAACCTAGAGTATGATCAACCATGTGATCGGGAGACGTGTTCAAATATGTCTCAGTTTTCCTCCCCTGGTACTCGGGTGCGACATTCCAGACGCTTTACTAACACTCTCCCCACTTGGAGAGTCAGTCCCTTTAACCTCCTGTTTGGCCCAGTTTGCAATTTCTGCGGAAGATGAACAGGAATAGCGAGAACCAATGAGAGGCTAGCTGGAGGTGTCTGGACGGGCAAATTTAACTCTCATTTCCCACCAGGAAGAGGAATTAACCAAAGGCTCAGCATGCCGGGCCGGAAGCAGATTAGGGCCTGAAGCCATCCTGCGGTGTTGCGGCCAGCTCACAAGAAAGCGAGTTGAAGAAAGGAGCTCAGGGGCACTGTAATTCACAAACCTGCAGAGTTATAAATGACAGCTATCGTCCAAAAATAGACTGAAGTAAGGCTGCCAAGAGGACTTGAAAGCGGGGCAGAATTGCAGGAAACCGATTTCAGGAGGTAGACTGGAATTGCATTGAAAGCATAGGAAAAGAGGCAGAACGTCCACAATGATGCACTTGGCCAAAAAGGGAGTATGCGTTTTTTCCTGAATATATTCAGGAAAAAACGCATACGCCCTTTTTGGCCAACCAAGCAAGCTTGCAAAGGAAATCTGCACTACAATGAAGTCTCACTTCCCCCCGGTCAAAAGAGCCATCTGAAAAAAGTGTAAAATCCAGAAAGGCAGGACAGGCCATGAAGAACTGGGAGCCTTGTTATGCTGATGGGCGGGATGTAAATTGCCAACAGACACTCGGGAGAAGTGTATGGTGTTTCCTGAAACATCTAAAAAACAAAGCAACAGAGCCTAGGGCACTGCCACTTATGGTCCTACAGCTTAGGGAAATTAAAATCAAAAAGACACAGCCACCCCAAAGTTTGGGACGCCTCTGTTTACAAGAACCTCGTTTACAGTACAAGTTCAACATCGCAGAAAGTGAAAAATGCATAAAGAAATTGTGGTATTTACTTACAAAGCAATATCACTCAGCAATGAAATCTATGTCATCAGGCCCTTAGCATCACAATGAGTGGATTCAGGTATGATGATTCTAACTGAAGTAAGTCACACAGAAAAAGAAACATCATAAGATATCAGTAATACACGGAATGTAAACTTGGCTACACAGGAACTGAATTACAGAACAGAACAGGGTCTCAAATTTAGAAAACCAACTTATGCTTGCTTAAGGGTAAAGGTGAGTTGGGGTGCTGCATAAAACCAGAGATTGAAATGAGCACAGATAAAGTTCCTTAGGCCAAATATGGAATAGACAAGAGCTACTCCTTGCTCAACGAAATGGACTCAACACCGCATATTAAACGCCTAAGAATGTACCTGACTAGTAAGTATCGTAAAACCTATGGATTGCTATGTCTCCGAAAGAGAATCAAGCATGTGTACAGGGGCATAAACGCAGCAGTGATAGGATTGGAGAGGTTCGGTGAGCAAATGAAGACCCTTTGAAGTCATATTGCATGGTACCCATTACACGGGTCTCAACTCTCCAGGTTTAAGGTATTCTTCCTTCAGCTAAAACATGCATGTGGAACCCAAGTATGATCAACCATGTGAACGGGAGACGTGTTCAAATATGTCTCAGTTTTCCTCCCCTGGTACTCGGGTGCAACATTCCAGACGCTTTACTAACACTCTCCCCACTTGGAGAGTCAGCGCCTTTAACCTCCTGTTTGGCCCAGTTTGCAATTTCTGCGGAAGATGAACAGGAATAGCGAGAACCAATGAGAGGCTAGCTGGAGGTGTCTGGACGGGCAAATTTAACTCTCATTTCCCACCAGGAAGAGGAAATAACCAAAGGCTCAGCGTGCCGTGCCGGAACCAGATTAGGGCCTGAAGCCATCCTGCGGTGTTGCGGCCAGGTCACAAGAAAGCGAGTTGAAGAAAGGAGCTCAGGGGCACTGAAATTCACAAACCTGCAGAGTTATAAATGACAGCTATCGTCCAAAAATAGACTGAAGTAAGGCTGCCAAGAGGACTTGAAAGCGGGGCAGAATTGCAGGAAACCGATTTCAGGAGGTAGACTGGAATTGCATTGAAAGCATAGGAAAAGAGGCAGAACGTCCACAATGATGCACTTGGCCAAAAAGGGCGTATGCGTTTTTTCCTGAATATATTCAGGAAAAAACGCATACGCCCTTTTTGGCCAACCAAGCAAGCTTGCAAAGGAAATCTGCACTACAATGAAGTCTCACTTCCCCCCGGTCAAAAGGGCCATCTGAAAAAAGTGTAAAATCCAGAAAGGCAGGACAGGCCATGGAGAACTGGCAGCCTTGTTATGCTGATGGGCGGGATGTAAATTGCCAACAACCACTCGGGAGAAGTGTATGGTGTTTCCTGAAACATCTAAAAAACAAAGCAACAGAACCTAGGGCACTTCCACTTATGGTCCTATAGCTTAGGGAAATTAAAATCAAAAAGACACAGCCACCCCAAAGTTTGGAACGGCTCTGTTTACAAGAACCTCGTTTACAGTACAAGTTCAACATCGCAGAAAGTGAAAAATGGATAAAGAAGTTGTGGTATTTACTTACAAAGCAATATCACTCAGCAATGAAATCTGTGTCATCAGGCCCTTAGCAGCACAATGAGTGGATTCAGGTATGATGATTCTAACTGAAATAAGTCACACAGAAAAAGAAACATCATAAGATATCAGTAATACACGGAATGTAAACTTGGCTACACAGGAACTGAATTACAGAACAGAACAGGGTCTCAAATTTAGAAAACCAACTTATGCTTGCTTAAGGGTAAAGGTGAGTTGGGGTGCTGCATAAAACCAGAGATTGAAATGAGCACAGATAAAGTTCCTTAAGCCAAATATGGAATAGACAAGAGCTACTCCTTGCTCAACGAAATGGACTCAACACCCCATATTAAACGCCTAAGAATGTACCTGACTAGTAAGTATCTTAAAACCTATGGATTGCTATGTCTCCGAAAGAGAATCAAGCATGTGTACAGGGGCATAAACGCAGCAGTGCTAGGATTGGAGAGGTTCGGTGAGCAAATGAAGACCCTTTGAAGTCATATTGCATGGTACCCATTCCACGGGTTTCAACTACCCAGGTTTAAGGTATTCTTCCTTCAGCTAAAACATGCATGTGGAACCTAGAGTATGATCAACCATGTGATCGGGAGACGTGTTCAAATATGTCTCAGTTTTCCTCCCCTGGTACTCGGGTGCAACATTCCAGACGCTTTACTAACACTCTCCCCACTTGGAGAGTCAGTCCCTTTAACCTCCTGTTTGGCCCAGTTTGCAATTTCTGCGGAAGATGAACAGGAATAGCGAGAACCAATGAGAGGCTAGCTGGAGGTGTCTGGACGGGCAAATTTAACTCTCATTTCCCACCAGGAAGAGGAATTAACCAAAGGCTCAGCATGCCGGGCCGGAACCAGATTAGGGCCTGAAGCCATCCTGCGGTGTTGCGGCCAGCTCAAAAGAAAGCGAGTTGAAGAAAGGAGCTCAGGGGCACTGTAATTCACAAACCTGCAGAGTTATAAATGACAGCTATCGTCCAAAAATAGACTGAAGTAAGGCTGCCAAGAGGACTTGAAAGCGGGGCAGAATTGCAGGAAACCGATTTCAGGAGGTAGACTGGAATTGCATTGAAAGCATAGGAAAAGAGGCAGAACGTCCACAATGATGCACTTGGCCAAAAAGGGCGTATGCATTTTTTCCTGAATATATTCAGGAAAAAACGCATACGCCCTTTTTGGCCAACCAAGCAAGCTTGCAAAGGAAATCTGCACTACAATGAAGTCTCACTTCCCCCCGGTCAAAAGGGCCATCTGAAAAAAGTGTAAAATCCAGAAAGGCAACAGGCCATTGAGAACTGGGAGCCTTGTTATGCTGATGGGCGGGATGTAAATTGCCAACAGACACTCGGGAGAAGTGTATGGTGTTTCCTGAAACATCTAAAAAACAAAGCAACAGAGCCTAGGGCACTTCCACTTATGGTCCTATAGCTTAGGGAAATTAAAATCAAAAAGACACAGCCACCCCAAAGTTTGGAACGGCTCTGTTTACAAGAACCTCGTTTACAGTACAAGTTCAACATCGCAGAAAGTGAAAAATGGATAAAGAAGTTGTGGTATTCACTTACAAAGCAATATCACTCAGCAATGAAATCTATGTCATCAGGCACTTAGCAGCACAATGAGTGGATTCAGGTATGATGATTCTAACTGAAATAAGTCATACAGAAAAAGAAACATCATAAGATATCAGTAATACACGGAATGTAAACTTGGCTACACAGGAACTGAATTACAGAACAGAACAGGGTCTCAAATTTAGAAAAACAACTTATGCTTGCTTAAGGGTAAAGGTGAGTTGGGGTGCTGCATAAAACCAGAGATTGAAATGAGCACAGATAAAGTTCCTTAAGCCAAATATGGAATAGACAAGAGCTACTCCTTGCTCAACGAAATGGACTCAACACCGCATATTAAACGCCTAAGAATGTACCTGACTAGTAAGTATCGTAAAACCTATGGATTGCTATGTCTCCAAAAGAGAATCAAGCATGTGTACAGGGGCATAAATGCAGCAGTGATAGGATTGGAGAGATTCGGTGAGCAAATGAAGACCCTTTGAAGTCATATTGCATGGTACCCATTCCACGGGTTTCAACTACCCAGGTTTAAGGTATTCTTCCTTCAGCTAAAACATGCATGTGGAACCTAGAGTATGATCAACCATGTGATCGGGAGACGTGTTCAAATATGTCTCAGTTTTCCTCCCCTGGTACTCGGGTGCAACATTCCAGACGCTTTACTAACACTCTCCCCACTTGGAGAGTCAGTCCCTTTAACCTCCTGTTTGGCCCAGTTTGCAATTTCTGCGGAAGATGAACAGGAATAGCGAGAACCAATGAGAGGCTAGCTGGAGGTGTCTGGACGGGCAAATTTAACTCTCATTTCCCACCAGGAAGAGGAATTAACCAAAGGCTCAGCATGCCGGGCCGGGACCAGATTAGGGCCTGAAGCCATCCTGCGGTGTTGCGGCCAGCTCACAAGAAAGCGAGTTGAAGAAAGGAGCTCAGGGGCACTGTAATTCACAAACCTGCAGAGTTATAAATGACAGCTATCGTCCAAAAATAGACTGAAGTAAGGCTGCCAAGAGGACTTGAAAGCGGGGCAGAATTGCAGGAAACCGATTTCAGGAGGTAGACTGGAATTGCATTGAAAGCATAGGAAAAGAGGCAGAACGTCCACAATGATGCACTTGGCCAAAAAGGGCGTATGTGTTTTTTCCTGAATATATTCAGGAAAAAACGCATACGCCCTTTTTGGCCAACCAAGCAAGCTTGCAAAGGAAATCTGCACTACAATGTAGTCTCACTTCCCCCCGGTCAAAAGAGCCATCTGAAAAAAGTGTAAAATCCAGAAAGGCAGGACAGGCCATGAAGAACTGGGAGCCTTGTTATGCTGATGGGCGGGATGTAAATTGCCAACAGACACTCGGGAGAAGTGTATGGTGTTTCCTGAAACATCTAAAAAACAAAGCAACAGAGCCTAGGGCACTGCCACTTATGGTCCTACAGCTTAGGGAAGTTAAAATCAAAAAGACACAGCCACCCCAAAGTTTGGGACGCCTCTGTTTACAAGAACCTCGTTTACAGTACAAGTTCAACATCGCAGAAAGTGAAAAATGCATAAAGAAGTTGTGATATTTACTTACAAAGCAATATCACTCAGCAATGAAATCTATGTTATCAGGCCCTTAGCATCACAATGAGTGGATTCAGGTATGATGATTCTAACTGAAGTAAGTCACACAGAAAAAGAAACATCATAAGATATCAGTAATACACGGAATGTAAACTTGGCTACACAGGAACTGAATTACAGAACAGAACAGGGTCTCAAATTTAGAAAACCAACTTATGCTTGCTTAAGGGTAAAGGTGAGTTGGGGTGCTGCATAAAACCAGAGATTGAAATGAGCACAGATAAAGTTCCTTAGGCCAAATATGGAATAGACAAGAGCTACTCCTTGCTCAACGAAATGGACTCAACACCGCATATTAAACGCCTAAGAATGTACCTGACTAGTAAGTATCGTAAAACCTATGGATTGCTATGTCTCCGAAAGAGAATCAAGCATGTGTACAGGGCCATAAACGCAGCAGTGATAGGATTGGAGAGGTTCGGTGAGCAAATGAAGACCCTTTGAAGTCATATTGCATGGTACCCATTACACGGGTCTCAACTCTCCAGGTTTAAGGTATTCTTCCTTCAGCTAAAACATGCATGTGGAACCCAAGTATGATCAACCATGTGAACGGGAGACGTGTTCAAATATGTCTCAGTTTTCCTCCCCTGGTACTCGGGTGCAACATTCCAGACGCTTTACTAACACTCTCCCCACTTGGAGAGTCAGCGCCTTTAACCTCCTGTTTGGCCCAGTTTGCAATTTCTGCGGAAGATGAACAGGAATAGTGAGAACCAATGAGAGGCTAGCTGGAGGTGTCTGGACGGGCAAATTTAACTCTCATTTCCCACCAGGAAGAGGAAATAACCAAAGGCTCAGCGTGCCGTACCGGAACCAGATTAGGGCCTGAAGCCATCCTGCGGTGTTGCGGCCAGCTCAAAAGAAAGCGAGTTGAAGAAAGGAGCTCAGGGGCACTGTAATTCACAAACCTGCAGAGTTATAAATGACAGCTATCGTCCAAAAATAGACTGAAGTAAGGCTGCCAAGAGGACTTGAAAGCGGGGCAGAATTGCAGGAAACCGATTTCAGGAGGTAGACTGGAATTGCATTGAAAGCATAGGAAAAGAGGCAGAACGTCCACAATGATGCACTTGGCCAAAAAGGGCGTATGCGTTTTTTCCTGAATATATTCAGGAAAAAACGCATACGCCCTTTTTGGCCAACCAAGCAGGCTTGCAAAGGAAATCTGCACTACAATGAAGTTTCACTTCCCCCCGGTCAAAAGGGCCATCTGAAAAAAGTGTAAAATCCAGAAAGGCAGGACAGGCCATGGAGAACTGGGAGCCTTGTTATGCTGATGGGCGGGATGTAAATTGCCAACAGACACTCGGGAGAAGTGTATGGTGTTTCCTGAAACATCTAAAAAACAATGCAACAGAGCCTAGGGCACTTCCACTTATGGTCCTATAGCTTAGGGAAATTAAAATCAAAAAGACACAGCCACCCCAAAGTTTGGGACGCCTCCGTTTACAAGAACCTCGTTTACCATACAAGTTCAATATCACAGAATGTGAAAAATGGATAAAGAACTTGTGGTATTTACTTACAAAGCAATATCACTCAGCAATGAAATCTATGTCATCAGGCCCGTAGCAGCATAATGAGTGGATTCAGGTATGATGATTCTAACTGAAATAAGTCACACAGAAAAAGAAACATCATAAGATATCAGTAATACACGGAATGTAAACTTGGCTACACAGGAACTGAATTACAGAACAGAACAGGGTCTCAAATTTAGAAAAACAACTTATGCTTGCTTAAGGGTAAAGGTGAGTTGGGGTGCTGCATAAAACCAGAGATTGAAATGAGCACAGATAAAGTTCCTTAAGCCAAATATGGAATAGACAAGAGCTACTCCTTGCTCAACGAAATGGACTCAACACCGCATATTAAACGCCTAAGAATGTACCTGACTTGTAAGTATCGTAAAACCTATGGATTGCTATGTCTCCAAAAGAGAATCAAGCATGTGTACAGGGGCATAAACGCAGCAGTGCTAGGATTGGAGAGGTTCGGTGAGCAAATGAAGACCCTTTGAAGTCATATTGCATGGTACCCATTCCACGGGTTTCAACTACCCAGGTTTAAGGTATTCTTCCTTCAGCTAAAACATGCATGTGGAACCTAGAGTATGATCAACCATGTGATCGGGAGACGTGTTCAAATATGTCTCAGTTTTCCTCCCCTGGTACTCGGGTGCAACATTCCAGACGCTTTACTAACACTCTCCCCACTTGGAGAGTCAGTCCCTTTAACCTCCTGTTTGGCCCAGTTTGCAATTTCTGCGGAAGATGAACAGGAATAGCGAGAACCAATGAGAGGCTAGCTGGAGGTGTCTGGACGGGCAAATTTAACTCTCATTTCCCACCAGGAAGAGGAATTAACCAAAGGCTCAGCATGCCGGGCCGGAACCAGATTAGGGCCTGAAGCCATCCTGCGGTGTTGCGGCCAGCTCACAAGAAAGCGAGTTGAAGAAAGGAGCTCAGGGGCACTGTAATTCACAAACCTGCAGAGTTATAAATGACAGCTATCGTCCAAAAATAGACTGAAGTAAGGCTGCCAAGAGGACTTGAAAGCGGGGCAGAATTGCAGGAAACCGATTTCAGGAGGTAGACTGGAATTGCATTGAAAGCATAGGAAAAGAGGCAGAACGTCCACAATGATGCACTTGGCCAAAAAGGGCGTATGCGTTTTTTCCTGAATATATTCAGGAAAAAACGCATACGCCCTTTTTGGCCAACCAAGCAAGCTTGCAAAGGAAATCTGCACTACAATGAAGTTTCACTTCCCCCCGGTCAAAAGGGCCATCTGAAAAAAGTGTAAAATCCAGAAAGGCAGGACAGGCCATGGAGAACTGGGAGCCTTGTTATGCTGATGGGCGGGATATAAATTGCCAACAGCCACTCGGGAGAAGTGTATGGTGTTTCCTGAAACATCTAAAAAACAATGCAACAGAGCCTAGGGCACTTCCACTTATGGTCCTATAGCTTAGGGAAATTAAAATCAAAAAGACACAGCCACCCCAAAGTTTGGGACGCCTCCGTTTACAAGAACCTCGTTTACCGTACAAGTTCAATATCACAGAAAGTGAAAAATGGATAAAGAACTTGTGGTATTTACTTACAAAGCAATATCACTCAGCAATGAAATCTATGTCATCAGGCCCGTAGCAGCATAATGAGTGGATTCAGGTATGATGATTCTAACTGAAATAAGTCACACAGAAAAAGAAACATCATAAGATATCAGTAATACACGGAATGTAAACTTGGCTACACAGGAACTGAATTACAGAACAGAACAGGGTCTCAAATTTAGAAAAACAACTTATGCTTGCTTAAGGGTAAAGGTGAGTTGGGGTGCTGCATAAAACCAGAGATTGAAATGAGCACAGATAAAGTTCCTTAAGCCAAATATGGAATAGACAAGAGCTACTCCTTGCTCAACGAAATGGACTCAACACCACATATTAAACGCCTAAGAATGTACCTGACTTGTAAGTATCGTAAAACCTATGGATTGCTATGTCTCCAAAAGAGAATCAAGAATGTGTACAGGGGCATAAACGCAGCAGTGATAGGATTGGAGAGGTTCGGTGAGCAAATGAAGACCCTTTGAAGTCATATTGCATGGTACCCATTCCACGGGTTTCAACTACCCAGGTTTAAGGTATTCTTCCTTCAGCTAAAACATGCATGTGGAACCTAGAGTATGATCAACCATGTGATCGGGAGACGTGTTCAAATATGTCTCAGTTTTCCTCCCCTGGTACTCGGGTGCAACATTCCAGACGCTTTACTAACACTCTCCCCACTTGGAGAGTCAGTCCCTTTAACCTCCTGTTTGGCCCAGTTTGCAATTTCTGCGGAAGATGAACAGGAATAGCGAGAACCAATGAGAGGCTAGCTGGAGGTGTCTGGACGGGCAAATTTAACTCTCATTTCCCACCAGGAAGAGGAATTAACCAAAGGCTCAGCATGCCGGGCCGGAAGCAGATTAGGGCCTGAAGCCATCCTGCGGTGTTGCGGCCAGCTCACAAGAAAGCGAGTTGAAGAAAGGAGCTCAGGGGCACTGTAATTCACAAACCTGCAGAGTTATAAATGACAGCTATCGTCCAAAAATAGACTGAAGTAAGGCTGCCAAGAGGACTTGAAAGCGGGGCAGAATTGCAGGAAACCGATTTCAGGAGGTAGACTGGAATTGCATTGAAAGCATAGGAAAAGAGGCAGAACGTCCACAATGATGCACTTGGCCAAAAAGGGTGTATGCGTTTTTTCCTGAATATATTCAGGAAAAAACGCATACGCCCTTTTTGGCCAACCAAGCAAGCTTGCAAAGGAAATCTGCACTACAATGAAGTCTCACTTCCCCCCGGTCAAAAGAGCCATCTGAAAAAAGTGTAAAATCCAGAAAGGCAGGACAGGCCATGAAGAACTGGGAGCCTTGTTATGCTGATGGGCGGGATGTAAATTGCCAACAGACACTCGGGAGAAGTGTATGGTGTTTCCTGAAACATCTAAAAAACAAAGCAACAGAGCCTAGGGCACTGCCACTTATGGTCCTACAGCTTAGGGAAATTAAAATCAAAAAGACACAGCCACCCCAAAGTTTGGGACGCCTCTGTTTACAAGAACCTCGTTTACAGTACAAGTTCAACATCGCAGAAAGTGAAAAATGCATAAAGAAATTGTGGTATTTACTTACAAAGCAATATCACTCAGCAATGAAATCTATGTCATCAGGCCCTTAGCATCACAATGAGTGGATTCAGGTATGATGATTCTAACTGAAGTAAGTCACACAGAAAAAGAAACATCATAAGATATCAGTAATACACGGAATGTAAACTTGGCTACACAGGAACTGAATTACAGAACAGAACAGGGTCTCAAATTTAGAAAACCAACTTATGCTTGCTTAAGGGTAAAGGTGAGTTGGGGTGCTGCATAAAACCAGAGATTGAAATGAGCACAGATAAAGTTCCTTAGGCCAAATATGGAATAGACAAGAGCTACTCCTTGCTCAACGAAATGGACTCAACACCGCATATTAAACGCCTAAGAATGTACCTGACTAGTAAGTATCGTAAAACCTATGGATTGCTATGTCTCCGAAAGAGAATCAAGCATGTGTACAGGGGCATAAACGCAGCAGTGATAGGATTGGAGAGGTTCGGTGAGCAAATGAAGACCCTTTGAAGTCATATTGCATGGTACCCATTACACGGGTCTCAACTCTCCAGGTTTAAGGTATTCTTCCTTCAGCTAAAACATGCATGTGGAACCCAAGTATGATCAACCATGTGAACGGGAGACGTGTTCAAATATGTCTCAGTTTTCCTCCCCTGGTACTCGGGTGCAACATTCCAGACGCTTTACTAACACTCTCCCCACTTGGAGAGTCAGCGCCTTTAACCTCCTGTTTGGCCCAGTTTGCAATTTCTGCGGAAGATGAACAGGAATAGCGAGAACCAATGAGAGGCTAGCTGGAGGTGTCTGGACGGGCAAATTTAACTCTCATTTCCCACCAGGAAGAGGAAATAACCAAAGGCTCAGCGTGCCGTACCGGAACCAGATTAGGGCCTGAAGCCATCCTGCGGTGTTGCGGCCAGCTCAAAAGAAAGCGAGTTGAACAAAGGAGCTCAGGGGCACTGTAATTCACAAACCTGCAGAGTTATAAATGACAGCTATCGTCCAAAAATAGACTGAAGTAAGGCTGCCAAGAGGACTTGAAAGCGGGGCAGAATTGCAGGAAACCGATTTCAGGAGGTAGACTGGAATTGCATTGAAAGCATAGGAAAAGAGGCAGAACGTCCACAATGATGCACTTGGCCAAAAAGGGCGTATGCGTTTTTTCCTGAATATATTCAGGAAAAAATGCATACGCCCTTTTTGGCCAACCAAGCAAGCTTGCAAAGGAAATCTGCACTACAATGAAGTCTCACTTCCCCCCGGTCAAAAGGGACATCTGAAAAAAGTGTAAAATCCAGAAAGGCAGGACAGGCCATGGAGAACTGGCAGCCTTGTTATGCTGATGGGCGGGATGTAAATTGCCAACAACCACTCGGGAGAAGTGTATGGTGTTTCCTGAAACATCTAAAAAACAAAGCAACAGAACCTAGGGCACTTCCACTTATGGTCCTATAGCTTAGGGAAATTAAAATCAAAAAGACACAGCCACCCCAAAGTTTGGAACGGCTCTGTTTACAAGAACCTCGTTTACAGTACAAGTTCAACATCGCAGAAAGTGAAAAATGGATAAAGAAGTTGTGGTATTTACTTACAAAGCAATATCACTCAGCAATGAAATCTGTGTCATCAGGCCCTTAGCAGCACAATGAGTGGATTCAGGTATGATGATTCTAACTGAAATAAGTCACACAGAAAAAGAAACATCATAAGATATCAGTAATACACGGAATGTAAACTTGGCTACACAGGAACTGAATTACAGAACAGAACAGGGTCTCAAATTTAGAAAACCAACTTATGCTTGCTTAAGGGTAAAGGTGAGTTGGGGTGCTGCATAAAACCAGAGATTGAAATGAGCACAGATAAAGTTCCTTAAGCCAAATATGGAATAGACAAGAGCTACTCCTTGCTCAACGAAATGGACTCAACACCCCATATTAAACGCCTAAGAATGTACCTGACTAGTAAGTATCTTAAAACCTATGGATTGCTATGTCTCCGAAAGAGAATCAAGCATGTGTACAGGGGCATAAACGCAGCAGTGCTAGGATTGGAGAGGTTCGGTGAGCAAATGAAGACCCTTTGAAGTCATATTGCATGGTACCCATTCCACGGGTTTCAACTACCCAGGTTTAAGGTATTCTTCCTTCAGCTAAAACATGCATGTGGAACCTAGAGTATGATCAACCATGTGATCGGGAGACGTGTTCAAATATGTCTCAGTTTTCCTCCCCTGGTACTCGGGTGCAACATTCCAGACGCTTTACTAACACTCTCCCCACTTGGAGAGTCAGTCCCTTTAACCTCCTGTTTGGCCCAGTTTGCAATTTCTGCGGAAGATGAACAGGAATAGCGAGAACCAATGAGAGGCTAGCTGGAGGTGTCTGGACGGGCAAATTTAACTCTCATTTCCCACCAGGAAGAGGAATTAACCAAAGGCTCAGCATGCCGGGCCGGAACCAGATTAGGGCCTGAAGCCATCCTGCGGTGTTGCGGCCAGCTCAAAAGAAAGCGAGTTGAAGAAAGGAGCTCAGGGGCACTGTAATTCACAAACCTGCAGAGTTATAAATGACAGCTATCGTCCAAAAATAGACTGAAGTAAGGCTGCCAAGAGGACTTGAAAGCGGGGCAGAATTGCAGGAAACCGATTTCAGGAGGTAGACTGGAATTGCATTGAAAGCATAGGAAAAGAGGCAGAACGTCCACAATGATGCACTTGGCCAAAAAGGGCGTATGCATTTTTTCCTGAATATATTCAGGAAAAAACGCATACGCCCTTTTTGGCCAACCAAGCAGGCTTGCAAAGGAAATCTGCACTACAATGAAGTCTCACTTCCCCCCGGGTCAAAAGGGCCATCTGAAAAAAGTGTAAAATCCAGAAAGGCAACAGGCCATTGAGAACTGGGAGCCTTGTTATGCTGATGGGCGGGATGTAAATTGCCAACAGACACTCGGGAGAAGTGTATGGTGTTTCCTGAAACATCTAAAAAACAAAGCAACAGAGCCTAGGGCACTTCCACTTATGGTCCTATAGCTTAGGGAAATTAAAATCAAAAAGACACAGCCACCCCAAAGTTTGGAACGGCTCTGTTTACAAGAACCTCGTTTACAGTACAAGTTCAACATCGCAGAAAGTGAAAAATGGATAAAGAAGTTGTGGTATTCACTTACAAAGCAATATCACTCAGCAATGAAATCTATGTCATCAGGCACTTAGCAGCACAATGAGTGGATTCAGGTATGATGATTCTAACTGAAATAAGTCATACAGAAAAAGAAACATCATAAGATATCAGTAATACACGGAATGTAAACTTGGCTACACAGGAACTGAATTACAGAACAGAACAGGGTCTCAAATTTAGAAAAACAACTTATGCTTGCTTAAGGGTAAAGGTGAGTTGGGGTGCTGCATAAAACCAGAGATTGAAATGAGCACAGATAAAGTTCCTTAAGCCAAATATGGAATAGACAAGAGCTACTCCTTGCTCAACGAAATGGACTCAACACCGCATATTAAACGCCTAAGAATGTACCTGACTAGTAAGTATCGTAAAACCTATGGATTGCTATGTCTCCAAAAGAGAATCAAGCATGTGTACAGGGGCATAAATGCAGCAGTGATAGGATTGGAGAGATTCGGTGAGCAAATGAAGACCCTTTGAAGTCATATTGCATGGTACCCATTCCACGGGTTTCAACTACCCAGGTTTAAGGTATTCTTCCTTCAGCTAAAACATGCATGTGGAACCTAGAGTATGATCAACCATGTGATCGGGAGACGTGTTCAAATATGTCTCAGTTTTCCTCCCCTGGTACTCGGGTGCAACATTCCAGACGCTTTACTAACACTCTCCCCACTTGGAGAGTCAGTCCCTTTAACCTCCTGTTTGGCCCAGTTTGCAATTTCTGCGGAAGATGAACAGGAATAGCGAGAACCAATGAGAGGCTAGCTGGAGGTGTCTGGACGGGCAAATTTAACTCTCATTTCCCACCAGGAAGAGGAATTAACCAAAGGCTCAGCATGCCGGGCCGGAACCAGATTAGGGCCTGAAGCCATCCTGCGGTGTTGCGGCCAGCTCACAAGAAAGCGAGTTGAAGAAAGGAGCTCAGGGGCACTGTAATTCACAAACCTGCAGAGTTATAAATGACAGCTATCGTCCAAAAATAGACTGAAGTAAGGCTGCCAAGAGGACTTGAAAGCGGGGCAGAATTGCAGGAAACCGATTTCAGGAGGTAGACTGGAATTGCATTGAAAGCATAGGAAAAGAGGCAGAACGTCCACAATGATGCACTTGGCCAAAAAGGGCGTATGTGTTTTTTCCTGAATATATTCAGGAAAAAACGCATACGCCCTTTTTGGCCAACCAAGCAAGCTTGCAAAGGAAATCTGCACTACAATGTAGTCTCACTTCCCCCGGTCAAAAGGGCCATCTGAAAAAAGTGTAAAATCCAGAAAGGCAGGACAGGCCATGAAGAACTGGGAGCCTTGTTATGCTGATGGGCGGGATGTAAATTGCCAACAGACACTCGGGAGAAGTGTATGGTGTTTCCTGAAACATCTAAAAAACAAAGCAACAGAGCCTAGGGCACTTCCACTTATGGTCCTATAGCTTAGGGAAATTAAAATCAAAAAGACACAGCCACCCCAAAGTTTGGGACGCCTCTGTTTACAAGAACCTCGTTTACAGTACAAGTTCAACATCGCAGAAAGTGAAAAATGCATAAAGAAGTTGTGATATTTACTTACAAAGCAATATCACTCAGCAATGAAATCTATGTTATCAGGCCCTTAGCATCACAATGAGTGGATTCAGGTATGATGATTCTAACTGAAGTAAGTCACACAGAAAAAGAAACATCATAAGATATCAGTAATACACGGAATGTAAACTTGGCTACACAGGAACTGAATTACAGAACAGAACAGGGTCTCAAATTTAGAAAACCAACTTATGCTTGCTTAAGGGTAAAGGTGAGTTGGGGTGCTGCATAAAACCAGAGATTGAAATGAGCACAGATAAAGTTCCTTAGGCCAAATATGGAATAGACAAGAGCTACTCCTTGCTCAACGAAATGGACTCAACACCGCATATTAAACGCCTAAGAATGTACCTGACTAGTAAGTATCGTAAAACCTATGGATTGCTATGTCTCCGAAAGAGAATCAAGCATGTGTACAGGGGCATAAACGCAGCAGTGATAGGATTGGAGAGGTTCGGTGAGCAAATGAAGACCCTTTGAAGTCATATTGCATGGTACCCATTACACGGGTCTCAACTCTCCAGGTTTAAGGTATTCTTCCTTCAGCTAAAACATGCATGTGGAACCCAAGTATGATCAACCATGTGAACGGGAGACGTGTTCAAATATGTCTCAGTTTTCCTCCCCTGGTACTCGGGTGCAACATTCCAGACGCTTTACTAACACTCTCCCCACTTGGAGAGTCAGCGCCTTTAACCTCCTGTTTGGCCCAGTTTGCAATTTCTGCGGAAGATGAACAGGAATAGTGAGAACCAATGAGAGGCTAGCTGGAGGTGTCTGGACGGGCAAATTTAACTCTCATTTCCCACCAGGAAGAGGAAATAACCAAAGGCTCAGCGTGCCGTACCGGAACCAGATTAGGGCCTGAAGCCATCCTGCGGTGTTGCGGCCAGCTCAAAAGAAAGCGAGTTGAAGAAAGGAGCTCAGGGGCACTGTAATTCACAAACCTGCAGAGTTATAAATGACAGCTATCGTCCAAAAATAGACTGAAGTAAGGCTGCCAAGAGGACTTGAAAGCGGGGCAGAATTGCAGGAAACCGATTTCAGGAGGTAGACTGGAATTGCATTGAAAGCATAGGAAAAGAGGCAGAACGTCCACAATGATGCACTTGGCCAAAAAGGGCGTATGCGTTTTTTCCTGAATATATTCAGGAAAAAACGCATACGCCCTTTTTGGCCAACCAAGCAGGCTTGCAAAGGAAATCTGCACTACAATGAAGTTTCACTTCCCCCCGGTCAAAAGGGCCATCTGAAAAAAGTGTAAAATCCAGAAAGGCAGGACAGGCCATGGAGAACTGGGAGCCTTGTTATGCTGATGGGCGGGATGTAAATTGCCAACAGACACTCGGGAGAAGTGTATGGTGTTTCCTGAAACATCTAAAAAACAATGCAACAGAGCCTAGGGCACTTCCACTTATGGTCCTATAGCTTAGGGAAATTAAAATCAAAAAGACACAGCCACCCCAAAGTTTGGGACGCCTCCGTTTACAAGAACCTCGTTTACCATACAAGTTCAATATCACAGAATGTGAAAAATGGATAAAGAACTTGTGGTATTTACTTACAAAGCAATATCACTCAGCAATGAAATCTATGTCATCAGGCCCGTAGCAGCATAATGAGTGGATTCAGGTATGATGATTCTAACTGAAATAAGTCACACAGAAAAAGAAACATCATAAGATATCAGTAATACACGGAATGTAAACTTGGCTACACAGGAACTGAATTACAGAACAGAACAGGGTCTCAAATTTAGAAAAACAACTTATGCTTGCTTAAGGGTAAAGGTGAGTTGGGGTGCTGCATAAAACCAGAGATTGAAATGAGCACAGATAAAGTTCCTTAAGCCAAATATGGAATAGACAAGAGCTACTCCTTGCTCAACGAAATGGACTCAACACCGCATATTAAACGCCTAAGAATGTACCTGACTTGTAAGTATCGTAAAACCTATGGATTGCTATGTCTCCAAAAGAGAATCAAGCATGTGTACAGGGGCATAAACGCAGCAGTGATAGGATTGGAGAGGTTCGGTGAGCAAATGAAGACCCTTTGAAGTCATATTGCATGGTACCCATTCCACGGGTTTCAACTACCCAGGTTTAAGGTATTCTTCCTTCAGCTAAAACATGCATGTGGAACCTAGAGTATGATCAACGATGTGATCGGGAGACGTGTTCAAATATGTCTCAGTTTTCCTCCCCTGGTACTCGGGTGCAACATTCCAGACGCTTTACTAACACTCTCCCCACTTGGAGAGTCAGTCCCTTTAACCTCCTGTTTGGCCCAGTTTGCAATTTCTGCGGAAGATGAACAGGAATAGCGAGAACCAATGAGAGGCTAGCTGGAGGTGTCTGGACGGGCAAATTTAACTCTCATTTCCCACCAGGAAGAGGAATTAACCAAAGGCTCAGCATGCCGGGCCGGAACCAGATTAGGGCCTGAAGCCATCCTGCGGTGTTGCGGCCAGGTCACAAGAAAGCGAGTTGAAGAAAGGAGCTCAGGGGCACTGTAATTCACAAACCTGCAGAGTTATAAATGACAGCTATCGTCCAAAAATAGACTGAAGTAAGGCTGCCAAGAGGACTTGAAAGCGGGGCAGAATTGCAGGAAACCGATTTCAGGAGGTAGACTGGAATTGCATTGAAAGCATAGGAAAAGAGGCAGAACGTCCACAATGATGCACTTGGCCAAAAAGGGCGTATGCGTTTTTTCCTGAATATATTCAGGAAAAAACGCATACGCCCTTTTTGGCCAACCAAGCAAGCTTGCAAAGGAAATCTGCACTACAATGAAGTTTCACTTCCCCCCGGTCAAAAGGGCCATCTGAAAAAAGTGTAAAATCCAGAAAGGCAGGACAGGCCATGGAGAACTGGGAGCCTTGTTATGCTGATGGGCGGGATATAAATTGCCAACAGACACTCGGGAGAAGTGTATGGTGTTTCCTGAAACATCTAAAAAACAATGCAACAGAGCCTAGGGCACTTCCACTTATGGTCCTATAGCTTAGGGAAATTAAAATCAAAAAGACACAGCCACCCCAAAGTTTGGGACGCCTCCGTTTACAAGAACCTCGTTTACCGTACAAGTTCAATATCACAGAAAGTGAAAAATGGATAAAGAACTTGTGGTATTTACTTACAAAGCAATATCACTCAGCAATGAAATCTATGTCATCAGGCCCGTAGCAGCATAATGAGTGGATTCAGGTATGATGATTCTAACTGAAATAAGTCACACAGAAAAAGAAACATCATAAGATATCAGTAATACACGGAATGTAAACTTGGCTACACAGGAACTGAATTACAGAACAGAACAGGGTCTCAAATTTAGAAAAACAACTTATGCTTGCTTAAGGGTAAAGGTGAGTTGGGGTGCTGCATAAAACCAGAGATTGAAATGAGCACAGATAAAGTTCCTTAAGCCAAATAT
The DNA here is from genome assembly GCF_949987515.2 of Delphinus delphis. Lineage (NCBI taxonomy): Eukaryota > Metazoa > Chordata > Mammalia > Artiodactyla > Delphinidae > Delphinus > Delphinus delphis. The sequence continues at coordinate 510,054 of NW_027192752.1, forward strand.
GGAATAGACAAGAGCTACTCCTTGCTCAACGACATGGACTCAACACCACATATTAAACGCCTAAGAATGTACCTGACTTGTAAGTATCGTAAAACCTATGGATTGCTATGTCTCCAAAAGAGAATCAAGAATGTGTACAGGGGCATAAACGCAGCAGTGATAGGATTGGAGAGGTTCGGTGAGCAAATGAAGACCCTTTGAAGTCATATTGCATGGTACCCATTCCACGGGTTTCAACTACCCAGGTTTAAGGTATTCTTCCTTCAGCTAAAACATGCATGTGGAACCTAGAGTATGATCAACCATGTGATCGGGAGACGTGTTCAAATATGTCTCAGTTTTCCTCCCCTGGTACTCGGGTGCAACATTCCAGACGCTTTACTAACACTCTCCCCACTTGGAGAGTCAGTCCCTTTAACCTCCTGTTTGGCCCAGTTTGCAATTTCTGCGGAAGATGAACAGGAATAGCGAGAACCAATGAGAGGCTAGCTGGAGGTGTCTGGACGGGCAAATTTAACTCTCATTTCCCACCAGGAAGAGGAATTAACCAAAGGCTCAGCATGCCGGGCCGGAACCAGATTAGGGCCTGAAGCCATCCTGCGGTGTTGCGGCCAGCTCAAAAGAAAGCGAGTTGAAGAAAGGAGCTCAGGGGCACTGTAATTCACAAACCTGCAGAGTTATAAATGACAGCTATCGTCCAAAAATAGACTGAAGTAAGGCTGCCAAGAGGACTTGAAAGCGGGGCAGAATTGCAGGAAACCGATTTCAGGAGGTAGACTGGAATTGCATTGAAAGCATAGGAAAAGAGGCAGAACGTCCACAATGATGCACTTGGCCAAAAAGGGCGTATGCATTTTTTCCTGAATATATTCAGGAAAAAACGCATACGCCCTTTTTGGCCAACCAAGCAGGCTTGCAAAGGAAATCTGCACTACAATGAAGTCTCACTTCCCCCCGGGTCAAAAGGGCCATCTGAAAAAAGTGTAAAATCCAGAAAGGCAACAGGCCATTGAGAACTGGGAGCCTTGTTATGCTGATGGGCGGGATGTAAATTGCCAACAGACACTCGGGAGAAGTGTATGGTGTTTCCTGAAACATCTAAAAAACAAAGCAACAGAGCCTAGGGCACTTCCACTTATGGTCCTATAGCTTAGGGAAATTAAAATCAAAAAGACACAGCCACCCCAAAGTTTGGAACGGCTCTGTTTACAAGAACCTCGTTTACAGTACAAGTTCAACATCGCAGAAAGTGAAAAATGGATAAAGAAGTTGTGGTATTCACTTACAAAGCAATATCACTCAGCAATGAAATCTATGTCATCAGGCACTTAGCAGCACAATGAGTGGATTCAGGTATGATGATTCTAACTGAAATAAGTCATACAGAAAAAGAAACATCATAAGATATCAGTAATACACGGAATGTAAACTTGGCTACACAGGAACTGAATTACAGAACAGAACAGGGTCTCAAATTTAGAAAAACAACTTATGCTTGCTTAAGGGTAAAGGTGAGTTGGGGTGCTGCATAAAACCAGAGATTGAAATGAGCACAGATAAAGTTCCTTAAGCCAAATATGGAATAGACAAGAGCTACTCCTTGCTCAACGAAATGGACTCAACACCGCATATTAAACGCCTAAGAATGTACCTGACTAGTAAGTATCGTAAAACCTATGGATTGCTATGTCTCCAAAAGAGAATCAAGCATGTGTACAGGGGCATAAATGCAGCAGTGATAGGATTGGAGAGATTCGGTGAGCAAATGAAGACCCTTTGAAGTCATATTGCATGGTACCCATTCCACGGGTTTCAACTACCCAGGTTTAAGGTATTCTTCCTTCAGCTAAAACATGCATGTGGAACCTAGAGTATGATCAACCATGTGATCGGGAGACGTGTTCAAATATGTCTCAGTTTTCCTCCCCTGGTACTCGGGTGCAACATTCCAGACGCTTTACTAACACTCTCCCCACTTGGAGAGTCAGTCCCTTTAACCTCCTGTTTGGCCCAGTTTGCAATTTCTGCGGAAGATGAACAGGAATAGCGAGAACCAATGAGAGGCTAGCTGGAGGTGTCTGGACGGGCAAATTTAACTCTCATTTCCCACCAGGAAGAGGAATTAACCAAAGGCTCAGCATGCCGGGCCGGAACCAGATTAGGGCCTGAAGCCATCCTGCGGTGTTGCGGCCAGCTCACAAGAAAGCGAGTTGAAGAAAGGAGCTCAGGGGCACTGTAATTCACAAACCTGCAGAGTTATAAATGACAGCTATCGTCCAAAAATAGACTGAAGTAAGGCTGCCAAGAGGACTTGAAAGCGGGGCAGAATTGCAGGAAACCGATTTCAGGAGGTAGACTGGAATTGCATTGAAAGCATAGGAAAAGAGGCAGAACGTCCACAATGATGCACTTGGCCAAAAAGGGCGTATGTGTTTTTTCCTGAATATATTCAGGAAAAAACGCATACGCCCTTTTTGGCCAACCAAGCAAGCTTGCAAAGGAAATCTGCACTACAATGTAGTCTCACTTCCCCCGGTCAAAAGGGCCATCTGAAAAAAGTGTAAAATCCAGAAAGGCAGGACAGGCCATGAAGAACTGGGAGCCTTGTTATGCTGATGGGCGGGATGTAAATTGCCAACAGACACTCGGGAGAAGTGTATGGTGTTTCCTGAAACATCTAAAAAACAAAGCAACAGAGCCTAGGGCACTTCCACTTATGGTCCTATAGCTTAGGGAAATTAAAATCAAAAAGACACAGCCACCCCAAAGTTTGGGACGCCTCTGTTTACAAGAACCTCGTTTACAGTACAAGTTCAACATCGCAGAAAGTGAAAAATGCATAAAGAAGTTGTGATATTTACTTACAAAGCAATATCACTCAGCAATGAAATCTATGTTATCAGGCCCTTAGCATCACAATGAGTGGATTCAGGTATGATGATTCTAACTGAAGTAAGTCACACAGAAAAAGAAACATCATAAGATATCAGTAATACACGGAATGTAAACTTGGCTACACAGGAACTGAATTACAGAACAGAACAGGGTCTCAAATTTAGAAAACCAACTTATGCTTGCTTAAGGGTAAAGGTGAGTTGGGGTGCTGCATAAAACCAGAGATTGAAATGAGCACAGATAAAGTTCCTTAGGCCAAATATGGAATAGACAAGAGCTACTCCTTGCTCAACGAAATGGACTCAACACCGCATATTAAACGCCTAAGAATGTACCTGACTAGTAAGTATCGTAAAACCTATGGATTGCTATGTCTCCGAAAGAGAATCAAGCATGTGTACAGGGGCATAAACGCAGCAGTGATAGGATTGGAGAGGTTCGGTGAGCAAATGAAGACCCTTTGAAGTCATATTGCATGGTACCCATTACACGGGTCTCAACTCTCCAGGTTTAAGGTATTCTTCCTTCAGCTAAAACATGCATGTGGAACCCAAGTATGATCAACCATGTGAACGGGAGACGTGTTCAAATATGTCTCAGTTTTCCTCCCCTGGTACTCGGGTGCAACATTCCAGACGCTTTACTAACACTCTCCCCACTTGGAGAGTCAGCGCCTTTAACCTCCTGTTTGGCCCAGTTTGCAATTTCTGCGGAAGATGAACAGGAATAGTGAGAACCAATGAGAGGCTAGCTGGAGGTGTCTGGACGGGCAAATTTAACTCTCATTTCCCACCAGGAAGAGGAAATAACCAAAGGCTCAGCGTGCCGTACCGGAACCAGATTAGGGCCTGAAGCCATCCTGCGGTGTTGCGGCCAGGTCACAAGAAAGCGAGTTGAAGAAAGGAGCTCAGGGGCACTGTAATTCACAAACCTGCAGAGTTATAAATGACAGCTATCGTCCAAAAATAGACTGAAGTAAGGCTGCCAAGAGGACTTGAAAGCGGGGCAGAATTGCAGGAAACCGATTTCAGGAGGTAGACTGGAATTGCATTGAAAGCATAGGAAAAGAGGCAGAACGTCCACAATGATGCACTTGGCCAAAAAGGGCGTATGCGTTTTTTCCTGAATATATTCAGGAAAAAACGCATACGCCCTTTTTGGCCAACCAAGCAGGCTTGCAAAGGAAATCTGCACTACAATGAAGTTTCACTTCCCCCCGGTCAAAAGGGCCATCTGAAAAAAGTGTAAAATCCAGAAAGGCAGGACAGGCCATGGAGAACTGGGAGCCTTGTTATGCTGATGGGCGGGATGTAAATTGCCAACAGACACTCGGGAGAAGTGTATGGTGTTTCCTGAAACATCTAAAAAACAATGCAACAGAGCCTAGGGCACTTCCACTTATGGTCCTATAGCTTAGGGAAATTAAAATCAAAAAGACACAGCCACCCCAAAGTTTGGGACGCCTCCGTTTACAAGAACCTCGTTTACCATACAAGTTCAATATCACAGAATGTGAAAAATGGATAAAGAACTTGTGGTATTTACTTACAAAGCAATATCACTCAGCAATGAAATCTATGTCATCAGGCCCGTAGCAGCATAATGAGTGGATTCAGGTATGATGATTCTAACTGAAATAAGTCACACAGAAAAAGAAACATCATAAGATATCAGTAATACACGGAATGTAAACTTGGCTACACAGGAACTGAATTACAGAACAGAACAGGGTCTCAAATTTAGAAAAACAACTTATGCTTGCTTAAGGGTAAAGGTGAGTTGGGGTGCTGCATAAAACCAGAGATTGAAATGAGCACAGATAAAGTTCCTTAAGCCAAATATGGAATAGACAAGAGCTACTCCTTGCTCAACGAAATGGACTCAACACCGCATATTAAACGCCTAAGAATGTACCTGACTTGTAAGTATCGTAAAACCTATGGATTGCTATGTCTCCAAAAGAGAATCAAGCATGTGTACAGGGGCATAAACGCAGCAGTGATAGGATTGGAGAGGTTCGGTGAGCAAATGAAGACCCTTTGAAGTCATATTGCATGGTACCCATTCCACGGGTTTCAACTACCCAGGTTTAAGGTATTCTTCCTTCAGCTAAAACATGCATGTGGAACCTAGAGTATGATCAACGATGTGATCGGGAGACGTGTTCAAATATGTCTCAGTTTTCCTCCCCTGGTACTCGGGTGCAACATTCCAGACGCTTTACTAACACTCTCCCCACTTGGAGAGTCAGTCCCTTTAACCTCCTGTTTGGCCCAGTTTGCAATTTCTGCGGAAGATGAACAGGAATAGCGAGAACCAATGAGAGGCTAGCTGGAGGTGTCTGGACGGGCAAATTTAACTCTCATTTCCCACCAGGAAGAGGAATTAACCAAAGGCTCAGCATGCCGGGCCGGAACCAGATTAGGGCCTGAAGCCATCCTGCGGTGTTGCGGCCAGCTCACAAGAAAGCGAGTTGAAGAAAGGAGCTCAGGGGCACTGTAATTCACAAACCTGCAGAGTTATAAATGACAGCTATCGTCCAAAAATAGACTGAAGTAAGGCTGCCAAGAGGACTTGAAAGCGGGGCAGAATTGCAGGAAACCGATTTCAGGAGGTAGACTGGAATTGCATTGAAAGCATAGGAAAAGAGGCAGAACGTCCACAATGATGCACTTGGCCAAAAAGGGCGTATGCGTTTTTTCCTGAATATATTCAGGAAAAAACGCATACGCCCTTTTTGGCCAACCAAGCAAGCTTGCAAAGGAAATCTGCACTACAATGAAGTTTCACTTCCCCCCGGTCAAAAGGGCCATCTGAAAAAAGTGTAAAATCCAGAAAGGCAGGACAGGCCATGGAGAACTGGGAGCCTTGTTATGCTGATGGGCGGGATATAAATTGCCAACAGACACTCGGGAGAAGTGTATGGTGTTTCCTGAAACATCTAAAAAACAATGCAACAGAGCCTAGGGCACTTCCACTTATGGTCCTATAGCTTAGGGAAATTAAAATCAAAAAGACACAGCCACCCCAAAGTTTGGGACGCCTCCGTTTACAAGAACCTCGTTTACCGTACAAGTTCAATATCACAGAAAGTGAAAAATGGATAAAGAACTTGTGGTATTTACTTACAAAGCAATATCACTCAGCAATGAAATCTATGTCATCAGGCCCGTAGCAGCATAATGAGTGGATTCAGGTATGATGATTCTAACTGAAATAAGTCACACAGAAAAAGAAACATCATAAGATATCAGTAATACACGGAATGTAAACTTGGCTACACAGGAACTGAATTACAGAACAGAACAGGGTCTCAAATTTAGAAAAACAACTTATGCTTGCTTAAGGGTAAAGGTGAGTTGGGGTGCTGCATAAAACCAGAGATTGAAATGAGCACAGATAAAGTTCCTTAAGCCAAATATGGAATAGACAAGAGCTACTCCTTGCTCAACGACATGGACTCAACACCACATATTAAACGCCTAAGAATGTACCTGACTTGTAAGTATCGTAAAACCTATGGATTGCTATGTCTCCAAAAGAGAATCAAGAATGTGTACAGGGGCATAAACGCAGCAGTGATAGGATTGGAGAGGTTCGGTGAGCAAATGAAGACCCTTTGAAGTCATATTGCATGGTACCCATTCCACGGGTTTCAACTACCCAGGTTTAAGGTATTCTTCCTTCAGCTAAAACATGCATGTGGAACCTAGAGTATGATCAACCATGTGATCGGGAGACGTGTTCAAATATGTCTCAGTTTTCCTCCCCTGGTAATCGGGTGCAACATTCCAGACGCTTTACTAACACTCTCCCCACTTGGAGAGTCAGTCCCTTTAACCTCCTGTTTGGCCCAGTTTGCAATTTCTGCGGAAGATGAACAGGAATAGCGAGAACCAATGAGAGGCTAGCTGGAGGTGTCTGGACGGGCAAATTTAACTCTCATTTCCCACCAGGAAGAGGAATTAACCAAAGGCTCAGCATGCCGGGCCGGAAGCAGATTAGGGCCTGAAGCCATCCTGCGGTGTTGCGGCCAGCTCACAAGAAAGCGAGTTGAACAAAGGAGCTCAGGGGCACTGTAATTCACAAACCTGCAGAGTTATAAATGACAGCTATCGTCCAAAAATAGACTGAAGTAAGGCTGCCAAGAGGACTTGAAAGCGGGGCAGAATTGCAGGAAACCGATTTCAGGAGGTAGACTGGAATTGCATTGAAAGCATAGGAAAAGAGGCAGAACGTCCACAATGATGCACTTGGCCAAAAAGGGCGTATGCGTTTTTTCCTGAATATATTCAGGAAAAAACGCATACGCCCTTTTTGGCCAACCAAGCAAGCTTGCAAAGGAAATCTGCACTACAATGAAGTCTCACTTCCCCCCGGTCAAAAGAGCCATCTGAAAAAAGTGTAAAATCCAGAAAGGCAGGACAGGCCATGAAGAACTGGGAGCCTTGTTATGCTGATGGGCGGGATGTAAATTGCCAACAGACACTCGGGAGAAGTGTATGGTGTTTCCTGAAACATCTAAAAAACAAAGCAACAGAGCCTAGGGCACTGCCACTTATGGTCCTACAGCTTAGGGAAATTAAAATCAAAAAGACACAGCCACCCAAAAGTTTGGGACGCCTCTGTTTACAAGAACCTCGTTTACAGTACAAGTTCAACATCGCAGAAAGTGAAAAATGCATAAAGAAATTGTGGTATTTACTTACAAAGCAATATCACTCAGCAATGAAATCTATGTCATCAGGCCCTTAGCATCACAATGAGTGGATTCAGGTATGATGATTCTAACTGAAGTAAGTCACACAGAAAAAGAAACATCATAAGATATCAGTAATACACGGAATGTAAACTTGGCTACACAGGAACTGAATTACAGAACAGAACAGGGTCTCAAATTTAGAAAACCAACTTATGCTTGCTTAAGGGTAAAGGTGAGTTGGGGTGCTGCATAAAACCAGAGATTGAAATGAGTACAGATAAAGTTCCTTAGGCCAAATATGGAATAGACAAGAGCTACTCCTTGCTCAACGAAATGGACTCAACACCGCATATTAAACGCCTAAGAATGTACCTGACTAGTAAGTATCGTAAAACCTATGGATTGCTATGTCTCCGAAAGAGAATCAAGCATGTGTACAGGGGCATAAACGCAGCAGTGATAGGATTGGAGAGGTTCGGTGAGCAAATGAAGACCCTTTGAAGTCATATTGCATGGTACCCATTACACGGGTCTCAACTCTCCAGGTTTAAGGTATTCTTCCTTCAGCTAAAACATGCATGTGGAACCCAAGTATGATCAACCATGTGAACGGGAGACGTGTTCAAATATGTCTCAGTTTTCCTCCCCTGGTACTCGGGTGCAACATTCCAGACGCTTTACTAACACTCTCCCCACTTGGAGAGTCAGCGCCTTTAACCTCCTGTTTGGCCCAGTTTGCAATTTCTGCGGAAGATGAACAGGAATAGCGAGAACCAATGAGAGGCTAGCTGGAGGTGTCTGGACGGGCCAATTGAACTCTCATTTCCCACCAGGAAGAGGAAATAACCAAAGGCTCAGCGTGCCGTACCGGAACCAGATTAGGGCCTGAAGCCATCCTGCGGTGTTGCGGCCAGCTCAAAAGAAAGCGAGTTGAACAAAGGAGCTCAGGGGCACTGTAATTCACAAACCTGCAGAGTTATAAATGACAGCTATCGTCCAAAAATAGACTGAAGTAAGGCTGCCAAGAGGACTTGAAAGCGGGGCAGAATTGCAGGAAACCGATTTCAGGAGGTAGACTGGAATTGCATTGAAAGCATAGGAAAAGAGGCAGAACGTCCACAATGATGCACTTGGCCAAAAAGGGCGTATGCGTTTTTTCCTGAATATATTCAGGAAAAAACGCATACGCCCTTTTTGGCCAACCAAGCAAGCTTGCAAAGGAAATCTGCACTACAATGAAGTCTCACTTCCCCCCGGTCAAAAGGGCCATCTGAAAAAAGGGTAAAATCCAGAAAGGCAACAGGCCATGGAGAACTGGGAGCCTTGTTATGCTGATGGGCGGGATGTAAATTGCCAACAGACACTTGGGAGAAGTGTATGGTGTTTCCTGAAACATCTAAAAAACAAAGCAACAGAGCCTAGGGCACTGCCACTTATGGTCCTATAGCTTAGGGAAATTAAAATCAAAAAGACACAGCCACCCCAAAGTTTGGAACGGCTCTGTTTACAAGAACCTCGTTTACAGTACAAGTTCAACATCGCAGAAAGTGAAACGTGGAGAAAGAAGTTGTGGTGTTTACTTACAAAGCAATATCACTCAGCAATGAAATCTGTGTCATCAGGCCCTTAGCAGCACAATGAGTGGATTCAGGTATGATGATTCTAACTGAAGTAAGTCACACAGAAAAAGAAACATCATAAGATATCAGTAATACACGGAATGTAAACTTGGCTACACAGGAACTGAATTACAGAACAGAACAGGGTCTCAAATTTAGAAAACCAACTTATGCTTGCTTAAGGGTAAAGGTGAGTTGGGGTGCTGCATAAAACCAGAGATTGAAATGAGCACAGATAAAGTTCCTTAAGCCAAATATGGAATAGACAAGAGCTACTCCTTGCTCAACGAAATGGACTCAACACCGCATATTAAACGCCTAAGAATGTACCTGACTTGTAAGTATCTTAAAACCTATGGATTGCTATGTCTCCGAAAGAGAATCAAGCATGTGTACAGGGGCATAAACGCAGCAGTGATAGGATTGGAGAGGTTCGGTGAGCAAATGAAGACCCTTTGAAGTCATATTGCATGGTACCCATTCCACGGGTTTCAACTACACAGGTTTAAGGTATTCTTCCTTCAGCTAAAACATGCATGTGGAACCTAGAGTATGATCAACCATGTGATCGGGAGACGTGTTCAAATATGTCTCAGTTTTCCTCCCCTGGTAATCGGGTGCAACATTCCAGACGCTTTACTAACACTCTCCCCACTTGGAGAGTCAGCGCCTTTAACCTCCTGTTTGGCCCAGTTTGCAATTTCTGCGGAAGATGAACAGGAATAGCGAGAACCAATGAGAGGCTAGCTGGAGGTGTCTGGACAGGCAAATTTAACTCTCATTTCCCACCAGGAAGAGGAAATAACCAAAGGCTCAGCGTGCCGGGCCGGAACCAGATTAGGGCCTGAAGCCATCCTGCGGTGTTGCGGCCAGGTCACAGGAAAGCGAGTTGAAGAAAGGAGCTCAGGGGCACTGTAATTCACAAACCTGCAGAGTTATAAATGACAGCTATCGTCCAAAAATAGACTGAAGTAAGGCTGCCAAGAGGACTTGAAAGCGGGGCAGAATTGCAGGAAACCGATTTCAGGGGGTAGACTGGAATTGCATTGAAAGCATAGGAAAAGAGGCAGAACGTCCACAATGATGCACTTGGCCGAAAAGGGCGTATGCGTTTTTTCCTGAATATATTCAGGAAAAAACGCATACGCACTTTTTGGCCAACCAAGCAAGCTTGCAAAGGAAATATGCACTACAATGAAGTCTCACTTCCCCCCGGTCAAAAGGGCCATCTGAAAAAAGTGTAAAATCCAGAAAGGCAGGACAGGTCATGGAGAACTGGGAGCCTTGTTATGCTGATGGGCAGGATGTAAATTGCCAACAACCATTCGGGAGAAGTGTATGGTGTTTCCTGAAACATCTAAAAAACAAAGCAACAGAACCTAGGGCACTTCCACTTATGGTCCTATAGCTTAGGGAAATTAAAATCAAAAAGACACAGCCACCCCAAAGTTTGGAACGGCTCTGTTTACAAGAACCTCGTTTACAGTACAAGTTCAACATCACAGAAAGTGAAAAATGGATAGAGAAGTTGTGGTATTTACTTACAAAGCAATATCACTCAGCAATGAAATCTGTGTCATCAGGCCCTTAGCAGCACAATGAGTGGATTCAGGTATGATGATTCTAACTGAAGTAAGTCACACAGAAAAAGAAACATCATAAGATATCAGTAATACACGGAATGTAAACTTGGCTACACAGGAACTGAATTACAGAACAGAACAGGGTCTCAAATTTAGAAAACCAACTTATGCTTGCTTAAGGGTAAAGGTGAGTTGGGGTGCTGCATAAAACCAGAGATTGAAGTGAGCACAGATAAAGTTCCTTAAGTCAAATATGGAATAGACAAGAGCTACTCCTTGCTCAACGAAATGGACTCAACACCGCATATTAAACGCCTAAGAATGTACCTGACTAGTAAGTATCTTAAAACCTATGGATTGCTATGTCTCCGAAAGAGAATCAAGCATGTGTACAGGGGCATAAACGCAGCAGTGATAGGATTGGAGAGGTTCGGTGAGCAAATGAAGACCCTTTGAAGTCATATTGCATGGTACCCATTACACGGGTCTTAACTCTCCAGGTTTAAGGTATTCTTCCTTCAGCTAAAACATGCATGTGGAACCCAAGTATGATCAACCATGTGAACGGGAGACGTGTTCAAATATGTCTCAGTTTTCCTCCCCTGGTACTCGGGTGCAACATTCCAGACGCTTTACTAACACTCTCCCCACTTGGAGAGTCAGCGCCTTTAACCTCCTGTTTGGCCCAGTTTGCAATTTCTGCGGAAGATGAACAGGAATAGCGAGAACCAATGAGAGACTAGTTGGAGGTGTCTGGACGGGCAAATTTAACTCTCATTTCCCACCAGGAACAGGAAATAACCAAAGGCTCAGCGTGCCGTGCCAGAACCAGATTAGGGCCTGAAGCCATCCTGCGGTGTTGCGGCCAGGTCACAAGAAAGCGAGTTGAAGAAAGGAGCTCAGGGGCACTGTAATTCACAAACCTGCAGAGTTATAAATGACAGCTATCGTCCAAAAATAGACTGAAGTAAGGCTGCCAAGAGGACTTGAAAGCGGGGCAGAATTGCAGGAAACCGATTTCAGGAGGTAGACTGGAATTGCATTGAAAGCATAGGAAAAGAGGCAGAACGTCCACAATGATGCACTTGGCCAAAAAGGGCGTATGCGTTTTTTCCTGAATATATTCAGGAAAAAACGCATACGCCCTTTTTGGCCAACCAAGCAAGCTTGCAAAGGAAATCTGCACTACAATGTAGTCTCACTTCCCCCCGGTCAAAAGGGCCATCTGAAAAAAGTGTAAAATCCAGAAAGGCAGGACAGGCCATGGAGAACTGGGAGCCTTGTTATGCTGATGGGCGGGATGTAAATTGCCAACAGACACTCGGGAGAAGTGTATGGTGTTTCCTGAAACATCTAAAAAACAAAGCAACAGAGCCTAGGGCACTGCCACTTATGGTCCTATAGATTAGGGAAATTAAAATCAAAAAGACACAGCCACCCCAAAGTTTGGGACGCCTCTGTTTACAAGAACCTCGTTTACAGTACAAGTTCAACATCGCAGAAAGTGAAAAATGGATAAAGAAGTTGTGGTATTTACTTACAAAGCAATATCACTCAGCAATGAAATCTATGTCATCAGGCCCTTAGCATCACAATGAGTGGATTCAGGTATGATGATTCTAACTGAAATAAGTCACACAGAAAAAGAAACATCATAAGATATCAGTAATACACGGAATGTAAACTTGCCTACACAGGAACTGAATTACAGAACAGAACAGGGTCTCAAATTTAGAAAACCAACTTATGCTTGCTTAAGGGTAAAGGTGAGTTGGGGTGCTGCATAAAACCAGAGATTGAAATGAGCACAGATAAAGTTCCTTAAGTCAAATATGGAATAGACAAGAGCTACTCCTTGCTCAACGAAATGGACTCAACACCGCATATTAAACGCCTAAGAATGTACCTGACTAGTAAGTATCGTAAAACCCATGGATTGCTATGTCTCCAAAAGAGAATCAAGCATGTGTACAGGGGCATAAACGCAGCAGTGATAGGATTGGAGAGGTTCGGTGAGCAAATGAAGACCCTTTGAAGTCATATTGCATGGTACCCATTACACGGGTCTCAACTCTCCAGGTTTAAGGTATTCTTCCTTCAGCTAAAACATGCATGTGGAACCCAGAGTATGATCAACCATGTGAACGGGAGACGTGTTCAAATATGTCTCAGTTTTCCTCCCCTGGTACTCGGGTGCAACATTCCAGACGCTTTACTAACACTCTCCCCACTTGGAGAGTCAGCGCCTTTAACCTCCTGTTTGGCCCAGTTTGCAATTTCTGCGGAAGATGAACAGGAAGAGCGAGAACCAATGAGAGACTAGCTGGAGGTGTCTGGACGGGCAAATTTAACTCTCATTTCCCACCAGGAAGAGGAAATAACCAAAGGCTCAGCGTGCCGTGCCGGAACCAGATTAGGGCCTGAAGCCATCCTGCGGTGTTTCGGCCAGGTCACAAGAAAGCGAGTTGAAGAAAGGAGCTCAGGGGCACTGTAATTCACAAACCTGCAGAGTTATAAATGACAGCTATCGTCCAAAAATTGACTGAAGTAAGGCTGCCAAGAGGACTTGAAAGCGGGGCAGAATTGCAGGAAACCGATTTCAGGAGGTAGACTGGAATTGCATTGAAAGCATAGGAAAAGAGGCAGAACGTCCACAATGATGCACTTGGCCAAAAAGGGCGTATGCGTTTTTTCCTGAATATATTCAGGAAAAAACGCATACGCCCTTTTTGGCCAACCAAGCAAGCTTGCAAAGGAAATGTGCACTACAATGAAGTCTCACTTCCCCCCGGTCAAAAGGGCCATCTGAAAAAAGTGTAAAATCCAGAAAGGCAGGACAGGCCATGGACAACTGGGAGCCTTGTTATGCTGATGGGCAGGATGTAAATTGCCAACAGACACTTGGGAGAAGTGTATGGTGTTTCCTGAAACATCTAAAAAACAAAGCAACAGAGCCTAGGGCACTTTCACTTATGGTCCTATAGCTTAGGGAAATTAAAATCAAAAAGACACAGCCACCCCAAAGTTTGGAATGGCTCTGTTTACAAGAACCTCGTTTACAGTACAAGTTCAACATCGCAGAAAGTGAAAAATGGATAAAGAAGTTGTGGTATTTACTTACAAAGCAATATCACTCAGCAATGAAATCTGTGTCATCAGGCCCTTAGCAGCACAATGAGTGGATTCAGGCTATGATGATTCTAACTGAAGTAAGTCACACAGAAAAAGAAACATCATAAGATATCAGTAATACACGGAATGTAAACTTGGCTACACAGGAACTGAATTACAGAACAGAACAGGGTCTCAAATTTAGAAAACCAACTTATGCTTGCTTAAGGGTAAAGGTGAGTTGGGGTGCTGCATAAAACCAGAGATTGAAATGAGCACAGATAAAGTTCCTTAAGTCAAATATGGAATAGACAAGAGCTACTCCTTGCTCAACGAAATGGACTCAACACCGCATATTAAACGCCTAAGAATGTACCTGACTAGTAAGTATCGTAAAACCCATGGATTGCTATGTCTCCAAAAGAGAATCAAGCATGTGTACAGGGGCATAAACGCAGCAGTGATAGGATTGGAGAGGTTCGGTGAGCAAATGAAGACCCTTTGAAGTCATATTGCATGGTACCCATTACACGGGTCTCAACTCTCCAGGTTTAAGGTATTCTTCCTTCAGCTAAAACATGCATGTGGAACCCAGAGTATGATCAACCATGTGAACGGGAGACGTGTTCAAATATGTCTCAGTTTTCCTCCCCTGGTACTCGGGTGCAACATTCCAGACGCTTTACTAACACTCTCCCCACTTGGAGAGTCAGCGCCTTTAACCTCCTGTTTGGCCCAGTTTGCAATTTCTGCGGAAGATGAACAGGAAGAGTGAGAACCAATGAGAGACTAGCTGGAGGTGTCTGGACGGGCAAATTTAACTCTCATTTCCCACCAGGAAGAGGAAATAACCAAAGGCTCAGCGTGCCGTGCCGGAACCAGATTAGGGCCTGAAGCCATCCTGCGGTGTTGCGGCCAGGTCACAAGAAAGCGAGTTGAAGAAAGGAGCTCAGGGGCACTGTAATTCACAAACCTGCAGAGTTATAAATGACAGCTATCGTCCAAAAATAGACTGAAGTAAGGCTGCCAAGAGGACTTGAAAGCGGGGCAGAATTGCAGGAAACCGATTTCAGGAGGTAGACTGGAATTGCATTGAAAGCATAGGAAAAGAGGCAGAACGTACTCAATGATGCACTTGGCCAAAAAGGGCGTATGCGTTTTTTCCTGAATATATTCAGGAAAAAACGCATACGCCCTTTTTGGCCAACCAAGCAAGCTTGCAAAGGAAATCTGCACTACAATGAAGTCTCACTTCCCCCCGGTCAAAAGGGCCATCTGAAAAAAGTGTAAAATCCAGAAAGGCAGGACAGGCCATGGAGAACTGGGAGCCTTGTTATGCTGATGGGCGGGATGTAAATTGCCAACAGACACTCAGGAGAAGTGTATGGTGTTTCCTGAAACATCTAAAAAACAAAGCAAATGAGCCTAGGGCACTGCCACTTATGGTCCTATAGCTTAGGGAAATTAAAATCAAAAAGACACAGCCACCCCAAAGTTTGGGACGCCTCTGTTGACAAGAACCTCGTTTACAGTACAAGTTCAACATCGCAGAAAGTGAAAAATGGATAAAGAAGTTGTGGTATTCACTTACAAAGCAATATCACTCAGCAATGAAATCTATGTCATCAGGCCCTTAGCATCACAATGAGTGGATTCAGGTATGATGATTCTAACTGAAATAAGTCACACAGAAAAAGAAACATCATAAGATATCAGTAATACACGGAATGGAAACTTGGCTACACAGGAACTGAATTACAGAACAGAACAGGGTCTCAAATTTAGAAAACCAACTTATGCTTGCTTAAGGGTAAAGGTGAGTTGGGGTGCTGCATAAAACCAGAGATTGAAATGAGCACAGATAAAGTTCCTTAAGCCAAATATGGAATAGACAAGAGCTACTCCTTGCTCAACGAAATGGACTCAACACCGCATATTAAACGCCTAAGAATGTACCTGACTAGTAAGTATCTTAAAACCTATGGATTGCTATGTCTCCAAAAGAGAATCAAGCATGTGTACAGGGGCATAAACGCAGCAGTGATAGGATTGGAGAGGTTCGGTGAGCAAATGAAGACCCTTTGAAGTCATATTGCATGGTACCCATTACACGGGTCTCAACTCTCCAGGTTTAAGGTATTCTTCCTTCAGCTAAAACATGCATGTGGAACCCAGAGTATGATCAACCATGTGAACGGGAGACGTGTTCAAATATGTCTCAGTTTTCCTCCCCTGGTACTCGGGTGCAACATTCCAGATGCTTTACTAACACTCTCCCGACTTGGAGAGTCAGTCCCTTTAACCTCCTGTTTGGCCCAGTTTGCAATTTCTGCGGAAGATGAACAGGAATAGCGAGAACCAATGAGAGGCTAGCTGGAGGTGTCTGGACGGGCAAATTTAACTCTAATTTCCCACCAGGAAGAGGAATTAACCAAAGGCTCAGCAATCCAGGCCGGAACCAGATTAGGGCCTGAAGCCATCCTGCGGTGTTGCGGCCAGGTCACAAGAAAGCGAGTTGAAGAAAGGAGCTCAGGGGCACTGTAATTCACAAACCTGCAGAGTTATAAATGACAGCTATCGTCCAAAAATAGACTGAAGTAAGGCTGCCAAGAGGACTTGAAAGCGGGGCAGAATTGCAGGAAACCGATTTCAGGAGGTAGACTGGAATTGCATTGAAAGCATAGGAAAAGAGGCAGAACGTCCACAATGATGCACTTGGCCAAAAAGGGCGTATGCGTTTTTTCCTGAATATATTCAGGAAAAAACGCATACGCCCTTTTTGGCCAACCAAGCAAGCTTGCAAAGGAAATCTGCACTACAATGAAGTCTCACTTTCCCCCGGTCAAAAGGGCCATCTGAAAAAAGTGTAAAATCCAGAAAGGCAGGACAGGCCATGGAGAACTGGGAGCCTTGTTATGCTGATGGGCGGGATGTAAATTGCCAACAACCACTCGGGAGAAGTGTATGGTGTTTCCTGAAACATCTAAAAAACAAAGCAACAGAGCCTAGGGCACTTCCACTTATGGTCCTATAGCTTAGGGAAATTAAAATCAAAAAGACACAGCCACCCCAAAGTTTGGAACGGCTCTGTTTACAAGAACCTCGTTTACAGTACAAGTTCAACATCGCAGAAAGTGAAAAATGGATAAAGAAGTTGTGGTATTTACTTACAAAGCAATATCACTCAGCAATGAAATCTGTGTCATCAGGCCCTTAGCAGCACAATGAGTGGATTCAGGTATGATGATTCTAACTGAAGTAAGTCACACAGAAAAAGAAACATCATAAGATATCAGTAATACACGGAATGTAAACTTGGCTACACAGGAACTGAATTACAGAACAGAACAGGGTCTCAAATTTAGAAAACCAACTTATGCTTGCTTAAGGGTAAAGGTGAGTTGGGGTGCTGCATAAAACCAGAGATTGAAATGAGCACAGATAAAGTTCCTTAAGTCAAATATGGAATAGACAAGAGCTACTCCTTGCTCAACGAAATGGACTCAACACCGCATATTAAACGCCTAAGAATGTACCTGACTAGTAAGTATCTTAAAAACCTATGGATTGCTATGTCTCCGAAAGAGAATCAAGCATGTGTACAGGGGCATAAACGCAGCAGTGATAGGATTGGAGAGGTTCGGTGAGCAAATGAAGACCCTTTGAAGTCATATTGCATGGTACCCATTACACGGGTCTTAACTCTCCAGGTTTAAGGTATTCTTCCTTCAGCTAAAACATGCATGTGGAACCCAAGTATGATCAACCATGTGAACGGGAGACGTGTTCAAATATGTCTCAGTTTTCCTCCCCTGGTACTCGGGTGCAACATTCCAGACGCTTTACTAACACTCTCCCCACTTGGAGAGTCAGCGCCTTTAACCTCCTGTTTGGCCCAGTTTGCAATTTCTGCGGAAGATGAACAGGAATAGCGAGAACCAATGAGAGACTAGCTGGAGGTGTCTGGACGGGCAAATTTAACTCTCATTTCCCACCAGGAAGAGGAAATAACCAAAGGCTCAGCGTGCCGTGCCGGAACCAGATTAGGGCCTGAAGCCATCCTGCGGTGTTGCGGCCAGGTCACAAGAAAGCGAGTTGAAGAAAGGAGCTCAGGGGCACTGTAATTCACAAACCTGCAGAGTTATAAAT
Organism: Delphinus delphis; assembly: GCF_949987515.2. Taxonomy (NCBI): domain Eukaryota; kingdom Metazoa; phylum Chordata; class Mammalia; order Artiodactyla; family Delphinidae; genus Delphinus; species Delphinus delphis. The sequence continues at coordinate 528,113 of NW_027192752.1, forward strand.
GACAGCTATCGTCCAAAAATAGACTGAAGTAAGGCTGCCAAGAGGACTTGAAAGCGGGGCAGAATTGCAGGAAACCGATTTCAGGAGGTAGACTGGAATTGCATTGAAAGCATAGGAAAAGAGGCAGAACGTCCACAATGACGCACTTGGCCAAAAAGGGCGTATGCGTTTTTTCCTGAATATATTCAGGAAAAAACGCATACGCCCTTTTTGGCCAACCAAGCAAGCTTGCAAAGGAAATCTGCACTACAATGAAGTCTCACTTCCCCCCCGTCAAAAGGGCCATCTGAAAAAAGTGTAAAATCCAGAAAGGCAGGACAGGCCATGGAGAACTGGGAGTCTTGTTATGCTGATGGGCGGGATGTAAATTGGCAACAACCACTCGGGAGAAGTGTATGGTGTTTCCTGAAACATCTAAAAAACAAAGCAACAGAACCTAGGGCACTTCCACTTATGGTCCTATAGCTTAGGGAAATTAAAATCAAAAAGACACAGCCACCCCAAAGTTTGAAACGGCTCTGTTTACAGGAACCTCGTTTACAGTACAAGTTCAACATCGCAGAAAGTGAAAAATGGATAAAGAAGTTGTGGTATTTACTTACAAAGCAATATCACTCAGCAATGAAATCTGTGTCATCAGGCACTTAGCATCACAATGAGTGGATTCAGTTATGATGATTCTAACTGAAGTAAGTCACACAGAAAAAGAAACATCATAAGATATCAGTAATACACGGAATGTAAACTTGGCTACACAGGAACTGAATTACAGAACAGAACAGGGTCTCAAATTTAGAAAACCAACTTATGCTTGCTTAAGGGTAAAGGTGAGTTGGGGTGCTGCATAAAACCAGAGATTGAAATGAGTACAGATAAAGTGCCTTAAGTCAAATATGGAATAGACAAGAGCTACTCCTTGCTCAACGAAATGGACTCAACATCGCATATTAAACGCCTAAGAATGTACCTGACTAGTAAGTATCTTAAAACCTATGGATTGCTATGTCTCCGAAAGAGAATCAAGCATATGTACAGGGGCATAAACGCAGCAGTGATAGGATTGGAGAGGTTCGGTGAGCAAATGAAGACCCTTTGAAGTCATATTGCATGGTACCCATTCCACGGGTCTCAACTCTCCAGGTTTAAGGTATTCTTCCTTCAGCTAAAACATGCATGTGGAACCCAGAGTATGATCAACCATGTGAACGGGAGACGTGTTCAAATATGTCTCAGTTTTCCTCCCCTGGTACTCGGGTGCAACATTCCAGACGCTTTACTAACACTCTCCCGACTTGGAGAGTCAGTCCCTTTAACCTCCTTTTGGCCCAGTTTGCAATTTCTGCGGAAGATGAACAGGAATAACGAGAACCAATGAGAGACTAGCTGGAGGTGTCTGAACGGGCAAATTTAACTCTCATTTCCCACCAGGAAGAGGAATTAACCAAAGGCTCAGCATGCCGGGCCGGAACCAGATTAGGGCCTGAAGCCACCCTGCGGTGTTGCGGCCAGGTCACAAGAAAGCGAGTTGAAGAAAGGAGCTCAGGGGCACTGTAATTCACAAACCTGCAGAGTTATAAATGACAGCTATCGTCCAAAAATAGACTGAAGTAAGGCTGCCAAGAGGACTTGAAAGCGGGGCAGAATTGCAGGAAACCGATTTCAGGAGGTAGACTGGAATTGCATTGAAAGCATAGGAAAAGAGGCAGAACGTCCACAATGATGCACTTGGCCAAAAAGGGCGTATGCGTTTTTTCCTGAATATATTCAGGAAAAAACGCATACGCCCTTTTTGGCCAACCAAGCAAGCTTGCAAAGGAAATCTGCACTACAATGAAGTCTCACTTCCCCCCGGTCAAAAGGGCCATCTGAAAAAAGTGTAAAATCCAGAAAGGCAGGACAGGCCATGGAGAACTGGGAGCCTTGTGATGCTGATGGGCGGGATGTAAATTGCCAACAGACACTCGGGAGAAGTGTATGGTGTTTCCTGAAACATCTAAAAAACAAAGCAACAGAGCCTAGGGCACTTCCACTTATGGTCCTACAGTTTAGGGAAATTAAAATCAAAAAGACACAGCCACCCCAAAGTTTGGGATGCCTCTGTTTACAAGAACCTCGTTTACAGTACAAGTTCAACATCGCAGAAAGTGAAAAATGGATAAAGAAGTTGTGGTATTTACTTACAAAGCAATATCACTCAGCAATGAAATCTGTGTCATCAGGCCCTTAGCAGCACAATGAGTGGATTCAGGTATGATGATTCTAACTGAAGTAAGTCACACAGAAAAAGAAACATCATAAGATATCAGTAATACACGGAATGTAAACTTGGCTACACAGGAACTGAATTACAGAACAGAACAGGGTCTCAAATTTAGAAAACCAACTTATGCTTGCTTAAGTGTAAAGGTGAGTTGGGGTGCTGCATAAAACCAGAGATTGAAATGAGCACACATAAAGTTCCTTAAGTCAAATACGGAATAGACAAGAGCTACTCCTTGCTCAACGAAATGGACTCAACACCGCATATTAAACGCCTAAGAATGTACCTGACTAGTAAGTATCTTAAAACCTATGGATTGCTATGTCTCCAAAAGAGAATCAAGCATGTGTACAGGGGCATAAACGCAGCAGTCCTAGGATTGGAGAGGTTCGGTGAGCAAATGAAGACCCTTTGAAGTCATATTGCATGGTACCCATTACACGGGTCTTAACTCTCCAGGTTTAAGGTATTCTTCCTTCAGCTAAAACATGCATGTGGAACCCAAGTATGATCAACCATGTGAACGGGAGACGTGTTCAAATATGTCTCAGTTTTCCTCCCCTGGTATTCGGGTGCAACATTCCAGACGCTTTACTAACACTCTCCCCACTTGGAGAGTCAGCGCCTTTAACCTCCTGTTTGGCCCAGTTTGCAATTTCTGCGGAAGATGAACAGGAATAGCGAGAACCAATGAGAGACTAGCTGGAGGTGTCTGGACGGGCAAATTTAACTCTCATTTCCCACCAGAAAGAGTAATTAACCAAAGGCTCAGCGTGCCGTGCCGGAACCAGATTAGGGCCTGAAGCCATCCTGCGGTGTTGCGGCCAGGTCACAAGAAAGCGAGTTGAAGAAAGGAGCTCAGGGGCACTGTAATTCACAAACCTGCAGAGTTATAAATGACAGCTATCGTCCAAAAATAGACTGAAGTAAGGCTGCCAAGAGGACTTGAAAGCGGGGCAGAATTGCAGGAAACCGATTTCAGGAGGTAGACTGGAATTGCATTGAAAGCATAGGAAAAGAGGCAGAACGTCCACAATGATGCACTTGGCCAAAAAGGGTGTATGCGTTTTTTCCTGAATATATTCAGGAAAAAACGCATACGCCCTTTTTGGCCAACCAAGCAAGCTTGCAAAGGAAATCTGCACTACAATGAAGTCTCACTTCCCCCCGGTCAAAAGGGCCATCTGAAAAAAGTGTAAAATCCAGAAAGGCAGGACAGGCCATGGAGAACTGGGAGCCTTGTTATGCTGATGGGCGGGATGTAAATTGCCAACAACCACTCGGGAGAAGTGTATGGTGTTTCCTGAAACATCTAAAAAACAAAGCAACAGAACCTAGGGCACTTCCACTTATGGTCCTATAGCTTAGGGAAATTAAAATCAAAAAGACACAGCCACCCCAAAGTTTGGAACGGCTCTGTTTACAAGAACCTCGTTTACAGTACAAGTTCAACATCGCAGAAAGTGAAAAATGGATAAAGAACTTGTGGTACTTACGTACAATGCAGTATCACTCAGCAATGAAATCTATGTCATCAGGCCCGTAACAGCATAATGAGTAGATTCAGGTACGATGATTCTAACTGAAATAAGTCACACAGAAAAAGAAACATCATAAGATATCACTAATACACGGAATGTAAACTTGGCTACACAGGAACTGAATTCCAAAACAGAACAGGTTCTCAAATTTAGAAAACCAACTTATGCTTGCTTAAGGGGAAAGGTGAGTTGGGTTGCTGCATAAAACCAGAGATTGAAATGAGCACAGATAAAGTTCCTTAAGCCAAATATGGAATAGACAAGAGCTACTCCTTGCTCAATGAAATGGACTCAACACCGCATATTAAACGCCTAAGAATGTACCTGACTAGTAAGTATCTTAAAACCTATGGATTGCTATGTCTCCGAAAGAGAATCAAGCAAGTGTACAGGGGCATAAACGCAGCAGTGATAGGATTGGAGAGGTTCGGTGAGCAAATGAAGACCCTTTGAAGTCATATTGCATGGTACCCATTCCACGGGTCTTAACTCTCCAGGTTTAAGGTATTCTTCCTTCAGCTAAAACATGCATGTGGAACCCAAGTATGATCAACCATGTGAACGGGAGACGTGTTCAAATATGTCTCAGTTTTCCTCCCCTGGTAATCGGGTGCAACATTCCAGACGCTTTACTAACACTCTCCCCACTTGGAGAGTCAGCGCCTTTAACCTCCTGTTTGGCCCAGTTTGCAATTTCTGCGGAAGATGAACAGGAATAGCGAGAACCAATGAGAGACTAGCTGGAGGTGTCTGGACGGGCAAATTTAACTCTCATTTCCCACCAGGAAGAGGAAATAACCAAAGGCTCAGCGTGCCGTACCGGAACCAGATTAGGGCCTGAAGCCATCCTGCGGTGTTGCGGCCAGGTCACAAGAAAGCGAGTTGAAGAAAGGAGCTCAGGGGCACTGTAATTCACAAACCTGCAGAGTTATAAATGACAGCTATCGTCCAAAAATAGACTGAAGTAAGGCTGCCAAGAGGACTTGAAAGCGGGGCAGAATTGCAGGAAACCGATTTCAGGAGGTAGACTGGAATTGCATTGAAAGCATAGGAAAAGAGACAGAACGTCCACAATGATGCACTTGGCCAAAAAGGGCGTATGCTTTTTTTCCTGAATATATTCAGGAAAAAACGCATACGCCCTTTTTGGCCAAACAAGCAAGCTTGCAAAGGAAATCTGCACTACAATGAAGTCTCACTTCCCCCCGGTCAAAAGGGCCATCTGAAAAAAGTGTAAAATCCAGAAAGGCAGGACAGGCCATGGAGAACTGGGAGCCTTGTGATGCTGATGGGCGGGATGTAAATTGCCAACAACCACTCGGGAGAAGTGTATGGTGTTTCCTGAAACATCTAAAAAACAAAGCAACAGAGCCTAGGGCACTTCCACTTATGGTCCTACAGTTTAGGGAAATTAAAATCAAAAAGACACAGCCACCCCAAAGTTTGGGATGCCTCTGTTTACAAGAACCTCGTTTACAGTACAAGTTCAACATCGCAGAAAGTGAAAAATGGATAAAGAAGTTGTGGTATTTACTTACAAAGCAATATCACTCAGCAATGAAATCTGTGTCATCAGGCCCTTAGCAGCACAATGAGTGGATTCAGGTATGATGATTCTAACTGAAGTAAGTCACACAGAAAAAGAAACATCATAAGATATCAGTAATACACGGAATGTAAACTTGGCTACACAGGAACTGAATTACAGAACAGAACAGGGTCTCAAATTTAGAAAACCAACTTATGCTTGCTTAAGGGTAAAGGTGAGTTGGGGTGCTGCATAAAACCAGAGATTGAAATGAGCACACATAAAGTTCCTTAAGTCAAATACGGAATAGACAAGAGCTACTCCTTGCTCAACGAAATGGACTCAACACCGCATATTAAACGCCTAAGAATGTACCTGACTAGTAAGTATCTTAAAACCTATGGATTGCTATGTCTGCAAAAGAGAATCAAGCATGTGTACAGGGGCATAAACGCAGCAGTCATAGGATTGGAGAGGTTCGGTGAGCAAATGAAGACCCTTTGAAGTCATATTGCATGGTACCCATTACACGGGTCTTAACTCTCCAGGTTTAAGGTATTCTTCCTTCAGCTAAAACATGCATGTGGAACCCAAGTATGATCAACCATGTGAACGGGAGACGTGTTCAAATATGTCTCAGTTTTCCTCCCCTGGTATTCGGGTGCAACATTCCAGACGCTTTACTAACACTCTCCCCACTTGGAGAGTCAGCGCCTTTAACCTCCTGTTTGGCCCAGTTTGCAATTTCTGCGGAAGATGAACAGGAATAGCGAGAACCAATGAGAGACTAGCTGGAGGTGTCTGGACGGGCAAATTTAACTCTCATTTCCCACCAGGAAGAGGAAATAACCAAAGGCTCAGCGTGCCGTGCCGGAACCAGATTAGGGCCTGAAGCCATCCTGCGGTGTTGCGGCCAGGTCACAAGAAAGCGAGTTGAAGAAAGGAGCTCAGGGGCACTGTAATTCACAAACCTGCAGAGTTATAAATGACAGCTATCGTCCAAAAATAGACTGAAGTAAGGCTGCCAAGAGGACTTGAAAGCGGGGCAGAATTGCAGGAAACCGATTTCAGGAGGTAGACTGGAATTGCATTGAAAGCATAGGAAAAGAGGCAGAACGTCCACAATGATGCACTTGGCCAAAAAGGGCATATGCGTTTTTTCCTGAATATATTCAGGAAAAAACGCATACGCCCTTTTTGGCCAACCAAGCAAGCTTGCAAAGGAAATCTGCACTACAATGAAGTCTCACTTCCCCCCGGTCAAAAGGGCCATCTGAAAATGGTGTAAAATCCAGAAAGGCAGGACAGGCCATGGAGAACTGGGAGCCTTGTTATGCTGATGGGCGGGATGTAAATTGCCAACAACCACTCGGGAGAAGTGTATGGTGTTTCCTGAAACATCTAAAAAACAAAGCAACAGAACCTAGGGCACTTCCACTTATGGTCCTATAGCTTAGGGAAATTAAAATCAAAAAGACACAGCCACCCCAAAGTTTGGAACGGCTCTGTTTACAAGAACCTCGTTTACAGTACAAGTTCAACATCGCAGAAAGTGAAAAATGGATAAAGAAGTTGTGGTATTTACTTACAAAGCAATATCACTCAGCAATGAAATCTGTGTCATCAGGCCCTTAGCAGCACAATGAGTTGATTCAGGTATGATGATTCTAACTGAAGTAAGTCACACAGAAAAAGAAACATCATAAGATATCAGTAATACACGGAATGTAAACTTGGCTACACAGGAACTGAATTACAGAACAGAACAGGGTCTCAAATTTAGAAAACCAACTTATGCTTGCTTAAGGGTAAAGGTGAGTTGGGGTGCTGCATAAAACCAGAGATTGAAATGAGCACAGATAAAGTTCCTTAAGTCAAATATGGAATAGACAAGAGCTACTCCTTGCTCAACGAAATGGACTCAACACCGCATATTAAACGCCTAAGAATGTACATGACTAGTAAGTATCTTAAAACCTATGGATTGCTATGTCTCCGAAAGAGAATCAAGCATGTGTACAGGGGCATAAACGCAGCAGTGATAGGATTGGAGAGGTTCGGTGAGCAAATGAAGACCCTTTGAAGTCATATTGCATGGTACCCATTACACGGGTCTGAACTCTCCAGGTTTAAGGTATTCTTCCTTCAGCTAAAACATGCATGTGGAACCCAGAGTATGATCAACCATGTGAACGGGAGACGTGTTCAAATATGTCTCAGTTTTCCTCCCCTGGTACTCGGGTGCAACATTCCAGACGCTTTACTAACACTCTCCCCACTTGGAGAGTCAGCGTCTTTAACCTCCTGTTTGGCCCAGCTTGCAATTTCTGCGGAAGATGAACAGGAATAGTGAGAACCAATGAGAGGCTAGCTGGAGGTGTCTGGACGGGCAAATTTAACTCTCATTTCCCACCAGGAAGAGGAATTAACCAAAGGCTCAGCATGCCGGGCCGGAACCAGATTAGGGCCTGAAGCCATCCTGCGGTGTTGCGGCCAGGTCACAAGAAAGCGAGTTGAAGAAAGGAGCTCAGGGGCACTGTAATTCACAAACCTGCAGAGTTATAAATGACAGCTATCGTCTAAAAATAGACTGAAGTAAGGCTGCCAAGAGGACTTGAAAGCGGGGCAGAATTGCAGGAAACCGATTTCAGGAGGTAGACGGGAATTGCATTGAAAGCATAGGAAAAGAGGCAGAACGTCCACAATGATGCACTTGGCCAAAAAGGGCGTATGTGTTTTTTCCTGAATATATTCAGGAAAAAACGCATACGCCCTTTTTGGCCAAACAAGCAAGCTTGCAAAGGAAATCTGCACTACAATGAATTCTCACTTCCCCCCAGTCAAAAGGGCGATCTGAAAAAAGTGTAAAATCCAGAAAGGCAGGACAGGCCATGGAGAACTGGGAGCCTTGTTATGCTGATGGGCGGGATGTAAATTGCCAACAACCACTCGGGAGAAGTGTATGGTGTTTCCTGAAACATCTAAAAAACAAAGCAACAGAACCTAGGGCACTTCCACTTATGGTCCTATAGCTTAGGGAAATTAAAATCAAAAAGACACAGCCACCCCAAAGTTTGGAACGGCTCTGTTTACAAGAACCTCGTTTACAGTACAAGTTCAACATCGCAGAAAGTGAAAAATGGATAAAGAAGTTGTGGTATTTACTTACAAAGCAATATCACTCAGCAATGAAATCTGTGTCATCAGGCCCTTAGCATCACAATGAGTGGATTCAGGTATGATGATTCTAACTGAAATAAGTCACACAGAAAAAGAAACATCATAAGATATCAGTAATACACGGAATGTAAGCTTGGCTACACAGGAACTGAATTACAGAACAGAATAGCGTCTCAAATTTAGAAAACCAACTTATGCTTGCCTAAGGGTAAAGGTGAGTTGGGGTGCTGCATAAAACCAGAGATTGAAATGAGCACAGATAAAGTTCCTTAAGTCAAATATGGAATAGACAAGAGCTACTCCTTGCTCAATGAAATGGACTCAACACCGCATATTAAACGCCTAAGAATGTACATGACTAGTAAGTATCTTAAAACCTATGGATTGCTATGTCTCCGAAAGAGAATCAAGCATGTGTACAGGGGCATAAACGCAGCAGTGATAGGATTGGAGAGGTTCGGTGAGCAAATGAAGACCCTTTGAAGTCATATTGCATGGTACCCATTCCACGGGTCTCAACTCTCCAGGTTTAAGGTATTCTTCCTTCAGCTAAAACATGCATGTGGAACCCAGAGTATGATCAACCATGTGAACGGGAGACGTGTTCAAATATGTCTCAGTTTTCCTCCCCTGGTACTCGGGTGCAACATTCCAGACGCTTTACTAACACTCTCCCCACTTGGAGAGTCAGTCCCTTTAACCTCCTGTTTGGCCCAGTTTGCAATTTCTGCGGAAGATGAACAGGAATAGTGAGAACCAATGAGAGGCTAGCTGGAGGTGTCTGGACGGGCAAATTTAACTCTCATTTCCCACCAGGAAGAGGAGTTAACCAAAGGCTCAGCATGCCGGGCCGGAACCAGATTAGGGCCTGAAGCCATCCTGCGGTGTTGCGGCCAGGTCACAAGAAAGCGAGTTGAAGAAAGGAGCTCAGGGACACTGTAATTCACAAACCTGCAGAGTTATAAATGACAGCTATCGTCCAAAAATAGACTGAAGTAAGGCTGCCAAGAGGACTTGAAAGCGGGGCAGAATTGCAGGAAACCGATTTCAGGAGGTAGACTGGAATTGCATTGAAAGCATAGGAAAAGAGGCAGAACGTCCACAATGATGCACTTGGCCAAAAAGGGCGTATGCGTTTTTTCCTGAATATATTCAGGAAAAAACGCATACGCCCTTTTTGGCCAACCAAGCAAGCTTGCAAAGGAAATCTGCACTACAATGAAGTCTCACTTCCCCTCGGTCAAAAGGGCCATCTGAAAAAAGTGTAAAATCCAGAAAGGCAACAGGCCATTGAGAACTGGGAGCCTTGTTATGCTGATGGGCGGGATGTAAATTGCCAACAGACACTTGGGAGAAGTGTATGGTGTTTCCTGAAACATCTAAAAAACAAAGCAACAGAGCCTAGGGCACTTCCACTTATGGTCCTATAGCTTAGGGAAATTAAAATCAAAAAGACACAGCCACCCCAAAGTTTGGAACGGCTCTGTTTACAAGAACCTCGTTTACAGTACAAGTTCAACATCGCAGAAAGTGAAAAATGGATAAAGAACTTGAGGTACGTACGTACAATGCAGTATCACTCAGCAATGAAATCTATGTCATCAGGCCCGTAGCAGCATAATGAGTAGATTCAGGTATGATGATTCTAACTGAAATAAGTCACACAGAAAAAGAAACATCATAAGATATCACTAATACACGGAATGTAAACTTGGCTACACAGGAACTGAATTCCAAAACAGAACAGGTTCTCAAATTTAGAAAACCAACTTATGCTTGCTTAAGGGGAAAGGTGAGTTGGGGTGCTGCATAAAACCAGAGATTGAAATGAGCACAGATAAAGTTCCTTAAGCCAAATATGGAATAGACAAGAGCTACTCCTTGCTCAACGAAATGGAATCAACACCGCATATTAAACGCCTAAGAATGTACCTGACTGGTAAGTATCTTAAAACCTATGGATTGCTATGTCTCTGAAAGAGAATCAAGCATGTGTACAGGGGCATAAACGCAGCAGTGATAGGATTGGAGAGGTTCGGTGAGCAAATGAAGACCCTTTGAAGTCATACTGCATGGTACCCATTCCAGGGGTTTCAACTACCCAGGTTTTAGGTATTCTTCCTTCAGCTAAAACATGCATGTGGAACCCAGAGTATGATCAACCATGTGATCGGGAGACGTGTTCAAATATGTCTCAGTTTTCCTCCCCTGGTACTCAGGTGCAACATTCCAGACGCTTTACTAACACTCTCCCCACTTGGAGAGTCAGCGCCTTTAACCTCCTGTTTGGCCCAGTTTGCAATTTCTGCGGAAGATGAACAGGAATAGCGAGAACCAATGAGAGGCTAGCTGGAGGTGTCTGGACGGCCAAATTTAACTCTCATTTCCCACCAGGAAGAGGAAATAACGAAAGGCTCAGCATGCCGTACCAGAACCAGATTAGGGCCTGAAGCCATCCTGCGGTGTTGCGGCCAGCTCAAAAGAAAGCGAGTTGAAGAAAGGAGCTCAGGGGCACTGTAATTCACAAACCTGCAGAGTTATAAATGACAGCTATCGTCCAAAAATAGACTGAAGTAAGGCTGCCAAGAGGACTTGAAAGCGGGGCAGAATTGCAGGAAACCGATTTCAGGAGGTAGACTGGAATTGCATTGAAAGCATAGGAAAAGAGGCAGAACGTCCACAATGATGCACTTGGCCAAAAAGGGCGTATGCGTTTTTTCCTGAATATATTCAGGAAAAAACGCATACGCCCTTTTTGGCCAACCAAGCAAGCTTGCAAAGGAAATCTGCACTACAATGAAGTCTCACTTCCCCCCGGTCAAAAGGGCCATCTGAAAAAAGTGTAAAATCCAGAAAGGCAGGACAGGCCATGGAGAACTGGGAGCCTTGTTATGCTGATGGGCGGGATGTAAATTGCCAACAGACACTCGGGAGAAGTGTATGGTGTTTCCTGAAACATCTAAAAAACAAAGCAACAGAGCCTAGGGCACTGCCACTTATGGTCCTATAGCTTAGGGAAATTAAAATCAAAAAGACACAGCCACCCCAAAGTTTGGGACGCCTCTGTTTACAAGAACCTCGTTTACAGTACAAGTTCAACATCGCAGAAAGTGAAAAATGGATAAAGAAGTTGTGGTATTTACTTACAAAGCAATATCACTCTGCAATGAAATCTATGTCATCAGGCCCTTAGCATCACAATGAGTGGATTCAGGTATGATGATTCTAACTGAAATAAGTCACACAGAAAAAGAAACATCATAAGATATCAGTAATACACGGAATGTAAACTTGGCTACACAGGAACTGAATTACAGAACAGAACAGGGTCTCAAATTTAGAAAACCAACTTATGCTTGCTTAAGGGTAAAGGTGAGTTGGGGTGCTGCATAAAACCAGAGATTGAAATGAGCACAGATAAAGTTCCTTAAGCCAAATATGGAATAGACAAGAGCTACTCCTTGCTCAACGAAATGGACTCAACACCGCATATTAAACGCCTAAGAATGTACCTGACTAGTAAGTATCGTAAAACCTATGGATTGCTATGTCTCCGAAAGAGAATCAAGCATGTGTACAGGGGCATAAACGCAGCAGTGATAGGATTGGAGAGGTTTGGTGAGCAAATGAAGACCCTTTCAAGTCATATTGCATGGTACCCATTCCACGGGTCTCAACTCTCCAGGTTTAAGGTATTCTTCCTTCAGCTAAAACATGCATGTGGAACCCAAGTATGATCAACCATGTGAACGGGAGACGTGTTCAAATATGTCTCAGTTTTCCTCCCCTGGTACTCGGGTGCAACATTCCAGACGCTTTACTAACACTCTCCCCACTTGGAGAGTCAGCGCCTTTAACTTCCTGTTTGGCCCAGTTTGCAATTTCTGCGGAAGATGAACAGGAATAGCGAGAACCAATGAGAGGCTAGCTGGAGGTGTCTGGACGGGCAAATTTAACTCTCATTTCTCACCAGGAAGAGGAAATAACCAAAGGCTCAGCGTGCCGTACCGGAACCAGATTAGGGCCTGAAGCCATCCTGCGGTGTTCCGGCCAGCTCAAAAGAAAGCGAGTTGAAGAAAGGAGCTCAGGGGCACTGTAATTCACAAACCTGCAGAGTTATAAATGACAGCTATCGTCCAAAAATAGACTGAAGTAAGGCTGCCAAGACGACTTGAAAGCGGGGCAGAATTGCAGGAAACCGATTTCAGGAGGTAGACTGGAATTGCATTGAAAGCATAGGAAAAGAGGCAGAACGTCCACAATGATGCACTTGGCCAAAAAGGGCATATGCGTTTTTTCCTGAATATATTCAGGAAAAAACGCATACGCCCTTTTTGGCCAACCAAGCAAGCTTGCAAAGGAAATCTGCACTACAATGAAGTCTCACTTCCCCCCGGTCAAAAGGGCCATCTGAAAAAAGTGTAAAATCCAGAAAGGCAGGACAGTCCATGGAGAACTGGGAGCCTTGTTATGCTGATGGGCGGGATGTAAATTGCCAACAGACACTCGGGAGAAGTGTATGGTGTTTCCTGAAACATCTAAAAAACAAAGCAACAGAGCCTAGGGCACTTCCACTTATGGTCCTATAGCTTAGGGAAATTAAAATCAAAAAGACACAGCCACCCCAAAGTTTGGAACGGCTCTGTTTACAAGAACCTCGTTTACAGTACAAGTTCAACATCGCAGAAAGTGAAAAATGGATAAAGAACATGTGGTACTTATGTACAATGCAGTATCACTCAGCAATGAAATCTATGTCATCAGGCCCGTAGCAGAATAATGAGTGGATTCAGGTATGATGATTCTAACTGAAATAAGTCACACAGAAAAAGAAACATCATAAGATATCACTAATACACGGAATGTAAACTTGGCTACACAGGAACTGAATTCCAAAACAGAACAGGTTCTCAAATTTAGAAAACCAACTTATGCTTGCTTAAGGGGAAAGGTGAGTTGGGGTGCTGCATAAAACCAGAGATTGAAATGAGCACAGATAAAGTTCATTAAGCCAAATATGGAATAGACAAGAGCTACTCCTTGCTCAACGAAATGGACTCAACACCGCATATTAAACGCCTAAGAATGTACCTGACTTGTAAGTATCTTAAAACCTATGGATTGCTATGTCTCCGAAAGAGAATCAAGCATGTGTACAGGGGCATAAATGCAGCAGTGATAGGATTGGAGAGGTTCGGTGAGCAAATGAAGACCCTTTGAAGTCATATTGCATGGTACCCATTCCACGGGTTTCAACTACCCAGGTTTTAGGTATTCTTCCTTCAGCTAAAACATGCATGTGGAACCCAGAGTATGATCAACCATGTGATCAGGAGACGTGTTCAAATATGTTTCAGTTTTCCTCCCCTGGTACTCGGGTGCAACATTCTAGACGCTTTACTAACACTCTCCCCACTTGGAGAGTCAGCGCCTTTAACCTCCTGTTTGGCCCAGTTTGCAATTTCTGCGGAAGATGAACAGGAATAGCGAGAACCAATGAGAGGCTAGCTGGAGGTGTCTGGACGGGCAAATTTAACTCTCATTTCCCACCAGGAAGAGGAAATAACCAAAGGCTCAGCGTGCCGTACCAGAACAAGATTAGGGCCTGAAGCCATCCTGCGGTGTTGCGGCCAGGTCACAAGAAAGCGAGCTGAAGAAAGGAGCTCAGGGGCACTGTAATTCACAAACCTGCAGAGTTATAAATGACAGCTATCGTCCAAATATAGACTGAAGTAAGGCTGCCAAGAGGACTTGAAAGCGGGGCAGAATTGCAGGAAACCGATTTCAGGAGGTAGACTGGAATTGCATTGAAAGCATAGGAAAAGAGGCAGAACGTCCACAATGATGCACTTGGCCAAAAAGGGCATATGCGTTTTTTCCTGAATATATTCAGGAAAAAACGCATACGCCCTTTTTGGCCAACCAAGCAAGCTTGCAAAGGAAATCTGCACTACAATGAAGTCTCACTTCCCCCCGGTCAAAAGGGCCATCTGAAAAAAGTGTAAAATCCAGAAAGGCAGGACAGGCCATGGAGAACTGGGAGCATTGTTATGCTGATGGGCGGGATGTAAATTGCCAACAGACACTCGGGAGAAGTGTATGGTGTTTCCTGAAACATCTAAAAAACAAAGCAACAGAGCCTAGGGCACTGCCACTTATGGTCCTATAGCTTAGGGAAATTAAAATCAAAAAGACACAGCCACCCCAAAGTTTGGGACGCCTCTGTTTACAAGAACCTCGTTTACAGTACAAGTTCAACATCGCAGAAAGTGAAAAATGGATAAAGAAGTTGTGGTATTTACTTACAAAGCAATATCACTCAGCAATGAAATCTATGTCATCAGGCCCTTAGCATCACAATGAGTGGATTCAGGTATGATGATTCTAACTGAAATAAGTCACACAGAAAAAGAAACATCATAAGATATCAGTAATACATGGAATGTAAACTTGGCTACACAGGAACTGAATTACAGAACAGAACAGGGTCTCAAATTTAGAAAACCAACTTATGCTTGCTTAAGGGGAAAGGTGAGTTGGGGTGCTGCATAAAACCAGAGATTGAAATGAGCACAGATAAAGTTCCTTTAGTCAAATATGGAATAGACAAGAGCTACTCCTTGCTCAACGAAATGGACTCAACACCGCATATTAAACGCCTAAGAATGTACCTGACTAGTAAGTATCGTAAAACCTATGGATTGCTATGTCTCCGAAAGAGAATCAAGCATGTGTACAGGGGCATAAATGCAGCAGTGATAGGATTGGAGAGGTTCGGTGAGCAAATGAAGACCCTTTGAAGTCATATTGCATGGTACCCATTCCACGGGTCTCAACTCTCCAGGTTTAAGGTATTCTTCCTTCAGCTAAAACATGCATGTGGAACCCAAGTATGATCAACCATGTGAACGGGAGACGTGTTCAAATATGTCTCAGTTTTCCTCCCCTGGTACTCGGGTGCAACATTCCAGACGCTTTACTAACACTCTCCCCACTTGGAGAGTCAGCGCCTTTAACTTCCTGTTTGGCCCAGTTTGCAATTTCTGCGGAAGATGAACAGGAATAGCGAGAACCAATGAGAGACTAGCTGGAGGTGTCTGGACGGGCAAATTTAACTCTCATTTCCCACCAGGAAGAGGAAATAACCAAAGGCTCAGCGTGCCGTACCGGAACCAGATTAGGGCCTGAATCCATCCTGCGGTGTTGCGGCCAGCTCAAAAGAAAGCGAGTAGAAGAAAGGAGCTCAGGGGCACTATAATTCACAAACCTGCAGAGTTATAAATGACAGCTATCGTCCAAAAATAGACTGAAGTAAGGCTGCCAAGAGGACATGAAAGCGGGGCAGAATTGCAGGAAACCGATTTCAGGAGGTAGACTGGAATTGCATTGAAAGCATAGGAAAAGAGGCACAACGTCCACAATGATGCACTTGGCCAAAAAGGGTGTATGCGTTTTTTCTTGAATATATTCAGGAAAAGACGCATACGCCCTTTTTGGCCAACCAAGCAAGCTTGCAAAGGAAATCTACACTACAATGAAGTCTCACTTCCCCCCGGTCAAAAGGGCCATCTGAAAAAAGTGTAAAATCCAGAAAGGCAGGACAGGCCATGGAGAACTGGCAGCCTTGTTATGCTGATGGGCGGGATGTTAATTGCCAACAACCACTCGGGAGAAGTGTATGGTGTTTCCTGAAACATCTAAAAAACAAAGCAACAGAACCTAGGGCACTTCCACTTATGGTCCTATAGCTTAGGGAAATTAAAATCAAAAAGACACAGCCACCCCAAAGTTTGGAACAGCTCTGTTTACAAGAACCTCGTTTACAGTACAAGTTCAACATCGCAGAAAGTGAAAAATGGATAAACAAGTTGTGGTATTTACTTACAAAACAATATCACTCAGCAATGAAATCTGTGTCATCAGGCCCTTAGCAGCACAATGAGTGGATTCAGGTATGATGATTCTAACTGAAATAAGTCACACAGAAAAAGAAACATCATAAGATATCAGTAATACACGGAATGTAAACTTGGCTACACAGGAACTGAATTACAGAACAGAACAGGTTCTCAAATTTAGAAAACCAACTTATGCTTGCTTAAGGGTAAAGGTGAGTTGGGGTGCTGCATAAAACCAGAGATTGAAATGAGCACAGATAAAGTTCCTTAAGCCAAATATGGAATAGACAAGAGCTACTCCTTGCTCAACGAAATGGACTCAACACCCCATATTAAACGCCTAAGAATGTACCTGACTAGTAAGTATCTTAAAACCTATGGATTGCTAAGTCTCCGAAAGAGAATCAAGCATGTGTACAGGGGCATAAACGCAGCAGTGCTAGGATTGGAGAGGTTCGGTGAGCAAATGAAGACCCTTTGAAGTCATATTGCATGGTACCCATTCCACGGGTTTCAACTACCCAGGTTTAAGGTATTCTTCCTTCAGCTAAAACATGCATGTGGAACCTAGAGTATGATCAACCATGTGATCGGGAGACGTGTTCAAATATGTCTCAGTTTTCCTCCCCTGGTACTCGGGTGCAACATTCCAGACGCTTTACTAACACTCTCCCCACTTGGAGAGTCAGTCCCTTTAACCTCCTGTTTGGCCCAGTTTGCAATTTCTGCGGAAGATGAACTGGAATAGCGAGAACCAATGAGAGGCTAGCTGGAGGTGTCTGGACGGGCAAATTTAACTCTCATTTCCCACCAGGAAGAGGAATTAACCAAAGGCTCAGCATGCCGGACCGGAACCAGATTAGTGCCTGAAGCCATCCTGCGGTGTTGCGGCCAGGTCACAAGAAAGCGAGTTGAAGAAAGGAGCTCAGGGGCACTGTAATTCACAAACCTGCAGAGTTATAAATGACAGCTATCGTCCAAAAATAGACTGAAGTAAGGCTGCCAAGAGGACTTGAAAGTGGGGCAGAATTGCAGGAAACCGATTTCAGGAGGTAGACTGGAATTGCATTGAAAGCATAGGAAAAGAGGCAGAACGTCCACAATGATGCACTTGGCCAAAAAGGGCGTATGCGTTTTTTCCTGAATATAATCAGGAAAAAACGCATACGCCCTTTTTGGCCAACCAAGCAAGCTTGCAAAGGAAATCTGCACTACAATGAAGTCTCACTTCCCCCCGGTCAAAAGGGCCATCTGAAAAAAGTGTAAAATCCAGAAAGGCAGGACAGGCCATGGAGAACTGGCAGCCTTGTTATGCTGATGGGCGGGATGTAAATTGCCAACAACCACTCGGGAGAAGTGTATGCTGTTTCCTGAAACATCTAAAAAACAAAGCAACAGAACCTAGGGCACTTCCACTTATGGTCCTATAGCTTAGGGAAATTAAAATCAAAAAGACACAGCCACCCCAAAGTTTGGAACGGCTCTGTTTACAAGAACCTCGTTTACAGTACAAGTTCAACATCGCAGAAAGTGAAAAATGGATAAAGAAGTTGTGGTATTTACTTACAAAGCAATATCACTCAGCAATGAAATCTGTGTCATCAGGCCCTTAGCAGCACAATGAGTGGATTCAGGTATGATGATTCTAACTGAAATAAGTCACACAGAAAAAGAAACATCATAAGATATCAGTAATACACGGAATGTAAACTTGGCTACACAGGAACTGAATTACAGAACAGAACAGGGTCTCAAATTTAGAAAACCAACTTATGCTTGCTTAAGGGTAAAGGTGAGTTGGGGTGCTGCATAAAACCAGAGATTGAAATGAGCACAGATAAAGTTCCTTAAGCCAAATATGGAATAGACAAGAGCTACTCCTTGCTCAACGAAATGGACTCAACACCCCATATTAAACGCCTAAGAATGTACCTGACTAGTAAGTATCGTAAAACCTATGGATTGCTATGTCTCCGAAAGAGAATCAAGCATGTGTACAGGGGCATAAACGCAGCAGTGATAGGATTGGAGAGGTTCGGTGAGCAAATGAAGACCCTTTGAAGTCATATTGCATGGTATCCATTCCACGGGTTTCAACTACCCAGGTTTAAGGTATTCTTCCTTCAGCTAAAACATGCATGTGGAACCTAGAGTATGATCAACCATGTGATCGGGAGACGTGTTCAAATATGTCTCAGTTTTCCTCCCCTGGTACTCGGGTGCAACATTCCAGACGCTTTACTAACACTCTCCCCACTTGGAGAGTCAGTCCCTTTAACCTCCTGTTTGGCCCAGTTTGCAATTTCTGCGGAAGATGAACAGGAATAGCGAGAACCAATGAGAGGCTAGCTGGAGGTGTCTGGACGGGCAGATTTAACTCTCATTTCCCACCAGGAAGAGGAATTAACCAAAGGCTCAGCATGCCGGGCCGGAACCAGATTAGGGCCTGAAGCCATCCTGCGGTGTTGCGGCCAGCTCACAAGAAAGCGAGTTGAAGAAAGGAGCTCAGGGGCACTGTAATTCACAAACCTGCAGAGTTATAAATGACAGCTATCGTCCAAAAATAGACTGAAGTAAGGCTGCCAAGAGGACTTGAAAGCGGGGCAGAATTGCAGGAAACCGATTTCAGGAGGTAGACTGGAATTGCATTGAAAGCATAGGAAAAGAGGCAGAACGTCCACAATGATGCACTTGGCCAAAAAGGGCGTATGCGTTTTTTCCTGAATATATTCAGGAAAAAACGCATACGCACTTTTTGGCCAACCAAGCAAGCTTGCAAAGGAAATCTGCACTACAATGAAGTCTCACTTCCCCCCGGTCAAAAGAGCCATCTGAAAAAAGTGTAAAATCCAGAAAGGCAGGACAGGCCATGGAGAACTGGGAGCCTTGTTATGCTGATGGGCGGGATGTAAATTGCCAACAGACACTCGGGAGAAGTGTATGGTGTTTCCTGAAACATCTAAAAAACAATGCAACAGAGCCTAGGGCACTTCCACTTATGGTCCTATAGCTTAGGGAAATTAAAATCAAAAAGACACAGCCACCCCAAAGTTTGGGACGCCTCCGTTTACAAGAACCTCGTTTACCGTACAAGTTCAATATCACAGAAAGTGAAAAATGGATAAAGAACTTGTGGTATTTACTTACAAAGCAATATCACTCAGCAATGAAATCTATGTCATCAGGCCCGTAGCAGCATAATGAGTGGATTCAGGTATGATGATTCTAACTGAAATAAGTCACACAGAAAAAGAAACACCATAAGATATCAGTAATACACGGAATGTAAACTTGGCTACACAGGAACTGAATTACAGAACAGAACAGGGTCTCAAATTTAGAAAAACAACTTATGCTTGCTTAAGGGTAAAGGTGAGTTGGGGTGCTGCATAAAACCAGAGATTGAAATGAGCACAGATAAAGTTCCTTAAGCCAAATATGGAATAGACAAGAGCTACTCCTTGCTCAACGAAATGGACTCAACACCGCATATTAAACGCCTAAGAATGTACCTGACTTGTAAGTATCGTAAAACCTATGGATTGCTATGTCTCCAAAAGAGAATCAAGCATGTGTACAGGGGCATAAACGCAGCAGTGATAGGATTGGAGAGGTTCGGTGAGCAAATGAAGACCCTTTGAAGTCATATTGCATGGTACCCATTCCACGGGTTTCAACTACCCAGGTTTAAGGTATTCTTCCTTCAGCTAAAACATGCATGTGGAACCTAGAGTATGATCAACCATGTGATCGGGAGACGTGTTCAAATATGTCTCAGTTTTCCTCCCCTGGTACTCGGGTGCAACATTCCAGACGCTTTACTAACACTCTCCCCACTTGGAGAGTCAGTCCCTTTAACCTCCTGTTTGGCCCAGTTTGCAATTTCTGCGGAAGATGAACAGGAATAGCGAGAACCAATGAGAGGCTAGCTGTAGGTGTCTGGACGGGCAAATTTAACTCTCATTTCCCACCAGGAAGAGGAATTACGCAAAGGCTCAGCATGCCGGGCCGGAAGCAGATTAGGGCCTGAAGCCATCCTGCGGTGTTGCGGCCAGCTCACAAGAAAGCGAGTTGAAGAAAGGAGCTCAGGGGCACTGTAATTCACAAACCTGCAGAGTTATAAATGACAGCTATCGTCCAAAAATAGACTGAAGTAAGGCTGCCAAGAGGACTTGAAAGCGGGGCAGAATTGCAGGAAACCGATTTCAGGAGGTAGACTGGAATTGCATTGAAAGCATAGGAAAAGAGGCAGAACGTCCACAATGATGCACTTGGCCAAAAAGGGCGTATGCGTTTTTTCCTGAATATATTCAGGAAAAAACGCATACGCCCTTTTTGGCCAACCAAGCAAGCTTGCAAAGGAAATCTGCACTACAATGAAGTCTCACTTCCCCCCGGTCAAAAGGGCCATCTGAAAAAAGTGTAAAATCCAGAAAGGCAGGACAGGCCATGAAGAACTGGGAGCCTTGTTATGCTGATGGGCGGGATGTAAATTGCCAACAGACACTCGGGAGAAGTGTATGGTGTTTCCTGAAACATCTAAAAAACAAAGCAACAGAGCCTAGGGCACTGCCACTTATGGTCCTACAGCTTAGGGAAATTAAAATCAAAAAGACACAGCCACCCAAAAGTTTGGGACGCCTCTGTTTACAAGAACCTCGTTTACAGTACAAGTTCAACATCGCAGAAAGTGAAAAATGGATAAAGAAGTTGTGGTATTTACTTACAAAGCAATATCACTCAGCAATGAAATCTATGTCATCAGGCCCTTAGCATCACAATGAGTGGATTCAGGTATGATGATTCTAACTGAAGTAAGTCACACAGAAAAAGAAACATCATAAGATATCACTAATACACGGAATGTAAACTTGGCTACACAGGAACTGCATTCCAAAACAGAACAGGGTCTCAAATTTAGAAAACCAACTTATGCTTGCTTAAGGGTAAAGGTGAGTTGGGGTGCTGCATAAAACCAGAGATTGAAATGAGCACAGATAAAGTTCCTTAAGCCAAATATGGAATAGACAAGAGCTACTCCTTGCTCAACGAAATGGACTCAAAACCCCATATTAAACGCCTAAGAATGTACCTGACTAGTAAGTATCTTAAAACCTATGGATTGCTATGTCTCCAAAAGAGAATCAAGCGTGTGTACAGGGGCATAAACGCAGCAGTGATAGGATTGGAGAGGTTCGGTGAGCAAATGAAGACCCTTTGAAGTCATATTGCATGGTACCCATTACATGGGTCTCAACTCTCCAGGTTTAAGGTATTCTTCCTTCAGCTAAAACATGCATGTGGAACCCAGAGTATGATCAACCATGTGATCGGGAGACGTGTTCAAATATGTCTCAGTTTTCCTCCCCTGGTACTCGGGTGCAACATTCCAGACGCTTTACTAACACTCTCCCCACTTGGAGAGTCAGTCCCTTTAACCTCCTGTTTGGCCCAGTTTGCAATTTCTGCGGAAGATGAACAGGAATAGCGAGAACCAATGAGAGGCTAGCTGGAGGTGTCTAGACGGGCAAATTTAACTCTCATTTCCCACCAGGAAGAGGAATTAACCAAAGGCTCAGCATGCCGGGCCGGAACAAGATTAGGGCCTGAAGCCATCCTGCGGTGTTGCGGCCAGGTCAGAAGAAAGCGAGTTGAAGAAAGGAGCTCAGGGGCACTGTAATTCACAAACCTGCAGAGTTATAAATGACAGCTATCGTCCAAAAATAGACTGAAGTAAGGCTGCCAAGAGGACTTGAAAGCAGGACAGAATTGCAGGAAACCGATTTCAGGAGGTAGACTGGAATTGCATTGAAAGCATAGGAAAAGAGGCAGAACGTCCACAATGATGCACTTGGCCAAAAAGGGCGTATGCGTTTTTTCCTGAATATATTCAGGAAAAAATGCATACGCCCTTTTTGGCCAACCAAGCAAGCTTGCAAAGGAAATCTGCCCTACAATGAAGTCTCACTTCCCCCCGGTCAAAAGGGCCATCTGAAAAAAGTGTAAAATCCAGAAAGGCAGGACAGTCCATGGAGAACTGGGAGCCTTGTTATGCTGATGGGCGGGATGTAAATTGCCAACAACCACTTGGGAGAAGTGTATGGTGTTTCCTGAAACATCTAAAAAACAAAGCAACAGAACCTAGGGCACTTCCACTTATGGTCCTATAGCTTAGGGAAATTAAAATCAAAAAGACACAGCCACCCCAAAGTTTGGAACGGCTCTGTTTACAAGAACCTCGTTTACAGTACAAGTTGAACATCGCAGAAAGTGAAAAATGGAGAAAGAAGTTGTGGTATTTACTTACAAAGCAATATCACTCAGCAATGAAATCTGTGTCATCAGGCCCTTAGCAGCACAATGAGTGGATTCAGGTATGATGATTCTAACTGAAATAAGTCACACAGAAAAAGAAACATCATAAGATATCAGTAATACACGGAATGTAAACTTGGCTACACAGGAACTGAATTACAGAACAGAACAGGGTCTCAAATTTAGAAAACCAACTTATGCTTGCTTAAGGGGAAAGGTGAGTTGGGGTGCTGCATAAAACCAGAGATTGAAATGAGCACAGATAAAGTTCCTTAAGCCAAATATGGAATAGACAAGAGCTACTCCTTGCTCAACGAAATGGACTCAAAACCCCATATTAAACGCCTAAGAATGTACCTGACTAGTAAGTATCTTAAAACCTATGGATTGCTATGTCTCCAAAAGAGAATCAAGCGTGTGTACAGGGGCATAAACGCAGCAGTGATAGGATTGGAGAGGTTCGGTGAGCAAATGAAGACCCTTTGAAGTCATATTGCATGGTACCCATTACATGGGTCTCAACTCTCCAGGTTTAAGGTATTCTTCCTTCAGCTAAAACATGCATGTGGAACCCAGAGTATGATCAACCATGTGATCGGGAGACGTGTTCAAATATGTCTCAGTTTTCCTCCCCTGGTACTCGGGTGCAACATTCCAGACGCTTTACTAACACTCTCCCCACTTGGAGAGTCAGTCCCTTTAACCTCCTGTTTGGCCCAGTTTGCAATTTCTGCGGAAGATGAACAGGAATAGCGAGAACCAATGAGAGGCTAGCTGGAGGTGTCTAGACGGGCAAATTTAACTCTCATTTCCCACCAGGAAGATGAATTAACCAAAGGCTCAGCATGCCGGGCCGGAACCAGATTAGGGCCTGAAGCCATCCTGCGGTGTTGCGGCCAGGTCAGAAGAAAGCGAGTTGAAGAAAGGAGCTCAGGGGCACTGTAATTCACAAACCTGCAGAGTTATAAATGACAGCTATCGTCCAAAAATAGACTGAAGTAAGGCTGCCAAGAGGACTTGAAAGCAGGGCAGAATTGCAGGAAACCGATTTCAGGAGGTAGACTGGAATTGCATTGAAAGCATAGGAAAAGAGGCAGAACGTCCACAATGATGCACTTGGCCAAAAAGGGCGTATGCGTTTTTTCCTGAATATATTCAGGAAAAAACGCATACGCCCTTTTTGGCCAACCAAGCAAGCTTGCAAAGGAAATCTGCCCTACAATGAAGTCTCACTTCCCCCCGGTCAAAAGGGCCATCTGAAAAAAGTGTAAAATCCAGAAAGGCAGGACAGTCCATGGAGAACTGGGAGCCTTGTTATGCTGATGGGCGGGATGTAAATTGCCAACAACCACTCGGGAGAAGTGTATGGTGTTTCCTGAAACATCTAAAAAACAAAGCAACAGAACCTAGGGCACTTCCACTTATGGTCCTATAGCTTAGGGAAATTAAAATCAAAAAGACACAGCCACCCCAAAGTTTGGAACGGCTCTGTTTACAAGAACCTCGTTTACAGTACAAGTTGAACATTGCAGAAAGTGAAAAATGGAGAAAGAAGTTGTGGTATTTACTTACAAAGCAATATCACTCAGCAATGAAATCTGTGTCATCAGGCCCTTAGCAGCACAATGAGTGGATTCAGGTATGATGATTCTAACTGAAATAAGTCACACAGAAAAAGAAACATCATAAGATATCAGTAATACACGGAATGTAAACTTGGCTACACAGGAACTGAATTACAGAACAGAACAGGGTCTCAAATTTAGAAAACCAACTTATGCTTGCTTAAGGGGAAAGGTGAGTTGGGATGCTGCATAAAACCAGAGATTGAAATGAGCACAGATAAAGTTCCTTAAGCCAAATATGGAATAGACAAGAGCTACTCCTTGCTCAACGAAATGGACTCAAAACCCCATATTAAACGCCTAAGAATGTACCTGACTAGTAAGTATCTTAAAACCTATGGATTGCTATGTCTCCAAAAGAGAATCAAGCGTGTGTACAGGGGCATAAACGCAGCAGTGATAGGATTGGAGAGGTTCGGTGAGCAAATGAAGACCCTTTGAAGTCATATTGCATGGTACCCATTACACGGGTCTCAACTCTCCAGGTTTAAGGTATTCTTCCTTCAGCTAAAACATGCATGTGGAACCCAGAGTATGATCAACCATGTGATCGGGAGACGTGTTCAAATATGTCTCAGTTTTCCTCCCCTGGTACTCAGGTGCAACATTCCAGACGCTTTACTAACACTCTCCCGACTTGGAGAGTCAGTCCCTTTAACCTCATGTTTGGCCCAGTTTGCAATTTCTGCGGAAGATGAACAGGAATAGCGAGAACCAATGAGAGGCTAGCTGGAGGTGTCTGGACGGGCAAATTAAACTCTCATTTCCCACCAGGAAGAGGAATTAACCAAAGGCTCAGCATGCCGGGCCGGAACAAGATTAGGGCCTGAAGCCATCCTGCGGTGTTGCGGCCAGGTCAGAAGAAAGCGAGTTGAAGAAAGGAGCTCAGGGGCACTGTAATTCACAAACCTGCAGAGTTATAAATGACAGCTATCGTCCAAAAATAGACTGAAGTAAGGCTGCCAAGAGGACTTGAAAGCAGGGCAGAATTGCAGGAAACCGATTTCAGGAGGTAGACTGGAATTGCATTGAAAGCATAGGAAAAGAGGCAGAACGTCCACAATGATGCACTTGGCCAAAAAGGGCGTATGCGTTTTTTCCTGAATATATTCAGGAAAAAACGCATACGCCCTTTTTGGCCAACCAAGCAAGCTTGCAAAGGAAATCTGCACTACAATGAAGTCTCACTTCCCCCCGGTCAAAAGGGCCATCTGAAAAAAGTGTAAAATCCAGAAAGGCAGGACAGTCCATGGAGAACTGGGAGCCTTGTTATGCTGATGGGCGGGATGTAAATTGCCAACAACCACTCGGGAGAAGTGTATGGTGTTTCCTGAAACATCTAAAAAACAAAGCAACAGAACCTAGGGCACTTCCACTTATGGTCCTATAGCTTAGGGAAATTAAAATCAAAAAGACACAGCCACCCCAAAGTTTGGAACGGCTCTGTTTACAAGAACCTCGTTTACAGTACAAGTTCAACATCGCAGAAAGTGAAAAATGGAGAAAGAAGTTGTGGTATTTACTTACAAAGCAATATCACTCAGCAATGAAATCGGTGTCATCAGGCCCTTAGCAGCCCAATGAGTGGATTCAGGTATGATGATTCTAACTGAAATAAGTCACACAGAAAAAGAAACATCATAAGATATCAGTAATACACGGAATGTAAACTTGGCTACACAGGAACTGAATTACAGAACAGAACAGGGTCTCAAATTTAGAAAACCAACTTATGCTTGCTTAAGGGGAAAGGTGAGTTGGGGTGCTGCATAAAACCAGAGATTGAAATGAGCACAGATAAAGTTCCTTAAGCCAAATATGGAATAGACAAGAGCTACTCCTTGCTCAACGAAATGGACTCAACACTGCATATTAAACGCCTAAGAATGTACCTGACTAGTAAATATCTTAAAACCTATGGATTGCTATGTCTCCAAAAGAGAATCAAGCGTGTGTACAGGGGCATAAACGCAGCAGTGATAGGATTGGAGAGGTTCGGTGAGCTAATGAAGACCCTTTGAAGTCATATTGCATGGTACCCATTACACGGGTCTCAACTCTCCAGGTTTAAGGTATTCTTCCTTCAGCTAAAACATGCATGTGGAACCCAGAGTATGATCAACCATGTGAACGGGAGACGTGTTCAAATATGTCTCAGTTTTCCTCCCCTGGTACTCGGGTGCAACATTCCAGACGCTTTACTAACACTCTCCCGACTTGGAGAGTCAGTCCCTTTAACCTCCTGTTTGGCCCAGTTTGCAATTTCTGCGGAAGATGAACAGGAATAGCGAGAACCAATGAGAGGCTAGCTGGAGGTGTCTGGACGGGCAAATTTAACTCTCATTTCCCACCAGGAAGAGGAATTAACCAAAGGCTCAGCATGCCGGGCCGGAACCAGATTAGGGCCTGAAGCCATCCTGCGGTGTTGCGGCCAGGTCACAAGAAAGCGAGTTGAAGAAAGGAGCTCAGGGGCACTGTAATTCACAAACCTGCAGAGTTATAAATGACAGCTATCGTCCAAAAATAGACTGAAGTAAGGCTGCCTAGAGGACTTGAAAGCGGGGCAGAATTGCAGGAAACCGATTTCAGGAGGTAGACTGGAATTGCATTGAAAGCATAGGAAAAGAGGCAGAACGTCCACAATGATGCACTTGGCCAAAAAGGGCGTATGCGTTTTTTCCTGAATATATTCAGGAAAAAACGCATACGCCCTTTTTGGCCAACCAAGCAAGCTTGCAAAGGAAATCTGCACTACAATGAAGTCTCACTTCCCCCCGGTCAAAAGGGCCATCTGAAAAAAGTGTAAAATCCAGAAAGGCAGGACAGGCCATGGAGAACTGGGAGCCTTGTTATGCTGATGGGCGGGATGTAAATTGCCAACAGACACTCGGGAGAAGTGTATGGTGTTTCCTGAAACATCTAAAAAACAAAGCACCAGAGCCTAGGGCACTTCCACTTATGGTCCTATAGCTTAGGGAAATTAAAATCAAAAAGACACAGCCACCCCAAAGTTTGGGATGCCTCCGTTTACAAGAACCTCGTTTGCCGTACAAGTTCAATATCACAGAAAGTGAAAAATGGATAAAGAACTTGTGGTACTTACGTACAATGCAGTATCACTCAGCAATGAAATCTATGTCATCAGGCCCGTAGCAGTATAATGAGTAGATTCAGGTACGATGATTCTAACTGAAATAAGTCACACAGAAAAAGAAACATCATAAGATATCACTAATACACGGAATGTAAACTTGGCTACACAGGAACTGCATTCCAAAACAGAACAGGGTCTCACATTTAGAAAACCAACTTATGCTTGCTTAAGGGGAAAGGTGAGTTGGGGTGCTGCATAAAACCAGAGATTGAAATGAGCACAGATAAAGTTCCTTAAGCCAAATATGGAATAGACAAGAGCTACTCCTTGCTCAACGAAATGGACTCAACACCCCATATTAAACGCCTAAGAATGTACCTGACTAGTATCTTAAAACCTATGGATTGCAATGTCTCCGAAGGGGAATCAAGCATGTGTACAGGGGCATAAACGCAGCAGTGATAGGATTGGAGAGGTTCGGTGAGCAAATGAAGACCCTTTGAAGTCATATTGCATGGTACCCATTCCACGGGTTTCAACTACCCAGGTTTTAGGTATTCTTCCTTCAGCTAAAACATGCATGTGGAACCCAAGTATGATCAACCATGTGAACGGGAGACGTGTTCAAATATGTCTCAGTTTTCCTCCCCTGGTACTCGGGTGCAACATTCCAGACGCTTTACTAACACTCTCCCGACTTGGAGAGTCAGCGCCTTTAACCTCCTGTTTGGCCCAGTTTGCAATTTCTGCGGAAGATGAACAGGAATAGCGAGAACCAATGAGAGACTAGCTGGAGGTGTCTGGACGGGCAAATTTAACTCTCATTTCCCACCAGGAAGAGGAAATAACCAAAGGCTCAGGGTGCCGTGCCAGAACCAGATTAGGGCCTGAAGCCATCCTGCGGTGTTGCGGCCAGCTCACAAGAAAGCGAGTTGAAGAAAGGAGCTCAGGGGCACTGTAATTCACAAACCTGCAGAGTTATAAATGACAGCTATCGTCCAAAAATAGACTGAAGTAAGGCCGCCAAGAGGACTTGAAAGCGGGGCAGAATTGCAGGAAACCGATTTCAGGAGGTAGACTGGAATTGCATTGAAAGCATAGGAAAAGAGGCAGAACGTCCACAATGATGCACTTGGCCAAAAAGGGCGTATGCGTTTTTTCCTGAATATATTCAGGAAAAAACGCATACGCCCTTTTTGGCCAACCAAGCAAGCTTGCAAAGGAAATCTGCACTACAATGAAGTCTCACTTCCCCCCGGTCAAAAGGGCCATCTGAAAAAAGTGTAAAATCCAGAAAGGCAGGACAGGCCATGGAGAACTGGGAGCCTTGTTATGCTGATGGGCGGGATGTAAATTGCCAACAGACACTCCGGAGAAGTGTATGGTGTTTCCTGAAACATCTAAAAAACAAAGCAACAGAGCCTAGGGCACTGCCACTTATGGTCCTATAGCTTAGGGAAATTAAAATCAAAAAGACACAGCCACCCCAAAGTTTGGGACGCCTCTGTTTACAAGAACCTCGTTTACAGTACAAGTTCAATATCGCAGAAAGTGAAAAATGGATAAAGAACTTGTGGTACTTACGTACAATACAATATCACTCACCAATGAAATCTATGTCATCAGGCACGTAGCAGCATAATGAGTGGATTCAGGTATGATGATTCGAATTGAAATAAGTCACACAGAAAAGAAACATCATAAGGTATCACTAATACACAGAATGTGAACTTGGCTACACATGAACTGAATTACAAAACAGAACAGTGTCTCAAGTTTAGAAAACCAACTTATGCTTGCTTAAGGGCGAAGGTGAGTTGGGGTGCTGCATAAAACCAGAGATTGAAATGAGCACAGATAAAGTTCCTTAAGCCAAATATGGAATAGACAAGAGCTACTCCTTGCTCAACGAAATGGACTCAACACCCCATATTAAATGCCTAAGAATGTACCTGACTAGTAAGTATTTTAAAACCTATGGATTGCTATGTCTCCAAAAGAGAATCAAGCATGTGTACAGGGGCATAAACGCAGCAGTGATAGGATTGGAAAGGTTCGGTGAGCAAATGAAGACCCTTTGAAGTCATATTGCATGGTACCCATTCCACGGGTTTCAACTACCCAGGTTTTAGGTATTCTTCCTTCAACTAAAACATGCATGTGGAACCCAGAGTATGATCAACCATGTGAACGGGAGACGTTGTTCAAATATGTCTCAGTTTTCGTACCCTGGTACTCGGGTGCAACATTCCAGACGCTTTACTAACACTCTCCCAACTTGGAGAGTCAGCACCTTTAACCTCCTGTTTGGCTCCGTTTGCAATTTCTGCGGAAGATGAACAGGAATAGGGAGAACCAATGAGAGACTAGCTGGAGGTGTCTGGACGGGCAAATTTAACTCTCATTTCCCACCAGGAAGAGGAAATAACCAAAGGCTCAGCATGCCGTGCCGGAACCAGATTAGGGCCTGAAGCCATCCAGCGGTGTTGCAGCCAGCTCACAAGAAAACGAGTTGAAGAAAGGAGCTCAGGGGCACTGTAATTCACAAACCTGCAGAGTTATAAATGACAGCTATCGTCCAAAAATAGACTGAAGTAAGGCTGCCAAGAGGACTTGAAAGCGGGGTAGAATTGCAGGAACCCGATTTCAGGGGGTAGACTGGAATTGCATTGAAAGCATAGGAAAAGAGGCAGAACGTCCACAATGATGCACTTGGCCAAAAAGGGCGTATGCGTTTTTTCCTGAATATATTCAGGAAAAAACGCATACGCGCTTTTTGGCCAACCAAGCAAGCTTGCAAAGGAAATCTGCACTACAATGAAGTCTCACTTCCCCCCGATCAAAAGGGCCATCTGAAAAAAGTGTAAAATCCAGAAAGGCAGGACAGGACATGGAGAACTGGGAGCCTTGTTATGCTGATGGGCGGGATGTAAATTGCCAACAACCACATGGGAGAAGTGTATGGTGTTTCCTGAAACATCAAGAAAACAAAGCAACAGAGCCTAGGGCACTTCCACTTATGGTCCTATAGCTTAGGGAAATTAAAATCAAAAAGACACAGCCACCCCAAAGTTTGGGACGGCTCTGTTTACAAGAACCTCGTTTACAGTACAAGTTCAACATCGCAGAAAATGAAAAATGGATAAAGAAGCTGTGGTATTTACTTACAAAGCAATAACACTCAGCAATGAAATCTATGTCATCAGGCCCTTAGCATCACAATGAGTGGATTCAGGTATGATGATTCTAACTGAAATAAGTCACACAGAAAAAGAAACATCATAAGATATCACTAATACACGGAATGGAAACTTGGCTACACAGGAACTGAATTACAGAACAGAACAGGGTCTCAAATTTAGAAAACCAACTTATGCTTGCTTAAGGGTAAAGGTGAGTTGGGGTGCTGCATAAAACCAGAGATTGAAATGAGCACAGATAAAGTTCCTTAAGCCAAATATGGAATAGACAAGAGCTACTCCTTGCTCAATGAAATGGACTCAACACCGCATATTAAACGCCTAAGAATGTACCTGACTAGTAAGTATCTTAAAACCTATGGATTGCTATGTCTCCGAAAGAGAATCAAGCATGTGTACAGGGGCATAAACGCAGCAGTGATAGGATTGGAGAGGTTCGGTGAGCAAATGAAGACCCTTTGAAGTCATATTGCATGGTACCCATTCCACGGGTTTCAACTACCCAGGTTTAAGGTATTCTTCCTTCAGCTAAAACATGCATGTGGAACCAAGAGTATGATCATCCGTGTGAACGGGAGACGTGTTCAAATATGTCTCAGTTTTCCTCCCCTGGTACTCGGGTGCAACATTCCAGACGCTTTACTAACACTCTCCCGACTTGGAGAGTCAGCGTCTTTAACCTCCTGTTTGGCCCAGTTTGCAATTTCTGCGGAAGATGAACAGGAATAGCGATAACCAATGAGAGACTAGCTGGAGGTGTCTGGACGGGCAAATTTAACTCTCATTTCCCACCAGGAAGAGGAAATAACCAAAGGCTCAGCGTGCCATGCTGGAACCAGATAAGGGCCTGAAGCCATCCTGCGGTGTTGCGGCCAGCTCACAAGAAAGCGAGTTGAAGAAAGGAGCTCAGGGGCACTGTAATTCACAAACCTGCAGAGTTATAAATGACAGCTATCGTCCAAAAATATACTGAAGTAAGCCTGCCAAGAGGACTTGAAAGCGGGGCAGAATTGCAGGAAACCGATTTCAGGAGGTAGACTGGAATTGCATTGAAAGCATAGGAAAAGAGGCAGAACGTCCACAATGATGCACTTGGCCAAAAAGGGCGTATGCGTTTTTTCCTGAATATATTCAGGAAAAAACGCATACGCCCTTTTTGGCCAACCAAGCAAACTTGCAAAGGAAATCTGCACTAAAATGAAGTCTCACATCCCTCTGGTCAAAAGGGCCATCTGAAAAAAGTGTAAAATCCAGAAAGGCAGGACAGGCCATGGAGAACTGGGAGCCTTGTTATGCTGATGGGCGGGATGTAAATTGCCAACAGACACTCGGGAGAAGTGTATGGTGTTTCCTGAAACATCTAAAAAACAAAGCAACAGAGCCTAGGGCACTGCAACTTATGGTCCTATAGCTTAGGGAAATTAAAATCAAAAAGACACAGCCACCCCAAAATTTGGAACGGCTCTGTTTACAAGAACCTCGTTTACAGTACAAGTTCAACATCGCAGAAAGTGAAAAATGGATAAAAAAGTTGTGGTATTTACTTACAAAGCAATATCACTCAGCAATGAAATCTGTGTCATCAGGCCCTTAGCAGCACAATGAGTGGATTCAGGTATGATGATTCTAACTGAAGTAAGTCACACAGAAAAAGAAACATCATAAGATATCAGTAATACACGGAATGTAAACTTGGCTACACAGGAACTGAATTACAGAACAGAACAGGGTCTCAAATTTAGAAAACCAACTTATGCTTGCTTAAGGGGAAAGGTGAGTTGGGGTGCTGCATAAAACCAGAGATTGAAATGAGCACAGATAAAGTTCCTTAAGCCAAATATGGAATAGACAAGAGCTACTCCTTGCTCAACGAAATGGACTCAACACCGCATATTAAACGCCTAAGAATGTACCTGACTAGTAAGTATCTTAAAACCTATGGATTGCTATGTCTCCGAAAGAGAATCAAGCATGTGTACAGGGGCATAAACGCAGCAGTGATAGGATTGGAGAGGTTCGGTGAGCAAATGAAGACCCTTTGAAGTCATATTGCATGGTACCCATTCCACGGGTTTCAACTACCCAGGTTTTAGGTATTCTTCCTTCAGCTAAAACATGCATGTGGAACCCAGAGTATGATCAACCATGTGATCGGGAGACGTGTTCAAATATGTCTCAGTTTTCGTACCCTGGTACTCGGGTGCAACATTCCAGACGCTTTACTAACACTCTCCCGACTTGGAGAGTCAGTCCCTTTAACCTCCTGTTTGGCCCAGTTTGCAATTTCTGTGGAAGATGAACAGGAATAGCGAGAACCAATGAGAGACTAGCTGGAGGTGTCTGGACGGGCAAATTTAACTCTCATTTCCCACCAGGAAGAGGAATTAATCAAAGGCTCAGCGTGCCGTGCCGGAACCAGATTAGGGCCTGAAGCCATCCTGCGGTTTTGCGGCCAGCTCACAAGAAAGCAAGTTGAAGAAAGGAGCTCAGGGGCACTGTAATTCACAAACCTGCAGAGTTATAAATGACAGCTATCGTCCAAAAATAGACTGAAGTAAGGCTGCCAAGAGGACTTGAAAGCGGGGCAGAATTGCAGGAAACCGATTTCAGGAGGTAGACTGGAATTGCATTGAAAGCATAGGAAAAGAGGCAGAACGTCCACAATGATGCACTTGGCCAAAAAGGGCGTATGCGTTTTTTCCTGAATATATTCAGGAAAAAACGCATACGCCCTTTTTGGCCAACCC
The DNA here is from genome assembly GCF_949987515.2 of Delphinus delphis. Taxonomy (NCBI): domain Eukaryota; kingdom Metazoa; phylum Chordata; class Mammalia; order Artiodactyla; family Delphinidae; genus Delphinus; species Delphinus delphis. The sequence goes on from NW_027192752.1 coordinate 561,501, forward strand.
AGCAAGCTTGCAAAGGAAATCTGCACTACAATGAAGTCTCACTTCCCCCCGGTCAAAAGGGCCATCTGAAAAAAGTGTAAAATCCAGAAAGACAGGACAGGCCATGGAGAACTGGGAGCCTTGTTATGCTGATGGGCGGGATGTAAATTGCCAACAACCACTCGGGAGAAGTGTATGGTGTTTCCTGAAACATGTAAAAAAAAAAGCAACAGAGCCTAGGGCACTTCCACTTATGGTCCTATAGCTTAGGGAATTTAAAATCAAAAAGACACAGCCACCCCAAAGTTTGGAAAAGGTCTGTTTACAAGAACCTCGTTTACAGTACAAGTTCAACATCGCAGAAAGTGAAAAATGGATAAAGAAGTTGTGGTATTTACTTACAAAGCAATATCACTCAGCAATGATATCTGTGTCATCAGGCCCTTAGCAGCACAATGAGTGGATTCAGGTATGATGATTCTAACTGAAATAAGTCACACAGAAAAAGAAACATCATAAGATATCAGTAATACACGGAATGTAAACTTGGCTACACAGGAACTGAATTACAGAACAGAACAGGGTCTCAAATTTAGAAAACCAACTTATTCTTGCTTAAGGGTAAAGCAGAGTTGGGGTGCTGCATAAAACCAGAGATTGAAATGAGCACAGATAAAGTTCCTTAAGCCAAATATGGAATAGACAAGAGCTACTCCTTGCTCAACGAAATGGACTCAACACCCCATATTAAACGCCTAAGAATGTACCTGACTAGTAAGTATCTTAAAACCTATGGATTGCTATGTCTCCGAAAGAGAATCAAGCATGTGTACAGGGGCATAAACGCAGCAGTGATAGGATTGGAGAGGTTCGGTGAGCAAATGAAGACCCTTTGAAGTCATATTGCATGGTACCCATTCCACGGGTTTCAACTACCCAGGTTTAAGGTATTCTTCCTTCAGCTAAAACATGCATGTGGAACCAAGAGTATGATCATCCGTGTGAACGGGAGACGTGTTCAAATATGTCTCAGTTTTCGTACCCTGGTACTCGGGTGCAACATTCCAGACGCTTTACTAACACTCTCCCGACTTGGAGAGTCAGCGCCTTTAACCTCCTGTTTGGCCCAGTTTGCAATTTCTGCGAAAGATGAACAGGAATAGCGAGAACCAATGAGAGACTAGCTGGAGGTGTCTGGACGGGCAAATTTAACTCTCATTTCCCACCAGGAAGAGGAAATAACCAAAGGCTCAGCGTGCCGTGCCGGAACCAGATTAGGGCCTGAAGCCATCCTGCGGTGTTGCGGCCAGCTCACAAGAAAGCGAGTTGAAGAAAGGAGCTCAGGGGCACTGTAATTCACAAACCTGCAGAGTTATAAATGACAGCTATCGTCCAAAAATAGACTGAAGTAAGGCTGCCAAGAGGACTTGAAAGCGGGGCAGAATTGCAGGAAACCGATTTCAGGAGGTAGACTGGAATTGCATTGAAAGCATAGGAAAAGAGGCAGAACGTCCACAATGATGCACTTGGCCAAAAAGGGCGTATGCGTTTTTTCCTGAATATATTCAGGAAAAAACGCATACGCACTTTTTGGCCAACCAAGCAAACTTGCAAAGGAAATCTGCACTACAATGAAGTCTCACTTCCCCCCGGTCAAAAGGGCCATCTGAAAAAAGTGTAAAATCCAGAAAGGCAGGACAGGCCATGGAGAACTGGGAGCCTTGTTATGCTGATGGGCGGGATGTAAATTGCCAACAGACACTCGGGAGAAGTGTATGGTGTTTCCTGAAACATCTAAAAAACAAAGCAACAGAGCCTAGGGCACTGCAACTTATGGTCCTATAGCTTAGGGAAATTAAAATCAAAAAGACACAGCCACCCCAAAATTTGGAACGGCTCTGTTTACAAGAACCTCGTTTACAGTACAAGTTCAACATCGCAGAAAGTGAAAAATGGATAAAGAAGTTGTGGTATTTACTTACAAAGCAATATCACTCAGCAATGAAATCTGTGTCATCAGGCCCTTAGCAGCACAATGAGTGGATTCAGGTATGATGATTCTAACTGAAGTAAGTCACACAGAAAAAGAAACATCATAAGATATCAGTAATACACGGAATGTAAACTTGGCTACACAGGAACTGAATTACAGAACAGAACAGGTTCTCAAATTTAGAAAACCAACTTATGCTTGCTTAAGGGTAAAGGTGAGTTGGGGTGCTGCATAAAACCAGAGATTGAAATGAGCACAGATAAAGTTCCTTAAGCCAAATATGGAATAGACAAGAGCTACTCCTTGCTCAACGAAATGGACTCAACACCGCATATTAAACGCCTAAGAATGTACCTGACTAGTATCTTAAAACCTATGGATTGCTATGTCTCCGAAAGAGAATCAAGCATGTGTACAGGGGCATAAACGCAGCAGTGATAGGATTGGAGAGGTTCGGTGAGCAAATGAAGACCCTTTGAAGTCATATTGCATGGTACCCATTCCACGGGTTTCAACTACCCAGGTTTTAGGTATTCTTCCTTCAGCTAAAACATGCATGTGGAACCCAGAGTATGATCAACCATGTGAACGGGAGACGTGTTCAAATATGTCTCAGTTTTCGTACCCTGGTACTCGGGTGCAACATTCCAGACGCTTTACTAACACTCTCCCGACTTGGAGAGTCAGTCCCTTTAACCTCCTGTTTGGCCCAGTTTGCAATTTCTGTGGAAGATGAACAGGAATAGCGAGAACCAATGAGAGACTAGCTGGAGGTGTCTGGACGGGCAAATTTAACTCTCATTTCCCACCAGGAAGAGGAATTAATCAAAGGCTCAGCGTGCCGTGCCGGAACCAGATTAGGGCCTGAAGCCATCCTGCGGTTTTGCGGCCAGCTCACAAGAAAGCAAGTTGAAGAAAGGAGCTCAGGGGCACTGTAATTCACAAACCTGCAGAGTTATAAATGACAGCTATCGTCCAAAAATAGACTGAAGTAAGGCTGCCAAGAGGACTTGAAAGCGGGGCAGAATTGCAGGAAACCGATTTCAGGAGGTAGACTGGAATTGCATTGAAAGCATAGGAAAAGAGGCAGAACGTCCACAATGATGCACTTGGCCAAAAAGGGCGTATGCGTTTTTTCCTGAATATATTCAGGAAAAAACGCATACGCCCTTTTTGGCCAACCAAGCAAGCTTGCAAAGGAAATCTGCACTACAATGAAGTCTCACTTCCCCGCGGTCAAAAGGGCCATCTGAAAAAAGTGTAAAATCCAGAAAGGCAGGACAGGCCATGGAGAACTGGGAGCCTTGTTATGCTGATGGGCGGGATGTAAATTGCCAAGAGACACTCGGGAGAAGTGTATGGTGTTTCCTGAAACATCTAAAAAACAAAGCAACAGAGCCTAGGGCACTGCCACTTATGGTCCTATAGCTTAGGGAAATTAAAATCAAAAAGACACAGCCACCCCAATGTTTGGGACGGCTCTGTTTACAAGATCCTCGTTTACAGTACAAGTTCAACATCGCAGAAAGTGAAAAATGGATAAAGAAGTTGTGGTATTTACTTACAAAGCAATATCACTCAGCAATGAAATCTGTGTCATCAGGCCCTTAGCAGCACAATGAGTGGATTCAGGTATGATGATTCTAACTGAAGTAAGTCACACAGAAAAAGAAACATCATAAGATATCAGTAATACACGGAATGTAAACTTGGCTACACAGGAACTGAATTACAGAACAGAACAGGGTCTCAAATTTAGAAAACCAACTTATGCTTGCTTAAGGGTAAAGGTGAGTTGGGGTGCTGCATAAAACCAGAGATTGAAATGAGCACAGATAAAGTTCCTTAAGTCAAATATGGAATAGACAAGAGCTACTCCTTGCTCAACGAAATGGACTCAACACCGCATATTAAACGCCTAAGAATGTACCTGACTAGTAAGTATCTTAAAACCTATGGATTGCTATGTCTCCGAAAGAGAATCAAGCATGTGTACAGGGGCATAAACGCAGCAGTGATAGGATTGGAGAGGTTCGGTGAGCAAATGAAGACCCTTTGAAGTCATATTGCATGGTACCCATTACACGGGTCTTAACTGTCCAGGTTTAAGGTATTCTTCCTTCAGCTAAAACATGCATGTGGAACCCAAGTATGATCAACCATGTGAATGGGAGACGTGTTCAAATATGTCTCAGTTTTCCTCCCCTGGTACTCGGGTGCAACATTCCAGACGCTTTACTAACACTCTCCCCACTTGGAGAGTCAGCGCCTTTAACCTCCTGTTTGGCCCAGTTTGCAATTTCTGCGGAAGATGAACAGGAATAGCGAGAACCAATGAGAGACTAGCTGGAGGTGTCTGGACGGGCCAATTTAACTCTCATTTCCCACCAGGAAGAGGAATTAACCAAAGGCTCAGCATGCCGGGCCGGAACCAGATTAGGGCCTGAAGCCATCCTGCGGTGTTGCGGCCAGGTCACAAGAAAGCAAGTTGAAGAAAGGAGCTCAGGGGCACTGTAATTCACAAACCTGCAGAGTTATAAATGACAGTTATCGTCCAAAAATAGACTGAAGTAAGGCTGCCAAGAGGACTTGAAAGCGGGGCAGAATTGCAGGAAACCGATTTCAGGAGGTAGACTGGAATTGCATTGAAAGCATAGGAAAAGAGGCAGAACGTCCACAATGATGCACTTGGCCAAAAAGGGCGTATGCGTTTTTTCCTGAATATATTCAGGAAAAAACGCATACGCCCTTTTTGACCAACCAAGCAAGCTTGCAAAGGAAATCTGCACTACAATGAAGTTTCACTTCCCCCCGGTCAAAAGGGCCATCTGAAAAAAGTGTAAAATCCAGAAAGGCAGGACAGGCCATGGAGAACTGGGAGCCTTGTTATGCTGATGGGCGGGATGTAAATTGCCAACAACCACTCGGGAGAAGTGTATGGTGTTTCCTGAAACATCTAAAAAACAAAGCAACAGAGCCTAGGGCACTTCCACTTATGGTCCTATAGCTTAGGGAAATTAAAATCAAAAAGACACAGCCACCCCAAAGTTTGGGACGCCTCCGTTTACAAGAACCTCGTTTACCGTACAAGTTCAATATCACAGAAAGTGAAAAATGGATAAAGAACTTGTGGTACTTACGTACAATGCAGTATCACTCAGCAATGAAATCTATGTCATCAGGCCCGTAGCAGCATAATGAGTGGATTCAGGTACGATGATTCTAACTGAAATAAGTCACACAGAAAAAGAAACATCATAAGATATCACTAATACACGGAATGTAAACTTGGCTACACAGGAACTGCATTCCAAAACAGAACAGGGTCTCAAATTTAGAAAACCAACTTATGCTTGCTTAAGGGGAAAGGTGAGTTGGGGTGCTGCATAAAACCAGAGATTGAAATGAGCACAGATAAAGTTCCTTAAGCCAAATATGGAATAGACAAGAGCTACTCCTTGCTCAACGAAATGGACTCAACACCGCATATTAAACGCCTAAGAATGTACCTGACTAGTAAGTATCTTAAAACCTATGGATTGCTATGTCTCCGAAAGAGAATCAAGCATGTGTACAGGGGCATAAACGCAGCAGTGATAGGATTGGAGAGGTTCGGTCAGCAAATGAAGACCCTTTGAAGTCATATTGCATGGTACCCATTCCACGGGTTTCAACTACCGAGGTTTTAGGTATTCTTCCTTCAGCTAAAATATGCATGTGGAACCCAGAGTATGATCAACCATGTGATCGGGAGACGTGTTCAAATATGTCTCAGTTTTCGTACCCTGGTACTCAGGTGCAACATTCCAGACGCTTTACTAACACTCTCCCGACTTGGAGAGTCAGTCCCTTTAACCTCCTGTTTGGCCCAGTTTGCAATTTCTGCGGAAGATGAACAGGAATAGCGAGAACCAATGAGAGGCTAGCTGGAGGTGTCTGGACGGGCAAATTTAACTCTCATTTCCCACCAGGAAGAGGAATTAACCAAAGGCTCAGCATGCCGGGCCGGAACCAGATTAGGGCCTGAAGCCATCCTGCGGTGTTGCGGCCAGGTCACAAGAAAGCGAGTTGAAGAAAGGAGCTCAGAGGCACTGTAATTCACAAACCTGCAGAGTTATAAATGACAGCTATCGTCCAAAAATAGACTGAAGTAAGGCTGCCAAGAGGACTTGAAAGCGGGGCAGAATTGCAGGAAACCGATTTCAGGAGGTAGACTGGAATTGCATTGAAAGCATAGGAAAAGAGGCAGGACGTCCACAATGATGCACTTGTCCAAAAAGGGCGTATGCGTTTTTTCCTGAATATATTCAGGAAAAAACGCATACGCCCTTTTTGGCCAACCAAGCAAGCTTGCAAAGGAAATCTGCACTACAATGAAGTCTCACTTCCCCCCGGTCAAAAGGGCCATCTGAAAAAAGTGTAAAATCCAGAAAGGCAGGACAGGCCATGGAGAACTGGGAGCCTTGTTATGCTGATGGGCGGGATGTAAATTGCCAACAACCACTCGGGAGAAGTGTATGGTGTTTCCTGAAACATCTAAAAAACAAAGCAACAGAACCTAGGGCACTTCCACTTATGGTCCTATAGCTTAGGGAATTAAAATCAAAAAGACACAGCCACCCCAAAGTTTGGAACGGCTCTGTTTACAAGAACCCCGTTTACAGTACAAGTTCAACATCGCAGAAAGTGAAAAATGGAGAAAGAAGTTGTGGTATTTACTTACAAAGCAATATCACTCAGCAATGAAATCTGTGTCATCAGGCCCTTAGCAGCACAATGAGTGGATTCAGGTATGATGATTCTAACTGAAATAAGTCACACAGAAAAAGAAACATCATAAGATATCAGTAATACACGGAATGTAAACTTGGCTACACAGGAACTGAATTACAGAACAGAACAGGGTCTCAAATTTAGAAAACCAACTTATTCTTTCTTAAGGGTAAAGGTGAGTTGGGGTGCTGCATAAAACCAGAGATTGAAATGAGCACAGATAAAGTTCCTTAAGCCAAATACGGAATAGACAAAAGCTACACCTTGCTCAACGAAATGGACTCAACACCCCATATTAAACGCCTAAGAATGTACCTGACTAGTAAGTATCTTAAAACCTATGGATTGCTATGTCTCCGAAAGAGAATCAAGCATGTGTACAGGGGCATAAACGCAGCAGTGATAGGATTGGAGAGGTTCGGTGAGCAAATGAAGACCCTTTGAAGTCATATTGCATGGTACCCATTCCACGGGTTTCAACTACCCAGGTTTAAGGTATTCTTCCTTCAGCTAAAACATGCATGTGGAACCTAGAGTATGATCAACCATGTGATCGGGAGACGTGTTCAAATATGTTTCAGTTTTCCTCCCCTGGTACTCGGGTGCAACATTCCAGACGCTTTACTAACACTCTCCCCACTTGGAGAGTCAGTCCCTTTAACCTCCTGTTGGCCCAGTTTGCAATTTCTGCGGACGATGAACAGGAATAGCAAGAACCAATGAGAGGCTAGCTGGAGGTGTCTGGACGGGCAAATTTAACTCTCATTTCCCACCAGGAAGAAGAATTAACCAAAGGCTCAGCATGCCGGGCCGGAACCAGATTAGGGCCTGAAGCCATCCTGCGGTGTTGCGGCCAGGTCACAAGAAAGCGAGTTGAAGACAGGAGCTCAGGGGCACTGTAATTCACAAACCTGCAGAGTTATAAATGACAGCTATCGTCCAAAAATAGACTGAAGTAAGGCTGCCAAGAGGACTTGAAAGCGGGGCAGAATTGCAGGAAACCGATTTCAGGAGGTAGACTGGAATTGCATTGAAAGCATAGGAAAAGAGGCAGAACGTCCACAATGATGCACTTGGCCAAAAAGGGCGTATGCGTTTTTTCCTGAATATATTCAGGAAAAAACGCATACGCCCTTTTTGGCCAACCAAGCAAGCTTGCAAAGGAAATCTGCACTACAATGAAGTCTCACTTCCCCCCGGTCAAAAGGGCCATCTGAAAAAAGTGTAAAATCCAGAAAGGCAGGACAGGCCATGGAGAACTGGGAGCCTTGTTATGCTGATGGGCGGGATGTAAATTGCCAACAGACACTCCGGAGAAGTGTATGGTGTTTCCTGAAACATCTAAAAAACAAAGCAACAGAGCCTAGGGCACTGCCACTTATGGTCCTATAGCTTAGGGAAATTAAAATCAAAAAGACACAGCCACCCCAAAGTTTGGGACGGCTCTGTTTACAAGATCCTCGTTTACAGTACAAGTTCAACATCGCAGAAAGTGAAAAATGGATAAAGAAGTTGTGGTATTTACTTACAAAGCAATATCACTCAGCAATGAAATCTGTGTTATCAGGCCCTTAGCAGCACAATGAGTGGATTCAGGTATGATGATTCTAACTGAAGTAAGTCACACAGAAAAAGAAACATCATAAGATATCAGTAATACACGGAATGTAAACTTGGCTACACAGGAACTGAATTACAGAACAGAACAGGGTCTCAAATTTAGAAAACCAACTTATGCTTGCTTAAGGGTAAAGGTGAGTTGGGGTGCTGCATAAAACCAGAGATTGAAATGAGCACAGATAAAGTTCCTTAAGTCAAATATGGAATAGACAAGAGCTACTCCTTGCTCAACGAAATGGACTCAACACCGCATATTAAACGCCTAAGAATGTACCTGACTAGTAAGTATCTTAAAACCTATGGATTGCTATGTCTCCGAAAGAGAATCAAGCATGTGTACAGGGGCATAAACGCAGCAGTGATAGGATTGGAGAGGTTCGGTGAGCAAATGAAGACCCTTTGAAGTCATATTGCATGGTACCCATTACACGGGTCTTAACTGTCCAGGTTTAAGGTATTCTTCCTTCAGCTAAAACATGCATGTGGAACCCAAGTATGATCAACCATGTGAATGGGAGACGTGTTCAAATATGTCTCAGTTTTCCTCCCCTGGTACTCGGGTGCAACATTCCAGACGCTTTACTAACACTCTCCCCACTTGGAGAGTCAGCGCCTTTAACCTCCTGTTTGGCCCAGTTTGCAATTTCTGCGGAAGATGAACAGGAATAGCGAGAACCAATGAGAGACTAGCTGGAGGTGTCTGGACGGGCAAATTTAACTCTCATTTCCCACCAGGAAGAGGAAATAACCAAAGGCTCAGCGTGCCGTGCTGGAACCAGATAAGGGCCTGAAGCCATCCTGCGGTGTTGCGGCCAGGTCACAAGAAAGCAAGTTGAAGAAAGGAGCTCAGGGGCACTGTAATTCACAAACCTGCAGAGTTATAAATGACAGCTATCGTCCAAAAATAGACTGAAGTAAGGCTGCCAAGAGGACTTGAAAGCGGGGCAGAATTGCAGGAAACCGATTTCAGGAGGTAGACTGGAATTGCATTGAAAGCATAGGAAAAGAGGCAGAACGTCCACAATGATGCACTTGGCCAAAAAGGGCGTATGCGTTTTTTCCTGAATATATTCAGGAAAAAACGCATACGCCCTTTTTGGCCAACCAAGCAAGCTTGCAAAGGAAATCTGCACTACAATGAAGTCTCACTTCCCCCCGGTCAAAACGGCCATCTGAAAAAAGTGTAAAATCCAGAAAGGCAGGACAGGCCATGGAGAACTGGGAGCCTTGTTATGCTGATGGGCGGGATGTAAATTGCCAACAACCACTCAGGAGAAGTGTATGGTGTTTCCTGAAACATCTAAAAAACAAAGCAACAGAGCCTAGGGCACTTCCACTTATGGTCCTATAGCTTAGGGAAATTAAAATCAAAAAGACACAGCCACCCCAAAGTTTGGGACGCCTCCGTTTACAAGAACCTCGTTTACCGTACAAGTTCAATATCACAGAAAGTGAAAAATGGATAAAGAACTTGTGGTACTTACGTACAATGCAGTATCACTCAGCAATGAAATCTATGTCATCAGGCCCGTAGCAGCATAATGAGTAGATTCAGGTACGATGATTCTAACTGAAATAAGTCACACAGAAAAAGAAACATCATAAGATATCACTAATACACGGAATGTAAACTTGGCTACACAGGAACTGAATTCCAAAACAGAACAGGTTCTCAAATTTAGAAAACCAACTTATGCTTGCTTAAGGGGAAAGGTGAGTTGGGTTGCTGCATAAAACCAGAGATTGAAATGAGCACAGATAAAGTTCCTTAAGCCAAATATGGAATAGACAAGAGCTACTCCTTGCTCAACGAAATGGACTCAACACCGCATATTAAACGCCTAAGAATGTACCTGACTAGTATCTTAAAACCTATGGATTGCTATGTCTCCAAAAGAGAATCAAGCATGTGTACAGGGGCATAAACGCAGCAGTGATAGGATTGGAGAGGTTCGGTGAGCAAATGAAGACCCTTTGAAGTCATATTGCATGGTACCCATTCCACGGGGTTCAACTACCCAGGTTTTAGGTATTCTTCCTTCAGCTAAAACATGCATGTGGAACCCAGAGTATGATCAACCATGTGATCGGGAGACGTGTTCAAATATGTCTCAGTTTTCCTCCCCTGGTACTCGGGTGCAACATTCCAGACGCTTTACTAACACTCTCCCCACTTGGAGAGTCAGTCCCTTTAAACTCCTGTTTGGCCCAGTTTGCAATTTCTGCGGAAGATGAACAGGAATAGCGAGAACCAATGAGAGGCTAGCTGGAGGTGTCTGGACGGGCAAATTTAACTCTCATTTCCCACCAGGAAGAGGAATTAACCAAAGGCTCAGCATGCCGGGCCGGAACCAGATTAGGGCCTGAAGCCATCCTGCGGTGTTGCGGCCAGGTCACAAGAAAGAGAGTTGAAGAAAGGAGCTCAGGGGCACTGTAATTCACAAACCTGCAGAGTTATAAATGACAGCTATCGTCCAAAAATAGACTGAAGTAAGGCTGCCAAGAGGACTTGAAAGCGGGGCAGAATTGCAGGAAACCGATTTCAGGAGGTAGACTGGAATTGCATTGAAAGCATAGGAAAAGAGGCAGAACGTCCACAATGATGCACTTGGCCAAAAAGGGCGTATGCGTTTTTTCCTGAATATATTCAGGAAAAAACGCATACGCCCTTTTTGGCCAACCAAGCAAGCTTGCAAAGGAAATCTGCACTACAATGAAGTCTCACTTCCCCCCGGTCAAAAGGGCCATCTGAAAAAAGTGTAAAATCCAGAAAGACAGGACAGGCCATGGAGAACTGGGAGCCTTGTTATGCTGATGGGCGGGATGTAAATTGCCAACAACCACTCGGGAGAAGTGTATGGTGTTTCCTGAAACATCTAAAAAACAAAGCTACAGAGCCTAGGGCACTTCCACTTATGGTCCTATAGCTTAGGGAAATTAAAATCAAAAAGACACAGCCACCCCAAAGTTTGGGACGCCTCCGTTTACAAGAACCTCATTTACCGTACAAGTTCAATATCACAAAAAGTGAAAAATGGATGAAGAACTTGTGGTACTTACGTACAATGCAGTATCACTCAGCAATGAAATCTATGTCATCAGGCCCGTAGCAGCATAATGAGTGGATTCAGGTACGATGATTCTAACTGAAATAAGTCACACAGAAAAAGAAACATCATAAGATATCACTAATACACGGAATGTAAACTTGGCTACACAGGAACTGCATTCCAAAACAGAACAGGGTCTCAAATTTAGAAAACCAACTTATGCTTGCTTAAGGGTAAAGGTGAGTTGGGGTGCTGCATAAAACCAGAGATTGAAATGAGCACAGATAAAGTTCCTTAAGTCAAATATGGAATAGACAAGAGCTACTCCTTGCTCAACGAAATGGACTCAACACCGCATATTAAACGCCTAAGAATGTACCTGACTAGTAAGTATCTTAAAACCTATGGATTGCTATGTCTCCGAAAGAGAATCAAGCATGTGTACAGGGGCATAAACGCAGCAGTGATAGGATTGGAGAGGTTCGGTGAGCAAATGAAGACCCTTTGAAGTCATATTGCATGGTACCCATTCCACGGGTCTGAACTCTCCATGTTTAAGGTATTCTTCCTTCAGCTAAAACATGCATGTGGAACCCAAGTATGATCAACCATGTGAACGGGAGACGTGTTCAAATATGTCTCAGTTTTCCTCCCCTGGTACTCGGGTGCAACATTTCAGACGCTTTACTAACACTCTCCCCACTTGGAGAGTCAGCGCCGTTAACCTCCTGTTTGGCCCAGTTTGCAATTTCTGCGGAAGATGAACAGGAATAGCGAGAACCAATGAGAGGCTAGCTGGAGGTGTGTGGACGGGCAAATTTAACTCTCATTTCCCACCAGGAAGAGGAATTAACCAAAGGCTCAACGTGCCGTTCCGGAACCAGATTAGGGCCTGAAGCCATCCTGCGGTGTTGCGGCCAGCTCAAAAGAAACCGAGTTGAAGAAAGGAGCTCAGGGGAACCGTAATTCACAAACCTGCAGAGTTATAAATGACAGCTATCGTCCAAAAATAGACTGAAGTAAGGCTGCCAAGAGGACTTGAAAGCGGGGCAGAATTGCAGGAAACCGATTTCAGGAGGTAGACTGGAATTGCATTGAAAGCATAGGAAAAGAGGCAGAACGTCCACAATGATGCACTTGGCCAAAAAGGGCGTATGCGTTTTTTCCTGAATATATTCAGGAAAAAACGCATACGCCCTTTTTGGCCAACCAAGCAAGCTTGCAAAGGAAATCTGCACTACAATGAAGTCTCACTTCCCCCCGGTCAAAAGGGCCATCTGAAAAAAGTGTAAAATCCAGAAAGGCAGGACAGGCCATGGAGAACTGGGAGCCTTGTTATGCTGATGGGCGGGATGTAAATTGCCAACAACCACTCGGGAGAAGTGTATGGTGTTTCCTGAAACATCTAAAAAACAAAGCAACAGAACCTAGGGCACTTCCACTTATGGTCCTATAGCTTAGGGAAATTAAAATCAAAAAGACACAGCCACCCCAAAGTTTGGAACGGCTCTGTTTACAAGAACCTCGTTTACAGTACAAGTTCAACATCGCAGAAAGTGAAAAATGGAGAAAGAAGTTGTGGTATTTACTTACAAAGCAATATCACTCAGCAATGAAATCTGTGTCATCAGGCCCTTAGCAGCACAATGAGTGGATTCAGGTATGATGATTCTAACTGAAGTAAGTCACACAGAAAAAGAAACATCATAAGATATCAGTAATACACGGAATGTAAACTTGGCTACACAGGAACTGAATTACAGAACAGAACAGGGACTCAAATTTAGAAAAACAACGTATGCTTGCTTAAGGGTAAAGGTGAGTTGGGGTGCTGCATAAAACCAGAGATTGAAATGAGCACAGATAAAGTTCCTTAAGCCAAATATGGAATAGACAAGAGCTACTCCTTGCTCAACGAAATGGACTCAACAACGCATATTAAACGCCTAAGAATGTACCTGACTTGTAAGTATCTTAAACCCTATGGATTGCTATGTCTCCAAAAGAGAATCAAGCATGTGTACAGGGGTATAAACGCAGCAGTGATAGGATTGGAGAGGTTCGGTGAGCAAATGAAGACCCTTTGAAGTCATATTGCATGGTACCCATTCCACGGGTTTCAACTACCCAGGTTTAAGGTATTCTTCCTTCAGCTAAAACATGCATGTGGAACCTAGAGTATGATCAACCATGTGATCGGGAGACGTGTTCAAATATGTCTCAGTTTTCGTACCCTGGTACTCGGGTGCAACATTCCAGACGCTTTACTAACACTCTCCCGACTTGGAGAGTCAGTCCCTTTAACCTCCTGTTTGGCCCAGTTTGCAATTTCTGCGGAAGATGAACAGGAATAGCGAGAACCAATGGAGACTAGCTGGAGATGTCTGGACGGGCAAATTTAACTCTCATTTCCTACCAGGAAGAGGAATTAACCAAAGGCTCAGCGTGCCATGCCAGAATCAGATTAGGGCCTGAAGCCATCCTGCGGTGTTGCGGCCAGCTCAAAAGAAAGCGAGTTGAAGAAAGGAGCTCAGGGGCACTGTAATTCACAAACCTGCAGAGTTATAAATGACAGCTATCGTCCAAAAATAGACTGAAGCAAGGCTGCCAAGAGGACTTGAAAGCGGGGCAGAATTGCAGGAAACCGATTTCAGGAGGTAGACTGGAATTGCATTGAAAGCATAGGAAAAGAGGCAGAACGTCCACAATGATGCACTTGGCCAAAAAGGGCGTATGCGTTTTTTCCTGAATATATTCAGGAAAAAACGCATACGCCCTATTTGGCCAACCAAGCAAGCTTGCAAAGGAAATCTGCACTACAATGAAGTCTCACTTCCCCCCGGTCAAAAGGGCCATCTGAAAAAAGTGTAAAATCCAGAAAGGCAACAGGCCATTGAGAACTGGGAGCCTTGTTATGCTGATGGGCGGGATGTAAATTGCCAACAGACACTCGGGAGAAGTGTATGGTGTTTCCTGAAACATCTAAAAAACAAAGCAACAGAGCCTAGGGCACTTCCACTTATGGTCCTATAGCTTAGGGAAATTAAAATCAAAAAGACACAGCCACGCCAAAGTTTGGAACGGCTCTGTTTACAAGAACCCCGTTTACAGTACAAGTTCAACATCGCAGAAAGTGAAAAATGGATAAAGAACTTGTGGTACTTACGTACAATGCAGTATCACTCAGCAATGAAATCTATGTCATCAGGCCCGTAGCAGCATAATGAGTAGATTCAGGTACGATGATTCTAACTGAAATAAGTCACACAGAAAAAGAAACATCATAAGATATCACTAATACACGGAATGTAAACTTGGCTACACAGGAACTGAATTCCAAAACAGAACAGGTTCTCAAATTTAGAAAACCAACTTATGCTTGCTTAAGGGGAAAGGTGAGTTGGGTTGCTGCATAAAACCAGAGATTGAAATGAGCACAGATAAAGTTCCTTAAGCCAAATATGGAATAGACAAGAGCTACTCCTTGCTCAACGAAATGGACTCAACACCGCATATTAAACGCCTAAGAATGTACCTGACTAGTAAGTATCTTAAAACCTATGGATTGCTATGTCTCCGAAAGAGAATCAAGCATGTGTACAGGGGCATAAACGCAGCAGTGATAGGATTGGAGAGGTTCGGTGAGCAAATGAAGACCCTTTGAAGTCATATTGCATGGTACCCATTCCACGGGTTTCAACTACCCAGGTTTTAGGTATTCTTCCTTCAGCTAAAACATGCATGTGGAACCCAGAGTATGATCAACCATGTGATCGGGAGACGTGTTCAAATATGTCTCAGTTTTCCTCCCCTGGTACACGGGTGCAACATTCCAGACGCTTTACTAACACTCTCCCCACTTGGAGAGTCAGTCCCTTTAACCTCCTGTTTGGCCCAGTTTGCAATTTCTGCGGAAGATGAACAGGAATAGCGAGAACCAATGGAGACTAGCTGGAGGTGTCTGGACGGGCAAATTTAACTCTCATTTCCTACCAGGAAGAGGAATTAACCAAAGGCTCAGCGTGCCATGCCAGAATCAGATTAGGGCCTGAAGCCATCCTGCGGTGTTGCGGCCAGCTCAAAAGAAAGCGAGTTGAAGAAAGGAGCTCAGGGGCACTGTAATTCACAAACCTGCAGAGTTATAAATGACAGCTATCGTCCAAAAATAGACTGAAGTAAGGCTGCCAAGAGGACTTGAAAGCGGGGCAGAATTGCAGGAAACCGATTTCAGGAGGTAGACTGGAATTGCATTGAAAGCATAGGAAAAGAGGCAGAACGTCCACAATGATGCACTTGGCCAAAAAGGGCGTATGCGTTTTTTCCTGAATATATTCAGGAAAAAACGCATACACCCTTTTTGGCCAACCAAGCAAGCTTGCAAAGGAAATCTGCACTACAATGAAGTCTCACTTCCCCCGGTCAAAAGGGCCATCTGAAAAAAGTGTAAAATCCAGAAAGGCAGGACAGGCCATGGAGAACTGGGAGCCTTGTTATGCTGATGGGCGGGATGTAAATTGCCAACAGACACTCGGGAGAAGTGTATGGTGTTTCCTGAAACATCTAAAAAACAAAGCAACAGAGCCTAGGGCACTGCCACTTATGGTCCTATAGCTTAGGGAAATTAAAATCAAAAAGACACAGCCACCCCAAAGTTTGGGACGCCTCTGTTTACAAGAACCTCGTTTACAGTACAAGTTCAACATCGCAGAAAGTGAAAAATGGATAAAGAAGTTGTGGTATTTACTTACAAAGCAATATCACTCAGCAATGAAATCTATGTCATCAGGCCCTTAGTAGCACAATGAGTGGATTCAGGTATGATGATTCGAACTGAAATAAGTCACACAGAAAAAGAAACATCATAAGATATCAGTAATACACGGAATGTAAACTTGGCTACACAGGAACTGAATTACAGAACAGAACAGGGTCTCAAATTTAGAAAACCAACTTATGCTTGCTTAAGGGGAAAGGTGAGTTGGGGTGCTGCATAAAACCAGAGATTGAAATGAGCACAGATAAAGTTCCTTAAGCCAAATATGGAATAGACAAGAGCTACTCCTTGCTCAACGAAATGGACTCAACACCGCATATTAAACGCCTAAGAATGTACCTGACTAGTAAGTATCTTAAAACCTATGGATTGCTATGTCTCCGAAAGAGAATCAAGCATGTGTACAGGGGCATAAACGCAGCAGTGATAGGATTGGAGAGGTTCGGTGAGCAAATGAAGACCCTTTGAAGTCATATTGCATGGTACCCATTCCACGGGTTTCAACTACCCAGGTTTTAGGTATTCTTCCTTCAGCTAAAACATGCATGTGGAACCCAGAGTATGATCAACCATGTGATCGGGAGACGTGTTCAAATATGTCTCAGTTTTCCTCCCCTGGTACTCGGGTGCAACATTCCAGACGCTTTACTAACACTCTCCCCACTTGGAGAGTCAGCGCCTTTAACCTCCTGTTTGGCACAGTTTGCAATTTCTGCGGAAGATGAACAGGAATAGCGAGAACCAATGAGAGGCTAGCTGGAGGTGTCTGGACGGGCAAATTTAACTCTCATTTCCCACCAGGAAGAGGAAATAACCAAAGGCTCAGCGTGCCGTACCGGAACCAGATTAGGGCCTGAAGCCATCCTGCGGTGTTGCGGCCAGCTCAAAAGAAAGCGAGTTGAAGAAAGGAGCTCAGGGGCACTGTAATTCACAAACCTGCAGAGTTATAAATGACAGCTATCGTCCAAAAATAGACTGAAGTAAGGCTGCCAAGAGGACTTGAAAGCGGGGCAGAATTGCAGGAAACCGATTTCAGGAGGTAGACTGGAATTGCATTGAAAGCATAGGAAAAGAGGCAGAACGTCCACAATGATGCACTTGGCCAAAAAGGGCGTATGCGTTTTTTCCTGAATATATTCAGGAAAAAACGCATACGCACTTTTTGGCCAACCAAGCAAGCTTGCAAAGGAAATCTGCACTACAATGAAGTCTCACTTCCCCCCGGTCAAAAGGGCCAACTGAAAAAAGTATAAAATCCAGAAAGGCAGGACAGGCCATGGAGAACTGGGAGCCTTGTTATGCTGATGGGCGGGATGTAAATTGCCAACAGACACTCGGGAGAAATGTATGGTGTTTCCTGAAACATCTAAAAAACAAAGCAACAGAGCCTAGGGCACTGCCACTTACGGTCCTATAGCTTAGGGAAATTAAAATCAAAAAGACACAGCCACCCCAAAGTTTGGGACGCCTCTGTTTACAAGAACCTCGTTTACAGTACAAGTTCAACATCGCAGAAAGTGAAAAATGGATAAAGAAGTTGTGGTATTTACTTACAAAGCAATATCACTCAGCAATGAAATCTATGTCATCAGGACCTTAGCAGCACAATGAGTGGATTCAGGTATGATGATTCTAACTGAAATAAGTCACACAGAAAAAGAAACATCATAAGATATCAGTAATACACGGAATGTAAACTTGGCTACACAGGAACTGAATTACAGAACAGAACAGGGTCTCAAATTTAGAAAACCAACTTATGCTTGCTTAAGGGGAAAGGTGAGTTCGGGTGCTGCATAAAACCAGAGATTGAAATGAGCACAGATAAAGTCCTTAAGTCAAATATGGAATAGACAAGAGCTACTCCTTGCTCAACGAAATGGACTCAACACCGCATATTAAACGCCTAAGAATGTACCTGACTAGTAAGTATCGTAAAACCTATAGATTGCTATGTCTCCGAAAGAGAATCAAGCATGTGTACAGGGGCATAAACGCAGCAGTGATAGGATTGGAGAGGTTCGGTGAGCAAATGAAGACCCTTTGAAGTCATATTGCATGGTACCCATTCCACGGGTTTCAACTACCCAGGTTTTAGGTATTCTTCCTTCAGCTAAAACATGCATGTGGAACCCAGAGTATGATCAACCATGTGATCGGGAGACGTGTTCAAATATGTCTCAGTTTTCCTCCCCTGGTACTCAGGTGCAACATTCCAGACGCTTTACTAACACTCTCCCCACTTGGAGAGTCAGCGCCTTTAACCTCCTGTTTGGCCCAGTTTGCAATTTCTGCGGAAGATGAACAGGAATAGCGAGAACCAATGAGAGGCTAGCTGGAGGGGTCTAGACGGGCAAATTTAACTCTCATTTCCCACCAGGAAGAGGAAATAACCAAAGGCTCAGCGTGCCGTGCCAGAACCAGATTAGGGCCTGAAGCCATCCTGCGGTGTTGCGGCCAGGTCACAAGAAAGCGAGTTGAAGAAAGGAGCTCAGGGGCACTGTAATTCACAAACCTGCAGAGTTATAAATGACAGCTATCGTCCAAAAATAGACTGAAGTAAGGCTGCCAAGAGGACTTGAAAGCGGGGCAGAATTGCAGGAAACCGATTTCAGGAGGTAGACTGAAATTGCATTGAAAGCATAGGAAAAGAGGCAGAACGTCCACAATGATGCACTTGGCCAAAAAGGGCGTATGCGTTTTTTCCTGAATATATTCAGGAAAAAACGCATACGCCCTTTTTGGCCAACCAAGCAAGCTTGCAAAGGAAATCTGCACTGCAATGAAGTCTCACTTCCCCCCGGTCAAAAGGGCCATCTGAAAAAAGTGTAAAATCCAGAAAGGCAGGACAGGCCATGGAGAACTGGGAACCTTGTTATGCTGATGGGCGGGATGTAAATTGCCAACAGACACTCGGGAGAAGTGTATGGTGTTTCCTGAAACATCTAAAAAACAAAGCAACAGAGCCTAGGGCACTGCCACTTATGGTCCTATAGCTTAGGGAAATTAAAATCAAAAAGACAAAGCCACCCCAAAGTTTGGGACGCCTCTGTTTACAAGAACCTCGTTTACAGTACAAGTTCAACATCGCAGAAAGTGAAAAATGGATAAAGAAGTTGTGGTATTTACTTACAAAGCAATATCACTCAGCAATGAAATCTATGTCATCAGGCCCTTAGCAGCACAATGAGTGGATTCAGGTATGATGATTCTAACTGAAATAAGTCACACAGAAAAAGAAACATCATAAGATATCAGTAATACACGGAATGTAAACTTGGTTACACAGGAACTGAATTACAGAACAGAACAGGGTCTCAAATTTAGAAAACCAACTTATGCTTGCTTAAGGGTAAAGGTGAGTTGGGGTGCTGCATAAAACCGGAGATTGAAATGAGCACAGATAAAGTTCCTTAAGTCAAATATGGAATAGACAAGAG
The DNA here is from genome assembly GCF_949987515.2 of Delphinus delphis. Lineage (NCBI taxonomy): Eukaryota > Metazoa > Chordata > Mammalia > Artiodactyla > Delphinidae > Delphinus > Delphinus delphis. The sequence goes on from NW_027192752.1 coordinate 581,130, forward strand.
CTACTCCTTGCTCAACGAAATGGACTCAACACCGCATATTAAACGCCTAAGAATGTACCTGACTAGTAAGTATCGTAAAACCTATGGATTGCTATGTCTCCGAAAGAGAATCAAGCATGTGTACAGGGGCATAAACGCAGCAGTGATAGGATTGGAGAGGTTCGGTGAGCAAATGAAGACCCTTTGAAGTCATATTGCATGGTACCCATTACACGGGTCTCAACTCTCCAGGTTTAAGGTATTCTTCCTTCAGCTAAAACATGCATGTGGAACCCAAGTATGATCAACCATGTGAACGGGAGACGTGTTCAAATATGTCTCAGGTTTCCTCCCCTGGTACTCGGGTGCAACATTCCAGACGCTTTACTAACACTCTCCCCACTTGGAGAGTCAGCGCCTTTAACGTCCTGTTTGGCCCAGTTTCCAATTTCTGCGGAAGATGAACAGGAATAGCGAGAACCAATGAGAGGCTAGCTACAGGTGTCTGGACGGGCAAATTTAACTCTCATTTCCCACCAGGAAGAGGAAATAACCAAAGGCTCAGCGTGCCGTACCGGAACCAGATTACGGCCTGAAGCCATCCTGCAGAGTTGCGGCCAGCTCAAAAGAAAGCGAGTTGAAGAAAGGAGCTCAGGGGCACTGTAATTCACAAACCTGCAGAGTTATAAATGACAGCTATCGTCCAAAAATAGACTGAAGTAAGGCTGCCAAGAGGACTTGAAAGCGGGGCAGAATTGCAGGAAACCGATTTCAGGAGGTAGACTGGAATTGCATTGAAAGCATAGGAAAAGAGGCAGAACGTCCACAATGATGCACTTGGCCAAAAAGGGCGTATGCGTTTTTTCCTGAATATATTCAGGAAAAAACGCATACGCCCTTTTTGGCCAACCAAGCAAGCTTGCAAAGGAAATCTGCACTACAATGAAGTCTCACTTCCCCCCGGTCAAAAGGGCCAACTGAAAAAAGTGTAAAATCCAGAAAGGCAGGACAGGCCATGGAGAACTGGGAGCCTTGTTATGCTGATGGGCGGGATGTAAATTGCCAACAGACACTCGGGAGAAGTGTATGGTGTTTCCTGAAACATCTAAAAAACAAAGCAACAGAGCCTAGGGCACTGCCACTTATGGTCCTATAGCTTAGGGAAATTAAAATCAAAAAGACACAGCCACCCCAATGTTTGGGACGCCTCTGTTTACAAGAACCTCGTTTACAGTACAAGTTCAACATCGCAAAAAGTGAAAAATGGATAAAGAAGTTGTGGTATTTACTTACAAAGCAATATCACTCAGCAATGAAATCTATGTCATCAGGCCCTTAGCATCACAATGAGTGGATTCAGGTATGATGATTCTAACTGAAATAAGTCACACAGAAAAAGAAACATCATAAGATATCAGTAATACACGGAATGTAAACTTGGCTACACAGGAACTGAATTACAGAACAGAACAGGGTCTCAAATTTAGAAAACCAACTTATGCTTGCTTAAGGGTAAAGGTGAGTTGGGGTGCTGCATAAAACCAGAGATTGAAATGAGCACAGATGAAGTTCCTTAAGTCAAATATGGAATAGACAAGAGCTACTCCTTGCTCAACGAAATGGACTCAACACCGCATATTAAACGCCTAAGAATGTACCTGACTAGTAAGTATCGTAAAACCTATGGATTGCTATGTCTCCGAAAGAGAATCAAGCATGTGTACAGGGGCATAAACGCAGCAGTGATAGGATTGGAGAGGTTCGGTGAGCAAATGAAGACCCTTTGAAGTCATATTGCATGGTACCCATTACACGGGTCTCAACTCTCCAGGTTTAAGGTATTCTTCCTTCAGCTAAAACATGCATGTGGAACCCAAGTATGATCAACCATGTGAACGGGAAACGTGTTCAAATATGTCTCAGTTTTCCTCCCCTGGTACTCGGGTGCAACATTCCAGACGCTTTACTAACACTCTCCCGACTTGGAGAGTCAGCGCCTTTAACCTCCTGTTTGGCCCAGTTTGCAATTTCTGCGGAAGATGAACAGGAATAGCGAGAACCAATGAGAGACTAGCTGGAGGTGTCTAGACGGGCAAATTTAACTCTCATTTCCCACCAGGAAGAGGAATTAACCAAAGGCTCAGCATGCCGGGCCGGAACAAGATTAGGGCCTGAAGCCATCCTGCGGTGTTGCGGCCAGGTCAGAAGAAAGCGAGTTGAAGAAAGGAGCTCAGGGGCACTGTAATTCACAAACCTGCAGAGTTATAAATGACAGCTATCGTCCAAAAATAGACTGAAGTAAGGCTGCCAAGAGGACTTGAATGCGGGGCAGAATTGCAGGAAACCGATTTCAGGAGGTAGACTGGAATTGCATTGAAAGCATAGGAAAAGAGGCAGAACGTCCACAATGATGCACTTGGCCAAAAAGGGCGTATGCGTTTTTTCCTGAATATATTCAGGAAAAAACGCATACGCCCTTTTTGGCCAACCAAGCAAGCTTGCAAAGGAAATCTGCACTACAATGAAGTCTCACTTCCCCCCGGTCAAAAGGGCCATCTGAAAAAAGTGTAAAATCCAGAAAGGCAGGACAGGCCATGGAGAACTGGGAGCCTTGTTATGCTGATGGGCGGGATGTAAATTGCCAACAACCACTCGGGAGAAGTGTATGGTGTTTCCTGAAACATCTAAAAAACAAAGCAACAGAACCTAGGGCACTTCCACTTATGGTCCTATAGCTTAGGGAAATTAAAATCAAAAAGACACAGCCACCCCAAAGTTTGGAACGGCTCTGTTTACAAGAACCTCGTTTACAGTACAAGTTCAACATCGCAGAAAGTGAAAAATGGATAAAGAAGTTGTGGTATTTACTTACAAAGCAATATCACTCAGCAATGAAATCTGTGTCATCAGGCCCTTAGCAGCACAATGAGTGGATTCAGGTATGATGATTCTAACTGAAATAAGTCACACAGAAAAAGAAACATCATAAGATATCAGTAATACACGGAATGTGAACTTGGCTACACAGGAACTGAATTACAGAACAGAACAGGGTCTCAAATTTAGAAAACCAACTTATTCTTGCTTAAGGGTAAAGGTGAGTTGGGGTGTTGCATAAAACCAGAGATTGAAATGAGCACAGATAAAGTCCTTAAGCCAAATATGGAATAGACAAGAGCTACTCCTTGCTCAATGAAATGGACTCAACACCCCATATTAAACGCCTAAGAATGTACCTGACTAGTAAGTATCTTAAAACCTATGGATTGCTATGTCTCCGAAAGAGAATCAAGCATGTGTACAGGGGCATAAACGCAGCAGTGATAGGATTGGAGAGGTTCGGTGAGCAAATGAAGACCCTTTGAAGTCATATTGCATGGTACCCATTCCACGGGTTTCAACTACCCAGGTTTAAGGTATTCTTCCTTCAGCTAAAACATGCATGTGGAACCTAGAGTATGATCAACCATGTGATCGGGAGACGTGTTCAAATATGTCTCAGTTTTCGTACCCTGGTACTCGGGTGCAACATTCCAGACGCTTTACTAACACTCTCCCCACGTGGAGAGTCAGTCCCTTTAACCTCCTGTTTGGTCCCGTTTGCAATTTCTGCGGAAGATGAACAGGAATAGCGAGAACCAATGAGAGGCTAGCTGGAGGTGTCTGGACGGGCAAATTTAACTCTCATTTCCCACCAGGAAGAGGAATTAACCAAAGGCTCAGCATGCCGGGCCGGAACCAGATTAGGGCCTGAAGCCATCCTGCGGTGTTGCGTCCAGGTCACAAGAAAGCGAGTTGAAGAAAGGAGCTCAGGGGCACTGTAATTCACAAACCTGCAGAGTTATAAATGACAGCTATCGTCCAAAAATAGACTGAAGTAAGGCTGCCTAGAGGACTTGAAAGCGGGGCAGAATTGCAGGAAACCGATTTCAGGAGGTAGACTGGAATTGCATTGAAAGCATAGGAAAAGAGGCAGAACGTCCACAATGATGCACTTGGCCAAAAAGGGCGTATGCGTTTTTTCCTGAATATATTCAGGAAAAAACGCATACGCCCTTTTTGGCCAACCAAGCAAGCTTGCAAAGAAATCTGCACTACAATGAAGTCTCACTTCCCCCCGGTCAAAAGGGCCATCTGAAAAAAGTATAAAATCCAGAAAGGCAGGACAGGCCATGGAGAACTGGGAGCCTTGTTATGCTGATGGGCGGGATGTAAATTGCCAACAGACACTCGGGAGAAGTGTATGGTGTTTCCTGAAACATCTAAAAAACAAAGCAACAGAGCCTAGGGCACTGCCACTTATGGTCCAATAGCTTAGGGAAATTAAAATCAAAAAGACACAGCCACCCCAAAGTTTGGGACGCCTCTGTTTACAAGAACCTCGTTTACAGTACAAGTTCAACATCGCAGAAAGTGAAAAATGGATAAAGAAGTTGTGGTATTTACTTACAAAGCAATATCACTCAGCAATGAAATCTGTGTCATCAGGCCCTTAGCAGCACAATGAGTGGATTCAGGTATGATGATTCTAACTGAAGTAAGTCACACAGAAAAAGAAACATCATAAGATATCAGTAATACACGGAATGTAAACTTGGCTACACAGGAACTGAATTACAGAACAGAACAGGGTCTCAAATTTAGAAAACCAACTTATGCTTGCTTAAGGGTAAAGGTGAGTTGGGGTGCTGCATAAAACCAGAGATTGAAATGAGCACAGATAAAGTTACTTAAGCCAAATATGGAATAGACATGAGCTACTCCTTGCTCAACGAAATGGACTCAACACCGCATATTAAACGCCTAAGAATGTACCTGACTAGTAAGTATCTTAAAACCTATGGATTGCTATGTCTCCGAAAGAGAATCAAGCATGTGTACAGGGGCATGAACGCAGCAGTGATAGGATTGGAGAGGTTCGGTGAGCAAATGAAGACCCTTTGAAGTCATATTGCATGGTACCCATTACACGGGTCTCAACTCTCCAGGTTTAAGGTATTCTTCCTTCAGCTAAAACATGCATGTGGAACCCCGCGTATGATCAACCGTGTGAACGGGAGACGTGTTCAAATATGTCTCAGTTTTCCTCCCCTGGTACTCGGGTGCAACATTCCAGACCCTTTACTAACACTCTCCCGACTTGGAGAGTCAGTGCCTTTAACCTCCTGTTTGGCCCAGTTTGCAATTTCTGCGGAAGATGAACAGGAATAGGGAGAACCAATGAGAGACTAGCTGGAGGTGTCTGGACGGGCAAATTTAACTCTCATTTCCCACCAGGAAGAGGAAATAACCAAAGGCTCAGCGTGCCGTGCCGGAACCAGATTAGGGCCTGAAGCCATCCTGCGGTGTTGCGGCCAGCTCAAAAGAAAGCGAGTTGAAGAAAGGAGCTCAGGGTCTCTGTAATTCACAAACCTGCATAGTTATAAATGACAGCTATCGTCCAAAAATATACTGAAGTAAGGCTGCCAAGAGGACTTGAAAGCGGGGCAGAATTGCAGGATACCGATTTCAGGAGGTAGACTGGAATTGCATTGAAAGCATAGGAAAAGAGGCAGAACGTCCACAATGATGCACTTGGCCAAAAAGGGCGTATGCGTTTTTCCCTGAATATATTCAGGAAAAAACGCATACGCCCTTTTTGGCCAACCAAGCAAGCTTGCAAAGGAAATCTGCACTACAATGAAGTCTCACTTCCCCCCGGTCAAAAGGGCCATCTGAAAAAAGTGTAAAACCCAGAAAGGCAGGACAGGCCATGGAGAACTGGGAGCCTTCTTATGCTGATGGGCGGGATGTAAATTGCCAACAGACACTCGGGAGATGTGTATGGTGTTTCCTGAGACATCTAAAAAACAAAGCAACAGAGCCTAGGGCACTTCCACTTATGGTCCTATAGCTTAGGGAAATTAATATCAAAAAGACACAGCAACCCCAAAATTTGGGATGGCTCTTTTTACAGAAATTTCTTCTACGGCACAAGTTAAATATCCCAGAGAGCAAATAATGGATAAAGAAGTTGCGGTACTTATGTACAACAGAATACCACTCAGCAATGAAATCTATGTCACCAGGCCCGTACCAGCATAATGAGTGCATTGAGGCACGATGATTCTAAGTGAAATAAGTCACACAGAAAAAGAAACATCATAAGGTATCACTAATACACAGAATGTGAACTTGGCTACACATGAACTGAATTACAAAACAGAACAGGGTCTCAAGTTTAGAAAACCAACTTATGCCTGCTTAAGGGGGAAGGTGAGTTGGGGTGCTGCATAAAAGCAGAGTTTGAAATTAGCACAGATACCGTTCCATAAGCCAAATATGTAATAGACAAGAGCTACCCCTTGCTCAACGAAATGGATTCAACAATGAGGTATCACCTCACACCTGGTAGAATAGGCATCATTGAAAATCTACAAACAAAAAATGCTGGAAAGGGTGTGGAGAAAAGGAACCCTCTTCCACTATTGTTGGGAATATAAATTGATACAGTCATTATGGAGAACAATATGGAATTTCTTAAGAAACTAACAATAGAATTACCATATGATACAGCAATCCCAGTACTGGACATATACCCAGACAAAACCATAAATCAAAAAGAGTCATTCACCGCAATGTTCATTGCATCACTATTTACAATATCGAGGTAATGGAAGCAACCTAAATGCCCACAGACAGACGAATGCATAAAGCTGTGGTACATATATAAAATGGAATATTACTCAGCCATGAAAAGGAATGAAATTGGGTCATTTGTAGAGACGTCGATGGATCTAGAGACTGTCATACAGAGTGAAGTAAGTCAGAAAGAGAAAAACAAATCTTGTATATTCATGCATATATGTGGAACCTAGAAAAACTGTACAGATTAACCATTTTGCAAGGCATAAATAGAGCAACAGATGTAGACAACAAACGTATGGACAACAAGGGGGGAAAGCTGTTGGGGGGGTGGTGGTGGGAGGAGTTGAGAGACTGGGATTGGCATGTATACATTTATATGTATAAAATAGATAACCAATAAGAACCTGCTGTATAAAAATATAAAATAAAATTCAAAATTAAAAAGAAGTAAAATTTAAAAAATAAAACAGAAAAAACAATTATTCCCTGCACATACATGTATTTATATGAATAAATTATTTCCATGCTTATATCTGTAAATACAAAAAAGAGGAATAAAATCTACCTTGAACCAAAAACGAAAAAGAGAAAAAAAACACAGAACCCACCAGTTACACAGAGGAAAACCGTATCAGGGCACTTGCTCCAGTTGTAAACAATTCTGAAGTTGGTCAGTGGTGGGGAATCGTCTCCCATTCAGCCAGCAGCCCCCACGCAACAAGCGTCCTCATTGCAAAGCTGGGGCACCGTGCCGAGGCATCTGTGAGTAAACGTGAGCTGAGCCCCAGGCCAGTTGCTGCTGAACTATTCCCACCCGTCCCAGGTAAAACACCTGAATATATACAAGGACTTGAAAGCCTAGAGGAAGGGCCATAGAGCCACACGAGTGACAGCATGCCGGCCGACTTGGTGCCTGCAGGCCAGCCAGGATGGTCCTGGCCCTGGGTGCTCTTCTGGAAGATTTCCATTTCCCTGCCTGAGATACCCGTCCTGTCCCTGCCCCCACTGCTTTTTTCCTTCCTCACCTCTGCCCAGGGAGAAATTCCAGCAGCAGGTATGGGTGACACATCCTCTTCTTTAGCAGGTGGCAGCCTGGCAACTGCTGCAGAAAGTCCAGCAGAGCCCCACTCACACTGGGCCACCCACAAAGCCGTGGCCTCTCACTCCCTCCCACCAGCCCAGCCCCGAGACTGCTGACAGGGCAGAGAAAATGGCATCAGGCACGGCTGCAGGGGCTCTTGCTGCCTGGAGTGGTATTTATATTGATCTCAACCCAGGCACACCTGGGGAGGGCTGGCCGGCACGGTAAGGCTGCCCAGGTCAGCCAATCATCACCCCTCAGGGGCTCACAGTTGCAGAAAATGGAACTTGCTGAACCGGCCAGGTCCAAGGAACAGGTGTGGGCTCCTGAGAGTCAGGATAGACAAGGGGCTGCAGCTTTGGCTTGTTTTCTAATCATTTTATCTGGCCCATGAGTGGGAGACAACTTCAAGAAAACCCTCTCCTAATGAGAGGAACCCAGGAGTCAGGGAGAGGAGGGGTGGGTGGTGGTTGGAGACAGAGGCCTGGTGCCCCGGGTGCAGTGGAAGTCTCTGGAAGACCAGGTGGAGGGAGGCCTCACGGAGTGATGCCCAGGGTCACAGACCTGTCGCAGCTGCTGTTTGTTAGTTCAAGTCCTGCTCTGAGGTGCTCTGTGTCAGCTCTGAGCGACAGGTGAGCTGGGGGTGCTCTGCAATGAGGGCTATGTGCACGGTTCCTGTGTGCCCAGCCCTGCCACGGTACCTGCAAGGGTAGCTCTGTATCCTGGGAGGGGCCTGACCACGAGAGCCCCGTGGGCTGGGGTGGGGGTGGGGTACCTGCCCAGGTGAGCTCCATATTCTGGGATTGGTCTGACCACGAGAGCCCCATGGGCTGCTGGGGACCTGGTAAAGGATGTCAGGACAGTCAGTGAAGCCACCGAGGATATACCTCCAGTTGCTCCTAATTCCTACACCCTGCTGGTCATTCTACCAACCACCAGGACATGGTATTCTGTATTAGTCTTCAATGATGCCTTCTTTTGTATTCCATTAGTCCCAGAGTCACAAGAAATTTTGGCTTGTGAGTGGCAGGACTCAACATACAACTAAAACAATACTTCCGGGCCGTCTGGCCCCAAGGGTGCAAAAATTCCCACACCATCTTTGGGGAAAGCTTAGCTAAAGACCTAAAAGTTCTACCTCTGGAAAAGGAAACCCTCCTTCAATATGCAGACGACATTCTGATCACCAGCCCTACTAAGGAGGCCTCTGAACTACCAAGCCAATAAAGGATAGAAGTTGTCCAAGAAAAAGCTCAAATATCACAGACTGCGGTGACCTGCCTGGGCTTCATTCTCACAGAAGGTCAGAGAAGCCCATCCCAGGAAAGGGAAGAAACCATTTTCAGCCTTACCCCTTTCTAAAACTAGAAGACAGCTTAGGGGTTCCTGGGGAGGCCAGGGTTTGCTGCTTCTGGATCCCTAGCTACAGTCTACTAGCTGGGCCTCTATATGAAACACTGAAAGGAAAAGATGATGATCCTTTTGAATAGAATCCAGAAGTGGCCTTTCAAGAATGGAAAGAGCAGTCAATTCAGACCCTTGCCCTGGAACTCCCTAATTTAGCTAAACCCTTTGACCTTTACATTCCCGGTGAAAGGTGAATCGCCATTGGAGAATTAGTGCAAAAACTGGGACCACTTGAAATGGAACAATGCAAGAATGCCATCCAGGTAGGATAAACTACGGTCACTAAGGGGCTTGGCCCACTGCCACATCTGGCCAAGATACTGGTGGTATCTAAAAACCTGGAAATCAGCAGCCCAAAAGGCCACCTCCCTCCTAAGGGAAAAGGACCCCACGTGGTGATCCTAACCACCAACCATGCCCTGAAGTTGCAGGGTTCGCTCCGTGGGCACACCGACCTCGAGTGAGGAGGCCCTCCAACTCCAACATCCAGAGAGATAACCGGGGGCAACAGGGCACCATGACGACTCGTGTGAACATCACTTGACCTGGAGTTTCTCTCATAAAACAACAAGAGTGTGTCCCAAAAGAGTAGACTACTGCTTGCAGGACTTACTGCACCCAGAGGGGAGCTAATAATCTTGGCGGGGGAACAGTATACCACACTGTCACCATAGAAAAGCCAACAGACACCGTGATGATGGTGGCCAATAAGACCGGCTGGACTCCTGTTTACTTCAAAAGGCTGTTGACTCAGTAGCCATCATGGTCCTTGATCACCACTGACCCTGGACTGTCTGGGAGTTGAGCGGGCAGGGCTCTGACACCTGGTGCTGTTTGTACGTTAATTCAGGGGCCTAACTGAAGAAAGCGCAGACTACTGGTCAGAGCATCTAGGCTGGCAGAGACGGTCAGCCTAAGGTGGCCGAACAAATGTGGGGCGGGGTGAAACCGGCCCCCACAGCGTCTCTGCACATCTCTTTCCTGGACCCTTAAAGGTCATTAGAATCTATAACACTTCCAATGCTGGTGCTCAGGTGGACGAGCAGGGAGGCAGGGGTCCTGGGGACAATCAACGTCACCGGGAGGCTGCTGGGGAGAAGCTCTGACCCTCGCCCCAGGGTATGAGGGCTCCCAACTCAGCACTCAGCAGTTACAGAAGAAGGGTCTGCACCCTCAGCACTCCAAGAATGAGGAACGGGACAAAAGGCAGAGGAGGGGTTTGTCCCCAGCAAAGCCCATTAAAAATCCCTGGGAGATAAAAATAGAATCTGGGCAATAAAGTCAAGTCTAACCTTTTTTATCCTTTGTGCTTTGTCTAATTTCACGTGCTCCTAGGGTCCCGCATGCAGAGGTTCCACACCCGGCACTTCAGACCAGATTTCCTAGTGCAGAATGGCTGGGTCGACACCTCAGCTCCTGGGGCCCAGTGCAGACTCCACGATATAGAGCCTGAGCTACAGCCAACCCGGCCCTCGAGAGCTCCGCCGCCTCCCTCCCTCCCACTGACTCTGACAGGATCTCTACACAGCAGCCCAGCCCACAGCCCACGGGGTAGTGCATGCTCTCACCTCTCCATTCTCTGATCAAAATATAAAGTTTCCTTTGCTTGTGAACCAAACTCAGTCTCGATCTGTTGGCCCCAATGACACTGGGCAGGGGGACACTTGTTGGGGTCCACTCTGGAGGATCAGTAACAGAAATTGAGACTATTGTAACCTCAATGAACAGATGTGTGAGCCAAACTGTAGTTAACATAGAACAGTGTATAAGGCTCGGGTAAAATAAGATGGTTTTAACACTTCCATTTGATATTTCCATCACTTTTTATAAGCAAGTTCAGTGAAAAGGTTTGTCTTATTTGTCAGGTCAATATTAGAGAAACGAAGTGATTTCTTTCCAAGGATGTACAGCTAATAATCTTGGTTAAACCTTCAATCTTGTTTTAAATGCTTTTCCATTGAAAATGATACCTCTCTTTCAGCTCCCCCATTTCTGAGAAGTATAAAATCTTATAATTTATTATTACCAAAGGGGAAAGGTGGGAGGAGGGATAAATTAACAGTTTGGAATGAACACATACACACTGCTATGTATAAAATAGATCATCAACAAGGAACTACTGTATAGCACAGGGAACTACACTCAACATTTTGCAATAACCTATAAGGGGAAATAATCTGAAAAAGAATAGATATTTTTATTGACATCATCTATCAATGACAGTTAAAGTGTAGCCTAAGGGAAGCTGGTGGTGAGTGCTTCTGACCCTGAAGACTTCAATCATCTAAAGTTTGGACTCTGCCTACTTCCCAAGGCCCTTAATGAACATATGTGTAGCCGTAGCTTAAAAACTTCCCCAGTTTGGGTTTCGGGGAGACACTGATTTTGAAAAAGCCCTGGTGTTCTCCTTACATGAATGGGACTCTTCCTACTGCTAAAACATGTCTGTCACACCCAGAGGATGGTATACCGTCTGATCGGGAAGAGTTTGGAAAAGGCATCTCATCTCCTCATCTCCTGGTGCTCGGGTTCACCCCTCCAGCGTCTTTACTAACAGTCTCCCCACTTGGAGATGTCAGCACTGTCAACATCCTGTTGCGTACAGTTTGGAATTTGTCCAGAGGATGAAGCGGAAGGATGAGGAACAATGAGAGACAAGTCCTAGGTGTTCAGACAGGCACATGTCACTCTAATTTCCAATCAGGAAGACGAATTGACCAAAGGCTAGGGTTGCCCATGGAAACAGTATAGGGCTTGAGGAAATCCCGCTGCTTTGTGGCCAGTTCCCATAAACACGAGTTGAACAATGGAACTCAGGGGCAGTAAAATTCACAAAACTGCAGAGTTGAAAATATCCATCACTGAAAAATGTCTTGAGGAAAGTCAGAGAAAAGGACTTGTAAGCAAGGGAGAATGGCAGGAAAGGGATTTGAGGAGGTAGAAAGGACTCGCCATTAAGCACAAGAAAAGGAGCTGAACATTGCCAACATTGCAGTTGGCCAAAAAGGGTGTATGCGTTCTTTTCTGTATATATTCAAGAAAAGGGCATACACTTTTTTAGCCAACCAAACAGGTGGGCACTGGAAGTCAATACTACAAAAGATATCACTTCGCATCAGTCAGAAGAGCCATCCTCATAAAGCGTAAACAACAGAAATGCAGGACAGGGCAACGAGAAGAGGGAGCCCTGTGAGACTTATAGTGGAAATGTATATTGCCAACGGCCATTCTGGAGAAGTGTATTGTGTTTACTAAAGCATCTAAAAAATGAGCTACAGAGCATAGGGCACTTGCACTCATGGGCGTATATCTTGGGAAAAACAAAAATCGAGAGGACACAGGCACCCCAATGTTTACCCCCTCTCTGTTTAAAAGATCCTCGACTAGGATATAACTTAAATGTCTCTGGAGGGAAAAAATGGATAGAGATGTGGTACTTAGGTAGAGTGGAATATTATTCAGCCTGGAAATCAATGAAATATGGCCAGTTGTAACGACTCCGGAGGAGTTACGTATGATCATTCTAAGTGACAGAATTCAAAAAGAAAAAGACACATATCATAAGATATCACTTAAAGGTGGAATCCAAAATGGCTACACATGAAATAAATTACAAAACAAAAACATAGTCAAATATGTAGAAAACACGCATAAGGCTGCTAAACGGGAAAGGTGGGGAGGGGTGAGGCATCATCCAGGAGGTTGAAATTAGCAAAGATACCATTCCAAATACCAAACTGATAATCAACAAGGCCTACACGGTAGCTAAAAGAACTGCACTCAGCACACTCAAGTCACCGGAAAAGAATATATACGACTGGTAAGAATCTGAAAAAGAATTTATTGATGTCTCTCTGTACGCGAATCAAGTGGATGTACAGCAGCAAGAAACAGAGCTTTGAAAATCAGCTGTAACCAATATAGTAATAAATTGAAAAAAATAAACGACAGAGAGACAGAGAAAACCTCTTACAACTTTTCCTCAGGGACGGTGATGCAACATGGATTGAACACATCTAGACCCACAGCAGGATGAGACATAAGGCTGGAAACTGTTTGCGCTAAGAGAAATGTGAGGTTGGGTGAGGAAATGCACACCCTTTAAAGTAATACTACCTGGTACCCATTCAATGGGTCCCAAATCTGCAGGTTCAAGGGATCTTCCTACAGCTAAAACATGCATGGAAAACCCAGAGGACTGTACACCATGTGATCGGGAGATGTGTCTAAAATGCACCTCATTTATCCTCTCCTGGTGCTCCTGTTCACCATTCCAGCCACACTACTTAGAATCTCCCCACTTGGAGAATCAGCACATTTAAACTTCTGTTTCACACATTTTGCAAATTGTGAGGAGGATGAACGGGAAGAGGGGGAACCAATGAGAGAAGAGTTGTAGGGGTTTGGACGGGCACATATCACTCTAATTTCCCATTAAGAATAAGAATTAAAGAAAGGCTCAGCCTGCCTCGCCGGAGCCAAAATAGGGCCTGAAGCAATCCTGCGGGTTTGAGGCCAGCTCACAAAAGAGCAACTTAAAAAATGGAGCTCAGGGTCACTGCAATTCACAAACCTGCAGAGTTATAAATGAAAACTAACGTCCAAAAATATGTTGAGGTAAGGCAAAGAAGAGGATCTGAATGCAAGACAGAATTGCAAGAAACAGATTTCAAGAGATAGATTGGACTCGTCTTTAACGCACATGAAAAGCGGCAGAATTTCGACAATGATGCAGTTGGCCCAAAAGGGCGTATGCGTTTTTTCCTGATTATATCCAGGAAAAAACGCATACGCACTTTATGGGCAACGAAGCAAGCAAGCAATGCAAATGTGCACAACAAAGAAGTCTCACTTCCCACCGGTCAAAAGGGCCATCCTAAAAAATTGTAAAAACCAGAAATGCAGGACAGGCCATGGAGAACAGGGAGCCTTTATACGCTGATGGGCAGTGTGTGAACTGCCGAGAGCCACTCTGGAGAAGTGTATGGTGGTTCCTAAATCATCTAAAAAACAGAGCTACAGAGCATAGGACACTTCCAATCATGGGAGTATATCTAGGGAAGTCTAAAAATCAACAAGACACAAGCACACCACAGTTTAGGGCTACTCTGTTTACAAGAACCTCAACTTCAGTACACCTTAAATATCCCAGGAAAGAGAACAATGGATAAAGAAGATGTGGTACTTATGTACAATGGAATATCTCTTCACCATGAAATCAATGTAATAAGGCTAGTAGAAGGATAAAGAGTGGATTTAGGTCCGATAATACTACTTGAAATAAGTCAAACAGAAAAAGAAACATATCATAAGATATCACTTATAGAGGGAGGGTAAATATGGCTGCACAAGAAATGAATTACAGAACAGAACAGTGTCTCACATTTAGAAAACACACTTATGTCAGCTTAAGGGGAAAGGAGAGGTGGGGTGATGCATAAAACCAGAGTTTGAAATTAGCACAGATACCGTTCAATAAACCAAATAGGTATTAGACAAGATCTACACCTTGCTCAATGAACAGGCCTCAACACACCCTATACACCGCAGAGAAATATATCTGAGGAATAAGAATCTTAAAACCCATGTATTGATATATCTCCATAAGGGAATCAAGTGTGTGCAGAGCGGCACAAACACAGCAGTGAAAAGGAGCTAAACCCCATTATAGAAATAAATTTTAAAAACAAAACGCTGAAACAATGAAAGAGAGAAAAATTCTTACAAAATTCGCTCAGGGGCTGTGATGCAACCTGGATTGACCACATATAAACCCACAGCTGGATAAGACATAAGGCTGGACACTTGGGGCTGACAGGATTGGTGAGCTTTGGTGAGCAACTGCCGAAAGTTTAATGCAATACTTCATGCTACTCAGTCCAAGGGTCCCAACACTCCAGGTTGAAGGGAATCTTCCTACAGCTAAACCATGCTTGGGAAACCCAGCGACTGGTATACCATATGATCGGGAAAGGTTTCTAAAACGCACCTCATTTTTCCTCTCCTGGGGCTCCGGATCGACATTCCAGCCGCTTTACTAACAACATCCCCACATGGAGTCAATGCCTTTAAGTTCTGGTATCGCACAGTCTGCAGTTAGTGCAGAGGATGAATGGGAATAGGGGGAACCAGTGAGAAACTAGCTGTAGCGGTTTCAATGGGCACATGTCACTCTAATATCACATCAGTAAGAAGAATTAACCAAAGGCACAGCAGGTGCCCCAGAAGAAAAATAGGGCTTCAAGGAATCCTGTGGTTATGGGGCAATACCACAAAAATAAGAGCTAAAAAATGGAGCTAAGGGCCACTGCAATTCAAAAACCTGCAGAGTTATAAAGGCCAACTATTTTTAAAAAATATATTGAGGTAAGGCTATGAAGAGGCATTGAAAGCAAGGCAGAATTGCAGGAAACCGATTTCAGGAGGTAGACTGGAATTGCATTGAAAGCATATGAAGAGAGTCAGAAACTCGACAATGATGCACTTGGCCAAAAAGGGCGTATGTGTTTTTTCCTGAATATATTCAGGAAAAAACGCATACGCACTTTTTGGCCAAACAAGCAAGCTTGCAAAGGAAATCTGCACTACAATGAAGTCTCATTTCCACCTGGTCAAAAGGGCCATCTGAAAAAAGTGTAAAATCCAGAAAGGCACGACAGGCCATGGAGAACTGGGAGCCTTCTTATGCTGATGGGCGGGATGTAAATTGCCAACAGCCACTCTGGAGAAGTGTATGGTGTTTCCTGAAACATCTAAAAAACAAAGCAACAGAACCTAGGGCACTTCCACTTATGGTCCTATAGCTTAGGGAAATTAAAATCAAAAAGACACAGCCACCCCAAAGTTTGGGACGGCTCTGTTTACAAGAACCTCGTTTACAGTACAGGTTCAATATCGCAGAAAGTGAAAAATGGATAAAGAACTTGTGGTACTTACGTACAATGCAATATCACTCAGCAATGAAATCTATGTCATCAGGCCCGTAGCAGCATAATGAGTGGATTCAGGTATGATGATTCGAACTGAAATAAGTCACACAGAAAAGAAACATCATAAGGTATCACTAATACACAGAATGTGAACTTGGCTACACATGAACTGAATTACAAAACAGAACAGTGTCTCAAGTTTAGAAAACCAACTTATGCTTGCTTAAGGGGGAAGGTGAGTTGGGGTGCTGCATAAAACCAGAGATTGAAATGAGCACAGATAAAGTTCCTTAAGCCAAATATGGAATAGACAAGAGCTACTCCTTGCTCAACGAAATGGACTCAATACCCCATATTAAACGCCTAAGAACGTACCTGACTAGTAAGTATCTTAAAACCTATGGATTGCTATGTCTCCAAAAGAGAATCAAGCGTGTGTACAGGGGCATAAACGCAGCAGTGATAGGATTGGAGAGGTTCGGTGAGCAAATGAAGACCCTTTGAAGTCATATTGCATGGTACCCATTACACGGGTCTCAACTCTCCAGGTTTAAGGTATTCTTCCTTCAGCTAAAATATGCATGTGGAACCCAGAGTATGATCAACCGTGTGAACGGGAGACATGTTCAAATATGTCTCAGTTTTCCTCCCCTGGTACTCGGGTGCAACATTCCAGACGCTTTACTAACACTCTCCCCACTTGGAGAGTCAGCACCTTTAACCTCCTGTTTGGCCCAGTTTGCAATTTCTGCGGAAGATGAACAGGAATAGGGAGAACCAATGAGAGACTAGCTGGAGGTGTCTGGACGGGCAAATTTAACTCTCATTTCCCACCAGAAAGAGGAAATAAACAAAGGCTCAGCGTGCCGTGCCGGAACCAGATTAGGGCCTGAAGCCATCCAGCGGTGTTGCAGCCAGCTCACAAGAAAACGAGTTGAAGAAAGCTCAGGGGCACTGTAACTCACAAACCTGCAGAGTTATAAATGACAGCTATCGTCCAAAAATAGACTGAAGTAAGGCTGCCAAGAGGACTTGAAAGCGGGGCAGAATTGCAGGAAACTGATTTCAGGAGGTAGACTGGAATTGCATTGAAAGCATAGGAAAAGAGGCAGAACGTCCACAATGATGCACTTGGCCAAAAAGGGCGTATGCGTTTTTTCCTGAATATATTCAGGAAAAAACGCATACGTCCTTTTTGGCCAACCAAGCAAGCTTGCAAAGGAAATCTGCACTACAATGAAGTCTCACTTCCCCCCGGTCAAAAGGGCCATCTGAAAAAAGTGTAAAATCCAGAAAGGCAGGACAGGCCATGGAGAACTGGGAGCCTTGTTTTGCTGATGGGCGGGATGTAAATTGCCAACAGACACTCGGGAGAAGTGTATGGTGTTTCCTGAAACATCGAAAAAACAAAGCAACAGAACCTAGGGCACTTCCACTTATGGTCCTATAGCTTAGGGAAATTAAAATCAAAAAGACACAGCCACCCCAAAGTTTGGGACGGCTCTGTTTACAAGAACCTCGTTTACAGTACAAGTTCAACATCGCAGAAAGTGAAAAATGGATAAAGAAGTTGTGGTATTTACTTACAAAGCAATATCACTCAGCAATGAAATCTATGTCATCAGGCCCTTAGCAGCACAATGAGTGGATTCAGGTATGATGATTCTAACTGAAATAAGTCACACAGAAAAAGAAACATCATAAGATATCAGTAATACACGGAATGTAAACTTCGCTACACAGGAACTGAATTACAGAACAGAACAGGGTCTCAAATTTAGAAAACCAACTTATGCTTGCTTAAGGGGAAAGGTGAGTTGGGGTGCTGCATAAAACCAGAGATTGAAATGAGCACAGATAAAGTTCCTTAAGCCAAATATGGAATAGACAAGAGCTACTCCTTGCTCAACGAAATGGACTCAACACCGCATATTAAACGCCTAAGAATGTACCTGACTAGTAAGTATCTTAAAACCTATGGATTGCTATGTCTCCGAAAGAGAATCAAGCATGTGTACAGGGGCATAAACGCAGCAGTTATAGGACTGGAGAGGTTCGTGAGCAAATGAAGACCCTTTGAAGTCATATTGCATGGTACCCATTCCACGGGTTTCAACTACCCAGGTTTAAGGTATTCTTCCTTCAGCTAAAACATGCATGTGGAACCTAGAGTATGATCAACCATGTGATCGGGAGACGTGTTCAAATATGTCTCAGTTTTCGTACCCTGGTACTCGGGTGCAACATTCCAGACGCTTACTAACACTCTCCCCACTTGGAGAGTCAGTCCCTTTAACCTCCTGTTTGGCCCAGTTTGCAATTTCTGCGGAAGATGAACAGGAATAGCGAGAATCAATGAGAGACTACCTGGAGGTGTCTGGATGGGCAAATTTAACTCTCATTTCCCACCAGGAAGAGGAATTAACCAAAGGCTCAGCGTGCCATGCCAGAACCAGATTAGGGCCTGAAGACATCCTGCGGTGTTGCGGCCAGGTCACAAGAAAGCGAGTTGAAGAAAGGAGCTCAGGGGCACTGTAATTCACAAACCTGCAGAGTTATAAATGACAGCTATCGTCCAAAAATAGACTGAAGTAAGGCTGCCAAGAGGACTTGAAAGCCGGGCAGAATTGCAGGAAACCGATTTCAGGAGGTAGACTGGAATTGCATTGAAAGCATAGGAAAAGAGGCAGAACGTCCACAATGATGCACTTGGCCAAAAAGGGCGTATGCGTTTTTTCCTGAATATATTCAGGAAAAAACGCATACGCCCTTTTTGGCCAACCAAGCAAGCTTGCAAAGGAAATCTGCACTACAATGAAGTCTCACTTCCCCCCGGTCAAAAGGGCCA